>NC_060120.1:117373519-117998519 GCF_021461395.2 Schistocerca americana | reverse complement strand
GTGCGGATGCGTTATCGCGAGGCGAGAGCCATGAATTGTCTCGCGACGTATCAGGCCGTTTCCCTCTCACATTTTGGCGCAGGTGTCGCAACACATCCCGACAGTACCATCGATTAACAGTTTGTCCCTGTGGCACGAATTCTTGATGAACTAATCCTTCAAAGCCAAAGAAAACTACCAGCATGGCTTTGACATTTGACCTGATCTGACGAGCTTTTTTTGGTCTTGGAAAACCTCTCCCGACCCATTGTAAGATTGGACCTTGATCTCAATATCATAAACGTAGACCTATGTTCAAATAAAGGCAGCACGTTTTGTAGTATCACGAAACATAGGAGTGAGTGTCACAGAAATAATACAGGATTTTGGCTGGGCATCATTAAAAGAAAGGCGTTTTCGTTGCGACGGAATCTTCTCACGAAATTCCAAAAACCAACTTTCTCCTCCGAATGCGAAAATATTTTGTTGACACCGACCTACATAGGAAGGAACGATCACCACCATAAAATAGGGGAAATCAGAGCTCGTACGGAAAGATATAGGTGTTCATTCTCTCCACGCGCTATACGACATTGGAATAATAGAGAATTGTGAAGGTGGTTCGATGAACCCTCTGCCAGGCACTTAAATGTGATTTTCAGAGTATCCCCGTAGATGTAGATGTAGACATCACCAATAATGATTCTCTTAGGGAACACGTCGTTTTCATTTGCCCGATTCAAAAGCTCTTCACAGATTGCGAGGCAAAGGTCTTTCTGGCCGTGGGACGTACTTGGCGGCAACACGATGCATTACAATATGCTATGTCGGGATTTCATGACATGGTCCGATAGAAATGTTACATTCTTCTGCAATCTCTCGGACAGTCAGCCTTCGATTGGTACGCACAATTTCGTTGACGTTGCTGACATGAACGTCGTCGGTAGACGTCGAACGACATCCTGTACGAGGGTCACATTTAACTTCCGTCAGGTCATTTTTAAACCGTGTGAATTATTCATAACAAGGAGTACGACTTAAATACTCATCACCGCAGGCTTCCTGCATCATTTGATGTGCCTCTGTAAACGTTTCTTTTTGAGTTTCACGCAGAATGTAATGCAGACGCGTTGCTCCTCTAACTCTGCCACTCGACATTCGCAAACTGTGCGATACCGTGATCTACTCAATACAGCACTGAACAATAACTAACCGACACAAAACAATGAAACACACGGCAATCACACATTAACACAGGCGTGTGCAGCGACGCCAACCGTATTTCGTTCCAACACACTGTTGGCGCGAAGTTATCAAAGCTCTGGAATTTTTTGAACAGACCTCGTATAAGTATAATGGTGTTGTGGTGAAATTTACGATATCTACAAAACAACCCACCAGCAATCATTGGTTTTTGTATCTCATGCTACCCTTGGTTCCCCAGTTGTGCACTATAGTAGTCGTGCGGTGGTGGTTGTTGATATTGTGGAGATATGAATGTCTGAAGTGGTCGCATCGCATAGTTGTGGTCACCAGGACATCTCCTGTTCCTTTCGTACCAATCAAGTGAAAAAATTCGAGATTTGTCTATAATGTTCTAGAGATTTTACGATTATTTCAAAATATTAATGAATGTTTTCGAATGTTCTAGGAGAATTCCCGAGGGTTTTCAACAGAACTCGGATCTCCATTTATAGCGAAACGGGCAGTGCGCTAGTTTGCTGTCTGGAAAGTGTGCCACACCTGAATCGAATCCGCGCAGAGGGTTAATGGCCGTAGCTGATGACTGACCAGACTGAATGTCGTTTTTAAGTGGGTTTCCTCGCTCATTTAGGCAATTGCTGCGCTGATCGCCACTTTACTCCTCATAAAAACAATACACAAACAGTTAAAGCCCGATAAGACGCAGAACAAAGTTTACAGAATTCACACAGACAGGTGGCTCACTCCCCTTCCCTCCCTCAGGTAACTGACGGCTGCAGTGACAATAAGGACAACGGGTTGCAAAGTTCAACAAATTAAAAATTGCCGGAAGCTGAACAAAGTGGGAGCCCGTAATTAGACGTTCCACAAACCAACTTGGAAACGACACAAATCGCACTAATACGCACTCAAGCAAAATTGCTCTAACTGCTGAACTGAGCTACGTAGTAAGGACAGGAATAATTCATCGAAAAACTGTGTCCGCTTGTAGAGAGAGACTACGTAAAGGAGTATGGTTGTTTACGGAGCAAATTTAGGAACAATAATGATATAATTGAACAAACGAATCACTAAACACAGACCGTGATACAAGGGAAAGAAAAATATTTAAGTCCATTAACATAATGATGAACCAAGACGAAATCCTAAATTCAATCAATGTTCCCGGAATGCCCGAGCAAAAAAGCATTCAAAACAGCGTCATAGAACCGGAAGTGTTAACCGCTCATTTCTTTTAACTTGTCACTGAGCTTTAAAATGCTCCAGTTTTCTACATCTACATCTACATTGATACTCCGCAAGCCACCCAACGGTGTGTGGCGGAGGGCACTTTACGTGCCACTGTCATTACCTCCCTTTCCTGTTCCAGTCGCGTATGGTTCGCGGGAAGAACGACTGTCTGAAAGCCTCCGTGCGCGCTCTAATCTCTCTAATTTTACATTCGTGATCTCCTCGGGAAGTATAAGTAGGGGGAAGCAATATATTCGATACCTCATCCAGAAACGCACCCTCTCGAAACCTGGCGAGCAAGCTACACCGCGATGCAGAGCGCCTCTCTTGCAGAGTCTGCCACTTGAGTTTATTAAACATCTCCGTAACGCTATCACGGTTACCAAATAACCCAGTGACGAAACGCGCCGCTCTTCTTTGGATCTTCTCTATCTCCTCCGTCAACCCGACCTGGTACGGATCCCACACTGATGAGCAATACTCAAGTATAGGTCGAACGAGTGTTTTGTAAGCCACCTCCTTTGTTGATGGACTACATTTTCTAAGCACTCTCCCAATGAATCTCAACCTGGTACCCGCCTTACCAACAATTAATTTTATATGATCATTCCACTTCAAATCGTTCCGTACGCATACTCCCAGATATTTTACAGAAGTAACTGCTATCAGTGTTTGTTCCGCTATCATATAATCATACAATATATTAATAAAGCTCAAGGACAAACATACAATTGCTGCAAAGTGAATTTTAAAAAACATTGTTTCTCATACGTTCATTTTTCGGACAACCATGAAATTTATTCACCTTTGCTCTCAATGGCAAAGTACGAAACGCAGTTTAACAATATACTATGAATAAGTGAGATGCTACTCAAATAAGATGATTAACTGCACATTTTTTTCCAATTCAGAGAACAAATGGAAAACAGACGAATGGATGTGGGTCCTTTTCAACTAGTATTCAGGTACGTACATTTTTAACTTTTGTTTCCTTGGCGTCCTCAGTTTGTATTATATTAAAAACTTTCACCTTAAATTCGTCTAATTACACCTGAATAAAACGAATTTTTCGTGTCAGACGCGTTTCGCATTTATTATATGAAAGGCATCTCCAGTGGGCTCAAATACATACGAGTACATACTTGTTTCTGTGTATGTGTGTGTGCGTGTTTGTGTGTGTGTGTGTGTGTGTGTGTGAATTTGTATTACCTTCAGTATATCTCTTATTTCAAAATTTCATTCAGTCTATTTAGCAAACCCCAAATCACACACACACACACACACACACACACACACACACACACACACACACACACGTGCGAGCAAAAAGACAAATAGAAACAAAGTAAAAAAAATGTAAGCGTAGTGTAAATACAAATGTGTACATCTTCCAGGACATCAAAGTTACCTTTCAGATAGTAAAGGCGAATCATGTATGGCACGAAACGTTCGTTTCATTCAGTTCTTATTAGACGGATCCAAATAGACAATTATTAACGTAATAAAAGTCCGCCCCTGGTAGCTGAGTGGTCAGCGCGACGGAATGTCATACCTAACGGACCGGGTTCGATTCCCGGAGATTTTCTCCGCTCAGGGACTGGGTATGTGTTGTCCTTATCATTATCATTTCATCCCCATCGACACGCAAGTCACCGAAGTGACGTCACCTCGAAAGACTTGCACGAGGTGAACGGTCTACCCGACGGGAGGCCCTAGCCACACTGCATTTCCAACGTAATAAAAGTATGTGATCTTGCAGCCAGTATGTTTCATCGACGTTCTTAGTATCGATTGGCTTCCCGACACTGTTCAAAAAGAAAAAAAAAATTTGTTCGAGACGCAATAATGTTCTTACAGGTTCATATTTAAATGCGCTTAATTTACTGTCATTATGCTCCCTGAGACAGAGAGTGGAGGAATTCGTGAAACACATCGCGCTGAGTCAGTGGTAGACGGTAACCAGAACAACCTGCATCACGTTACATGCACTACAGGACACCTGACGTCACAACCCTTTCTTGGGAAGATCTTCCGCGTGCAAGACACCCGTTTCTGGCTTTCACGAAATCGTCAGTCCCATCAGCCCCTAATTTCGGACAAGTAGCAACGAAAGATCAGAAATACAGGAGGACTCAGACAGACGCCGCGTCACAGCTGTCGCCTCCGGGTTTCTGTGGAAACAGATGACGGCGGGAGGCGCGCAGCAGCGCCGCCACCACCGGCGGATTTGGCTCGCTAGCGAGCGAAGGCGTCTCGCGGGTCTTCCCCGTGTAGCGCCAACTCACACTCAGGCCCACGTTACGGTCTACTGACTGTTAGGCTCCACCTGTGGAGCAGGCCCTGCCAGGGAATATTTTGTGGTGACGAAGTCCGTTACAACAGCATTTCAGAGCATTTTTTTAAGAAAAATAACCCTATAAAGTCGCATTCAAAAAAATGGTTCGAATGGCTCTGAGCACTATGGGACTTAATATCTGTGGTCATCAGTCCCCCCTAGAACTTATAACTACTTAAACCTAACTAACCTAAGGACATCACACACAGCCATGCCCGAGTTAGGATTCGAACCTGCGACCGTAGCGGTCGCGCGGTTCCAGACTGTAGCGCCTAGAACCGCTCGGCCACTCCGGCCGGCTTACCCGCAAGGCCCACAGGTGTAAACGCAGCTATGTGTTACCAGTGCGAAGCCGTGGTGGCACACTATTACATGTCTACGTCTGTTACCAGTATAAGAGGAGGCGCAGCACAGTACTGAAAGACGGTCATTCGTTGTTGAAGCTATGAAGGACACGACAGGTGGGCTCACCTGCGCGTTCGTTGGGAAAGAAAGAAGCACGGAACTGCGCAGGTGTCACGCTTGAGCTGACACTGGAGCAGGTGCCGGCGGTTGAGTCACGTAGCGGCACCCGCGGTCAGCCTGCACGCCATCCTGTAATCCGGCAGCAGGCAAACGACGCCTCACCTCGGCGCTGCCTTGCTGCACCGACAGGCCCGTGAGTCATGGCAGGAAGCCAGTGAGTTAATGGCATGCGGAGCGATGGCTCTTAGCGTCAACATATCGCACGACGAACCCCCGTCTCCTACAAATGTGTCTTTCAGTGCCAGCGCAATACTAATTTTTTACAAACAAACAACTATATGTCAGCTCCACTCGAAAATAAGTAGGCTTCACTCAGCTCTTGTTAGAATTCGTTTACAATGTGGCACGAGCTTAATGACGCACAATTGTCGTCACTAGTGCTTACGAGGAAACACGGCAAGCGCCATAACCTGATTTCCCAGAATCTTCGCCCAGAGGAAGAGAGGTAAAAATAAGCAAACATGTGTCTGGGCTTCTCCGTAGTTTCTCGCCTATTTCTGAGGAAACGACGATCAAAGTGTTCAAGTTGTTTTGCAGGTACTCTATGTGTCTTTACCGTGCGGCATCCTTGGACGAAAAGGTTTCTTCATTCACGTGTTCGAAACCCGACATTTACTTGTGTTTCGTTTATATAGCCATGCCTTTAGGAGATTACTATACATATGTTTTCCACTGTATATTGATATAACATTGTCCTTACTCGTCTACTACACTACTGGCCATTAAAATGGCTACACCAAGAAGAAATGCAGATGATAAACGGGAATTCATTGGACAAATATATTATACTAGAACTGACATGTGATTACATTTTCGCGCAGTCCGGAAACTCGCGACTGCTACGGTCGCAGGTTCGAATTCTGCCTCGGGCATGGATGTGTGTGATGTCCTTAGGTTAGTTAGGTTTAAGTAGTTCTAAGTTCTAGGGGACTGATGACCACAGTAGTTAAGTCCCATAGCGCTCAGAGCCATTTGATTACATTTTCACGCAACTTGGGTGCATAGATCCTGAGAAATCAGTACCCAGAACAACCACCTCTGGCCGTAATAACCGCCTTGGTGCGCCTGGACATTGAGTCAGAGCTTGGATGGCGTGTACAGATACAGTTGCCCATGTAGTTTCAACACGATACCACACTTCATCAAGACTAGTGACTGGCGTATTGTGACGAGCCAGTTGCTCGGCCACCATTGACCAGACGTTTTCAATTGGTGAGAGATCTGGAGAATGTGCTGGCCAGGGCAGCACTCGAACATTTTCTGTATCGAGAAAGGCCCGTACAGGACCTGCAACATTCGGTCGTGCATTATCCTGCTGAAATGTAGCATTTGGCAGGGATCGAATGGAGGGTAAAGTCACGGGTCGTAACACATCTCAAATGTAACGTCCATTGTTCAAAGTGCCGTCAATGCGAACAAGAGATGCCCGACACGTGTAACCAATGGCACCCCATACCATCACGCCGGGTGAAACGCCAGTATGGCGATGACGAATACACGCTTCCAATGTGCGTTCACCGCGATGTCACCAAACACGGATGCGACCATCACGATGCTGTAAACAGAACCTGGGTTCATCCGAAATAATGACGTTTTGCGATTAGTGCACCGAGTTTTGTCGTTGAGTACACCATCGCAGACACTCCTGTCTGTGATGCAGCGTCAAGGGTAACTGCGGCCACGGTCTCCGAGCTGCAGTCCATGCTGCTGCAAACGTCGTCGAACTGTTGGTGCAGATGGTTGTCTTTCAAACGTCCCCATCTGTTGACTCAGGGATCGAGACGTGGCTGCACGACCCGCTTCAGCCATGTGGATAAGATGCCTGTCATCTCGACTGCCAGTGATACGAGGCCGTTGGGATCCAGCACGACGTTCCGTATTACCCTCCAGAACCCACCAATTCCATTTTCTGCTAACAGTCATTGGATCTCGACCAACGCGAGCAGCAATGTCGCGATACGATAAACCGCAACCGTGGTAGGCTACAATCCGACCTTTATCAAAGTCGGAAACGTGATAGTAAGCATTTCCTCCTTACACGAGGCATCAAAACAACGTTTCACCAGGCAACGCCGGTCAACTGCTGTTTGTGTATGAGAAATCGGTTGGAAACTTTCTTCATGTCAGCACGTTGTAGGTGTCGCCACCGGCGCCAACCTTTTGTGAATGCTCTGAAAAGGTAATCATTTGCATATCACAGCATCTTCTTCCTGTCGGTTAAATTTCGCGTGTGTAGCACGTCATCTTCGTGGTGTAGCAATTTTAATGGACAGTAGTGTAAGTGAATGTCAAATGGAAGTATTTAAAAAATGAGAAAATTATATGAAATTTATTCGGTGAAATTCCTGTAGTGTATGTTGACTCACAATCAATTTCAGGCACCATTCTGTCGCGAAATTATTGCCAACGGGCGAAATCTTCAGCAGACTTAACTACCTTCCTTTCGCAAATGAGGTTCATACGAAGAAATGTCACTCTGCCAAACCTGTCTCTGCGCGATGCTCGCTGTTCCGGCGTAAAGTTAAGCGCTGGAACGCCGGTCGGGAACGTTAGAGCAGAGAGGGCTGTGAAAAAGGCGTCACGCGGACTGACCCCTCTCTAGGACGACAACCCGACGGCAGCGCCCTCGACACGGTAAGGACATAAGTGCCGCGCCGCCTGACCGCTGCCCGTACAGTCACCGTTGCAGGATGTTATGGGACTCGAAGTGTTGTGACTTGGCAAGACAGCCAAGCCACTAGGAGGTAGCCGAAAGGCACGCGTTTAAGCTCACGCTGGCTGGCGTGAGGTCTGGAACAGTTAAAGGAGGTGAGACTAGTAAAAAAAAGTACGTAGCTTCTGGAATACTCAACTTGAATCCATAATTGGTGAACATCGGTCTGACGCTACATGCATCACAAGATTAATAGCAAATGATAATGGCGCCTTGCTAGATCGTAGCAAATGACGTAGCTGAAGGCTATGCTAACTATCGTCTCGGCAAATGAGAGCGTAATTTATCAGTGAACCATCGCTAGCAAAGTCGGCTGTACAACTGGGGCGAGTGCTAGGAAGTCTCTCTAGACCTGCCGTGTGGCGGCGCTCAGTCTGCAATCACTGACAGTGGCGACACGCGGGTCCGACGTATACTAAAGGACCGCGGCCGATTTAAAGGCTACCACCTAGCATGTGTGGTGTCTGGCGGTGACACCACACGAAGTCCCACCGCCACACCTCCAAAGTGTATTGCAGTGACGCAGTGTCACTGCCCTATGGTTTATATTTACTGGCTCACCAATACAGTTACACTGCGGAAGTCTGGTGATGCTGTAGTGTACCGTATCACCAAAAAAAAAGGCCGCTGCCCAGTTGAAGACTTGCAGTTCGCCGACTTCCATAGCGACATGACTTGTATATACTGAAGAGACTTCTTATTTGTCTGTCCCCATTTGTTCGCGACACATTATTGTAAACCCTCAAAGTTAAATATTTTCATTTATCTTACTGTAATAAAATTCATAAAACCGATTTGCTTGAATTGTTGTCTAGCGATCCGAAAAGCAGGTTTCCTACGCACCCCATATTTGAAGAGCAGGCAGAATACAGCACTCGCAGTGTTCAGAATATCAGTCTTTCGAATGTTTCTGTGATCGGTATCATCCAAAGGAATGCACCAAAGCCTCCTGAAGAATAACATATGAATTAATATAAGAACTGATATGAGATCGAAGAATCAGAATACGAGAATTTAAAGAGATACAGTACACATATGTATTTACTATATAATAAATGTATAACACTTTGTGAAATCTAGTTGTAATTTTGCAATTAAAACAACGCCCTTGTATCCCTTAATTTGATAAGTAAGATTCTATGGACATGACTGGAGAATGAAAACAATAAACATAAAAAACAATAAATGGGTTCCGATCAAATGGCGCAAAGTTAAAAAATTGTGACGCTAAGCACTGAGCCACCATTTCGTATGATGGTCTCGCATGGTAAAAGGCACGTCAAGTACCTCGAAAATACCTCGAAAACTTTGACCATCGTTTTTTTTTTTTTTTCAGGAACGGTCGCGTATCTATGGATGAGACAAGCGTTCTCTTATTTTTACTCATTTTCCACTGAGCGAAGTTCCTGGGAAATCAGGTGATGGCACTTGCTGTGTTCTCTTTAGTACTGCAGTACGAAATAAAGGCATTGAAGAGGCATACTCTGTTAGTGCTTGCTCGACCGATGCATTGTTATGACATGAGTGCAGACTATACTGTATTTTTACTGACCCCAACAGGCATGCACGTAACATTTGCAATGAAATCTTTTAATACCAAGTTTCTCTACAACTAAGTTCTTTCAATCGTGGAAAAAAGCGTTCGTCCAGGACTGTAGCGAGCGGAATATGGTGCTAGTTTGGACAGCAATTTCACAGTTATACTTGGTAACAAGATGTGTGCAGCGACACTACAGCTGCGAGAGTGGTTTGGTGGTACTTAGTATTTTAACAATTTTATCTTGGAAATAACTTTTGTACGGGAAGGTGGAACAGCACGGAAGAAGAATTGTGCAGCGATTATTCCCATGAAAGTTGCATCGCATTATAACGTTCCGAACTGAAACAAAAACTGCTTTATAAATTAGACAGAATTGGAGTTTGTCTATTATGTCATTAATAATAGGTAACTACCGTTGCGGTACTTTTCCAGGCGGGAACTGGTTTTAGTAAGCCATCCGGTCGGAAATTTAATTGTTTTTCGTCCATAGAGTGCGGACCTGCGATCAGATTAAATCAGTAAGAGACTTGAAAAGTCCAGACACAAAATGAAGACATAGTCTAGAAAATACTGAGACAGAAAAAATAAGAGGTCTTCATTGCAAGCACACAGTTTAACCAAAATAATTCTGCGATCGATATGGAACAAATAATAATAAAAGCCGAAAGAAAAGTGAATTGGCAAATAAATTCGTGACAGCTGCTCTGTTACATTATGTGATCAAAAGTATCCGGACATCTGGCTGAAAATGACTTACAAGTTCGTGGTGCCCTCCATCGGTAATGTTGGAATTCAAAATGGTGTTGGCCCACCCTTAGCCTTGATGACAGCTTTCACTCTCGCAGGCATACGTTCAGTCAGGTGCTGGAAGGTTTCTTGGAAAATGGCAGCCCATTCTTCATGGAGTGCTGCACTGAGGAGAGGTATCGATGTCCGTCGGTGAGGCCTGGCGCGAAGTCGGCGTTCCAAAACATCCCAAAGGTGTACTATAGGATTCAGGTCTGGGCTCTGTACAGACCAGCCCATTACAGGGATGTTATTGTCGTGTAACCACTCCTCCACAGGCCGTGCATTATGAACATGTGCTCGATCGTGTCGAAAGATGTAATCGCCATCCCCGATTTTCTCTTCAAAAGTGGGAAGCAAGAAGGTGCTTAAAACATGAATGTAGGCCTGTGCTGTGATAGCGCCACGCAAAACAACAAGGGGTGCTAGCCCCTCCATGAAAAACATAACCACACCATAACACCACCGCCTCCGAATTTTACTGTTGGCGCTACACACGCTGGTAGATGCCGTTCACCGGGCATTCGCCGTACCCACACCCTGCCATCGGATCGCCACATTGTGTACCGTGATTCGTCACTCCACACAACGTTTTTCCACTGTTCAACCGTCCAATGTTTACGCTCCTTACACTAAGCGAGGCATCGTTTGACATTTACCGGCGTGATGTGTGGCTTATGAGCAGCCGCTCGATCATGAAATCCAAATATTCTCACCTCCCGCCTAACTGTCAAAGTACTTGCAATGGATCCTGATGCAGTTTGGAACTCCTGTGTGATGGTCTGGATAGATGTCTGCTATTACACATTACGACCCTTTTCAACTATTGGCGGTCTCTGTCAGTCAACAGACGATGTCGGCCTGTACACTTTTGTGCTGTACTTGTCCCCTCACGTTTTCATTTCACTATCACATCGGAAACAGTGGACCTAGGGATGCTTAGGGATGTGGAAATCCCGCGTACAGACGTATGACACAAGTGACACCCAATCACCTGACCACGTTCGAAGTCCGTGAGTTCCGCGGAGCGCCCCATTCCTCTCTCTCACGATGTCTGATGACTACTGAGTTCGCTGAATGGAGTACCTGGCAGTAGGTGGCAGCACAATGCACCTAATGTGAAAAACGTATGTTTTCGGGGGTGTCAGAATACTTTTGATCACACAGTGTATATCAACATGATAAATAGTGAAGTATAGCGAATCACGTGACTGCGATTTCGTCACATCTGCTTCTGGCTAATGACGAAGTAGATCGCCCAGTAAGCGAGACCTGCAGTATTAGGGCATTTGAGGCTGGCCTGATTGCAAATGGTCTAAGTACACCTCTTTTTATACAGGGTTATTCTAAATCAGTTACTTAAAAGTGACAGTAATTAATTTCAAAGCCACTGACTGATAATTATGTGGGAGCTCTTCAAACCTTGGGCCCTAATCTCAGATTTAATCATGCGCCTCAAAATGTCGTTCCATTCGGTCGTTACGCGGGAACATTGCATGATCGCGCTAACGTCAGTATCACAAGTACGCGGTTACGTTCTGTTCGGTTCGTTTTCAGTTTCTTTTCGGTCGCTATCGACAAGTGTGAAACTGTGCTTCGGTTTCTGTTCGGTACCTAAAAGAAACAGTATAGCACCGAATACTCCCTGGACCCGAACAGGTTTCATCAGGTTTCTACTCGTATAGGGTTAGAACTCAGGTCCAATGAACAGAAGGCAATCAAGGCGTTCACACACGCATGGTTCAGTTTGTGTTTTAACCTGAAAGCGAGTGGATGTCTTCAAAAATTATCTCTTATTATCATTCTTTTACAGTTGTTGTCATTTTTTTCTGGTAAAAGGAGTGATTTACTAGATGTTGATGTGGATCGGCTGATTTCCACAGTGCAATCTAAACTAGTTCTGTGGGACAAAACTTGTGAAAAACATAAGGATAAATTTAAGATGCAGGAAGCGTGGAAAGACATTTGTGCTGAAATTTTAACGACTTTGATGGATCTGATGTCACTAAAAATAATGGAATTGGGAAAGTTAAGATGAATTCATTTTGTCGAATAAGAGTTGTAGCACATTAGGTCAGTTGGTAAACTCACGGCGAGTTTGAGGACATTTAAAACGGAATGATTTGAAAATTAAGAAAATAACCAATGACTTTTATTTAAAATACATTTCAAATTATAACACAGTACATAATTTTTGCCGTAAGTATAAAGGTAAATCAGATTTTAGAAACTTTCAACTCACTGATCCCACTTCAATCAATAAGTAATCTTTCAACACATCTCTTACATTTTTTGCTAACATAGTTGCCTGATTTCTCCTCATTTCACCCAAGGGGACATCTCCAAAACCCGAGATGGACAAGGTGTTTTCCGTTTCAAAACCATCTCGGTCTCTTACGAAATTGTGCAGAACTACAAAGCTTTCCCTATATCTGTGGCGTAGTCAGGATACAGGTTAATTGCATATTGGAAGATCCACCATTTCTTGCTAAGTATTCCAAAAGTGCATTCCAAGTACCTGTGAGCTCTGCACACACAATAGTTGTAGGCCCTTTTCGTTACCATTAAACTATTTCCACTGTACAGCTTGAGGAGATGTTTATGTAAGCCAAAAGCATCATCTCCAATGAGAGTGTAGTGGCAGCTTCTGCTACCGAATATATCAGGATGACCAAATGTAGTGGGAAGAGGTAGAAGGCACCGTGTTAAGACTCGTCCGAGCTTTCCAAGTGGTTTATTGTTCCCAATTACAGTGCCCCCGTTCCTCTTGGTCTTCATCGCCGGGTCCCACAATGGTGAGGACACCACTTCGCTTGTCTGCAAAACAGCTTGACGCGGAGTGGCTGCCTCAGTGACCCGTGCATGCACTGTGTGTTGGCTTTGTATGACAGCGGAGTTGTGACGTCATCAGGATGCGGGCAGTCGACTCAGCAGTCGGCATATCTGCCAGCTGCGTCCTTCTCGCCGGCCTGGCTGAGATCGTGGCGACAACAAGCGACCACAATCCAGAGTCCGAATCTGTGACCCTCGCCTTGGGATGCCTCCGGCGTGTGTCAGAAGCCAGGAAGAACGTGGTAACGAACCGTGGAGTGGCCTGCCACTGGCTGGCTACAGACCCTGCGTCGTCCTCAGAGGGTCGAACCAGCGACCCGCCGTCGACTGGAAAGCTGGCGCCCCATCTGCTGCTGCGTGTAGCTGGTGGTGTGACATGCCTCGCCGTCCAGGAGAGCTGCCACACTTGAATGAAACTCATAAGAAACCCACACCTATTTATACGTGGTTGTGCACCTCTGTTTTGCCATACACGCCGCTTGGCGTCACATACTCATAACATACTAGGTTGGCCAGTGGGCCCCTTCTGCCTGTGATTTGTGACATGCAAAACCACTATGTATACTCTTTCAGCAATTTGACGGCCCTGTGGCCTCTATTATACTTCGCAACTGTTGGTATGCATAACTCATTGCAATCCGTCCCCACCTGGATGTAACTTGTGCTCAGAATATTGCACAAAACTAACTTTCCCTATCCTAAACGATGGTGCCGCTACATTATTCCCCTCTTTGGAAAGACCCGGTCCCTGCGTCGACCGTTAACTAGCTCTTAGCTTGTTTGGGTCGGCACCTATGGCACATTTCCTTACTATTAGAAAACTTAAATGTGGTCTAGTGCCCCTTAAAACCATGACATGAAAGAAAACGTAAAAATCCCTTATTGGACGACCACAGCTTGATCAACCCCTTATCTACTCGTCTCACGCCCTCGGTATCCAATCCACTGGGACTTGGACTACCCTTGGTTCCCTCTTGATCAGAAAGAAAACAACACATAACAAAGTTAAGGCTGCGATGACACTTGGTACAGAGGTGCTCAAAATGATCGTTATTTGCCGTTGCCTTTCCCTATACTGAGCAACATGTAGCACAAGATGTTCGGCTGACATGCGCCCCTCTTTCTCTAAAATGAACTGGTTTACGGATCTCAACAGACCTGGCTCCAAAGTGTGATTTAACGGGGTCAGATTCTGCCCTGGCAAAAACTCTGAAGTGGCTTCTGGCCAGTACAGCTGTGGCTGCATAACATTCAATTGCGTGACTCCTGAAATCGACGCTGGCAGGTGGAAGGTTGGTCTCATTATGTTACACTTAGTCCCATTGATTAAAATTCCGCTCTCCTCTAGCTCTATATGTTTCGCTTCTGCAAATACTGCCCGCTTAAAACAACTTGCTACTACTACCAAATTTTCGCAGGTGGAGAAGATCCAATGCATCCCGCCCCGTTGCAAGCTCAATTTCGGCTCCACAATGTCCCTTGGACAATCTATTCCTCGATTCCTGGCTAGAAATAACTGTACCGTGCACGTGTCCTATATTTGTAGCTTCACAGATTTTCCTTCAACATTCACTATTTTTTATCCAAACTCAACACCGATTGTGTGACTACTTTCATCCTTAAATTTACATTATATGAACCGGTGCAATAAACACGACTTTCCTGACTCAGCACTGTCGATAACTAAAAACTTAAACAGAAATCGTACGACTCTGACATCGTTCAACACATGTTTATTAGGGCTTTGCTGCCAAAATTTACTCCGACGCATTTATTTCTCCAAAACTGCGTTTGATTTCTCCCCCAACACCACTCCATATACGCCTGATGCTACACTTCCCTTTTCAGTGACCTGCGAACAGGAATCACCATCACCCGTCCTCCTTCTTCAAAAGGACTGCCATCCGCAGCAGGCTATATTCGAAAATACATACAACATATGAAAATACAATGCCTAATTACTCTACGCAAACCCAGTGATACATGACAAGAAAACAAAAAAAACTACAAATACTCTACTACTCTCTGTATCGCAAAGCATACGGTACTTCATGTTGTACTCTATCCTCTTGGTTTCCTCTGTGCTTAGCACCCCTCTTCACTCTCTCTTTCTTCCTCTTTCCTTCCTGTGACTCGCCTGGAATCACATGCAGACAACCCCTAAATGGCCGTAACCGCTCAATGTGTATTATCGTTGTTCTAGTTGGCAGCTGAAGCTTAACACTACCGGGAGATGTGCTTGCAACAACTTAGTATGGCCCTTGATACCTCGTGAGGAACTTCTTCGTTTTCCCTTTTTGCGTATAGAGGCTGGACAGCATTACCCATTACCCCACTGTATATTGCGGTAAACTTGCTTTCCGCTTTACTGCGTCTTCGTCCCTTTCCCAAGCCTTCGTATTCGCCTTTTGCACCCGTTTCCAAACATCCCAAATTGTCCTTGCAAATTGGCGTACAGATTCACCTGCCCTTCCTTTCTGTAGCCTCACCAAATCAAATGCTGACGACATCTTTCGCCCGTACACTACCACCAATATCTCTCTGCCATTCTCCTATTCATCACTCTACACCATCCATCACCGGATAACATGTGGTCATGTGCTTCCTTTAAAACCTCATCCCTCAATTTGCTGGCACTACTACCCTCGGCCCTAACTTCGTTTCCCTGCACAGAAGACCGTCGTACATATTAAATTGTGGCTGTGTCCAATACAATTTACAGTCGTTGTCCGCGTCCTGTAATTCTTGCCATGCTGCTAGATCACAGCCTATGACTTCTACTTTTGCAACCATTTTACTTAGTGCATCCGCATTACCTTGCTTCTTCCCAGGCTTTTGCACCACCTCGTCACCTCGTAGTCTAATTCATTGAGCCTCACAGTCCATCTAGCGAGTCTAGTGGACGGATCCTAACTCCAACAACCACTTCAATGCAGCATGATCTGTCACTACCCGAAATCTTCTCCCATATAAATAACATTTAAAGTATGTGATTCCATAGACTACACTAAGTATCTCCCTCTCTGTTGTTGAGTAATTCCTGTCTGCTCCATTCAACTGCCTAGACGCATAGGCTGCAGGATGTTCTTTTCCATCAGTTTCGTAACTAAGAACACACCCTAATGCTTCATTCGATGCATCGCATGCTAGTATAAACTCCTTTTCAAAATCTGGAAACACAAGAACCGTACTTGACGTTAACGCTTTTTTCAGTTTGTCAAACGCTTTCTGACACTCTTCTGTCCGCCCAAATTTCACTCCCTTCCGTAACAATAGCGTCAGCGGCTGTGCTAAATCTGCAAAACCCATCACGAACTTTCGATGGAAATTGCAAATTCCGGTGATTGACTGCACTTCCTTAACTGTTTTCGGTTCCTGAAAATCCCTTACAGCCTGTACCAACCTTGGATATGATCGCACTCCATCCTTACTGATAATATGACCCAAATATTTTACTTCTCCCAATGCAACATGACACTTCTCCAAGCTCAACTTCAAACGACCTGCTCTTAACCTCATAGACCTATATCTCTGACGTCGATATCTTGTAGCGCCGGCCGAAGTGGCCGTGCGGTTAAAGGCGCTGCAGTCTGGAACCGCAAGACCGCTACGGTCGCAGGTTCGAATCCTGCCTCGGGCATGGATGTTTGTGATGTCCTTAGGTTAGTTAGGTTTAACTAGTTATAAGTTCTAGGGGACTAATGACCTCAGCAGTTGAGTCCCATAGTGCTCAGAGCCATTTGATATCTTGTAGAATTTTAGAACATGTTTTTTGCTCGCGTATCATGGGGGAAATAAATACAGTAGAAGAAGAATGGGTAGCTTTGAGGGATGAAGTAGTGAAGGCAGCAGAGGATCAAGTAGGTAAAAAGATGAGGGCTAGTAGAAATCCTTGGGTAACAGAAGAAATATTGAATTTAATTGATGAAAGGAGAAAATATAAAAATGCAGTAAGTGAAACAGGCAAAAAGGAATACAAACGTCTCAAAAATGAGATCGACAGGAAGTGCAAAATGGCTAAGCAGGGATGGCTAGAGGACAAATGTAAGGATGTAGAGGCCTATCTCACTAGGGGTAAGATAGATACCGCCTACAGGAAAATTAAAGAGACCTTTGGAGATAAGAGAACGACTTGTATGAATATCAAGACCTCAGATGAAAACCCAGTTCTAAGCAAAGAAGGGAAAGCAGAAAGGTGGAAGGAGTATATAGAGGGTCTATACAAGGGCGATGTACTTGAGGACAATATTATGGAAATGGAAGAGGATGTAGATGAAGATGAAATGGGAGATATGATACTGCGTGAAGAGTTTGACAGAGCACTGAAAGACCTGAGTCGAAACAAGGCCCCCGGAGTAGACAATATTCCATTGGAACTACTGACGGCCGTGGGAGAGCCAGTCCTGACAAAACTCTACCATCTGGTGAGCAAGATGTATGAAACAGGCGAAATACCCACAGACTTCAAGAAGAATATAATAATTCCAATCCCAAAGAAAGCAGGTGTTGACAGATGTGAAAATTACCGAACTATCAGCTTAATAAGTCACAGCTGCAAAATACTAACACGAATTCTTTACAGACGAATGGAAAAACTAGTAGAAGCCAACCTCGGGGAAGATCAGTTTGGATTCCGTAGAAACACTGGAACACGTGAGGCAATACTGACCTTACGACTTATCTTAGAAGAAAGATTAAGGAAAGGCAAACCTACGTTTCTAGCATTTGTAGACTTAGAGAAAGCTTTTAACAATGTTGACTGGAATACTCTCTTTCAAATTCTAAAGGTGGCAGGGGTAAAATACAGGGAGCGAAAGGCTATTTACAATTTGTACAGAAACCAGATGGCAGTTATAAGAGTCGAGGGGCATGAAAGGGAAGCAGTGGTTGGGAAGGGAGTAAGACAGGGTTGTAGCCTCTCCCCGATGTTGTTCAATCTGTATATTGAGCAAGCAGTAAAGGAAACAAAAGAAAAATTCGGAGTTGGTATTAAAATTCATGGAGAAGAAATAAAAACTTTGAGGTTCGCCGATGACATTGTAATTCTGTCAGAGACAGCAAAGGACTTGGAAGAGCATTTGAATGGAATGGACAGTGTCTTGAAAGGAGGATATAAGATGAATATCAACAAAAGCAAAACAAGGATAATGGAATGTAGTCAAATTAAGTCGGGTGATGCTGAGGGAATTAGATTAGGAAATGAGGCACTTAAAGTAGTAAAGGAGTTTTGCTATTTGGGGAGCAAAATAACTGATGATGGTCGAAGTAGAGAGGATATAAAATGTAGGCTGGCAATGGCAAGGAAAGCGTTTCTGAAGAAGAGAAATTTGTTAACATCCAGTATTGATTTAAGTGTCAGGAAGTCATTTCTGGAAGTATTTGTATGGAGTGTAGCCATGTATGGAAGTGAAACATGGACAATAAATAGTTTGGACAAGAAGAGAATAGAAGCTTTCGAAATGTGGTGCTACAGAAGAATGCTGAAGATTAGATGGGTAGATCACATAACTAATGAGGAAGTATTGAATAGGATTGGGGAGAAGAGAAGTTTGTGGCACAACTTGACCAGAAGAAGGGATCGGTTGGTAGGACATGTTCTGAGGCATCAAGGGATCACCAGTTTAGTATTGGAGGGCAGCGTGGAGGGTAAAAATCGTAGAGGGAGACCAAGAGATGAATACACTAAGCAGATTCAGAAGGATGTAGGCTGCAGTAGGTACTGGGAGATGAAAAAGCTTGCACAGGATAGAGTAGCATGGAGAGCTGCATCAAACCAGTCTCAGGACTGAAGACCACAACAACAACAACAGTAGATAGTGTCGGAAGTTCCATGCGGCTTTTCGCGGATGATGCTGTAGTATACAGAGAAGTTGCAGCATTAGAAAATTGTAGCGAAATGCAGGAACATCTGCAGCGGATAGGCACTTGGTGCAGGGAGTGGCAACTGACCCTTAATATAGACAAATATAATGTATTGCGAATACATAGAAAGAAGGATCCTTTATTGTATGATAGCGGAACAAACACTGGTAGCAGTTACTTCTGTAAAATATCTGGGAGTATGCGTGCGGAACGATTTGAAGTGGAATGATCATATAAAATTAATTGTTGGCAAGGCGGGTACCAGGTTGAGATTCATTGGGAGAGTGCTTAGAAAATGTAGTCCATCAACAAAGGAGGTGGCTTACAAAACACTCGTTCGACCTATACTTGAGTATTGCTCATCAGTGTGGGATCCGTACCAGATCGGTCTGACGGAGTAGATAGAGAAGATCCAAAGAAGAGCGGCGCGTTTCGTCACAGGATTATTTGGTAACCGTGATAGCGTTACGGAGATGTTTAATAAACTCAAGTGGCAGACTCTGCAAGAGAGGCGCTCTGCATCGCGGTGTAGCTTGCTCGCTAGGTTTCGAGAGGGTGCGTTTCTGGATGAGGTATCGAATATATTGCTTCCCCCTACTTATACCTCCCGAGGAGATCACGAATGTAAAATTAGAGAGATTAGAGCGCGCACGGAGGCTTTCAGACAGTCGTTCTTCCCGCGAACCATACGCGACTGGAACAGGAAAGGGAGGTAATGACAGTGGCACGTAAAGTGCCCTCCGCCACACACCGTTGGGTGGCTTGCGGAGTATCGATGTAGATGTAGAAGACTTCCCTTAACCGCTGTCTGTGTTGTTCCATACTACTTGAAAACACTATAAGGTCATTCAAATAGGCCCGACACTGCCGCGGCTTCAAACCTCTCAAGACACTGTCTAGCAACTTCTGAAACGTTGCCGGAGCGTTTTTCAAACCGAATGGCATTTTAATGTACTGGTAATGGCCTCCAGAAGTAGAGAAAGCAGTGTTTAGTTTTTGGACGATCCTCTGGAGCCACCTCTAACTGACGATAACCACTTGTCAGATTCATCATAGAGAAGTACTGACACAGTCCTAAGTGATCCAATGTCTCCGATGTATTTGGAATGGGGTATGCGTCCGTTACTGTCTTGTTATTGACGTATCGATAGTCACAACAGAACCTGTATTTCTTAGTTCCATCCATAGATTTTTTAGGCACAACGACAATGTCCACTCCCCAGCAATTATTACTATGCTCTACAATACCGTCCGAAAGCTGCTGATCAATGAAATCCTCCACAATCGGCTGCAAATACCTAGGTATTCTGTGTGGTTTACAGTAAACAGGTGCTTCATTCCTTGTTGGTATCCTATGTTGAACAAAATCTTAAACTTTTTAGTTCCTATGGATCCTACCACTGAACATTCCACCTCTGCATACGTATTTGTAGCATTGAAATTAAACGGGAGCTCCCTTAGGTGGGTCTTGGGCCCCCTCTGCCGTTTAACGCTTGTCCACCTCTCCTGTCTCCACTTCTCCATCCTCCCTGCTGCCAATTTCCACCCCTTCCTTTATTCCTCGGTGACTGGGTGCATTGCCTCTGCGCATGTCCCATACGACCACACTTAAAACATTTCACACCTGCTGTAAACGCTGTTTGTCTCTCACGTACCCCTGTTGCCACACCTGTTTCCTGACATTGAATTGCCAGCTGAATGGCAGAATACAAATTTTTCGGATTCCCTTCACGCACTTTTCGTGACATATGCGCCACATCAAAAATACATCAAGTGCCCTTTGCTCGGCCTTCTGCAACAGAACACTATTCGCTTCATCGCTCTGACCCAATTCGTAAGTATACTCATTAATTTCCTTTATCCTGTCCGCAAATTTCTCCATCGTCTCCCCCTGTCTCTTTCGCTTTGTACTTAACCTCTCTTTAAAGTAACGAGTGCTATTCTGTTTTTTGTACCTTTGTAAAAGCCCTTCCTTTAACTGCTTAAACTGTCCTGCTTTCCTTAAGGCCTCAGAACACCTTCATACGTTTTTACTTCACCCATTAATCTAATCTTGACTATATGTAACAGCTGCTCATCAAACCAACCACTCATCGCAGCTGAATTCTCCAAGTCCTCCTCAAACGAACGGACATCTTCAGATCCCTTGCCAGAAAACGGAATAATCAAACTTGCGGCAGCTGGATCAATCTCCTACACCCCAGGCAACAACGACTTATCAGATGCGGTTTCCGGCTCACTTCTAGATGATAATTCATTTCTCAACTGCGTATTGTCTGCTGTCAATTGTGCTACTTTTTCCAACAAAATCGGTACCGCTTCTGGTTCCGACACACCTCGCGTCCCTGACTCTGGCATTGTGTTGCTTTCGTGCCCAGTTAGTCCTGAAACAAAACATTTAAGTACAAGAATAACCCGACTCCCTACACCTCAGTATCATCATACGCGGTAATATCATACTCAAACCAATACAAAAGTAATTAAATTAAATAAATGCCACGAAAAAAAGTCTTACTGCCCCAAATAAACTAACACTTATTCTGACAAAAAAAAAAAAAATAATGATAATATGCCTACGCAAAACATCTAAAATGTGGCTCCTGACAGGCCATACACAAAACACAAACAAGAAAGAAAACGTCCAATACTCAAGAGAAAACTGGTCAAAACTCACCACATCTTGTGAATGTAATGCGGGCAGTGGGCTCGAACGTCGTACTGGACAGACGACGTCCGCTATTCTGATACCTTAATGTAGTTGCTGGTGCCAGGAGGTGCCATATTAAGACTCGTCCAAGCTTTCCAAGTGATTTATTGTTTCCAATTACAGTGCCCCCGTTCCTCTTGGTCCGCATCACTGGGGACGCCAGTTTGCTTGTCTGGGAAACGGCTTGGCTCGGAATGGCTGCCTCAGAAACCCATGCACACACTGTGTGTCGGCCTTTTACACCATCAGAGTTGCAGTGTCGTCAGGATGCCGCCAGTTGACTCCGTGGTCAGCGTCCCTGCTGACTCAGCGCTTCTTGGTGTGAGCTGCAGGTGGCCAGCTGCGTCCTTCTCGCCGGCATGGCTGAGATTGCAGTATTAACAAATGCCCGCAATCCGGAGTCCGAATCTGCAGCCCTCGCCTTGGAATGCCTCCAGCGTGTGTCGGAAGCCTGGACGACTGCCCACGGTAGTGAGCCATGGAGTGGCCCGCCACTGGCTGGTTACGGTCCTCGAGTCGTCCTCAGAGGGTCGTACCAGCGACCCGCCGTGGACTGGAAAGCTGGTGCCCCATCTGCTGCTTCGTGTACCTGGTGGTGTGACACACCCCGCTGTCCAGGAGAGCTTTCACACTTGAATGAATCTCATTAGAAGCCCACACCTATTTATATGCGGCTGTGCACCTCTGTTTTGCCATACGCACCGCTTTGCGTCCCGTGCTCGTAACACATTAGGTTGGCCAGTGGGCCCCTTCTGCCTGTGACATGCAAAACCACTACGTATACTCTTCCAGCAATTTGACGGCCCTGTGGCCTCTATTCTACTTCACAACTGTTGGTATGTGTAACTCACTGCAATCCGGCCCGCACCTGGCTGTAACTTGTGTTCAGAATATTCCACAAAACTAACTTTACTATCCTAAACGGTGGTGCTTCTACAAGGTAGTGAGGCAGTTTGGGGTTCTGTGTGCCTGGAAGACACTTTTCCTCAGGTAGGTCTATGGTGCTCTTAATGATATATCGCTACAGTTGATAGTTTTGAAAAATGTTTGACTCACAGTCCTTCCGATACGCTCCAACATTAGTGTAAACAAATCTGTATTCTGCATCAGCTACTGCCATCAGAACTATAGACGAATCTCCTTTATAGTTGATATGCATCGAGTTGAGAGGGTGGACGATCCCTATATGTTTCCCATCAACGGCACCCAAGCAATTCGGGAAATTAGCGATAGTTTCAAATTTCTGGGCAACTGTTCCCATTTCTTCTTATCTGTGGCAGGAATGCATTCCAGACGTGGTACCATCCAGATTGTACAACAAATGTCTTTGACGATATTGCTTACATTCGAAATCCCAAGGAGATAAGTGTAATGCAAATTTGAGAAAGTGCAACCACTTGCCAGATACCTAAAACCGAAGAACAAAATCACTAGATTAAAATTAATTAAAATATTGTGACGCAAGATGTTACAAAAAAAACACGTACGAGAGGTAGACATGTCTTGTGATTAATAAAATATTTTCTTACAGGCAAATATGTTCTGAAATGAGTCACAAGAAGTATCACCGAAGCTGGCTTAACTACTGTGCGCCTATAAGATCTAGTGAACAACCCTGAAGTTTATTACAAAAAGTAAATAAATATTAAGAACGTATCTTTCACTTTCCAACGGGTAAACACTGTTTTGAAACTTCCTGGAAAATTAAAACTGTATTTCTGTACGAAGTTCGTGATCATTGGCACAGATGGTGACGCGCAGACCAGCGGAACAAACAGGTAATTCAGTGTGGCCGGTGACGACGAAGTTCATATAGTAAAAGGCTGACTAGAAGCGACGTCCAGCATAGAGCAGAGCCTGTCACGAAGTGTGATAGTGCTGTCTAGAAAGTAATCCAAATCTAGAAAGGTAAATAGGCAATGTCGAGCTCCGAATAATTGTACGGCGCATAGACAATGGCTTCATAGACTAAATGGGAGCGCGGGTGACAAGCGGGCGACCGTGGTGTTAGTCAGACGTATCGCGTCAGTGGCCACGCCCACTTCACATGCGTGATGTCTACCATGGGGCAGCGCATAAGCTCGCTGGCTCAACAGCACAAGGATCTCCGACCACACGTCTCAGGCAGAACGGGGTATCTGAAATACTGTCAGATATAATATAATCAATGACAGATTATCTCTAAAAGTAAATATATGTAAAATAATATCTAGTATAGAGCGAAAGAATCTGATAGTATTCCGCTACAAGATTAGCGGTGAACATTTAGAGCATTCACGTTGTATAAATATTTAGAAATAATACTAAGAAGCGGTATAAAACGGGACGATCACGTAAAATCAGTATTAGGGAAAACGAATGCAACACTCATATCTTGTTGGAAGGGTTCTGGGAAAACGCGGTGCATCTATAAAGGAAACTGCATGCATAACGCTATTTTGGTCAGTTTGGCGTCCGTATCAAGTAGTCATGACTGAAGAAACCGAGACACGTGGCTGGGATCGTGAGGGGGCGGTGTAAGCCATAGGAAAGTATCCCAGAAATTCTTGGGGAACATGAATAGCAATCCTTGGAAGAAAAACGATGTAGTTCTCATGAACCTCCGTCAGATGAATTTATAGTATCTGTATCCGAAGAATACTGTGAAACCATTATGCCGCTCTCATCTATATTTGCGGTGTCGATAATGAGAAGAAGATAAGAGAGATTAGAGCGCTCGTTGTTGTGGTTCTGGTCTTCAGAACGAAATATGGTTTGCATCAGCTGACCACGCTAGTCTATTCTGTGCAAGTCTCCAGTCTCCGCCTACAATATTTACCTCCCACACCTCCCTCCATTACTAAATAACGATTCCTTGTGCTTCAGGATGCGTCCTATAAACAGAAACGTTCTTTTAGCCAAGTTGTGCCATAAATTTCTCTTCTCGCCGATTCGATTCAGGACCTCCTCATTAGTTATCCAATCTATCCACCTAATCTTATAAACAGATGGGCTTGGTCACTGACACAATAAAGTTACAGTTACACGCTCTAGCGTAGTCAAAGAAGTCTTTGTCTACTTGCATTACGGTTGTTTTGAGCTCTACGTTGCCTGTCTACATAAGTCAATTTGGGCTAGTCTCTGATCGTCCGAGTTTCACTTACGCACAAGGTTACTCCCCAGACAAATAACTTCAGAAAAGATTTCCTAACATTTAAATTTATATATGATGTTGACAATATTATCTTCCTCAGAAACTTTTATTGCTGTTGTCCTGCATTTTTATTCTATATCTGCCGTCATCAGTAATTTTGCTGCCCCAATAGCGAAACTAAAACTAATTTTGTAATAATATCATTTCCTGAGCTAATTCCCTAGTCATCGATTTATTTAATTCGACTACATTCTGTTACCCTTGTTTTACTTTTGTTGATATTCATCTCATAGCCTATTTTCAAGGCATTATTCTTTTTACTGAATTTACTGCCTTAGACAGTCACTTTTCCCACGGTCAGTACTCTAATTGGATAGGACAGAGAACCAGCAGTTGCAGGATTCCATCCCTATAAAATGCAGTCGTCATAGTACCCATAGGGAACACATGCTGCGATGTACACTGCTGGCCACCGTAAATGCAACACCAAGAAAGACAGGAGGTAGCACAACAAAATTTATTTTGTAGATAACATGTTGACGAAGTATCAAATGATCACGTTTACAGACGTCTGTGACATGTGGTTCCTGCCAGAATCAGTAGCCAGAGTAGCCGCCATTGTTGGAGATCACCGCTGCCACACGTCTAGGCATTGAGTCAAAGAGACGTTGGATGTGTTCCTGGGGTACAGCAGCCCAAGCAACTTTCACACGTTGCCAAAGATTATCTGGTGTGGCAGCTGGGGATGTAATCTGGGTCACTCGTTGAGCAACCATGGACCACATGTTTTCTATCGGCGAAAGATCCGGAGAGCGAGCCGGCCACGGAATCAATTCAATCTGGTTATTGACGAAGAACCTTTGGACAATGCGTGCCACGTGTGGTCGCGCATTATCCTGTTGAAATATGGCTGTGGCCGAGCCCTGAAGGTAAGGAAGGACAACTGGCTCCAGCACCTCGGATATGTAGCGCCGGCTATTTAAAGTACCGGCAATGCGTACTAGAGGTGTGCGAGAATAATATCCAATACCGCCCCATACCATAATACCCGGTGCAAGACCAGTGTGGCGGTGCATAATGCAGCTGTCCAGCATCCTCTCTCCACGGTGTCTCCACACTCGAATCCGACCATCGTGGTGCTGCAGACAGAAGCGTGCCTCGTCAGTAAAGACAACGTCATTCCATTCTGCCGTCCACATCCGTCTGTCATCACACCATTGGCGACGGAGACGTCTGTGGTTCTGCGCCAATGGTAGACGAAGCAATGGATGTCTTGCGGACAGACCACTCTGCTGTAAACGGCGTCGAAAGGTACGCGCAGACACTGGATGATGCGTTACAGACGCAATGTGCTGTGCTATGATTCGGGATGTCACTGAGCGATCCGTCACTGCCATGCACACAATTTGCCTATCAGCACGTGCAGTGGTGCACCGAGGTGAATGCGATCGACCACGTCGGTCCGTCGTACCCTCCTGCATCCAACGGTCACATATCCGCATTACAGTTGTTTGGTTTCGTCCAACACGACTAGCGATTTCTCTGTATGATAATCCACAATCTCGGTAACCCACTATCCTTCCTCTGTCGAACTAGGATACTTGATCAAAAGATGTTCGCTGTTGTCTACGAGGCATAACTGATCGTCTTGTGAAACAACCACAAGGTAAACACACGTGCCGAACGTACAGTCGTCGAAATCGCCAAGCCTTAAATGGCGCTATGAGGTGGTGCCACAGGCACGCGTGATGTGCGTCTGCGCTGAAATTCTAATCAGTTGCATATCTCATCGCTGCAAACCCATGGTGTAAATTTCACTTGATTCGGATGCTCCCTTCAGGGTGTTGCATTTACGGTGGCCAGCAGTGTATATGATCCAAATGCGATGTTTCAAAAAATGGTTCAAATGGCTCTGAGCGCTATGGGACTTAACATCTGAGGTCATCAGTCCCCTAGAACGTAAACCTAACTAACCTAAGGATATCACACACATCCATGCCCGAGGCAGGATTCGAACCTGCGACCGTAGCGGTCACGCGGTTCCAGACTGAAGCGCCTAGAACCGCTCGGTCACACAGGCCGGCTATACTTTCTTGCAGCGAAATATGCTTTTAGACTTTGCTCTCAAATGAGTTATTTTCTATTCATTTGGTATTGCAACATGCCCTCTGCAGTTACATCTGCACTGCACGCATCTCTCCTAAGAGGGGTGATGCACCAACTCTTAAAACAGATATTAGGACCGTTAATTGGTCTAGGTTACAATTTACTTTTATTTAAGTAATGATGAAAGCATTTTAAATGTTACGTTGAGCTATGAAAGTTGGTTCAGTACATCATATTTCACTAAAAGTGAAATTTATGGGTAAAATTTCACGCAAAGTGGAATATTTCCAGGATTGAAAATCAAAGACATAATATGCTGTGTACTCTCGAGCTTCGTTTGTAAGGTAGTGGCAACTTTGAAGCTGTACAGCACGAATGATACACAGCAGTATGAGTAGACTTACTGATAAAGAAATGACCGATATGAACCTACGAGAGACCGTATCCCTCCTTGGTGATTACATGTTACAGCTTTGTCACTGTAGTAGAGTTATTTTCGCAGAGACATAGGTAATTGGGGTAACAATCCCAATTAATCATAACGAGCCACGGAAGACCACAGGTCCCTAATACCAAAATAATCAGAAAATATCTCGGAACAACCAGCGAAATGTTTTTGCTACGATTCGGCTTCACCCTGTATAGTGCTGATTACATGTGGACGTGCGTCATCCAATGTGCGCCGCTCGCATAGCTATGCATGTCCAACAGCTATACCGCAATGCAAAAACTAGTGCTGTCGCCTGTTCTGTCTAATAAATTTGTCACATAGTTAATTCTGTAACCGTAATGTAACTTCGATGTAATTTCTGTCATTGTACATTTTATTACTTTATTAATGCTGTCATATAATTAAATGTCAAAGAATTAATTCAAACGAACTAATTCAATAAGATTACTATAATTATAATGTAGTAAGAACTCTGGCTTAGGGAAGTTTGGTATTGCATAGAGGCAAAGAATACGTTGAAATTAAGGAGCATAGTCGCTGGGCGCGTAAGCACGGAGTCGGGCAGAAGTCAATCGGTGCAGAGGAGCTGCTAGCGGTAAGTGATCGCGGTGTAAGAAATAAACTGCAAGATTTTAATATGTGGCCAGACATATTATGAAGTTGTAAATGGGCACAGTACATTGTCATTAAAAGGAATTAATATTCAAGAAGAGTACTGTTGGCCCAAACTTATATGGAGCGACGTTAAAGAAGAGCCTTTTGGCATACATTTTCGACGAATAATGCCTTGCATCGCACCAGTAGCAACTCATCAATCTAAGTTCGGCCAGCTCCATTTTTAAACTGTGCAAGGCTTGTCAGAGTAGTACTTTTTCTTAACTGAGTAACATAGTGTGTAGTGCAGCAACTGTTACAGTGTAAATGAACTTTACATCAATCATTTACCTAAAAGACACCTATCCTGTCACCATTATTGACTCCGAGAATGCCACCAGTGAAAGAATTTTAAAATATTAAAAATGATGAACTTATTTAAATTCGGTAAGTAAGAAAAAAAAGGACAATTTACAAAACTGAAAACTATGCAGAACTGTCACTTAACAGCCAGGGAACTTCGCTGCTTGGCAGAACAACTAGTAAAAGAGTAAAAGCGTAATTTAAAAGAATATTGACAAAATATTACTTCCGAATAAAACATTTCATGTGTTTTGTGTGCAATCCAAACTCTGCTCACATCTGCAAATTACCTAACAGTGTAATGTAGAATTACTTACGCTTAGTTCAGTGAAACATTATGAACTTTCCAAAAATAGCTTACTGTAATACAAATCAACTTTTATGGTCATCTGAATTTCTAAAATCAGTAACAGTTGACATTACAGCCAGTAAGGCAACAAATTAACTTTTATTTCCATGTGTTCAGCAGAAATTATCCTGCTGGTTTTGTAACTGAATTTAATTCATGGTACTAACTGTGTCTATTTTTCTTACATCTGAGCTCGAGTCAGTGGCTTCGGTTCAGTTCTCGCCTGATTACAGTTCAATGATAAGTTCGTAACTACAGTTTACAAATAATTAATAATTATACAGCAAGTTCTGCTCACAAAGTGAGCAGGCGACCGTTCTTAAGTAATTTACTATCTAAAATCATACTACACTACTGGCCATTAAAATTGCTACACCACGAAGATGACGTGCTACAGACGCGAAATTTAACCGACAGGAAGAAGATGCTGTGATATGCAAATGATTAGCTTTTCAGAGCATTCACACAGGGTTGGCGCCGGTGGCGACACCTACAACGTGCTGACATGAGGAAAGTTTCCAACCGATTTCTCATACACAAACAGCAGAGACTGTTAGCAGAATATGGAATCGGTGGGTTCAGGAGGGTAATACGGAACGCCGTGCTGGATCCCAACGGCCTCGTATCACCAGCAGTCGAAATGACAGGCATCTTATCCGCATGGCTGTAGCGGATCGTGCAGCCACGTCTCGATCCCTGAGCCGGCCGAAGTGGCCGTGCGGTTAAATGCGCTGCAGTCTGGAACCGCAAGACCGCTACGGTCGCAGGTTCGAATCCTGCCTCGGGCATGGATGTTTGTGATGTCCTTAGGTTAGTTAGGTTTAACTAGTTCTAAGTTCTAGGGGACTAATGACCTCAGCAGTTGAGTCCCATAGTGCTCAGAGCCATTTGAACCCTCGATCCCTGAGTTAACAGATGGGGACGTTTGCAAGACAACAACCATCTGCACCAACAGTTCGACGGCGTTTGCAGCAGCATGGACTATCAGTTCGGAGACCATGGCTGCGGTTACCCTTGACGCTGCTTCACACACAGGAGCGCCTGCGATGGTGTACTCAACGACGAACCTGGGTGCACGAATGGCAAAACGTCATTTTTTCGGATGAATCCAGGTGTTTACAGCATCATGATGGTCGCATCCGTGTTTGGCGACATCGCGGTGAACGCACATTGAAAGCGTGTATTCGTCATCGCCATACTGGCGTTTCACCCGGCGTGATGGTGTGGGGTGCCATTGGTTACACGTGTCGGTCACCTCTTGTTCGCATAGACGGCACTTTGAACAGTGGACGTTGCATTTTAGATGTGTTACGACCCGTGGCTCTACCCTTCATTCGATCCCTGCGAAACCCTACATTTCAGCAGGATAATGCACGACCGCATATTGCAGGCGCTGTACGGGCCTTTCTGGATACAGAAAATGTTCGATTGCTGCCCTGGCCAGCACATTCTCCCGATCTCGCACCAACTGAAAACGTCTGGTCAATGGTGGCCGAGCAAGTGGCTCGTCACAATACGCCAGTCACTACTCTTGATGAACTGTGGTAACGTGTTGAAGCTGCATGTTCAGCTGTACCTGTACACGCCATCCAAGCTCTGTTTGACCAATGCCCAGGCGTATCAAGGCCGTTTTTACGGCCAGAGGTGGTTGTTCTGGGTACTGATTTCTCAGGATCTATGCACCCAAATTGCGTGAAAATGTAATCAAATGTCAGTTCTAGTAGCGTTATTTGAAAGAATATTGACAAAATATTGCTTCCGAATAAAACATTTCATGTGTATTGTGTGCAATCCAAACTCTGCTCACATTTGCAAATTACCTAACAGTATAGTGTAAAATTACTTATGCATCGTTAAGTGAAACATTATGAAGTTTCCAGAAATAACTTACTATAATACAAAACAACTTTTATAGTCATCTGAATTTCGAAAATCAGCAACAGTTGACATTACAGCCAGTAACGCAAAAATTAACTTTTATTTGCATGTGTTGAGTAGAAATTATCCTGCTGGTTTTGTAATTTACTTTTATTCATGGTACTAACCGTGTCTATTTTTCTTACATCTGAGCTCGAGTCAGTGCCTTCGGTTCAGTTCTCACCTGATTACAGTTCAATGATAAGTTCGTAACTACAGTTTACAAACAGTTAATAATTATACAGCAAGTTCTGCTCAGAATGTGAGCTGGCGACCGTTTTTAAGTAATTTACTATCTAAAATCATAAAGATTCAGTTTATTTACTCCAAATTTTGCTAGCTGTTTCTTACTTTTACCTTTTTGGCCAAAATTTCTTTCGATCGTTACCGCGCAAAAGCAGTAGTGCGGTAACGATTTCGGTTATAATTGTGTTTGCGCTTACCCGCCTGTCATTATTCTTCGGAAAGATGCTTTTCCCAAAGAACAGGGAATATTGGATGCACGTGTCAGTTATAAGTCCTAATTAGCCGAAAGTGTAGGTCTGTTAGAATTCAAAATGGCTCTGAGCACTATACGACTTAACTTCTGAGGTCATCAGTCGCCTAGAACTTGGAACTAATTAAACCTAACTAACCTAAGGACATCACACACATCCATGCCCGAGGCAGGATTCGAACCTGCGACCGTAGCTGTCCCGCGGTTCCGGACTGAGCGCCTAGAACCGCTAGACCACCGCGGCCGCCTAGGTCTGTTATACCCCGCCTCTATGCAGAATAAGAAAAGTGAAAATCAACGCTGGTGTCTGCGTTAGATGTGGGTCAGGGGTTTGGGGGTGGAGGGTGAGGCAGCTCAGCTTCCTCCGCTTTTACTGTTCCACGCTCGACTGCCTCCTTCGACCGCAGATGCCGCGCTCTGCTGGCGCTCCGGAAGTTCCGGCTGTCACGACCGGGCCGCCCCATTGTTCTTCTGCACCAGACCGGTACTCGAAAACAAATGAAAGGGAAGTCAGTGGTGTCCTCGAAAGCTCACCTCGGTGAAGTCTTTCTTTGTTTCATCCTTGAAATATCTTGCACGAGTTCTCAGCAGCTACTTCTTTGTCAGAGTCACATCATTGGATAAATGAAAAAGTTATCTAGTTTGTATGCCAACTAGCTCTGCAGATGATGAAGAAATTGATGAAATGTATGATGAGATAAAAGAAATTATTCAGGTAGTGAAGGGAGATGAAAATTTAATAGTCATGGGTGACTGGAATTCGACAGTAGGAAAAGGAAGAGAAGGAAACGTAGTAGGTGAATATGGATTGGGGGCAAGAAATCAAAGAGGAAGCAGCCTGGTAGAATTTTGCACGGAGCATAACTTAATCATAGCTAACACTTGGTTCAAGAATCATGAAAGAAGGTTGTATACATGGAAGAACCCTGGAGATACTAAAAGTTATCAGATAGATTATATAATGGTAAGACAGAGATTTAGGAACCAGATTTTAAATTGTAAGACATTTCCAGGGGCAGATGTGGACTCTGACCACAATCTATTGGTTATGAACTGTAGATTAAAACTGAAGAAACTGCAAAAAGGTGGGAATTTAAGGAGATGGGACCTGGATAAACTGAAAGAACCAGAGGTTGTACAGAGTTTCAGGGAGAGCATAAGGGAACAATTGACTGGAATGGGGGAAAGAAATACAGTAGAAGAAGAATGAATAGCTTTGAGGAATGAAATAGTGGAGGCACCAGAGGATCAAGTAGGTAAAAAGACGAGGGCTAGTAGAAATCCTTGGGTAACAGAAGAGATACTGAATTTAACTGATGATAGGAGAAAATACAGAAATGCAGCAAGTGAAGCAGGCAAAAAGGAATGCAAACGTCTCAAAAATGAGATCGACAGGAAGTGCAAAATGGCTAAGCAGGAATGGCTAGAGAACAAATGTAAGGATGTAGAGGCTTATCTCATGAGGGGTAAGATAGATACTGCCTACAGGAAAATTAAAGAAAAGAGAACCATTTGCATGAATATCAAGAGCTCAGATAGAAACCCAGTTCTAAGCAAAGAAGGGAAAGCAGAAATGTGGAAGGAGTATATAGAGGGTCTATACAGGGGCGATGTTCATTAGGACAATATTATGGAAATAGAACAGAATGTAGATGAAGATGAAATGGGAGATATGATACTGCGTGAAGAGTCTGACAGAGCACTGAAAGACCTAAGTCGAAACAAGGCCCCGGGAGTAGACAACATTCCATTAGAACTGCTGACAGCTTTGGGAGAGCCAGCCCTGACAAAACTGTACCATCCGGTGAACAAGATGTATGAGACAGGCGAAATACCCTCAGATTTCAACAAGCATATAATAATTCCAACCCCAAAGAAAGCAGGTGTTGACAGATGTGAAATTTACCGAACTATCAGTTTAATAAGTCACAGCTGCAAAATACTAACACGAATTCTTTACAGACGAATGGAAAAACTGGTAGAAGCCGACCTAGGGGAAGATCAGTTTGGATTCCGTAGAAATGTTGGGACACGTGAGGCAATACTGACCCTACGACTTACCTTAGAAGAAAGATTAAGGAAAGGCACACCCACATTTCTAGCATTTGTAGACTTAGAGAAAGCTTTTGACAATGCTGACTGGAATACTCTTTTTCAAATTCTGAAGGTGGCAGGTGTAAAATACAGGGAGCAAAAGGGTATTTACAATTTGTACAGAAACCAGATGGCAGTTATAAGAGTCGAGGGACATGAAAGGGAAGCAGTGGTTGGGAAGGGAGTGAGACGGGGTTGTAGCCTCTCCCCGATGCTATTCAATCTGTGTATTGAGCAAGCAGTAAAGGAAACGAAAGAAATGTTCGGAGAAGGTATTAAAATCCATGGAGAAGAAATAAAAACTTTGAGGTTCGCCGATGACATTGTAATTCTGTCAGAGACAGCAAAGGACTTGGAAGAACAGTTGAACGCAATGGACAACAGTCTTGAAAGGAGGGTATAAGATGAACATCAACAAAAGCAAAACGAGGATAATGGAATGTAGTTGAATGAAGTCGCATGGTGCTGCGGGAATTAGATTAGGAAATGAGACACTTAAAGTAGTAAAGGACTTTTGCTATTTGGGGAGCAAAATAACTGATGATGGTCGAAGTAGAGAGGATATAAAATGTAGACTGGCAATGGCAAGGAAAGCGTTTCTGAAGAAGAGAAATTTGTTAACATCGAGTATAGATTTAAGTGTCAGGAAGTCATTTCTGAAAGTATTTGTATGGAGTATAGCAATGTATGGAAGTGAAACATGGACGATAAATAGTTTAGACAAGAAGAGAATAGAAGCTTTCGAAATGTGGTGCTACAGAAGAATGCTGAAGATTAGATGGGTAGATCACATAACTAATGAGGAGGTACTGAATAGAATTGGGGAGAAGAGGAGTTTGTGTCACAACTTGACTAGAAGAAGGGATCGGTTGGTAGGTCATGTTCTGAGGCATCAAGGGATCACCAATTTAGTTTTGGAGGGCAGCATGGAGGGTAAAAATCGTAGAGGGAGACCAAGAGATGAATACACTAAACAGATTTAGAAGGATGTAGGCTGCAGTAGGTACTGGGAGCTGAAGAGGCTTGCACAGGATAGAGTAGCATGGAGAGCTGCATCAAACCAGTCTCAGGACTGAAGATCACAACAACAACATGTAGTTTCCAGCATGATATTTTCACTCTGCAGCGGAGTGTGCGCTGATATGAATCTTCCTGGCAGATTAAAACTGTGTGCCGGACCGAGACTCGAAGTCGGGACCTTTGCCTTTCGCGAGCAAGTACTCTACCAATTGAGCTACCCAAGCACAACTCACGCCCCGTCCTCACAGCTTTACTTCTGCCTAGGCTGTGGCTGAGCCATGTCTCCGCAATATCCTTTCTTTCAGGAGTGCTATTTCTGCAAGGTTCGCAGGAGAGCTTCTGTAAAGTTTGGAAGGTAGGAGAAGAAGTACTGGCAGAAGTAAAGCCGGGAGGACGGGGCGTGAGTTGTGCTTGTGTAGGTCAGTTGGTAGAGCACTTGCCCGCGAAGGACAAAGCTTCCCGAGTTCGAGTCTCGGTCCGGCACACAGTTTTAATCTGCCAGGAAGTTTCAACATGTAGTTTGTAAAATCACTGATGCTATTAAGAGTTTTATGATTTTCATTTCAAGCTGTAATCATTCCAACTTTGGTGGTGAGAGAAATTGTGATCACCAGTATGTCTACATCTACATCCATACTCCGCCGGAAGTTCCGGCTGTCACGGCCGGGTCGTGTGTGGCGGAGGGTACCTTGAGTACCTCTATAGGTTTTCCCTTCTGTTCCAGTCTCGTATTGTTCGTGGAAAGAAAGATTGTCGGTATGCCTCTGTGTGGACTCCACTCTCTCTGATTTTATCCTCATGGTCTCTTCGCGAGATACACTTAGGAGGGAGCAATATACTGCTTGACTCCTCGGTGAAGGTATGTTCTCGAAACTTCAACAAAAGCCCGTACCGAGCTACTGAACGTCTCTCTTGCAGAGTCTTCCACTGGAGTTTATCCATCATCTCCGTAACGCTTTCGCTATTACTAAATGATCCTGCAACGAAGGGCGCTGCTCTCCGTTGCATCTTCTCTATCTCTTCTATCAACCCTGTCTGGTACGGATCCTACATCGGTGAGCAGTATTCAAGCAGTGGGCGAAGAAGTGTACTGTAACCTACTTCCTTTGTTTTCGGACTGTATTTCCTTAGGATTCTTCCAATGAATCTCAGTCTGGCATCTGCTTTACCGACAATTAAGTTTATATGATCATTACATTTTAAATCACTCCTAATGCCTTCTCCGAGATAATTTATGGAATTAACTGCTTCCACTTGCTGGCCTGCTATATTGTAGCTAAATGATAAGGGATCTTTCTTTCTGTGTATTCGCAGCACATTGCACTTGTCTACATTGAGATTCAATTGCCATTCCCTGCACCATGCGTCAATTCGTTGCAGATCCTCCTGCATTTTAGTACAATTTTCCATTGTTACAATCTCTCGATATACTGCAGCATCATCCGCAAAAAGCCTCAGTGAACTTCCGATGTTATCCGCAAGGTCATTTATATATATTGTGAATAGCAACGGTGCCACAACACCCCCCTGCGGCACACACAAATCACTCTCACTTCGGAAGACTTCTCTACATTGAGAATGACATGCTGCGTTCTGTTATCTAGGAACTATTCAATCCAATCACACAATTGGTCTGATAGTCCATATGCTCTTACTTTGTTCATTAAACGACTGTGGGGAACTGTATCAAACGCCTTGCGGAAGTCAAGAAACTCGGCATCTACCTGGGAACCCGTGTCTATGGCCCTCTGAGTCTCGTGGACGAATAGCGCGAGCTGGGTTTCACACGATCGTCTTTTTCGAAACCCATGCTGATTCCTACAGAGTAGATTTCTAGTCTCCAGAAAAGTCGTTATACTCGAACATAATACGCGTTCCAAAATTCGACAACGGGAGTACGATGAAATACTCTTCGTGAATATCAAGTGTATTTGGTACTGAGTGAGGGATGTCCCAGATGACTCAACGTATCAAAACATACTCACTAATAGGCTTTGTTACACAAATGTTTTCTTCCTAATAAGTGCGAGAAAAAGCAGAAATTGGTACTAACGTCTTGTCTATGACTTGGGACTTAATATATGTGGCCATCAGTCCCCTAGAACTTAGAACTACTTAAATCTAACTAACCTAAGGACATCACACACATCCATGCCCGAGGCAGGATTCGAACCTGAGACCGTAGCGGTCACGCGGTTCCAGACTGAAGCGCCTAGAACCGCGCTGTAGTTATCGGCACTGGTATTGCTCACATAGGAATCGTGAGGATAAGATTAAAATAACTACAGCGCGCGCAGAGGAATTCAAGCAATAATTTTTCCTGCGCTCCATACGTGATTGGAACGGAAAGAAACCCTAGTACTAGTACAACTGGACGTACCCTCTGCCATGCAGTTCTCGGTAATTTGCAGATTATAGGTTCAAATGGCTCTGAGCATTATGGGACTTCATCTGAGATCATCAGTCCCCTAGAACTTAGAACTACTTAAACCTAACTAACCTAAGGACACCACACACATCCATGCCCGAGGCAGGATTCGAACCTGCGAACGTAGCGGTCGCGTGGTTCCAGACTGAAGCGCCTAGAACCGCTCGGCCACATGTTGATGGCTCTAGGCGCTACAGTCTGGAACCGCGCGACCGCTACGGTCGCAGGTTCGAGTCCTGCCTCGGGCATGGATGTGTGTGGTGTCCTTAGGTTAGTTAGGTTTAAGTAGTTCTAAGTTCTAGGAGACTGATGGCCTCAGCAGTTAAGTCCTATAGTGCTCAGAACCTTTTTTTTTGTTGACGGCTCTGTCATTTCAAACATACCACAAGCTCGATTCGGAAAGGGAACTGGGCATGGCGTTTGCAAAGGGAAAAGCCAGGATATACGATAACCTTACTCATTTTATGGAAACCACGGTAACTCTAAATCTGGGCAGTCAGATGGTGTCTTTAACCCTAGTCCTCCCAATACAAATGCAGCGACTTAACCATTGCGCTAAGTGACTTCGGGCACATGTCTCACTCGGACTGAGTTTGTAGTTTTCACACTGCTATTCTCATATCTCGGGTACATTGCTTTAATCGCGTGAATTCTCTCTCACCGTGCGCGTGCTTCACCACTCAACATAGAGGGAGTTATTTTGCATTTCTTGAGACAAATAATTGTTCGAGGACCTAATTTGCGCCCAGTAAATACGAGGGGGACTTCAAGAAGTAACTGTCACATTATTATGGCAGGCCAAGTATCTTTTACTGAATACTATACTACAGTTCAAAGTGACACAAACACGTGGCACTATATTTCAGCAGTCGTCACGACTCTGTAAACAACGGTCAGAACGTTCTCCCAGTCGTTCAGTTCCTCGACGACAGAAATCTCATCCTTAGAACCGTTGTGCGGACGCCCTCATCGTAGGAATATCTGAGATCGTTTCGAATCAGTTCTTCGATTGCCCGGATATTTCGGTCTGTCGTCAATGTCGATGGCCTTCTATCCCACTCAGCATCCCCCCAAATCTGTGCGGCCGTGGTCAAATTGTTGGCACCAATTCACTACCGCTGGATGCGACACTGCATTCGGTCCACGTACTGCCAGAATTTCGCAGTGAATCCGCATGCAATTATACAATTTGCCCGCAAGATTGTATTGTTCCGCCTACTCCAACTCTGAAGTACGTTTGCAGCTGGCGCGCTCTCATACACACATTGCGATTCAACTGTTATCCGTACAGCAGCAAAACTCAGTCCGCGCTAACATGCGCTCTCTTCTGTCAATGCACCACTCTTAACTGGGCAGCCATCTTAGCGCTGAAGGCACTGTGCTACCTACCCTCTGCAGTCCCTTGTACCAACGCTACTCATACAGTAACAGGAATTTAGTTTCACTTAGTGTCAGGTATTAATTTATCTGTTTGCGTCCATCGAATGAGGGAGATGATAGAAACGCAAATATGAATGTAGATGAAGTTTCTGATGAATCCCTTTGAAACACCTTGTATTATATTCTCAACACAAAGAAAGGAAGCACACTGCAGTTCCTTTGTCACCCATAGAAGCATAGCTGGTAGACACTGTTCCTGAAAAGTTAGCAATTTTGAGTACAGAAGTCGCCGCCAACCTGAGTAAAATGTTTGAGGTCACAATTCCTGCATTTACACGCCTTTATACACTGTAGAGCCAAAGAAACTGGTACACCTGTCTAATACCGTGCAGGGCCCCCGCGAGCACGCAGAAGTGCCGCAGCACGACGTGGCATGGACTCGACTACTGTCTGAAGTAGTGTTAGAAGGAATTGACACCATGAATCCTGCAGGGCTGCCCGTAAATCCGTAAGAGTACGAGGGGGTGGAGATCTCTTCTGACCAGAACGTTGCAAGGCATCCCAGATATGCTCAATAATGTTAATGTCTGGGGAGTTTGGTGGGCAGGGGAAGTGTTTAAACTCAGAAGTGTGTTCCTGGAGCCACTCTGTAGCAATTCTGGACGTGTGGTGTGTCACATTGTCCTGCTGGAATTGCCCAAGTTCGTCGGAATGCACAATGGACATGAATGAATGCTGGTGATCAGATAGGATGCTTACGTACGTGTCACTTGTCAGAGTCGTATCTAGACGTATGTCCAACTGCACACGCATACACCATTACAGAGCCTTCACCAGCTTCAACAGTCCCTTGTTGACATGTAGGGTCCATGGATTCATGAGCTTGTCTCCATACCCGTACACGCCCATCCGCTGGACACAGTTTCAAACAAGACTCGATTTTTTCAAGTCATCAACAGTCCAATGACGGTGTGACGGGCCCAGGTGAGGCGTAAGGCTTTGTGTGTCGTGCAGTCTTCAAAGATACACGAGTGGGCCTTCGGCTCCGAAAGCCCATTCGATGATGTTTCGTTAAATGGTCCGCACGCTGACATTTATTGATGGCCCAGCATTGAAATCTGCAGCAATTTGCGGAATGGTTGCAATTCTGTCATGCTGAGCGATTCTCTTCAGTCGTCGTTGGCCCCGCTCTTGAAAGATCTTTTCCGGCGGCAGCATTGTCGGATATTTGAAGTTTTACCGGATTCCTGATATTCACGGTAGACTTGTGAAATGGTCCTAGGGGAAAATCCCCACTTCATAGCTACCTCGGAGATGCTGTGCCTCATCGCTCGTGTGTCCACTATAACACCATGCTCACTTAAATCTTGATAACCTGCCATTGTTGCAGCAGTAATCCATCTAACCACTGCGCCAGACGCTTTTTGTCTTGTCTAGGCATTGCCGACCGCAGCCCCGCATTCAGCTTGTTTACGTATCTCTGTATTTGAATACAGTGTAATTCAGCTTTTGTGGCTTAGCTGCTTTTTACAACTTTTAACATTTCCAGGTTGTACAAAGAAACTGTTGTTATCCGATGGTTTCGAATGTGTTTGCTTTCATTCACATTTACTGTCCTGGAAAGCAACTGTTAAACAATTAATATTTTAGGTTTCAAGTTTCGTGGGGAGACGGTTGTAGTCAATTGGTTGGTGTAAATGTGTTATGAAGTGTGGTCTCGCAGAGGCGATAGAATTACCAACGTGTCCTGCCGGAGATCTGGTGCTGATATATTTGTGCATACCTGTTCCCCAGTCTCCCGTATCTATTCCCTCATCACGTGCTCGTTCTCAATTTTTTCCAAAACACATTTAAATCGCCAGTTGTTCATTCACCAGACAACGAGCTCACATTGTGTATCACTGCGCTGTATGATTTATGTGGTGTCGCTGTAATTTATGCAGGATCTCTGTACTGCTGTTCAGGGTATTACGTTGTTTTACTCCCGGTCAGTGACCTATGAACTTTTTCAGCGCAGAGCCTTAAATCCATCGACAGACAAGTTAATTATGGCTTGTTTGTCCGGAAGCTCAGCGAAGTTAACTCTACGCTTCCTCTTATATGCTTGAAAAACTAACTGTATCGCATCCTTCAACAGTTCTGTAATAATATGATGCCTACATCAAAGGCAATTTTTTATGGCGGCTACTTTTGTTAGCAGACTGTGAGTGAAAAGAACAGAAAGGTGAATATCATATCCACTTGGGTTAATATCTGTGTGGACAGCCACCGATATTCGAAGTGAGATGAAAAATTTCGACCAGGAAATCGAAAAGTAGAGGTGGAAGGCTATCATTCTGTAAACAGTATGAAATAGTACTAACGAAAACATAGTTCAAAATTTCTAAGTGAAGAGCATGTTGCTGGAAGGCACCAGGAGACAGTGTTGAATACCAAAACCGTTACATTCTAATGAAACAGAGATACAGACACTAAACAAAACCTAGTCATTCGTGCGCTGGTTTTGACATTGATAGTGACTGCACAATAGTTGTAGCCAATTAGATTTAAAAGCAACGAAGTATTATTGGCACTGCTTGGTATGTGTAAAGACCAAAGAATGAAGATACAGCAGAGAAATTTGGAGTGGAGGTGGAAAAACTATCTCAAAGAACTGTAACTCGAAAGAAATAAGAATTTGTATCACTGAAGGAGCACAGAGTGTAATAGGGGACAGAAAACTGAAGTCAAGAAAACCAGGGATGACTCTAAAAATACTGATCCCGTTATAGAACGTAATAAGTTGTGAATAATAGAATCTGAACGACACAGAATAATCAATATAATGTAAGAAAATAAATGTATGGAACAAATAAGTAGGACCTAGAAGAAAACGTAGCAAAAGGAAACACAGACAAGATGTACCCGAAAATTAGATCACTACAGTTCAGATATAGAACTCATAGAAACATGGTTAAAAATAAAAATAGGCCATATTCTGTTTGAACTCGAAAAAATATATGGAAAGAGTCAATTGAATAGCAGTATCTTGAAACACATGTCAGAGAAGATTCGGATTACGTAAGCATACTGGAAAAAGTGGATATGAAATTGTAAGACTACCAATTACCAGGTCAGAATTCTACAATGCTTCATACAACTTGAACAACCACAATGGAAACAGATAACGTCTCTGCTGAGTCTTTAAAGACTGCTAGAGATAAGTCGAAAGAGCAACTGTACAAATTTATTTGTCTCTGCTATGAAGATGAAATACTACGAATGAAATTACTAAATGGTAATAGATTTACCATACTTAAGCAGTACCAATGATTCTTCAAATTATAGAACGTTGTCATTAGTAAGCCATGTTTCAAAAACTCTACTCGATATAGTTAAGGAAAGACTAAAAACTAAAACTAACCAACATTTAGGAGAAGGCACATTGGGATTTAGAAAAGGAAAAAGAACCAGGAAAGCAACTGTGCCACTACAATTGAGCTTAGGAGGAAGAACTCAGATGAACAGAGAAATCTATGAAGCACTCATTGAGCTAAAGAAGGTTTCTAATAGAGTAGACTGGAAGATACTGAGACTGGAAGATACTTTTTGGAAAACTGAATCAAATTGGAAAAGACTGGAAAGATAAAAGATTGATTCTCACTCTATACATACACCAAAGTACAGAAATAGATGCCAATGGCACTAAGCAAAAAGCTAATACAAGAAGAGGTATCCGACAGGACTGTCCCCTTTCTGCTGATTTATTTATTTAAAGAGGGCTCAATAAAACAACGAAAAACAGCAGCAAATGAAACAAAATTAGTGGTGAACAAACACATTGTATTCGATTTGCTAATGATACAGTAGCCTTAGAAGATTCTGAAAACGACATGTACTGTATGTGCTGGTTTCAGATAAAGTACTTATGATATTCATTCACATGTAGTTTTGATGCAAATTGAGAATTTCTAAAGACATGCAAAATGAAGCTTTTTAATCGTTATAATAACGCCAGTACAGCCTTGTGAAGTTTGCAGTGTAGCCTCCTACAAAAAGGTGTTTAATTTTATAATCTTTAGTACGGCTATCTGAATATTTCGATGATATCATAACGTTGAAGCTTACATCTTTGTTTCAAATATCGATTTCATGGAACTTCAGCAACGAGAGATAAATCGATAGTTGTCTGCTTTTGCGAATTTCATGGCTTCGAGAGGTTATCTCAGTTACCACTTTTAGCACACCTGTGGAAATCTTTAAGTGTAAAAGCAGCAGCAAATAGTCTCAGACTTTGTCAAAGAAGTGTACTTTGCGTACTTTGGCGTAAAGGTCAAGTCACTGGTGTTCAAGTTGTGGGGGAGGACACCTGCTTCTTAGGCAAAAATACAATCTCAAAAAAGACAAGCACCGGTTTAAGAAAATCTGGCTGCTTAGAACGCCAAAATTTGGACGGAAAAACATAATATATGAATCAAACGTGAACCCAGAAGACCCTCGGCCTGCACTTCACATAAAACTTGGCATTGTGAAAGGATTTGTGGTGACTTTTTCAAGTATGGGGCAAGTAATTTGCCATGACTACCAGAAGCTAAGACGAAAGAAGTGTGTCTTCAACAGCCCTGACAATAGGAAACTAATGAAAGACTAAACGTTTGAAAAAATGAATGAATGTCGATTTTTTGTAAAATATTTACTAGCCAAGATCTCATTTAGGAAAACAGACAGCAGCACAGACAGCAGCACAATATATATCATCAGTCTTCTGACTGGTTTGATGCAGCCTGCTGCGAATTTCTCTCCTGTGCCAACCTTTTCATCTCAGAGTAGCACTTGCAACATACATCCTCAATTATATGCTGGATGTATGGCAATCTTTGTCGTCATCTACACATTTTACTCTCTACAGCTTCCTCCAGTATCATGGATGTCATGCCCTGATGTCTTAACGCGTGTTCTATCATCCTTGTCATTTATTTCCATATATTGTTTTATCGCCGATTCTGCTGAGAACCACCTCATTCCTTACCTTATCACTTCTAATTTTCAAAATTCGTTTGTAGCAGCCCATCTCAAATGCTTCTGTTCACTTCTCTTCCGGTTTTCCCACAATACATGTTTCACTACCGTACAGTGCTCTGCTCCAAATGTACATTTTCAGAAATATCTTTCTCACATTAGCGCCTTAGTTTGATACTAGAATACTTCTCTCGGCCAGGAACGCCCTTTTTTCCTTAATTTCGTCTACTTCGTGGTGCCCAATTCTGATGTTAATGTTCTCGCTGTTTTCATGTTTGCTACTTCTCATTACTTTCGTCTTTCTTCGATTAAACCACATTGTGCACTCATGAAACTGTTCATTCCATTGAACAGATCCGGTAATTCTTCTTCACTTTCACTGAGGACAGAAAACTCATCAGCGAATCTTATCTTCTGTATCCTTTCAATTTACATTTTAATACCACTCTGGAACCTTTCTTTCATTTCCGTCATTACTTCTTCGATGTGGAGATTGAACAGTAAGGGCTAAAGACTACATCCCAGTCTTACACAATTTTTAACCCGAGAATTTCGTTCTAGGTCTTCCAGTCTTATTGTTCCCTCTTGGTTCTTGTACGTATTGTATATTACCCGTCTTTCTCTATAGCTTACCTTCTTTTCCGATTGCAAAGGGGCTATGGCTATAAGAGAGCTTCTACATTTAAACAACTCACCACCAAATCAGAAAACAACGATTTCCGTAATTCTTGTGTATTGAAATAAGTCCTTAGCTCACAACAACTGGTAATTAACAAAGATTTTCAGATAACATGTTCACACATGAGGTTTCATTGCTTGACCAAAGCCATAAGTTCGTACTTAACTCGAGATAGTGTAGCATAGAGTCTGTATGATAACATTCATTTTTATTTAGTGCTCGACCCATGTCGAGGCCCCTTTCTTCTTTGGAGCCCACAGCACCTCCAAAGCACGGCTGCAAAGCGCAAGTGACCCCTCTCTGGCCACTCCAAATTGCATATCCGTCGTCGCTTTCTGTTCTGTGCCGGCATTTTTCTTTCTCGCATCTGCGCATAAATTCTAACGAACCCGAGCACAGTAGATGCTCTTCACGCTACTACTGATTAAAGTCACGTTTTTCACCTGCAAATCTTTCATCTATTTAGTAAAAGGAAAGTGAGACGTATTGCTGTAGTTCATAATAACATGTACCACTACAGAAACCAGAAAGAAAATTATTGACGGAGTCACCATACCTACAGAACAAAGTAGAGAACGAATAAAAAGTAAAAAGGTAGGAAGCTAAGGGAGTGGGCAGGGAGTGGGGTGGAAGGAAGGATGGAAGCCAGCCAGGGGAGAAAGAAGTAGGAAGAAACATGGAAATGAGAAGAAGAAACTGTCCTAACAAAACATATGAGCCTATAGCCTAGATAAGTAGTTAAGAAGCTTACTTGGAAATCATTTTTGTGTTTAAGAATTTTTTATTCATATGGACACGAATGCAGCAAAAAGCTCCAATCTGCAAGTATTTCATCAGTTAAGCAGAATATATAATGCAAAATTATTTAAAGTGAGTTTCCTGCCGGCCGGTGTGGCCGTGCGGTTCTAGGCGCTTCAGTCTGGAACCGCGTGACCGCTACGGTCGCAGGTTCAAATCCTGCCTCGGGCATGGATGTGTGTGATGTCCTTAGGTTAGTTAGGTTTAAGTAGTTCTAAGTTCTAGGGGACTGATGACCACAGATGTTAAGTCCCATAGTGCTCAGAGCCCTTTGAACCATTTTTGAGTTTACCTAGTTTATATTTCATACCGAAAAATTTTTTTGCGATAATTATTTCTTTATGAGAACAAACTGTTCACCAGAATTATTTATGGAGCAGTCTTTGGTACATAAAAAGCCAAAATACAATCTTTTCAAGAGAATATATAGTATAAATTACCTGTATGTTAATGTCATTTTGTTGAATCTTTGGGAGACATAGGGTACGTTTAAAATTGCACTTTAAAGAAATCGTTACATGCCCCCTCTTCTTTGGTTATGCTGATTAAAATTAGAATATTTTATAAACACTCAGTTCAATTGATTTCACAGTCATTATAAATTTATGACTAGACAGTTTGGTGAGCCTTCGTTGCTGTTTATGTTGGACACTAAGTATTACGATCTAGAATGAGATTTTCACTCTGCAGCGGAGTGTGCGCTGATATGAAACTTCCTGGCAGATTAAAACTGTGTGCCCGACCGAGACTCGACCTCGGGACCTTTGCCTTTCGCGGGCAAGTGCTCTACCAACTGAGCTACCGTAGCACGACTCACGTCCGGTACTCACAGCTTTTACAGAAGCTTCTGTAAAGTTTGGAAGGTAGAAGACGAGGTACTGGCAGAAGTAAAGCTGTGAGTACCGTGCGTGAGTCGTGCTACGGTAGCTCAGTTGGTAGAGCACTTGCCCGCGAAAGGCAAAGGTCCCGAGTTCGAGTCTCGCTCGGGCACACAGTTTTAATATTACGATCTATTTCACAGATGTAAGTTGTTTACTTTCAACCATACACTAAATTGTACGAACCTGTTTGTTAGGTTAAAGCATCACTTGTTAACATATGCTGTACTGCACTGTGTTTATATTTAATGGCATTATCTTTGCCTGCTTGACCTATTTTCGTCTGTTAGTTTGTTATTAACTTTCAATGTAAATAGGCCTACTTGTGACATTTACTCTGTACAATTTTATTAACTATTGTTGACCTACGACAGCAACTTGTAATCTTTTACATCATGGTACAACATTCCTGCCAATTATACCTGCAAGTACGGTGTTTATAACCTTAGACTAACTTGTGAAATTGCACAGTCTCTAACGTTTTGTATTTCCTCGTTCAGGATAAGCTAGAAAATGGTCAGCGATCGAAACTAGTAGCACTGTGCAAAATAAAAGGCACCTAAAAGTTTTTCCTTGCCTAAGTCCACGTGTGGTAATTTCTACCAACCGGCTGTCTGGTGCCTTAATAGAAATCTTGTTCTGTGGATTTGTTTCGATTCTTCCAGCGAATTAAAAATTTTTTAGCTCAACAAATTGAAAAGTAGTCAGCTTACTTATATTACAGCTATTTGTTCACTGCCCTGTAAAACATAGCACCAGCCACAATGCAGCCCCACTGTGAATGCTGTCCTCGAATACAGGACGAGTTAGTTGTTATTCGTAAGTAGCTGGAAATCGCCCTCACTGCTTTTAAACGATTGGCAGCTGCTGCGAATCGGTGTGTTGAAGAGGTTCAGGGAGTCATGTATGATTACCTGAGGTTCTGAAGATACCTTAAGTACTTCCCTCTCCTGTGGATCCTGTCTCCTCTGCAGGAAGCACCGGAGCTGCCGTTTCTCGTACACTTGACTGCGATTGGCGTAGATCTAGGCAACCTGTATGAGGTAGACAGGGACCAGGGAGGACTCAAGGTGCTATACCGGTCCCCCTAAACAACAAGTTCGAGGTGTTAACTTCCTCTCAAACTTAAACAGAGCCATTGAAACTCACTTCACCTGTTGGAAAACCTGCTTTGTCCTGTGCGTACTACGCAACAGAGACTGCTACCCAGATAGCTGACAGCGTGTGAGTTACGCACAAGGTATATATAGTCCTAGCAGTTAACTGCCGGAGTTTGAAGCGCTCCTAAAAGGCAGTGAAACTCTCATAATATGAGGTACAGAAATCTGATAGGAAACTGAAATTGACAGCAGTGAGATTTTTGGGAAAAATTTAAGCATTTTTCTGAACGATAGGCTAATGTGAGTTGGTGATTGTGTATTTGTCGTAGTAGACAAGAAACTCAAATCCACAGAGACGGAAATTGAAGCTGAATGCGAGACTACCTGGGAAAGACTCAGTATCAGGGGTGGGCATAAAACGGTAACTGGATCCTTCTGTCGCTCACCACTTACCTCCTGATGAAACCGAAGAATAGAGAAAACCTCAATTCGGTTGCATGTAAATTCCTTAGTCATACTGTAATCATCGGTGAAGACTTTAATCATACAAAATCAGCTGGGAAGATTACAATTTTGTTAGTGGTGGGCATCACAAGACATCCTGTGAAACGTTAATAAATGCCTTCCTTGAACACTAAGTGGAAGAGACTGTTCGGAACCTTGCTCATGGTGGAAATATTTTAGATCAAATGTATGACCTCTTTGAGGACGTCCACACAGAAACTAATATCACTGACAATGGGGCAGTCGCAGCAACAATGGTTACCACAGTACAAAGGACAACTAAAACGAGTAGAAAGTATATATGCTGAGTAAACTGGATATCTCTGTGAGGAACTTGAAACTTTCAGTACAGGACAGCCTCAGGTATAAAAGAGTAGTTGATCATGTGCTGGATAGATATGAACCCAGAAGAATAGTTCATAATTGGTGGGAGACTCTGCGGTATACAGTTACGGTAAAGAAACTCCTTAAAGAAACAGAAATTACTGCATAATTGGTGTCAAATAAAGAACAGGGCTATAGACAGAGAAATGCTGAATGAAATGTGTTTGGCTGTCATGAGAGCAGTGAGTAAAGTTTCCAGTGACTACCACAGCAGAATATTACCAAATGATCTTTCACAAAACCTAAAAATAATCTGGTTTATGTAAAAGCTGTTAGTGGCACCAAAGTTAGTGTCCAGTCCTTAGCGAGTGAAACAGGAATTAAAACTGAGGGTAGCAAAGCAAAAGCTGAAAAACGCTTAACTCTGTTTTCAAATGTTCCTTTAAAAAGGAAAATCCAGTAGAATTGCACCAGTTTAATTCTCATACTACTAAAAATATGACTGAAGGAAGTTTTAGCGTCAGTGGTCATGAGAAAAAGCTGAAATCGTTAAAATTAAACAGAGCTCCAGGTGCTGAAGGAATCCCATTCAGATTCTGTACTGATTCTGTAACTGTAATTTATCTTAGATTCTTAGAACAAAAAGCCGTGCCCAGTAGCTGGAAGAAAGCACAGATCACACCCGTTTAGAAGAAGCGTAGTACACCGCCCAGTTACGTTAATGTGACTCATGTTAAAAGCCTGAATAACCACCTTTTGCAGCTGGACTGCTGCAAGACGTGCAGGAAGACTGTCTGACACGTTGCATTGTCATGCTGCTAGGTGCCATGTTGCCGAGAAAAAATAAAACTGCGTTTAGGTGTGGACATGGTCCCCAAGAATAGATGCATACTTGTGTTGATCCATTGTGGCTTCCAGAACTACGAGACCACCCAGGGAATACCACGAAAACATTCCCCAAAGCATAATGCTTCCTCCTCTGGCCTGCACCCTCCCGACGACTGCTTCAGAGTTTTCCTTTCAGACGTTTCACGCAGAACATCCCAGCGGCAATCTATCCGCTGGAGTAAAAAACATGATTCATCTGGAAAGGCCACTTGTCGCCACGTAGTGGACGTCCGGTTGCGGCACCGGAATCCAGATTCCAGCCTTCGTCCACGACGAACAGCAGTCAGCATAGGTGCATGAACCAGACGCCTGCTGCGAGTCCACACACAGTAAAGTTCGCTGAGCAATCATTGAGGAGGCACTGTTGGCAGCCCTGTTTCGTCTGGACAGTATGTTGCTGAATAGTTGCACTCTATTGTCCATTACATGTCTCCTCGGCTGTTGTCCACCTTGTCATCTATAGTTCGTCCTTGTTATCTATGAACAGTTTCCTCTACTTTAACCATGGCAGCACGCGAACAGTTTACAGACGTAGCCAAAAGTCAATGATCCTGCCCTTTTGGACGTCAGATAAATTGCTCTGTTTCCGCGGTCTGACAATGACTGAATTGTTTTCCCTCCCTTCTCCCCCCCCCCCTTCCCCCTCTCCACCCCTGTATCTTACACCCTCCACAGCTGGCGCTACCGTCTTCGGTCTGCAAGTTGACGCCGAGCACAGGCAACAGTCACATTAATGTAACTGGACTTTGTAGACGTGTTCTGCAATACTGCTGTCGAATATCTTTGACATTAATTCGTTGTAGGATATTAGAAAGTGTCATGAGCTCAGACATAACGACATATCTCCAACAAAATGACAACCTCGACCATGTAAACCCCAGCTCATACTTTTCGTACATGAGAGTCTGAAAGCTTTGGATCAACGATGTCAGATAAATGGAGTATTTCTTGATTTGCGAAAAGCATTAGTCTCAATACCACATCTACGTTTATTATCAAAAATGGAATCATATGAGATATCAAGCGAAATTTGTTCCTGGATTGAGGATTTCTTGGCAGAGAGGACGCAGCGTGCTATCTTGAATGGACGGTCATCGTCAGATGTAGAAGTAACTTAGGTGTGCCACAGGGAAATGTGTTGGGACCCTTGCTGTTCATGTTATATATTAATGACCCTATAGCTAATATTAACAGTAACCCTAGACTTTTTGCAGATGATGCAGTTATCCACATTGAAGTAGTGTGTGAAAAAAGCTGCATAAATCTTCAGTCAGATCTCGATAAGATTTCAAGTTGGTGTTAAGACTGGCAGCTCTTGCTCTGAGTGTTCATAAATGTAAAATTGTGTACTTTACGAAACGAAAAAACCGTAGTATCCGATGTCTATAATATCAATAAGTTACAGTTGGAATTGGTCAGCTCATGTAAATACCTGTGACCAACACTTTGTAGGGGTATGAAATGGAATCATCACACAGGCTCAGTCGTGGCTAAAGCAGGTGGTAGACTACGATTTATTCGTAGAATACTGAGGAAATGCAATCAGCGTACAAAGGAGATTGCTTACAGATCACTCGCGACCCATTGTAGAACATTGCTCAAATGTGTAGCACCTATACCAAATAGGACTAACAGGGGATATTGGAAGTGTACAGCATGAATGGTCACGTGTTTGTTTGACCTCTGGGAGAGTGTCACAGGGATGCTCAAGGAACTGAAAATAGACGTAAACTATCCCCAGAAAGTCTGCTTACAAAGTTTCAGGAACCAGCTTTAAATTATGACTTCAGAAATATGCCTCATATCGCTCCCATAGGGATAGTGAGGACAGGATTCTATTAATAATGTCACGCACAAATGCATTTGAACAATCTTTCTTCCTGCACTCCATAAGTGCTTGGAATGTGAACAATCCCTAATAACGTGTACGATAAGATGCACCCTCCACTGTGCACTTCACAATCGTTTGCAGAATGTAGATGTAGATGCAGAAAGTTATTATAACCTACACAGTACATAGGCAATCGGCTATGAAGGTGCTTACTTGAAGAATTCATTAGAATTGGCCATTGACAATTCCATCCGACTCCTACTGAATTAAAACGTTGTAACACCACCCTTCTACCTTTTAATGAGAGATTTATTCGCAATGTTTGAGCTATCGCTGGTAAAGCCAGTGTTTTGTTGCGTAGTTTAGAAGCATTCTCAGACATCTTCAGCTAACTCCGTAGTTGTAAAAATCTGTTGCATGTATTTAATTAAAAGAGATAAGCAACTTGTTCCTCATTTAAAAGTAGAAATTAATGAATATAGAATCAAATGGTTGGAGAAGGATCTTTGAGCGCAACAGAATTATGAAGGAATTCGTAAACATATGGTAGAGAGAGTGGGAAGAATCAGTTGCAAGTAGACGAACTTACCTGGGAAGAACATATATATTTTGCTGAGGTCAGTGGTGTAATTATGTTTTCGAATGCTAAGTTTGTCTCCATACTATAATTAATACCTCTTTTTAATTCTAGACTGTATTACACTACCACTCAGTAGTGTCAGTACACCCAATAAATGACATCTAGTTCTCTGTAGATAAGATCTAATTCCGTGGGTACGGTTGAGGAAGCAAAGGAATAGTACAACAGTTGTACACGTCATAATTTTTGTTTGTGATCATCAAGATACAATAGTATCCAACGAACAATGTTGTGTACATAAACGTTATGTACCTATCTGATATGTTTGTTTACCTATTTGCCGACGGACGCCGCATTTGCTGCACCTGTGTTGTTCCCTGTAGTGATGTGATGTCCGCAGCGAACGGGAAGAATTGCTACGATACATAACGTATGGTTCCTGCACGTCAGTTCTTTCGTGACATTGAAATGTGCACATTGATAGTATGGCTCCACGAGTGGAGAGATCCATAGAAAAACGTGCTGTAATTGTAGCACTTAGCCAAGCAGGTTTATCTATTCGCCAAATTGCGAAACAGTGTAGTGTGTCTTTAGGGGGAGTGCAACACAACCTTCACCGTCAGAAGACAACGGGCAGCAATAAGGACATACCACTACCAGGACGACCTCGTAAAACAACTGAGTGATGATAAATACATCATAATTACCAGTAAGAGAAATACATTCAGAACAGCGCCCGAAATTCGTGCAGAATTGGTAGAAATGAACACGACAACAATGTCAGTTGCAACAGTAAAAAGGAGACTGAAGCCAGCCTGAAAGGATGTGTCACAGCAAGAAAACCTTTTCTAAGGACCATAAATAAACAGAAGAGACTTGAATGGGCTAGAAAACATCGTAATTGGACATCTGGAGAGTGGACGAACCGATGAATCGAAGTTCGAGATTTTTGGAACCAGAAGGAGATTTGTTCGTCGATTTGTAGGGGAAAGGGTAGCCCAACAGTGTGTTCTACCTACAATCAAACACGGTGGAGGTTCTATTATAGTTTGGGGATGTTTTGCCAGAGATAGAGTTGGCGACACTGTGAAAATAGAAGGATGTATGGATCAGAAGCAGTTCTACCGCATACTTCAGTATCATGCAATACGAAGTGGGTTTCGCTTAATATGGAAAGGGTTCACCTTACAACAGGATAATAACCCAAAACATCGGTCGGCATACTGTATGAACTACATTGCATCAAAGGAAAAACAGAAAGTACTGAATGATATGGCCGTCCCAAAGCCCCGACTGTAATACCATTGAAATGGTCTGGGATGAAGTGGACAGACGTACCAGGGAAGTTAATATATCCAGCAAGGAACATCTCTGGAAAATTATTAAGGACGTGTGGAATCATATAGATTCACGATACCTACAAAAACTGATTGACCGCATGCCTCGAGTTTGCGAGGAAGTCATTAAATCCAGTGGAGGACACTTGGATGAAAGTAAAATATATTGATTGTGATTGTATTATATATGTGGAAGTAAATATAATTATATTTTGTGTGAAATAACATTTGATTTGCGTTCTTCTTCTTCTTAAGTTGCCAATCCTAAGATTGATTTGCAGCAGCTCTCCATTCAGTGCGATTGTCGGCCAGCCTCTTCAATTCCGTGAAACTTCCGCATACTAGGTCCTGCATTATCTGGCTTATGTACCTTCTTCTAGGTCTGCCTCTTGCCCTTTTGCCCTCCACAAGGCCTTCCGTTATAGTGTGGAGAAGACTTCCATGTCTCAGAATGTGTCCCATCCACATATCTCTCCTCTTCTTGACCGTCTTCCAAAGAACTGGAACTTCCTCCGCTCTCTGCAGGACTTCTTCATTTGTCATCCTGGCCGTCCATGGAATTTTTAACATCCTTCGCAGACACCACATTTCGAATCCTTCAATCCTTCTTCTTTCGTCCTCTCCAAGTGTCCAGGTTTCGCTGCCGTAGAGAAGCACACTCCCAACAAAGGTCTTTATTAACCGCTTCCTTAACGACAGACTTATCATATTTGATGTGAGGAGTCCTTTCCTTTTATAGAATGAAATCTTTGCCTGATTTATTCTACTTATTACATCTTTCCTACTACGACCAACTGATTTGCTTTATAAATCTGAAATACTAGGGTGTATTGAAATTAATGAGCGGTAATGTATTGTTTTATGAAAAGTGGAGTACGCAGTCGTCTCCTTCCTTCTTCTTGCTCAAACCGTCGTACGAAAAGGTCATGTATAAGAGTGTGTGCTTAATCTGATTCATTAATAATGTCTAAATCTTTTGTACATTTTTAAGCCTGTTCAATGCGTCGAAAGTGGCCCGTTTGGTGATGCAATGACCGCGTATTGTTTACGCGATTCAACCTCTATATGTCGAGCCTGCAATCTATGGTTTTAACGATGTCCGATTATAATTAGTATTATCACCATGCAAATCTTTTCACTTTATTAGAACTCAACAGTAATGCAGTTTTTGTGTCACCAGGCTCCTCGCTTACCGACAACGACTTCAGTCATTGAACTACATGTCGGCATGATTAAAAAAGTGCTTCATGCAGTAAAACCAGGCAAGCATTAGACGAAAAATTTCATTGAAAGATTCAATACATCATATCTGAATTATGTTTCTATGTACACATTCATCATCCTCCTGCTGCCTTCAATTAATGCCGACTTCTTTCATCAACATTTTATTTCCATACCTTAACGATTTTAAATACAATACAGCTGAATCACAACAGGAAGCCAGCTTAAAACTGGCGGCCTGTTACGAGGACTCTTATTTGATTAATATTCTATGTGTGAAACTTTACTGTAACTGCACAGTTACAGTTTCTCCTTGTCTGTTTCATGCACAATAGAAATGTCGAATAACATAGGAAAACTAAGCTGAAATTGAAGAACAGTTAATCTGAAAGGAAATGGTGCTAACAAGAAAGTATTAACTGAAAATTATAAGGCAGATCACTAAAGTAAGATTTTAAAAATGATGTCTATGGCCTTCATTGCAACAATACATAAAAGGTAAGGACAATGTTAGCTATTTTCCTTTGCCTATGCATATCATCTTAATTGTCTATCAATTTAGTCATTCACAGCCTGTTTCTTATCCAGAATTTTTTTAATTTTATATTACCTATAATAATCAGTAATTGTATTGTACAAGATGTTCGACTTCACATCATGAGCAAACAGAACAGCGCAGTGCTTCTTACTGTTTCAACAAATTAATGTCATCTTTCCACAAACTTCATATTCAGCATTATTTTTAATTGTGTCTTAACATCAGATTAAAATACTTTGGTGTACATGTGTAAATTCGGCAATCTTTTATGTTACAGCAAAAATAGGGAAGGTCACAAAATGGACTCGTAAACATGTAATGAGGTAGAATCGAACGCAGGGGCTAGCATATTCGCAATTGCACCTATTGCAAACACTGAAGATTCATCTCACGAAATTGAATCGCTTGCTGGGAGTAAGAAAATTAACCCAACAACCAGCACAACTCAAAATCCATTTCCTTCATTGTACTGTAGGTTAAAGGCCACAACAATAACACATATGGAATATTTATCATTAAAGCAAAGTGAGGTATCATTAAAGCAAGATTAAATATCCTCTGAAATGTTATCCAAGTTAAATGAAATGTCAACTAAACGAAATGGTATGTCCACAGAACTAATAAGCTTGACAACTGACATGACAATATTATCCTTACAACAAGGTGCAATGTCGTCCAAACTGACAAATTTGTCGTCACAACACAATCCTTTAACGACTGAAATCACGGAACTAAATAATCTGTACGCATGTAAAAGAATCTATTCGTAAGCCGAACGAAGAAGTAAATAATTTTACCTCTACACTGGGGGTTAATATGAGGCTACAGTTTGATGTACAAAGATAAAGTTTTTCCCAGGATTTTTCACAGTTGTTAGAAGGAAAGACACACAAATAAATGAAAAGTTACATTCAGAATTAAGGATTGTTATGCAGCAATCTGCCACTGAAATTTTACCTCAGAAAGACGCTTCAGAAGAAATAGTAAAGACAGAATTGAACCAAATTAATTCTGCTTTGAGTAAAGATTTACTGGAACTGTGAGACAGTGTAACATCTCGGATTAGTAGTACATGACAGGAGCTTCGTTATTAATCAGATAGTATTTGACACAGCTTCCTCTATTGCTAGGATAAGTGGAGAAAATAATGGTCCCATACCATATGAAGAAATGTATAGAAATGATGTAGATGATATAGGGGCGTCACATAACCATATATGTTATTAGGCGGGAGCAGCAACTCCTTTGTCTACCTAGATTAGATGACACTTTATTAAAACACCGACAGTTCCAGGTTTTTGCGCCTGACAAGGAAATTTTTCACCCTGTCGTGTGTATCAAATAGTTTAAAGCTGTGTTACCAAGACTGTGGACGGACCAGCAAAAGATACACTTTACAACTGATTTTATCCAGCGAGATTGAGCGACTGAGACTGCCGAAAGCTATTAGACTTACGAACAATCTGAGAAGGCATTTTTATCGAAATACTGCTTCGGTTTTCTGAAAGAAAGACTCCACAAGGAGGTATTCAACCCAGGACAGTGTCACAGTAAGCAAGGAAGACAATATTTTGTGAAGTACTTGAACAAAACTCAGTACTGGGACGTTTTACGAATTGCTGTTGGACTCAAGAAACAAATTAGTCCACGTGACAGAAAAAAATCTACAGAACTTCATTTCTATACTAGATTCACTCAATCTAAGACATAAAGATTCAAAATTAATCAATAACAACAATAATAGTGGACTGACTGAGTGCTGTCCACCGTGTGCCAATCTTACAGTCATCGAAGGACAAGATTTTGTGATGCAGCCATTATCTCCTTCACTGCGTAACACTCAGCCTGCAGATGGCAGACCACCGAATTTTACTAGGAAAAGAAGAAATAATCACCCTAGTTACTATGGTAATTCGATAGGGCAGCAGCCGATTCATAATAATAACAATAATCGGTGGAATCCTCAAATGGGAAACTGCAACCAGCCATGCATGAAAAATACTTGTAAGCAAGAACGTAATTTACAAAACAGTACAGTCGATTCAAACTGACAAACCCAAAATACAGGTTGCGGTAGAATCCCACCTGACTGCAGTGAGTTCAACAAGCTAGATTCAGCCGCGTTATGCCCTTCAGTTATGATCGTGGTATGGAGTGGCGACAGAGAAAGTAATTCTATAAATCTGCTGAGATACAACAATGACATGGACATTAGACACGAACTCACCACTGATCATAGGAAATATGTGGTTCAAGCTACAGAACGTGCTGTTTTAGAAGAAATATGGACTACAATTGTTCTGGAAACAGGTGCTATGGTGAATATTATGTCAGTCAAATTATTTAGTAAGATTTATGAGATCGCAAGGAGACCTATATTTTAAGATTATTGGAGCAGCCAATATCAGGTTATGACATCTCAAATTGCAGACACAGTTGAAGTACTAACAGGAAATGGAGCCTTAGTCTACTCATTCCTTATTGTAAGTGGGGAACTGTAGAGTTATTTTTGACAAGGAATTTCTAATAGGGAGAGATGCAATGATCGGTTTCTCCTCAGGCAAATGCTTTATGAACGTCGATAGCAAAATTCCTGTTGTTGACTTAGCAGAAACGAAGACTGAGCGTGGTAAATACTGCCAAGACTTAAAGGGTTATCAAAACTAAACCTGCACACACCAATAGTACACCTCCCCACTGCAGTTCAGTTGAAAATAATGAAAATTACGTAAAGAATAATATTATAAGAATCTTCGACCATTGACTCCTTGCAGCACACAGAGCTAAAGGCGTTGCTTTTTAAGTATGTACATGTTTTGCAGAAAAAGCAGATGTTATCTTTGGGTGCCAATAACAAATGGAAGTTCACCCACATGAAATGTACTGCCAGAATACATACTGAACCTATGGACCAAACTGCAGAGGTCACAAATGAAATATAGCAAATACAGAAGAAGAAATTTATAGAACCTTCAGTGTCACTATGTTGCACACCTTTGCTCGCTGTCGCGAAGCCCAGTGGAAAATTTCGGCTGATATTAGATGCAAGGACTATCAGTAAAACCATTATTCCCTTTCGCACTAGGCCAGACGATTTAAATGAACAGTTGCAAAAGTTTCATGGCGTTAAATACCTCACCAGCACCGATTCATATAGGTAGGTGGGCCTACCAAAAGAAACCAGAAAATATACTGCCTTAATATTTGGGGTAGGAGCTATCAATTTTGTGTAAATGTACGTTTAGATCTCTTCATTGCTGCTTTGGACACATTCTTAGGGCCAGTTTTATTACATAAGTTAACTTCGTGTGTTGGTGATATGTTGATAGTTACCCCTACATGGAAAGAGCGTATAGACTTATTAGAAAAGAAATTACAAAAAGTTTCCGAAGTAAGAATTAACAGCAAGTCTTCAAGAACCGCAAATCAAACAAATTTTGCTATTGAAATTTCATCCAGAGAGTAAGCAAACAGCGAGAATTTTCTACGAATTTTATAGGTTATACATATATATGCTGCTAACCGGCAACCACATTAGATTGTGTATCTAGAACTATTTGACCAAATAGTAAATTATTTTCTAATAAACACCAGCTGAACTTGTATGCGACTTAAATTAACAGAATGAATGAGTAGATCTTCTTCCTTGCCTTCCTAGAGAAGAGTATTCCTGGAAGGATGAGGTGAGACAAAACCTGATCACTCCTACAGGGAAAGCCACTATGACAAGAAACTAAGCTGTGTACAAAGTTGTCACATAAGTGATTACATACTATTCAAGTGTCATCCAAAGTCTTCATTTTACACCATAAAAATCGTAAATAGTAGCTACTTTGCACAGGTCCGTACAAAGTAACTAAGGATTCTTCATTAATGAAGTTATTTTCTGGCCTATACTATAACCCACAAAATAAGAGTTGTACTCACACCACAATCTTAAAAAAATCTACAATGATGGTCTTATTTGTCGTTTGTTAATGTTTGTTATGAAATTAAATAAATAATTCCTCGTGTCTTAGCAAGTAATATAACTTGTGATTCTTAGAGACAGATCATATACTATTGTTGGACGTGAGGTCCGCCAGTTACTCAAAACACCGTTTTTCTCAGTACCCAAACATGTTTCGGCACCACTGTCCCATCATCAGTGGATTTTCGTTTTTATTTATTCTGCAATGTGAACATTTTTGTTAAATGATTATAAAATTATGTACATTTTTAGTTCAAACGACAGATCGTTTCTTTTTGTAAATACCTTTACATTTGGTACGCATGAATTTTCTGGATCACTTGTGTGTTAATTACTACAGGTATCTTGTCATCTGCAACCTAACGATGTTGATTAAAAAAAATTTTTGCTGGGAATTAACCTATCTTCGAGAATATAATTCAGTTTTCCGAGATGTTTTCGCGCCTATATTCGTTTTCACTTACGTTTTCGCGTGGCAAGTACGTCCATTCTCCGCCACACCAAAACATAAGTAAAAACGAATATAGGCGCGAAAACATCGCGAAAAATTAAATTACAATCTCGAAGTTAGGTTAACTCCCAGCAAAAAAAATTTTCTCATCAACATCGTAAGGTTGCAGATGACAAGATACCTGTAGTAATTAACACACAAGTGATCCAGAAAATTCATGCAGACCAAATGTAAAGGTATTTACAAAAAGAAACGATCTGTCGTTTGAACTAAAAATGCACATAATTTTATAATCATTTAACAAAAATGTTCACATTGCAGAATAAATAAAAACCAAAACCCACTTATGAGGGCACAGTGGTGCCGAAACATGTTTGGGTACTGAGAAAAACGGTGTTTTGCATAACTGTCGGACCTCACATCCCTGCAAACATGGACAATACAAGGAGGTGCAAATTAAAATGATGGATACATCATATTCTATGCTTACCCATGGAACACACATAGCATGGAAGATATTCGTGTAAGTAATGTTATTTATGCTTTGACGCCTGTGATAACAGGAAAATCCAGACAACTAGTGCCTAGGTTAAATAGCCTCTGCCACACAACATACATTTATTGGAGATATTGAATATGTACATATATACACAGGGTAATTTTTCCACTGTGTACAAACTTTAGGGATCGATCGATGAGACGATATGAAACAAAAAAGGTCTAATGAACTTATGTCCAGAAATGCATGCTAGAGACTATTTGTTCAATCATACTTTGTTACAGAGACTGCTGTCTAATACGGACAGCACAATGCAGCCACAGTTAATAGTATGCATGATTTCCTCCTAAAAGGTGGTACTGTTCCTTATTCACCATGCCCTAGCGCACTCTCCTGCCGTAGTAATTGGTAATGTTGAGCCCGATTCATTTCTCCTGCCGGCCGCTGTGGCCGAGCGGTTCTACGGAAAGCCAAATGGCAACAGGCGGCAGGCAGCAAGGTTTTATCACGAGACCTATTCCGGCCGAAGACTACTACAGCATTCAGTATTTGAAACAATGTTTCGCCTTTTGTCTGAGACATGGTCGCTTCAGGAAGCAGAAAATCGTGAAGGACATACCCGAAATGTATGTGATTAACAGTGTGGCAGGGGATTCGTATCGGTACCAGGCCGCTGGCCTGAAAGTACAGAGTAAGACAGACGACTGTGTGGAACATTCCCCATGACAATTGTTGCGACCCTTATCAATTACTGCGTGTGCAGGTCGTACTAGTAACAGACTTTCCACATCAGGAAGAGTTTTGTCACTGGTTTCTTCACCAGGCAACCACGATTCTGGGATTTGTGTCATCCATCCTATTCACAGATGATGCTAGCTTTACGTGGAGTGGTATCCTCCAGTTTCATAACAGTCATCTGTGGGATAGTGTGCAGAACCCCCACAGTATGGTGATAGCGAATGATCAGCAATGGTGCAGCTGGAATGTGTGGGCTGGGCTAATTACGCGACCATATTTTGGGGCCAGCCTTTATTACGAGTTATGTGGCTGCTACATGACGATGCTCCAGCCCACTTCGCCGTTAACATCCGGACGCATCTCACTTGTGTCTTTCCTGGTAGATGGATCGTACGAGGAGGTCCAGCTGCATGGCCTGCTCGTTCACCGAATCTCTACCCATGTGATTTCTGGTTGCGAAGCCATCTCAAAAGTACTGTGTTTGCAGAGCCCATTCAAGATGTGGATACACTGGAACAGCGTATTCATGCTGTCTTTGACACGGTTCAGATACAGCCTGGCCGATGTGAATGTGTGAGATAGAGCAGGCTATGGCATGTACACACATGTGTAGAGGCAAGTGGAAACCGTTTCCAGTATATGCTGTAACTGTGGCTGCATGGTACAGGCCGTATTAGACCGCAGTCTCTGTAACAACAACGTATTATTGAATAACTATTCTCTAGCATGGAAACCTAGACTGGCAATGGCAAGGAAAGCGTTTCTGAAGAAGAAAAATTTGTTAACATCGAGTATAGATTTAAGTGTCAGGAAGTCATTTCTGAAAGTATTTGTATGGAGTGTAGCCATGTATGGAAGTGAAACATGGACGGTAAATAGTTTGGACAAGAAGAGAATAGAAGCTTTCGAAATGTGGTGCTACAGAAGAATGCTGAAGATTAGATGGGTAGATCACATAACTAATGAGGAAGTATTGAATAGGATTGGGGAGAAGAGAAGTTTGTGGCACAACTTGACCAGAAGAAGGGAACGGTTGGTAGGACATGTTCTGAGACATCAAGGGATCACAAATTTAGTATTGGAGGGCAGCGTGGAGGGTAAAAATCGTAGGGGGAGACCAAGAGATGAATACACTAAGCAGATTCAGAAGGATGTAGGTTGCAGTAGGTACTGGGAGATGAAGAAGCTTGCACAGGATAGAGTAGCATGGAGAGCTGCATCAAACCAGTCTCAGGACTGAAGACCACAATAACAACAACAACAGCATGGAAACCATGCATTTCCGGACGTAAGTTCATTAGACCTTTTCTGTTCCATATCCTCTCACTGATCAATCCCTATAATCCGTACACAGTGGAAAAAATCATCCTGTATATACAGGGTGGAGAAAAATGTTCACGAAATTTTAACCCTGGATAGCTGATGCCAGTAGGAACCAAAATTATCAATGTCGTGTAGGTAGACAACGCACCATTTTTAAACTACTGAAACTTGGCGCCATGCGCTCCGATTGGCAAAGCATTCGCGGTCATGCGTTGTCCAGGGCATCCGGTGACAGAGCAATCCCGCGGCCAATTGGAGCGCGTAGCGCCAAGTTTCCGTAGTTTAAAAATGATGCGTTGTCGACCTACACAACATTAGTAATTTTGGTTCTTACTGGCATCAGCTATCCAGGGTTAAAATTTCGTGACACAGTTTTTCTCCACCCTGTGTATACAGGGTTAATTTTAGCACCAGCTGATGTCCCCCTCGAAAATAATCAGCTTTGGATTCTACACATTTTTTCGTGTGAAGCTAATTTTTATAGTTATTCTGGTTTGTCAACTTAAAATTTACACCCTGTATATCAGAGATAAAGAACATGAAAATATTTTTGCATTAATATACTGTACGTATGTGAGATATGAAGCTTACATGTTTTGGTATTAAACAAGGTATATGTGCTGAAGCACAAGGTGAACAAGAAGTCTCAGTGTCTCTGGCAGTTTAGTAGAAATAATACTATCCTGTTTTAAATAACTGTGCCTGTGTTAAACAGGGAAAATAGGACACATTTACATATATGAACCACGTGTTTCACTATACAAGCAATCTAGTGCGTCTTGGTCTACAGCACTAAGTATATAGTTGTAAGAAATATCTACTTTTTTGCCACTTCTATACCAAATTAAATCGAAGTTTGGCGTATGTGAGAGATGCATTCGTTACTAATTATTTGTAAATGTGTAACTTCTTGCTGTGATACGAATGTAAGCGTTTGATTATGTGTTAACACAACTGAAAATTATGTCAATAGTTTCATTACTTCGTGTAGATGGACTTTGAATGATGATATTTGATTTGGCGTTTCGTGAATTTGAACGTGGTTGTTCTGCTATGCTTTGAGCTAATTTTCTGTCTTTTTTTGTTTTGCCGAGTCTTTGTGTGTGGTTTGACTCAAAGCAAATATGCACTGGCTAAGTTTGTCCTACGAATGGATAGGCGATGTTATCGTGACCTCCACAAATAACGAAATGCAAAAGAATTTTGAGGTCTCACTAGTTCAAGGCAAAATATGTAATTCTGCGGAATAGTATGCTGATAGAATTATGGAACGCGTCCCATTGAAATGTGTGCAAATTTACCTTGTAAACATTTTATTTGCATTCCTCTCATAAAGAATATTGACATATGTGTGGATGACATAGAAGCACGTGTCGCAGGTAATATCCGCTGATAAACAATGATACAATGAACTCAGTTCCGAAAATGTTACTGTGTTAGTGGGGGTGCGATGAAAATTATGAGATGCTGATGAACAGATATGTTGCCAGTGAGTGTATTGAGAAAGACAACCGAAGCTAGATGACCAATGGGAACTACACGAAATGCACTGCACATCAGAATTAAAGGATCCCTTTTTCGAAACCGCGTAATTGCCAGTCATAGCGACGCTTAAATTTGGAATTTGGCCCATAGCTGCGTACAATCTTCCTCTGGAATGCTGAAAAGCGTGGATCCCTGCAATGTCGCCCTCGGGCTTGGTAACGCTTCGAACAGCAAGCTCTCGACACATTTGGAAAACGTCCACAGCTCAGAAGTGCAAGTCACCTGTAAGGTGGGATAATGACGTCACATTGGCACCAAACTTCACCACAGGTCTGCCCAGAGCCTCCGTGGACGTGTCATACGATGGGAGGTCGTCACGACCCTCTCTGACTCACATTTCACCCCTTTTTTGGACACGTCTGCCATGGAGGTTAGAAATACGACGCATAGTGTTGAAATCAGGCGGTTTTCTTATGGGTGTTGTGAGGTAACGGGCGAGTTGTGACGCCGTGGAAATATTATATGTTCGGAGTTGGGGCGGCCGCAAAGGCCGCTCGTCAAAGCCGGCGCTCGGCAGCAAACACGTGGTGGCAAACGTTAGCTGGACGAGAGGGGTAGACCCAGCGCATGGTACAGCTGCGTGGCTGGGAATTCCGCTGTGACGAGGACGGTGCTTTGTGTCGATGAAAGAGACTTGTACGCCGAGAGTGCCAAAGATGGCGGACTTTGTGAAACCATCATGGCAGACATTTCACAGATTAGATTAGATTAGATTAGTACTTGTTCCATAGATCATGAATACGACACTTCGTAGTGATGTGGAACGTGTCAGGCTAATAAAAGGTGTCTATACAAGATATTACATTAGACAAAATATTACATGACACTCGATTTTTTTTTTTTTTTTTTTTTTTTTTTTTTTTTTTGTGGAGGTTGGGAAATTTCCCACTTACTATATCCAAAAATTCATCTAATGAGTAGAAGGAGTTGCCATTAAGAAATTCTTTTAATTTCCTTTTAAATGCTATATGGCTATCTGTCGGCTATCTGGCGGATCATCCTTTCTCCTAGTGTTCTAGCCATCTACACAGCTATTACTTTTGAATTCGTTCGGATTGTTAACAACAAATTTCATAAGTGAATATGTATATTGTGAGGCTACACTGAAGAGTTCTAGCTCTTTAAATAAGTGTCTGCAGGATGATCTTGGATGAGCTCCAGCAATTATTCTGATTACACGCTCTTGTGCAATGAACACTCTTTTACTCAATGATGAGTTACCCCAGAATATGATGCCATACGAAAGCAGAGAATGAAAATAGGCGTGGTAAGCTAATTTACACAGATGTATATCGCCAAAATTTTCAATGACCCTAATAGCATAAGTAGCTGAACTCAAACGTTTCAGCAGATCCTCTGTGTGTTTTTTCCAGTTCAACCCCTCATCAATGCATACACCTAAAAATTTTGATATTCTACCTTAGCTACCGATTTCTGATCGAAGTCTATATTTATTAATGGTGTCATTCCATTTACTGTGTGGAACTGTATGTACTGTGTTTTGTCAAAGTTTAATGAGAGCCTATTTGCAGAGAACCACTTAATGATTTTCTGAAAAACATCGTTTACAATTTCACCAGTTAATTCTTGTCTGTCGGGTGTGATAGCAATACTTGTATCATCGGCAAAAAGTACCAGCTTTGTATCTTCGTGAATATAGAATGGCAAGTCATTAATATATATTAAGAACATCAGAGGACCTAAGACCGAACCTTGCGGCACCTCATTCTTGATTGTTCCCCAGTTTGAGAAATCACCAGTTTTTTGCATATTATGTGAACTGTTTATTTCAACTTTCTGCACTCTTCCAGTTCGGTATGATTTAAACCATTTGAGCACTGTTCCATTCATACCACAGTACTTGAGCTTATCTAGAAATTAATAGCAGCCAGATGAATCATGATACCTCGAAAAGAAACATGTACATTACTATTATTTGCACGACGATTCTGATGGTGTAATCAGATTTTCAATATCTTTATTAGTTTAAAGTTTAGTTTATGACGGTAAATTACACATGTGACACCCAGCAACGAATTTCCAAAATATAAACGCCTCATCCGATTTTGTCGATCGCCTTGTCTTTAGAAAGCTATTAGCGTAAACCTAAATTGGTATGAATTGCAGGCATGTAATTTGAATAGTTCATGAGTAATTGGAGGTCAAGGTGGCCGATTACTATCGATCGCGTCAGGCCATAAGTACTCCACAGTTACGCGAAAAAACGGTAGCAGCATACTTATAAATATATTGATTCATCTATGTCTTTGTTAATATCCGATATGTGCTATTCATGAAGAAACTGGTCAATTATTTACTGTGTTTTAGAAAGCACAGAGACATTAGGCTACTGGCCTACCTTTTGCTTCTTTTCTTTTGATATATGTGTCTAATAATGTGTATTAGAGCGTAATTATGGCCCAGCCGTAGGAATATTTATTTAATTTCAACTTATTTAAATGTAACTCAAGTATTTCGTATGTGTTCAAATATGTTTGTGAGTGTATGTTGGATTGAAGACATGGCGCGAGCGCTCTAGCCAATCACAGCGCTCGTGAATGGGGAGACTACGAGGACAGGGAAGTTCCGGGGAGGACGGTACGGAACAGGACACGGAAAGTGCTGGACGTGAAGGCGCGACGGTCAGTCGCGAGAGAGACTTGGATTGTGGAGCACTTTGTGCGTGGTCGCGCCAGACAGAAAAACTTAGGAGTTCCAACTTGTGCACTTGAGACATTTCCGTGGCTTCTACAGTGAAGACGTAGTGTGCGTTTAGAAGTGAATATCTGGCGAGCTATGTTGTTGTTCATGACTAATTACGTGCAGTCGGAATCTATTGTTTCCCTGTTATTCAACTTATATGTTATTTAATTGCTGGACCATCGACACCAATAAGTGTTTTGCAGAAATATACCGCATTCTCAGAAGGACTTCTACCATCGTACTCATCATGTAAAGTCGTTAAGATAATACTTGCAGATTTTATTTATTTGCAATCTTTCATTTATAAATTTATATGTTACCTTCATAATTCCCGAGTGATAGAAACCTTCGACTATTCGATTCATGTGTGTATTCTTATCGTATACTGTAGACTCAGCAGTATTTGGCCTGTAATGCGGCAACCATCCCAGCCCCTAGACAACATTGAGTCTGAGGGCGCGTAGTTATTGGAAAGCCCGCTGTGGCTTCGCCGCTCAGAATCGGCATGAAAAGGCCACAGGGGGTGCCATAAATTAGTTCAATCAAACCGCCCTTTTTCCTGGGGAGTTGACTCCCACACATTTCGCAGTCGAAAACGACAGGCCACGCTGTGATGAAAATAGAAAGACCTCCTTGTCAATCTTTGACACTCTTGAAGCCCTCGGATGTTTGTGGGGCTGCATCGCCATTAAACATAATATGACCCTTTGGAATGACGTGCGACCACAATTTTTGCTCTCGTGCACAAGTTAAAACCATTTTTTTAAAGAACAAAGCGACTTTTGACTGTATACGAGGTGCGACAATAAAGTAATGAGACTGATGTGAAAAAATTTTTTCTTACTGTTTTAGTCAAGTTTAGTGTTGTCTCCTTCAAAGTAGTTCCCTTCTGATTGCACAAACTTTTTCTAGCGCTTCTGCCATTGATGGTAACATTTATGGAACTCATCTTCTGTAATATCCTCCAAGACCCTCGTCACAGCTTTTTGGACATCTTGTGCTGTTTGAAAATGGTGTCCCTTGACCGCCGTTTTGACTCTTAGAAATAGAAAAAAGTCGCACGGAGCGCTATCTGGTGAATAAGGTGGCTGTGGTAGTATTAAAATTTGTTTTGCGGTTAAAAATTGCTGTACTGACAGAGCAGTATGGGATGGCCCATTATCGAGATGCGGAATCCAATTATCAGCAATGTTGGTACAGACACGAAGAACTCTTTTACGAAGTCTTTCTGAAATTTCTTTGTAGTAATATTGGTTAACTGTTTGTTCAGGAGGCTCCCCCTTTTTATGTACAATTCCCTTGGAATCAAAGAAGCACACAAGCACGCATTTCACTTGTGACATGTGAGCTTTTTTTGGTCTGGGTGATCCATTTGAGCACCATTACGAACTTTGGCGTTTTGTCTCTGGATCGTACTGAAAATACCAACTTTCACCACCAGTGATAAGACGGCTCAACGATTCTGGATTGATTTCCGTTTGCTCTAACAGATCGGCTACCACATTTTTTTGTGTTTCTCGCTGTTGTGGTGTGAGATTTTTGGGGACCATTTTTGCACAAATCTTTATCATACCAAAATCTACAGTTATTATTAGACAATCCGTTTCTCGATTGATGTTCAGTTCTTCTGCAATCATTTTCACGGATAATCTTCGATCAGATCGTACGAGTTCACATACCCTGGCCAAGTAGACATCCGTCTGTGAGGTTGGTGCTCGTCCGCTGTGGTCTTCATCTTCAACATTTCGTTCTGCCTTCGCTAAACATTTTATGCCAACGAAAAACTTGAGCTCTTGATATAACCTCCTCTTCAAAAGCCTTCTGAAGCTTACCCTAAGTTGTCGTCGCGTTTTCACCCAATTTAACACAAAAAGAAATGGCATACCGTTACGCATTATTATGTGGTTCCATTTCCGTGCCGAGAGACACAAACAAGCGTTAACTTATTACAGCACAACTAATGACCGAGCAGTTGCATCGATGTGCCACTTGGACTAGAATCAGCTTATACGAGGTGCATTCAAGTTCTAAGGCCTCCGATTTTTTTTCTCCGGACTGGAAAGAGATAGAAACATGCGCATTGTTTCAAAATGAGGCCGCGTTCATTGTCAATACGTCCCAGAGATGGCAGCACCATACGGCAGATGGAATTTTACCGCCAGCGGCGAGGGTGAGAACTGTTTTAAATACTTAAAATGGCGACGTTTTCCTTACTTGAACAGCGTGCAATCATTCGTTTTCTGAATTTTCGTGGTGTGAAACCAATTGAAATTCATCGACAGTTGAAGGAGACACGTGGTGATGGAGTTATGGATGTGTCGAAAGTGTGTTCGTGGGTGCGACAGTTTAATGAAGGCAGAACATCATGTGACAACAAACCGAAACAACCTCGGGCTCGCACAAGCCGGTCTGACGACATGATCGAGAACGTGGAGAGAATTGTTTTGGGGGATCGCAGAATGACTGTTGAACAGATCGCCTCCAGAGTTAGCATTTTTGTGGGTTCTGTGCACACAATCCTGCATGACGACCTGAAAATGCGAAAAGTGTCATCCAGGTGGGTGCCACGAATGCTGACGGACGACCACATGGCTACCCGTGTGGCATGTTGCCAAGCAATGTTGACGCGCAATGACAGCATGAATGGGAGTTTCTTTTCGTCGGTTGTGACAATGGATGAGACGTGGATGCCATTTTTCAATCCAGAAACAAAGCGCCAGTCAGCTCAATGGAAGCACACAGATTCACCGCCACCAAAAAAATTTCGGGTAACCGCCAGGGCTGAAAAAATGATGGTGTCCATGTTCTGGGACAGCGAGGGCGTAATCCTTACCCATTGCGTTCTAAAGGGCACTACGGTAACAGGTGCATCCTACGAAAATGTGTTGAAGAACAAATTCCTTCCTGCACTGCAACAAAAACGTCCGTGAAGGGCTGCGCGTGTGCTGTTTCACCAAGAAAACACACCCGCACATCGAGCTAACGTTATGCAACAGTTTCTTCATGATAACAACTTTGAAGTGATTCCTCATGCTCCCTGCTCACCTGACCTGGCTCCTAGTGACTTTTGGCTTTTTCCAACAATGAAAGACACTCTCTGTGGTCGCACATGCACCAGCCATGCTGCTATTGCCTCAGCGATTTTCCAGTGGTCAAAACAGACTCCTAAAGAAGCCTTCGCCGCTGCCATGGAATCATGGCGTCAGCGTTGTGAAAAATGTGTACGTCTGCAGGGCGATTACGTCGAGAAGTAACGCCAGTTTCATCGATTTCGGGTGAGTAGTTAATTAGAAAAAAAATCGGAGGCCTTAGAACTTGAATGCACCTCGTAGATCAAGGTCAAAGATATTGTGCCTACGCGAGCCTGCAGGGTTGCCACATCTTGCAAAGAAAATCTGTCTCATTACTTTGTCGCTCCTCGTATTACCGTGTTTTTCCTCTGTACGCTTAGACTGGAACCAGTAGGGGCTGTTCAATACCATTCAACGAAATTTGAACATGATCTGAGGCAGCAGAGGGTGGTTATGTTTTTTCATCTCTCCTATTTCGCGTCCTTCTGTGGTGTGATCACGCGGGGAGAGGGGGGGAGGGAAGGGAGAAGGGGGCGACACATTGACACATGGATGAATAAAACGGCATAAATGGTCATCCCAAAACCCTCTAGTTCAGGAAAACCCATAGTGCCCCCCAGCACCTTACAAATGTACCTGTACACACAGAACCCGAAACGAGAGTACCGGGCTCCTGCAGGTACATCTACATCTAGACCTACATTGATACTCTGCAAATCACATTTAAGTGCCTGGCAGAGGGTTCATCGAACAACCTTTACGATTCTCTATTATTCCAGTCTCGTATAGCTCGCGGACAGAATGAACACCTATATATCTTCCCGCACGAGCTCTGATTTCCCTTATTTTATCGTGGTGATCGTTCCTCCCTATGTAAGTCGGAGTCAACAAAATATTTTCGCATTCGGAGGAGAAAGTTGGTGATTGGAATTTCGTGAGAAGATTCCGTCGCAACGAAAAACGTCTCTCTCTTAATGATGTGCATCCCAAATCCTGTATCATTTCTGTGACACTCTCTCCCATATTTCGCGCTACACTCAGGGTCTTCCGCCTGATAGTAAGCCATCCGGAATCGGAGCGTGTCAAAGAAGTTGCCGGACTGCAAGTGCGTAGGCCTACGTCAAGGATTCTGCCGGTGTAGGTGCAGTTTTAAAATCCTCAGCGAAGGTGGGCATTGCCACAGAGTGTTCTACCGAGCTGCCGAACGGGCGGGGGTCTTAGAGGGACTGCTTGGCGTTTTATTCACGCATCGTGTTTGTCACATTCCCCAATGATCACCCCACAGGAAGACACAAACAGGAGCGCTGAAAAAGCGTAAGCACCTGCAGCGGCTTCGGATCCCGTTCAAAGAACTTGCCCCCCTTCTAACAGCCGTGTACCGCAAGTCTCTAGAGGAACGGAAGGTTCCAAATGATTGGAAAAGAGCACAGGTAGTCCCAGTCTTCAAGAAGGGTCGTCGAGCAGATGCGAAAAACTATAGACCTATATCTCTGACGTCGATCTATTGTAGAATTTTAGAACATGTTTTTTGATCGCGTATCATGTCATTTCTGGAAACCCAGAATCTACTCCGTAGGAATCAATATGGATTCCGGAAACAGCGATCGTGTGAGACCCAACTCGCTTTATTTGTTCATGAGACCCAGAAAATATCAGATACAGGCTCCCAGGTAGATGCCATTTTCCTTGACATCCGGAAGGCGTTCTATACAGTTCCACACTGTCGCCTGATAAACAAAGTAAGAGCCTACGGAATATCAGACCAGCTGTGTGGCTGGATTGAAGAGTTTTTAGCAAGCAGAACACAGCATATTGTTCTCAATGGAGAGACGTTTACTGACGTTAAAGTAACCTCTGGCTTGCCACAGGGGAATGTTATGGGACCATTGCTTTTCACAATATATATAAATGACCTAGTAGATAGTGTGGGAAGTTCCATGCGGCTTTTCGCGGCTGATGCTGTAGTATACAGAGAAGTTGCAGCATTAGAAAATTGCAGCGAAATGCAGGACGATCTGCAGCGGATAGGCACTTGGTGCAGGGAGTGGCAACTGACCCTCAACATTGACAAATGTTATGTATTGCGAATGCATAGATTGTATGATAATATGATAGCAGAACAAACACTGGTAGCAGTTACTTCTGTAAAATATCTGGGAGTATGCGTACGGAACGATTTGAAGTGGAATGATCATATAAAATTAATTGTTGGTAAGGTGGGTGCCAGGTTGAGATTCATTGGGAGAGTCCTTAGAAAATGTAGTCCATCAACAAAGGAGGTGGCTTACAAAACACTCGTTCGACCTATACTTGAGTATTGCTCATCGCCGGCTGGGGTGGCCGAGCGGTTCCAGGCGCTTCAGTCTGGAACCTCGCGACCGCTACGGTCGCAGGTTCGAATCCTGCTTCGGGCATGGATGTGTGTGGTGTCCTTAGGTTAGTTAGATTTACGTAGTTCTAAGTTCTAGGGGACTGATGACCTCAGAAGTCCCATAGTGCTCAGAGCCATTTGAACCATTTTATTGCTCATCAATGTGGGATCCGTACCAGGTCGGTTGACAGAGGAGATAGAGAAGATCCATAGAAGAGCGGCGCGTTTCGTCACAGGGTTATTTGGTAAGCGTGATAGCGTTACGGAGATGTTTAGCAAACTCAAGTGGCAGACTCTGCAAAAGAGGCGCTCTGTATCGCGGTGTAGCTTGCTGTCCAGGTTTCGAGAGGGTGCGTTTCTGGATGAGGTATCGAATATATTGCTTCCCCCTACTTATACCTCCCGAGGAGATCACGAACGTAAAATTATAAGAGACTGGAGCGCGCACGGAGGCTTTCCGATAGTCTTTCTTCCCGCGAACCATGCGCGACTGGAACAGGAAAGGGAGGTAATGACAGTGGCACGTAAATAGCCCTCCACCACACACCGTTGGGTGGCTTGCGGAGTATAAATGTAGATGTAGATGGTTTTGAATGTTCCCCAGTGGTTTCAGCCTACACATGGGAGCAAAAACTGCGATCGTACTGCGCTCCAAACGGGCGCGATCACATCCGATGGGGATGCAGTCGCATTATGTCCTTAGAGAAGCACTGAAACGTCTGAGAGTGTCAGGAGTGTCAAAGTTTGAGAAGAACGTCTTCCCGTTGCTCATAGCACTGCGAACCGTCGTTTTCGACAGTGAGATGTGTGGGAATCAACGCCAGAGGAAAGAGGTGGTTTCGCTGATGTCCTAAAGGAGGCCCCTGAGGTCTTTACATGCCGGTTCTGAGCGGCAGTGTGTCTGGAATATTTTCCTCGCCACTCATAAGAAAACCGCGTTATTACAAAGCTGGACATTGCGTTTCAGACCTCCATCACCGAGACGTCAAACGAAGGGGTGAAGTGTGAGTAAGAGTGGTTGTGACGTCCTCCCCATAGTGTGACACTACCACGGTGGTGAAGTTTCGTCCCAGTGTGATATCATTAACCCTCCTTACACGTCACATGAACTTCTGAGCTATGACCTTTTTTTCGCATTTGTCGGCGCCTTGCTGTTTGAGCCCGAGGGTCGCGTCACAGGCCTCCACGCTTTTGCACCTTTCAGCCAAATTTCAAACTTAACCCTTAAATCCATGATTTTTTTTATTTAAAGCTGTAAAAATTACCACGTTTAGTTTATAGTGCCTACATTACGAAAAAGATATTGAAAAATTTATTTAATTAAATTACCGAAGCATTGTTGTTAACAATCGCTACAAACACAAAAACAGACCTAATTTCAAATCCATCGTAAAGACACTCGAATTAACTGGCTACACCATATATACTTACCTTTTCACAATAAAAAAGAAATTTTCAAACCCAGAAATCACTGCACAAACACCAAAAAACGTCTCTACTTTCCGCCAAAACACACGCGCGGTGATTGTCGAACTGGTTCAGTTCATCCTGCCATTTACGATCGCTATGAAGAACTACTAGCAGCTTAGAGGCTGCGTTAGAGTGTATACACTTAACTACACTCATGCTCATAAATTAAGGATAATTGCAGAATGCGGTGACACACATCGTGGTACTACACAAAACTAGCACTAATACCATAGGGAACACACACGACACAGATCTGTAAGTCCACGGTATTGGTCATAAGTTAAGAAAACCGTCCCGAAACACATTTGCTACGAAACGCCACTGTTTCCTGCGCATGTACCCCGACATCAGGATGGGCTATGATCACCACGCACACGTACACAGGCCGCACAACGGGTTGGCATACTCTGGATCAGGTGGTCGAGCAGCTGCTGGGGTATAGCCTCCCACTCTTGCAACAGTGCCTGGCGGAGCTCCTGAAGTGTCGTAGAGGTTTGAAGACGTGCAACGATACGTCGACCGAGAGCATCCCAGACGTGCTCGATGGGGTTTAGGTCTGGATAACAGGCAGGCCACTCCATTCGCCTGATATCTTCTGTTGCAAGGTACTCCTCCACGATGGCAGCTCGGTGGGGGCGTGCGTTAACATCCATCACCCGGAAGGTGGTACCCACTGCAGCCCTGAAAAGGCGGACATACTGGTGCAAAATGACATCCCGATACACCTGACCTGTTACAGTTCCTCTGTCAAAGACATGCAGGGGGCTATGTGCACTAATCATAATCCCACCCCATACCATCAAACCACGACCTCCTTACAGGTCCCTTTCAAGGACATTAAGGGGTTGGTATCTGGTTCCTGGTTCACGCCAGATGAAAACCCGGTGAGAATCACTGTTCAGACTATTCCTGGACTCGTCCGTGAACATAACCTGGGACCACTGTTCCAATGACCAAGTACAGTGTTCTTGACACCAGGCTATAGGGGCTCTCCTGTGGCCAGGGGTCAGTAGTATGCACCTTGCGGGTCTCCTGGCGAATAAACCATGTCTGTTCAGTCGTCTGTAGACTGTGTGTCTGGAGACAACTGTTCCAGTGGCTGCGGTAAGGTCCCGATCAAGGCGGTAAGGTCCCGATCAAGGCTACCTGCAGTACTCCGTGGCCGTCTGTGGGCACTGATCGTGAGATATCGGTCTTCTTGTGGTGTTGTACACTGTGGACGTACCGTCTGCTGGAATCGTTGCCACAATCTTGAGATCACACTTTGTGGCACCTTCTGTGTTTGACCAGCCTCTAGTCGCCCTAGTATTCTACCCCTCATAACGTCATCAATATGTGTTCTTTGAGCCATTTTCAACACACAGTCGCCTTTAGCACGTCTGAAAACGTCTGCACACTTACTCGCTGCGCCGTACTCTGACATGCACCAACACACCTCTGCGTATGTTGACTGCTGCTAGCGCTACGCGCGACGACCGCAGGTCAAATGCACTGAATGGTCATACCCCGAGGTGATTTGAACCTGCAAACCGCCCACCAGAGCGATGTTTCACCACGTATCAGCATTATCCTTAATTTATGAGCATGAGTGTGCATAACGATTTGTTACAAAATGTTTCTCAGTATAGGATACATCGAAGAAATGAAGTCTGTAGCTGATCAGCTACACTATACATTAAAAGGTTAAGACGGGGTTTCGAAAACATGACCCCTCAGTTCAGCTGGGCAGTCTACTTTGCAGTTACTTTAGTTGTAACCAGCGAAGTGCGATTCACTTGTGGTACTGCATCCAGTGTGAAGACTTTCCTCGTGAGGAATAGGAAAGTCTTCTGTGCACCAACATTCACCAAGTAATTGGGACCGACGCGTATTGCGCACTGGATTCCAGCGGAGCGGGGCCGACGATACGGACTGCCTGCCACAAACCTAAGTGTCCTTGAGAAGCACTATGCCTGTTACCATTGCTGATATAAAATTGTGAAGTAAACAGAAACAAAGAAATGCCCGACAAAGACACTCTCTCAGTGCATGTTGTTGATATTTACTATGGAAGACTAAAGCGAAGGTTAGCGATTTCAAACTGCAGTATACCAGCCACTGAACTGTACTTTAAAAATGAAAAAATAAAAGTTCTCTCCCCCCCCCCCCCCCCCATCCAGCTAAACATGGCTCTATTTATGTGCGTAAGTCAAATTATTTTGTATCAGCAGCACATGTATGAAAAGTTATTTCTATATTAACGAAGATTTTAATCCACTTCAACACGCATGAGTTGTGAATTACTTAGTTCTAATGCCACTGTGCAACTGTTGCGTATAACCTGAGAATGACGGATTCTCTGCTGCTAGCCTGCGATGCAGCCAGAACCATACTGACGCATCCCACCTGCCGTTTCTGCCATCGACCTTTCTGTCCAGATCCTGCCCATTAAAAGGGTCTCACAACAACCGAAAACGCCGCCTACACCTTGTCCTTGGGTCCATCACACCAGGCCATCGTCTGCAGAACCATCCGACCATCAACACAATACAGCGTCTCCTAAATTTTAACACTTACTGTTTTAAACAAGAGAACACTCTAATCGTCATTTTACTGCAACTACACTACGTATTTATGAGACTCACACTATAATTAATGTGAGAACAAGTGGACTCAAGAGTACGAATATTGTTTAAAAGCTTATAAATTTATGTTAACATTGCGCACAAAAAATTAATTCCAAGCATTTGAGCTGCCAAAGCAGAGAATATTGAAAACATGAAAGTATTGCTGTACAACTTATTTTAACATGTTATCTTGAAAAGAACTGTACCTAATAAGACTTAACATCTGTAATGTCTGTTATACCGGTTTCATTTTACGGTGATTATTAACATATTTTATTTTGTAAAACGTTAACGTCTGAAGGTCCCGTCGTAATTTTCACAGATTTCCTGTTGACTACTTCCAAATGTGTGAGGATTGTGGGCCGGTGGGCAAATATTCACTTCAACAGTCCTGAGCAGAGAGATAATTCCACTCTAATCTAATATTTTACTGCACACATTCAAACAATCCGTTACAATCCAGTCACTTACTTGAATGTCATGACAAGGAAATCAGTGCTCTAATAATAATTAAGTAAAAGTGTTTACAGGAAATCATCATTCACCTACAACAAAGCAACTGTTAAACAAAGCCACTTCGTATTCAGCTAACTATAATTAATTACAAACATCGTTTTCTGTGTCAAACACTGAGCCCATAAATGATATAATACTGAATGGTGTAGTCAAAATCGGTGACAGACTTTGTCTCTGCCATTCGAGGAGGCAATGAAACGAACCACCATTCTCGCATTTCGCTGAGGTCAGCAATGTAATTACTTTTTCGAACGCAAGCCTTACTTCTGTGTTATAAGTAATACCTCTTTTTAATTTTCCATTGTATATTTTTTTACCAAAGGAGAAGTATGCAGAATCGTTGTCTTCCTTCTTCTTGCTGAACCGCCATACGAAAAGGTCATTATAAGATTATCATGTAATTTAAAGAGAAATAATAATGACTTCAGCTCGACAATTTTTTGTTTGACAGTACTGTGTTTCATCCCAGTCACTAATAATGTTTAAGCCTTTTGTGTATTTTTCAGCCTGTTAAATATGTTTGAAGTGGTTGGTTTGGTAACGAAACGATCGCTCGCACTCAGCACGCTATTGTTTATTCATTTCAGCATTTATATGTAGATCCTGCAAACTACGTCTTCAACGATGTCTAATTATTATCTTTATTATCATGCAGATCATTTCATTGTGTTAATACTCAACAAGTACATGGTTACATGGTTTTGTGTCACCAAACTACCCGCTTACAGACGGCTTCTGGCACTGAACTACCCATCGCCATGATAAAAGAAGGGTTCCATGCAGTAAAATCAGGCAGGCAGTAGTGGAAACATTTCATTTAAAAAATGAATACATCACATCAGAATTATATGTCTGTGTACCCATTCATCATCCTGTTGCTGCCGTCAGTTAATACCGACTTCCTTCGTCAACATCTTATTCTCATACTTCAAAGATTTTAAACACTATAGAGTCAATTTGCAAAATGAAGCCTGTATTAAATAAGGCATCCTTCCTGATGTTGGGGAAATACTGAAACTAATATTCCTTCAACCAGTGTGTTTTTTCATTCATAGACATACTAAAAGAAAACTAAAGCAATGGGTACTAGAATTTTAACGTTACGTCGACGTAGGTCGTTAGAGGTAGAACTACACTCACAATTTCTGTGTCCTCAAAATCTAAATATCGAGGTGTTGTAAACGGTATTAATACTTGTGGTGGAAACCCTTGGTCCCATAATAGACGGGGCTAAAGGCCAAACAGTGTCGTTATCGGTAAACTATTTCAAATTAAATATCATTCTAACATAATTATGTTTTTGTTGCTATGGTATGATACGATCTTCTAACAGTAAGTGATATACTTGCTGTAGTTATGAAATATTATTAAATAATAAATACAAGTACGCCAATAGCTACCAAAGTCTTTAACATTTTCTTTGCTGCTATATCAAGACAAGTCGTAGTTTAACGTTGTTACCAAAAATCTAGAAAAATTCTTAGCCGGTTTACTTCAGACTTTTACAAAAAATGGTTCAAATGGCTCTGAGCACTATGGGACTTAACAGCTGTGGTCATCAGTCCCCTAGAACTTGGAACTACTTAAACCTAACTAACCTAAGGACATCACACACATCCATGCCCGAGGCAGGATTCGAACCTGCGACCGTAGCAGTCGCGCGGTTCCGGACAGACTTTTACACATTATCCCAATAAATGTTCGAGTGGACACAGGATAAACGTTTTTAATATATACAAAGGGGAAAGGTTTTTAGCAAAAATCTAGGAAAGTTCTTGACCACTTTACTTCAGTTTTTTTCCACAATACTCTTATAAAGGTTCGTACAGACATGGGCTACATATTTTTTGAATATATACGGTGTATAAATATTCATATACAAAATCTATACTTCTAAATGAAGACATGTCGTAGTTTAATGTTGTTACCAAAAATCTCGAAAGTACTTGACTTATTTACTTCCAATTTTTACATGCTACTGTAAAAAACTTTCAGATGGACATAGGCTACACATTTTTAAAATATGTGTGGTATATAAGTATATATGCACCATATAACTGGATGAGCTTGTTACCAAAAATCTCGTAAAGCTCTTCGCCGCTTTACTTCAGAACGTCCAAACATATATATGCTACATAAATATTTAAGGTATGTGATGTATAGAAACACACACATATTAAACACTGATATGCACAGTATTTATGTCCCACAATGATATTTATTTTATATTTTGTTGTTAGTCGTATTTTGGCTTTTTGTGTGTTTTAGTGATTTTGACTAATATCGTAACTTGTCATGGGAAACCAACGATGCTGATACATCTGTGATGCTTTAAGTTTATGATTTTAAGTGTAGAATGCTTTTCGTGATTTAGTAACAAGAACATAGTAGCTTTCTTTGGAACTTTGTGGCCTACCTGCAGTTCGTGTATCTTCTTTGTGTACTTACACTGAGAGCACTTCCTTTGTTTACAAACATTACCAGCGATGTTATAAATATTTAGTGTAGACATTTAGAGATCTTTGGATTTCCAGGAGTAATGCACTTGAGCCAACCACCAGGACTGTCACCTGATGATGAAACAAAGCCTCCGAAACGCTTCATAAATAAAAAACTAAAAATTTAATCACAGTTACCTTTTGGTTTTATTTGTGTCTGAAACAGACAATAAATACATACACACACACGCACACACACACGCACACACACGTGTGTGTGTTTTTCGCTAGATAATCGACGTCTTTCCTTAAGCGGGTACTAATTCAAATTTTTCAACATTTTTGTAACGTTGCCCTGTGGTTCAGTTCTCGCAATAAAATAGTTAAGACTAGTTGGAACTGCGTAAAAAACTAAAAAGGAATATCAAGTTGTAACGTACTGTTGACATCAAGGTAATGAGAGAGGGAGTACAAGCTTAGTTTGGCCCCAGTAGTGCAGAAAAAGGAGATATATTACTAAAGCGATTTATGGATATAAAGGGGAACCACAATTTAATTTGGGCGGCTTTGGGTTTGAACTCTGACTCTAAAGAAGTCCAGTTTAGGCCCTAATGTAGACATGTTTTTATGGTTCGGAAAGGTCAGAATGACATGTTCAGAATTGACAATGCAGACACGTTGCCCCAACTTTACCTATCACAGTTGATGTTTACTTAACACCGTTGAAGCTCCGTGTCTAATGCATTCTGTGTCGACGGAAAAGTTAACTAATACACCTTTTGCAGCAGTGTCATTTGCGCATATGTGAAATTTCTAAGTTTCTGTTTCGCTCTCAGTGTGTCCGATCTTCTACATGTCCCAAAACTCCTTCACGATCACATTCATTTCTATTGTGGCTTCCATAATATCTCGGACTTCCTTTTCTCTTTATTTCCAGATTTTTTTTTATTTCCTTGCTCAATATTTACTGAGTCTTCGAACTGTGTATTCCTGTTACATAGTATTGCTCTGATCATCCACCACCAATAATGCTTTGATACTCTGCTTTCTGTCCTTTACTCAACTGGTCACTCAGTACACGCACATTTCCATTATCTGCAAAATATGTAGCAGTGCTGGCTGCTTGTCGTGGTCTTCACTCAGAAGACTGGTTTGGTAAAGCTCTCAACGCTAATTTATCCTGTGCAAGCCTCTCCATCTCTCTATAGCCATAACAACCTACATCGTCTTGAGGCTGCTTACTGCAGCTAAACTTTGGTCTCTGTCTACAATTTTACCCCTCCCCCCCTCCCCCCGCACATTACCAAATTAACTATTCACTGATGCCTCAAGACCTGCCCTATCAAGCTCTCTCTTCTTTTAGTCAATTTGTGACACAATGTTCTCCTTTACCCAAATCGGTTCATACTTCTTCATTAATAATCCGATCTCCCATTCTAATCTTTAGTATTCTTCTATAGCACCACATTTTAAAATCTTATATTCTTTTTCTGTCTGGTCCATTTATCGCCCACATTTCACTTACATCTAAAACTACACTTTACACAAACACCTTGAGAAAAGGTTTCGTAACTCTTTAAATTTATATTCGATGTTAACAAATTTCTCGGTTTTCAGAAAAGCTATTCTTGATTTGCCAATCTGCATTTCATATTATCTTTATTTCTACAATCACAGTTATTTTTCTGTACAAATAGCTTAACTCGTCTACTGCTTTCCTAATCTAACTCCCTCACCATGGTGTGATTTCTTTCGACTATACACCCTTACCCTTGGTTTATTGCTGTTGATATTGACCTTATAAACTCTTTTCCTTTCCTTCTAACTAACCTTCCAAGACTTTTGCTGTCTGCCGACTGACAGTCGATTTCGGAAGTTTCAAAACTGGCCCACGAAATTATTTAACACCGAGATATTTCAGACAGCGAGGGTCAGAGTGTAGATATTTTCATTAGCCGTTTCCTGTTTCCGCTTATGGAGCTTCTAGAAGGTGTTACTTTTTTGCTGGACCTTTGCGAATTTCTCTGCAGCGGATGTAGAAAATTACTGGTCATCAAGGGAAATCATAAACACGTAAGCCTGTCTTGTAGGTTCCAGCCACAAACTATTTAGGAGGATTAGTGGAAGACTGGCAAGTCACCTTCTGTCGGGTGAACGCCTCCTTCTGCCGGATAAGATATAAGACAAAGATAAGACAAAAAAAACAACGCACCACGAAAGAATTATCCGAAGTGCACGGAAATCGGTACAAACAAATAATTACAATTTCAGAAAAATATATGATTTATTCAAGTAAAAGATCTTCACAGCTTGAACACCTCAGTAGTGCATTGGCCCACCTCTGGTCCTTATGAAAGCAACTGGTCACTGATTGGTAGAGGTGTCAGATGTCCTCCTGCCAAATATCTGTCCAATTGGCTCATGAGCTCGTCAAATTCCCGAGCTGGTTGGAGGGGTCCTGCCTGCATATTCGAAACCTCCTCAAGCCGGCAACCTCGCTGGCCTGGGTAGGTTTTGGTTAGCACGAAGACAAGCAGTAGAAACTCTCGCCATGTGCAGGCGCCTGCATTATCTTGCTGAAATGTAAGTGCAAGATTTCTTTCGATGAAAGGCAACAAAATAAGGCGCAGAATGTCGGCGTTGTACCTCTGTGCTTTAAGGCTGCAGCGGATGACAACCAACTGCTACGAAATGAAATGGCACCCCAAACCTTCACTGCTGGTTGTTGGACCAGATGGCGAGCGACAGTCGGGTTGGTATCCCACCGCTGTCCACTCTGTCTCCATATATGCCTTCGGCCTCGAATTTCATTGACTGGAGTAGAATTCTCTTCAGTGACGAGCCCCACTTCGAAGTGAGCCCCGATGATCAGTGGAGACGTGGCTGTAGACGCCCTGGGCAGTGGTTGGATACCACCCTCACTGTCCCCTGACCATACATCCTGGCAACCAGGAGTGGTTGTCTGGGGTGTCATTTCATTTCACTGCAGGGACCCCCTTGGTAGACATCCGTGGCGCCCTTACACCACAGCGGCACGTCGAGAATATCCCACGTACCGTTTTGTTTCTGTTCGTCGGAAGCCATCAGGGTTTACATTTCAGCAAGATAATGCCGCCCCCACACGCGGCGAGAGTTTCTACTGCTTGTCTTCGTGCTTTCGAAACCTTATGTTGGCCAGCAAGGTTGCCGGATCTCTCCCCAGTTGAGAACATTTGGAGCATTGTGATCAGAGCCCTTCAACCAGCTCGGGATTTTGACGATCTAACTCTCCAATTAGATAGAATTTCACATGATGTCGCTCAGAAGAACATAAAAACAACTTGTCAGCCAATGGAAAGCCAAATAATTGCTTGCATAAGGACTAGAGATCGACCACGCACGGGTTCCCGGGTTCGATTCCCGGCGGGGTCAGGGATTTTCTCTGCCTCGTGATGACTGGGTGTTGTGTGCTGTCCATAGGTCAGTTGGGTTTAAGTAGTTCTAAGTTCTAGGGGACTGATGACCATAGCTGTTAAGTCCCATAGTGCTCAGAGCCATTTGAACCATTTGAACTAGAGGTCGACCAACACATTATTAACTTGCTCAATTTGTAAAGCTCTTCAAGAAATCATTCAAATTTTCCGAAATTATAACCATTTCTTTGTCTGTACATGTACATCACACCTGTCGATTTCCGTTCCCTTCGGATAATCCTTCATGGTGCGTCATTTTTTTATTTTCCATGTTTTGTTTATTTTTTAGTGTACAGTTCTGGTGAACACGTGTGCCATATGAACACAGTTACATGGCCTGGGAATGATATGTTACAGTGTGCCGATGAGCATCAGGGGGGAGAAATAGTAGGTACTAATAACAATCGAGAAACATGGTACATTGTTTATGCCAAATATTTCGTAGCGTACTGACTCTGAAGATGGAATCACTGACATCACAGAGATATTAAATGTGAGCCAGTTTCAGAGGAAGCCTGTGCATTACGGAAAGAAGCAAAGTGGGAGAAACCCGTGATCAATAGCGTTGCTTAAATAACAGACACCAGTGACTGCTGGCCCACAAGTACATTCACTGCCCAGTTTCCTACTGCGCTGTATCTATAATGTACCAAACTACTGCCTCTGTTCTGGTTATGGTTTTTGCATGCTCTTTGATCGATTGTTTCTCCAGCTGTTAACTTTATACAATGTGGGACACGAGCTGCCTTCGGTTTCCTCAACTCCAATATTTAGCAGAGGAAACAACAGTCCCGTCGAGCGTAATCTCATTTTGCATACAGGCGATGAAACAAAATGGGGAGTTTAGAGCTTAACGCGCCGACGACATCTAGTGCATAAGATACGGAGCAACAGCTCTGTTTGATCGGCTATGGCTACTAACTCCTAAAGGCAGACATCCTTGTTACCTATTTCAGAGCATTTCTGTTGCTGTACAGGTAAATAAGTCTGTGGCACAGCCATCCAATTATAGGCGACAGGGCCCAATTTCCATGGCCATGCTGACGAGTAGAAGCCACATATAACACGAATGAGTGAGTATTGACTATAAGGGCTCTCTAGACAGCCACGTCAGTGTTTTGAGGAAAAGTGTAAGAATGTTTTATCTATACATATTATAAAAATGGATGTGCGTATATATATGTGTATGTGTGTTCCACATCTCTTCCTAAACCAGTGGGGCGATTTCAACCAAACTTGGTACACATACACCTTACTGTCAGGCAAAAATCGCTGTGGGGGTAACCACCAACATATTAATGGGATTGTGATGTGGGTGAAAAAGAAGCGTTGCTCACGGCGCATGAATTCTCAGGCGTTATTCACCCTGTAGTTGAGAGTGATGTCACTTTAAGGACTTGCAACAAACTCTACACATATTTTCAAATCTTTACGAATTTTTTCTCGCTGACAAGCCCTGCAAATTGATGAAAGGAAAAAAGTTTAACGCTTACTACTTTTTCGCTGTTTATGAATTGAAAGTATCGCATGAGAAATGACGATATAATTTATTGTTTCACTACTACTAACTGTATTCGTGACACATTTTGAAGGCAATATGCACATGTAGCACTGAATGTAACAGCAAAATTATATCATTGTGTGACATATGGCTCAGGAGATCTGACTCATTAACAATGAGATGAGTGAAAATCTGTCGCATCATGAATGACATTTAAATTCATAACTTCTTTGATACTAACTCTATTCACAGCATATTTCTCACACAATATCCAAAAATGTTTATGAATCTGCGTATAATATTATAATAAGACTATACGACACATACTTGAGGAGATATGATGTCATAAACAGTGATACGCATGAAAAATAGCCGCATTGTGCATGACGTTAAATCAATTACTTCGTAGCTACTAACTCCTCTTGCAACACGTTTTGCACCACACAGTGTCCACAAATACCGCTGAACGTAGGCCATCTGCAAAATTATATCACTGTGCAACATATAGTTCAACAGGCATGACGTCGTAAACAATAAACACAAGGCTAGACTCTGCGTCCTACGGGCGCGGTCGCACAGCTACGAATAAAATAAAAAAAATAACAGACGAACAGTATGGATTTAAGGGAGGGAAAGGTAAAAGAGATGGAAATGGACTGCTGAGAATATTATAGGTTAGAGATATGTTGAAAGAAGAAGAGAAGTTTATACTGTTGTCATTGACTTGGAGAAAGCCCTAGACAGAATACAGTGGAATCAATTAATCGATGTTCTAAGGAAGAATGTTGTCGATTGGAGGTATAGAAGGCTGATTAAAAACATATACCTACAACAGAAAATACGAGTACAGATTGGGAATGATGTGACAGAGGAAAGTACAATAGGAAGCGGAGTGAGGCAAAGCTGCTGTCTCTACCCAGTACTGTTTAACATATATTTGGAGCGTATTATTGAAAAAGTGTGAAACGAAATAGAGAAGTGCGGATTGGAGTTAGGAAGATACAATGTATTCGATTTGTGGATGATTTGGTGTTATTGGCAGAGAGGGAAACAAATATGACTGGAATGTTAAAGCAATTAGATAAGACCTAAGAGGAATTCGAAATGAGAATTAATAAGAAAAAGACAAATTGTATGGTAATATCTGCAAGAAAAGTAGGAAAAACTATAAAGTTAAGACAGGAAGATACAGAACAAGTTAGTGCTTTCAGATATCTGGGAAGCATTATTACGGACGACGTGAGGTGTAATAAGGAGCTGAAGACACGTGTAGTAATTTCCAATGAGTTATTTTAGATGTAATAAGGAGTTGAAGACACGTGTAGTAATTTCCAGGGTTCAAAAATGGTTCAGATGGCTCTGACCACTATGGGACTTAACTTCTGAGGTTCAGTCCCCTCGAACTTAGAACTATTTAAACCTAACTAACCTAAGGACACCACACACATCCATGCACGAGGCAGGATTCGAACCTACGACCGTAGCGGTCGCGCAGTTCCAGACTGTAGCACCTAGAGCCGCTCGGCCACTCTCCGATGGGCCAATTTCGAAGGAGTTATTTAATGAGAGGAGGAGGTGTCTATGTAGGTGCATAGACAGGGACCTCAGGAAGAGACTGGCGAAGTGCTTCATGAGAAGAGTGCCGTTATACGGAGCTGAGAGATGTACACTTAGTAAAGAGGAAGAGAGAAGAATAGAAGAAGCATTTGAGATGCGGATTTGAAAGCTAATGGAAGGGATAAAATGGGGAGACAAAGTGGGAAATACGGAAGAGTGGGGGAAGAGAGAGAAATTTTAAAGGTAGTCAGGAGGAGGAAAAACCATTGGCTTGGACACTGGATGGGAAAAGCTTGTTTACTGATAGATGCTATGGAAGGAAAGGCGAATGGAAGAAGAAGAAGAAGAGGACGCATAAGACACCAAATGGTAGACAGTGTAAGGATTGGAAACAATTATGATAAAACGAAGAGGATAGCAAAAGACAGCACTATGCGGAGAGTTACGTACATGTGAAGACCTGCCCTAGGGCAAAACAATGATGATGATGATGATGATGGTGGTGGTGATGATGATGATGGAGTTATAAATCGTGGCACGGCTTATGATACTCTGATGAACGTTCGTGGCCTTGTCAGACACTTGGTGAGAGGTATGTGTCTTGGAGTGTTTGATACGTCTCTCCAGCCTCCTCCCCAGAGCTTCCATGCCGACTCGCGTATTCCCACTCGCGGCCGCGGTTATAATGCCAGCATACGACACACCAGACAAAACAACGACGTATTGATCAGCATATCTAATCGGAAACGTTTATTAACGGACGCAGATTAACCATCTGTACTTCTACACGTGTAAAGTAAGGGTCGCCAGCCTCCCTTTTATCCACGAGAAATCTACATCTAAATGTCTACCATGCAGTTCACAATTAAGTGCCTGGCAGAAGGTTCATCGAACCACCTTCAAGCTATTTCTCTACCGAAACTTCCTGGGAGATTAAAAGCTAGTGCCTAGACGGGGACTCGAACTCGAGACCTTTGCCTTTCGCGGGCAAGTGCTCTACCATCTGAGCTATCCAAGCACGACTCACGACCCGTCGTCAAAGCTCAATTCTCCCAGTACCTCGTCTCCTACCTTCCAAAAAACACAGAAGCTCTTCTGCGAACCTTGGAGAACTAGCCCTCCTGGAAGAAAGGATTCTCTACCGTTCCACTCTCGAACAGAGTGCGAGAAAAACGAACACTTAAATCTTTCTGTGCGAGCTCTCATTTTTCTTATTTTATTATGATAATCATGTCTTCCTATGTACATGGACACCAAGATATTTTCACACTCTGAAGAGAAAGCTGGTGATTGAAATTTCATGAGAAGATCCCGCCGCAAGGAAAAATTCCTTTGTTTTAATGATTGCCACCCCAATTCGTGTATCTTATCCGTGGCGCTCTCTCCCCTATTTCACGATAATAAAGAATGATCTGCAGTTATTTGGACTTTCGATGTTCTCCATCAATCCTATCTGATGCGTATTCCACACTGCAGAGTACTGCTCCAGAAGAGGACGTACAAAAGTAGTGTGGGCAGTGTCTTCAGTAGAGTACTTTCATTTTCTCTGTGTTGTGCCAATAAATAGTAGTATTTCGTTTGCTTTACCCACAAAATCCTATGTGATCGTTCGAACTTAAATTAGTCGTAATTCTAAAACTGCGACGTCTAACTTGCAAATCCACCAGCTTCAGCAGTACTCCACTACTCCACCTCCTCGCATGGGAACGCACTTACAAACTCTTTTCTGAGCACAGTACAGCTGGGTATCATTCACTTCCAGTTTGGTATTCTCAACACTCTTGGAACATCACCTCCACCCCACAGAGCCAACTCCCTTCCTACAAACCCGAGAGCTGTCCATCAATACCCAATGTCGCGAGGTCCCAGCTGCTCCACAAAATTGTTACATCATCTTGTAATATCCTTGCCTTTCGGTTGATCAAACCTAGGAACATAATGCAGACATTTTCATTAGCCATTTCTTGCTCACACTGACAGCATTCTACGGTTAAGTGGAGCTTCCTTCTGTATCTTTCCAAAATTTATTTCCAAAAAATGTTGGAAACCATTTATGTTCATGGGAGTCATCAGCCCTTTAGCTAGCGTAGCAAAGCTGAGCAACAACCCATGCTGAACGTTTAGGCAAAGACCAGTCCATAATATCTGGGCTGCACAAAACCCCCTTACCCAGATCCCATAAACCGGCTGTGGAGCCCACAACAGCCACAGGTTTAGCCCAAGAGGAACGATGTGTTATGTATTGTGTCTACAGCGAAGTTCAGCGTACATGTTTCTTTTCTTTTTTATTTCTTCACCTTCACCTTTTCTGCACCAATGAGAAATATTCGTGTCAATGAAGTAATAACCTTTCCATTGTGATTTCCAGAAAATCAAATGGATTTGCAGAACTGACCTGCTGAAAACCCACCAGCAGCTCATGGTACAGTTTGTACATGCCCTAAAGTGCCTGTTACGAATCTTATCAAAACGATCAGATACAGGAAAATAATAAACCCTCATGCCTCACGAAGTATTGGAACAAATTACACCTTTAGACTTTAAGAACAGTTGGTCCAGTTACACGATTGGCGTCTTAGAAGGAACAGAAAGTCTAGCCAGTGTATAGAGACGTTAGCTAACGAGATTTATCTTAGGTAGAGGGTTTATCTTCGTCTGGTCATCTGTTCATTCTACTACAGCCTGTTTATACAAGCAATGTTAAATCCTACCAATAAAAAAAGAACTCTCTTCCAGCATTATTTTATAACAGAACATATGTTTACAGCCTTCACACAGTATAATAAGCGCTGGTAAAAAAAGGTCTAAAGTATGATTAATATACATGACACTTTGGCCTAGACAGCGGACAGAAGTTTAACACCAGCTAAATTTAACGATTCAGGACATTTTCTTTTACTGATACGACGACAAACATCTTCCGCGCGTTAGGGACGAAGAAGGTTTGCTCAGTTGTTTCCGTCACAGGAAGTACCAGCCTCCAGCGAATCCTGCGTGCAGAACTTCTATACTCCATCCTAGTCATCGAGGCCTGGAGGCATCGTATCGTCCACCATTGATCTTCGCCCTGCGCTGTTGACAATCCGCTGCAACGGCGCCAGATCATCTGGGAACAAGATCACGAGAAAACACGTCAGTGGTGGACAAATAGCACTAGGGCGCAGACGAGATTTTTCTGCATAGCATACTCAAAGGAGCATCCTCGAAATGGAAGCATACACCCAGTGGTTACCGGGTTTACACACCTTTCGCCAACGATTGTAGTACATATTTACAATTAAATATCACCAATTTGACCTCAGTTTTAAGCTAAAAAAGCACACTTACAAAACGTAAGTCCCTGAAATCGACCCCGGGCAAAAATTTGGGCTATAATTCTGACAGTACCTAGTTATGACTTTCTGTAGGTATAGCTTCTATATTTTCGTACGCATTGCTTGTTTGTTAATCGCTCTCCCCAATGCAGCCGACCAATGTCCAAGCGTTAGGAACTACACAGTGGAGTGAAAGTCAGAGCTCTCCTATTCGCGGAACGATGTAGACGACGGAAGAGGAGGGTGGAGGTGGACACATCTAGCAAACGTGTTTTGATATTTTGTCCGAAAATACATATTACTCCACACAAAAATAGTACGTAATATGAGTACGAAATACATCAATATCAAGCATATATTAGTTCCTATTGTATAACAATTTTCTCGTATTGATATTCTGCACACATACACACACACACACACACACACACACACACACACACACACACACACACACACACACCTCAAAATCAAAATGAATAAACCTGAACAATTGAAGATTATAAAATGAAGTTAATGATTTTTGTTTTACAATTTAATTATGCAAATCACGTTGAAGAAAGCGCATGTTTTGCAAATATACTTAACTTCAGCAACGCCAGCTTTAAACTCCAAAGAAAATAAAGGCACACTGGCAATGTTTATCGATATAAATGCCACAGCATGCGTACTAAATATGTTCCAAAACGCCGCGCATAAAAACGGGATTTTCTGGTGCTCGTACCTCGAGTTCTGCTGGTGATAAAAAGATAAGGTCCAGTGTTTAGGGTAGCCCTTGGGCTTAGGGGCCATTTGTATGCCCAATGTAAGGATGGTCTTAGTGTCACCATCCTACAGTACAGGGCCAAAATACGAATATTACGTACTTCCTCTTGATTAGAGAAATCTAGCAAAGTCGTTGGTTATTTTTGCATTTGATGTGGTCTACTATGGACGTGACTGGACTTCCAGAAGAACAATTAGTTCATAGGCGCTTCCTCGGAAAATTCCAACATAAAGATCTTTTTACTGAATTTTAGCCCTCACCTTGGTATCAAAACTCAGCCGAGGGTTCCAAGACGGTTATGCACAGCAAATGTCTGAAACTTTTACGATATATTCCTAAAATCCCGATTTCAAACAACCTTGAAAATTTTCGTGATACTTTTATGTGTTTGCAAGATATAGAGGTTCAAAGTAACCCTACTTCCGGTATGAGGTGAAATCTAAAAAAATAACTAACCACAGGAAATTGCTCAAATTTTTACGGTACATTATCTAGGAATTTATCTAATTTATGTAGAAGAGCCATTGCCCCGTTTTCAATAATTTTTACCTGTTATCGATAAACATTCGAAAAACCAAAACCCAGCCGCTGATTCCGCGACAGCTGTGCATAATAAATGGCTATAATTTTTACGATGTATTTTTAAGATCCCGATCTCGAACAATCTTGAAATTTTTCTTCATATCTTCATCTGTTTCCGAGATGCAGAGGGTGAAAGCTATAATACTTTTACATTTAAAATATGGACGTAATATCTAGTATGAGGCGAAAACGTAGTTTATAAAGCGATGTAGCACGGGAAAATATGCTGTAAAGTGTATCGGTTATCATATGGGAACCCCATGTTGTAACACTGAAGAACGCGGTGCAAAATTTTTGTACGCGTAAAAAACGATCTGAGGTGTAAAATTAGTTTCACACATGTAAACTACTTAAATTTCACTAGTCAACAAATTTCTTTTGACATGAGTTTGTAAGTAGGCTGTTTAAGTTTTTATGTTGGTAACGCCACGTAGCACTCTGAATGAAAATCACTGACTGTGCTGTGTGCAGTCTGTGGCTGGTTTGCATTGTTGGAATATTTGCTATTGTAGTGTTGGGCAGTTGGATGTGAACAGCGCGTAGCGTTGCGCAGTTGCAGGTGAGCCACCAGCAGTGGTAGATGTGGGAACAGAGATGGCAGAATTTTGAGAGCGGACGATCTGGACGTGTGTCCATCAGAAAGAGTAAATTTGTAATTCTGTATATCATGAACTGATATATATATGATGACTTTTGAATATTATTAAGGTAAATACATTGTTTTTTGTCTATTGAAATCTTTCATTTGCTAACTATGCCTATCAGTAGTTAGTCCCTTCAGTAGTTAGAATCTTTTATTTAGCTGGCAGTATTGGTGCTCCCTATGTTGCAGTAGTTCGAGTAACGAAGATTTTTGTGAGGTAAGTGATTCAAGAAGGGAATAGGTTATTGTTAGTCAGGGCCATTCTTTTGTAGGGATTATAGAAAGACAGATTGCATTGCGCTAAAAATATTGTGTGTCAGTTTAGTGTTGATCAGAATAAGTAAAGAGAGAAATGCCTGAGTACGTTCAGTTTGCTCATCTGTTTGAAAATCAAATAACGTAAGAGGTTTACCAGCACAGTCTTTCATAATTTTTTTAAGGGGAGGTTTCAAGTTACATGCCCTGCTGTGGCATGGAAAAGAAGGGAACCAGTGGAAAAATGTTCCTATCAGAGCACAAAAAATTTTGACTATGTTCCTATTTATTTAAAAGACTCTGACTGAAAAGTGGGGTACCAGCTGCCTCGTTGTACCTTCCTCACCGCCTTTAAAAATTTTCCCAAATATTTTGGCATGCGAACATATTCACGCTTTTCTATGCTGACAGAGAAGATGAGAGTGGCGGTGGCAAAACTACGGAATAGTACTAAAGACTGGAAGATAGTGGACAGGGGTTGCGTTAAGAGCGACGGAGACGATGGCAGTGTGAGAGAAAGAGGGGGACACAGTGCCAGTGGAACAGAGTTGACGGTGAGAGAATAGTGCTAGGAAAAGAGTGAAGGAGACAGTGTCAGGTAGTGAGGGAGGAGAATAAAGAGAAAGAGAAAGTGATAATAGTTGAGAGGCCGTGATAATGAGAGACAGAGTGTATCACAATGACAACGAAAAAGAGAGAGATGCTGAGACAGAAGAGGCAACAGCAGTAGGAAGGAAGGAATGAGATATTAGCAGTAACAGAGGACAAGAGGGAGACATTGACAATGAGAGGAGACTGCAGTAGTAGGGCAAAACAAAGGGGGCTATGTAACACAGGAGACAATGATAGAGACACACAAGAGGAAATGACAATGAACTGGGCTGAGCGAGTGAGTGAGAAAGAACAACTAGGAGTGGATGGGTATGAGCGACTTACAGCAATGGACTTCTGGGTGTGAGGGGGCCGCAGTTTGGGGAGCTTCTAGAGGTCTGAGGTTAGATGCATGTTAAAAAGAGTGCGAATATGTTCGCATGGCAATTTTTTTGGAAAAATGTATAAAGGCGCTAAGGACGGTAGAATGAGGCAGCTGGTACCCCACTTTTTAGTCAGAGTCTTTTAAATAAACGCCGGCCGGAGTGGCCGTGCGGCTCTAGGCCCTACAGTCTGGAACCGAGCGACTGCTACGGTCACGGGTTCGAATCCTGCCTCGGGCATGGATGTGTGTGATGTCCTTAGGTTAGTTAGCTTTAATTACTTCTAAGTTCTAGGCGACTGATGACCTCAGAAGTTAAGTCGCATAGTGCTCAGAGCCATTTTAAATAAACAAGAACGTATCTGTATTTTTTGTGCTCCGATAGGAGCGTTTTTCCGTCGGTAATTATATAGTCCCACACTACTTGTTTAATGAAGCACTAATTTGTTTGTTATTTGCGCTGCATTTGCGGATCTCGAAACAAAAAGTTCATGGAAAAGTAGTCTCTGGCATCATCTACAGGCTAGAAACTGTGCACTTTCTTACAGTGTACAAAGAGTGCTACCAATGTCAAAACAGTATTTCACAAACTTCTTACTCAGTCCTGCGTACACTACTTCGCACTCGACCATTAGGCGGCTGCAGTGGGGCGGAGCGATTACAAACAAGCAGCGCACGTGTAAGTTGGAAAGCTGCACTTTCAGGAGGCCGTAACGTCGTGTTATCATAATTATGGCCCAAATTTTCATAATGGTTCAAATGGCTCTGAGAACTATGGGACTTAACTGCTGAGACCATCAGTCCCCTAGAACGTAGAACTACACTCCCGGAAATTGAAATAAGAACACCGTGAATTCATTGTCCCAGGAAGGGGAAACTTTATTGACACATTCCTGGGGTCAGATACATCACATGATCACACTGACAGAACCACAGGCACATAGACACAGGCAACAGAGCATGCACAATGTCGGCACTAGTACAGTGTATATCCACTTTTCGCAGCAATGCAGGCTGCTATTCTCCCATGGAGACGATCGTAGAGATGCTGGATGTAGTCCTGTGGAACGGCTTGCCATGCCATTTCCACCTGGCGCCTCAGTTGGACCAGCGTTCGTGCTGGACGTGCAGACCGCGTGAGACGACGCTTCATCCAGTCCCAAACATGCTCAATGGGGGACAGATCCGGAGATCTTGCTGGCCAGGGTAGTTGACTTACACCTTCTAGAGCACGTTGGGTGGCACGGGATACATGCGGACGTGCATTGTCCTGTTGGAACAGCGAGTTCCCCTGCCGGTCTAGGAATGGTAGAACGATGGGTTCGATGACGGTTTGGATGTACCGTGCACTATTCAGTGTCCCCTCGACGATCACCAGTGGTGTACGGCCAGTGTAGGAGATCGCTCCCCACACCATGATGCCGGGTGTTGGCCCTGTGTGCCTCGGTCGTATGCAGTCCTGATTGTGGCGCTCACCTGCACGGCGCCAAACACGCATACGACCATCATTGGCACCAAGGCAGAAGCCACTCTCATCGCTGAAGACGACACGTCTCCATTCGTCCCTCCATTCACGCCTGTCGCGACACCACTGGAGGCGGGCTGCACGATGTTGGGGCGTGAGCGGAAGACGGCCTAACGGTGTGCGGGACTGTAGCCCAGCTTCATGGAGACGGTTGCGAATGGTCCTCGCCGATACCCCAGGAGCAACAGTGTCCCTAATTTGCTGGGAAGTGGCGGTGCGGTCCCCTACGGCACTGCGTAGGATCCTACGGTCTTGGCGTGCATCCGTGCGTCGCTGCGGTCCGGTCCCAGGTCGACGGGCACGTGCACCTTCCGCCGACCACTGGCGACAACATCGATGTACTGTGGAGACCTCACGCCCCACGTGTTGAGCAATTCGGCGGTACGTCCACCCGGCCTCCCGCATGCCCACTATACGCCCTCGCTCAAAGTCCGTCAACTGCACATACGGTTCACGTCCACGCTGTCGCGGCATGCTACCAGTGTTAAAGACTGCGATGGAGCTCCGTATGCCACGGCAAACTGGCTGACACTGACGGCGGCGGTGCACAAATGCTGCGCAGCTAGCGCCATTCGACGGCCAACACCGCGGTTCCTGGTGTGTCCGCTGCGCCGTGCGTGTGATCATTGCTTGTACAGCCCTCTCGCAGTGTCCGGAGCAAGTATGGTGGGTCTGACACACCGGTGTCAATGTGTTCTTTTTTCCATTTCCAGGAGTGTACTTAAACCGAACTAACCTAAGGACATCAGACAAATCCATGCCCGAGGCAGGATTCGAACCAGCGACCATAGCGGTCGCGCGGTTCCAGACTGAAGCGCCTAGAACCGCTCGGCCACATCGGCCGGCCCAAATTTTCGAGTGGGCTGTTATCTTGCACATGTGTTATTGTCTCCTTAAAATATGAGGTCAAGTTAGTAACGTTTCCTTGTTAGACAAACCGAATGCTGATCTACAACGATGCGCTTCTGAAGCGTTTTCGAGAAATCGAACTTCAGAGTTTCGCCATTATGTTGAATGCCTTATGAAAGTGCCAGTGGTCGAGCAACTGCGTTATGGCAGCCAACTAAGGCGGCACACTAGAGGTCTGCCCGTGTTGCCTTTGCGTCACTTGATTTAATTTTTCCCCAGTCTTCCACCAAATATTTGTATTATCACAACGAACCATGTTTCGTCAGAAATCAATAATAACTGTAATGACAATCGTATATGAATGAATGGTCTCACGGTGATATTTACTGATAAGATTCTTTCGAGCTTCCAGCCACGTGAAGTGATCTGAAGTCTACGAACTTTCGGCCTAGTACTCCTGAGCCATGGTCAAGTTGTGATTGTCTTTTGGCTGCTGCTGCAGTCATTATACACTATGTGATCAACACCCCCAAAAACATACTTTTTCATATTAGGTGCATTGTGCTGCCACCTACTGCCAAGTACTCCATATCAGCGACCTCAGTAGCCATAAGACATCGTGAGAGAGCAGAATGGGGCGCTCCGCGGAACTCAGGGTCTTCGAACGTGTCAGGTCACTTGTGTCATACGTCTGTACGCGAGATTTCCACGCTCCTAAACATCCGTAGGTCCACTGTTTCTGATGTGATAGTGAAGTGGAAACGTGAAGGGTACAGCACAAAAGCGTACAGACAGACCTCGTCCGTTGACTGACAGAGACCGCCGACAGTCAAAGAGGGTCGTAATGTGGAGTAGGCAGACATCTATCCAGACCATCTCACACGAATTCCAAACTGCATTAGGATCCACTGCAAGTACTATGACAGTTAGGTGGGAGGTGAGAAAACTTGGATTTTATGGTCGAGCGATTGCTCATAAGCCACACGGCGCCTCGGTTGGTGTAAGGAGCGTAAACATTGAACGATAGAACAGTGGAAAAACGTTGTGTGGAGTGACAAATCACGGTATACAATGTGGTGATTCGATTGTGGGCGACGCCGGCCGGAGTGGCCCTGCGGTCCTAGGCTCTACAGTCTGGAACCGAGCGACCGCTACGGTCGCAGGTTCGAATCCTGCCTCGGGCATGGATGTGTGTGATGTCCTTAGGTTAGTTAGGTTTAATTAGTTCTAAGTTCTAGGCGACTGATGACCTCAGAAGTTAAGTCGCATAGTGCTCAGAGCCATTTGAACCATTTGATGGAGGGTGTGGGTATGGCGAATGGCCGGTGAACGTCATCTACCAGCGTGTGCAGTGCCAACAGTAAAATTCTGAGGCGGTGGTGTTATGGTGTGAGTGGGAAAACCGATCCAATTATTAGTGCTCTGCTTGACACAGTCGTATCGGTTAAACACGTGGGCGTAACGTTGCAGAGCGGTATGAAACGAGACGACGATGTGAGGACGGTAGTAGGAAAATCGAACGGTCCACTTCGGTTAATTGCGAGAATTTTAGTGTGGTTCATTTATAAAGGAGGCAGCATATGGAACACTAGCGCGACCCGTCCTTGAATACTGCTCGAGTTCGTGTGATCCCCATCACTTCGGATTAAAGAAAGGCTTCGAAACAATTCAAAGGCATACTGCTAGTACCAGTAGGTTAGATCAGCACGCAAGCTGCTAGTACCAGTAGGTTAGAGTAGGTTAGCTCAGCACGCAAGCTGCTAGTACCAGTAGGTTAGATCAGCACGCAAGCTGCTAGTACCAGTAGGTTAGATCAGCATGCAAACTGCTAGTACCATTAGGTTAGCTAAGCACGCAAGCTGCTAGTACCAGTAGGTTAGATCAGCACGCAAGCTGCTAGTACCAGTAGGTTAGATCGGCATACAAGCTGCTAGTACGAGCAGGTTAGATCAGCACGCAAGCTGCTAGTACCAGTAGGTTAGATCAGCACGCAAGCTGCTAGTACCAGTAGGTTAGATCAGCAAGCAAGCTGCTAGTACCAGTAGGTTAGATCAGCACGCAAGCTGCTAGTACCAGTAGGTTAGCTCAGCACGCAAGCTGCTAGTACCAGTAGGTTAGATCAGCACGCAAGCTGCTAGTACCAGTAGGTTAGATCAGCACGCAAGCTGCTAGTACCAGTAGGTTAGCTCAGCACGCAAGCTGCTAGTACCAGTAGGTTAGCTCAGCACGCAAGCTGCTAGTACCAGTAGGTTAGATCAGCATACAAGCTGCTAGTACCAGTAGGCTAGATCAGCACGCAAGCTGCTAGTACCAGTAGGTTAGCTCAGCACGCAAGGTGCTAGTACCAGCAGGTTAGATCAGCACGCAAGCTGCTAGTACCAGTAGGTTAGCTCAGCACGCAAGCTGCTAGTACCAGTAGGTTAGATCAGCACGCAAGCTGCTAGTACCAGTAGGTTAGATCAGCACGCAAGCTGCTAGTACCAGTAGGTTAGCTCAGCACGCAAGCTGCTAGTACCAGTAGGTTAGATCAGCACGCAAGCTGCTATTACCAGTAGGTTAGATCAGCACGCAAGCTGCTAGTACCAGTAGGTTAGATCAGCATGCAAGCTGCTAGTACCAGTAGGTTAGATCAGCACGCAAGCTGCTAGTATCAGTAGGTTAGCTCAGCATGCAAGCTGCTAGTACTAGTAGGTTAGATCAGCACGCAAGCTGCTAGTACCAGTAGGTTAGATCAGCACGCAAGCTGCTAGTACCAGTAGGTTAGAGTAGGTTAGCTCAGCACGCAAGCTGCTAGTACCAGTAGGTTAGATCAGCACGCAAGCTGCTAGTACCAGTAGGTTAGATCAGCATGCAAACTGCTAGTACCATTAGGTTAGCTAAGCACGCAAGCTGCTAGTACCAGTAGGTTAGATCAGCACGCAAGCTGCTAGTACCAGTAGGTTAGATCGGCATACAAGCTGCTAGTACGAGCAGGTTAGATCAGCACGCAAGCTGCTAGTCCAGTAGGTTAGATCAGCACGCAAGCTGCTAGTACCAGTAGGTTAGATCAGCACGCAAGCTGCTAGTACCAGTAGGTTAGATCAGCACGCAAGCTGCTAGTACCAGTAGGTTAGATCAGCACGCAAGCTGCTAGTACCAGTAGGTTAGCTCAGCACGCAAGCTGCTAGTACCAGTAGGTTAGATCAGCATACAAGCTGCTAGTACCAGTAGGCTAGATCAGCACGCAAGCTGCTAGTACCAGTAGGTTAGCTCAGCACGCAAGGTGCTAGTACCAGTAGGTTAGCTCAGCACGCAAGGTGCTAGTACCAGTAGGTTAGATCAGCACGCAAGCTGCTAGTACCAGTAGGTTAGCTCAGCACGCAAGCTGCTAGTACCAGTAGGTTAGATCAGCACGCAAGCTGCTAGTACCAGTAGGTTAGATCAGCACGCAAGCTGCTAGTACCAGTAGGTTAGATCAGCACGCAAGCTGCTAGTACCAGTACATTAGCTCAGCATGCAAGCTGCTAGTACCAGTAGGTTAGCTCAGCACGCAAGCTGCTAGTACCAGTAGGTTAGCTCAGCACGCAAGCTGCTAGTACCAGTAGGTTAGATCAGCACGCAAGCTGCTAGTACCAGTACGTTAGCTCAGCACGCAAGCTGCTAGTACCAGTAGGTTAGCTCAGCACGCAAGCTGCTAGTACCAGTAGGTTAGATCAGCACGCTAGCTGCTAATACCAGTAGGTTAGATCAGCATGCAAGCTGCTAGTACCAGTAGGTTAGATCAGCACGCAAGCTGCTAGTACCAGTAGGTTAGATCAGCACGCAAGCTGCTAGTACCAGTAGGTTAGCTCAGCACGCAAGCTGCTAGTACCAGTAGGTTAGATCAGCACGCAAGCTGCTAGTACCAGTACGTTAGCTCAGCACGCAAGCTGCTAGTACCAGTAGGTTAGCTCAGCACGCAAGCTGCTAGTACCAGTAGGTTAGATCAGCACGCAAGCTGCTAGTACCAGTAGGTTAGCTCAGCACGCAAGCTGCTAGTACCAGTAGGTTAGCTCAGCACGCAAGCTGCTAGTACCAGTATGTTCTCTACAAACGCTCTTTTCAATGTCACAGAAAATATATATAGCTCCATCAATACACACGAAGTTCGTGTCACAATCCAGCAGCTATAAACGTTAAAAGTCACGTGTTAATGGAAAATTCGCCTCACTGTCGGCTATAGCTTACCGATAATCGCAACTACATATATTTAGGGGGAGGGCGCTGTCGTCGGTACCTCACCCTCTATGTAATTCAGGCATATAATAATTTCCTTGATGCCCTAAAAAATTATGTAATACAAATGTATTTAAAACTAAGATTTTCTGATGTTCTTCTGACGGTTGAATACGTACCATAGCTTCTCGCAATAATAAAATACTTATACTTCACTGCGATAGAAGATTTTGATTGCGTACTGCCCTTCTGCAAAAACAGCATGAGCGGCATGTATCCCTCAAGCAACCAAGTAAGTAACGATGTAAACATAACAATTGCAAATGGTTCAAACGGCTCTGAGCACTATGGGACTTAACTGCTGTGGTCATCAGTCCCCTAGAACTTAGAACTACTTAAACCTAACTAACCTAAGGACAGCACAAACACCCATTCCCGATGCAGGATTCGAACCTGCGACTGCAGCGATAACAATTGCAGAAAAGGGGAAGTTAAGTACATACAACACGGGTAAGATGACAGACCAAGAGATTGTTGAAACTTTCAAAGGAAACATGAGCCAACTAGTGAGTGACACAGGGAAGAAATACACAACAGTAAATGATTGCGTAGCTATGAGAAATAAAATGCTGGCAGAAGAGGGCCAAATAGGCAAAATAGACAATGTCCAGCAGAAATCTTTGGGTAGCACTCGACCCAGTGAATTTAATTAACTACAAGAGAAAAGAAAATGAAACAGGCCAAAGGGAATATAGGTGTGTAAAAAATAAGATTGGCCAGGAGTGAAAAATGAAAAATTAAAGGAATCTCCGCAGAAAAGAGAAGCAAAGTTGCATGAATATCAAATGCTCAGATTTCAAGCCGGTAATATTCAAAGAAGACAAGGCCGAAAGGCAATATAAAGAAGTGTAGCCAAACGCAAAACGCGCAGTAAATTCTGGGCTGCCTCGCTCTGGAAAGAAGTCCAAATGAATCCATATCAGTCGATGAAAAGGAAAGGCGGCTGAAATGAAAATACATGATTCGCAAAAGGTGGACTGTATTTGAACATTACATTGCGAGAAACTGTTACAGATGCGTGCGCGCTGCTTGGTGGTCACGGCCCGTCTCCCTTGTCCCGGCCAGTTACGGCAGTGCAGTGTGTGGACGGGCGGGCAGGAAAAAATTCTTACATGAAGTGAGTGTACAGTCGTTGCTACGCTCTTGTGGCATGCTGCAGCAATACAGAACAAGAAGAGCTATACAAAACAAAGAAACCTGAAGACAGTTCTATGGAAATGGAGGAGAAAGTAAATGAAGATGTGATGGATGTTATACTATGAGAGTACTTCGACAGATCAGTGAGCCGCGCGGGATTAGCCGAGTGGTCTCAGGGCGCTGCAGTCATGGACTGTGCGGCTGGTCCCGGCGGAGGTTCGAGTCCTCCCTCGGGCATGGGTGTGTGTGTTTGTCCTTAGGATAATTTAGGTTAAGTAGTGTGCAAGCTTAGGGACTGATGGCCTTAGCAGTTAAGTCCCATAAGATTTAGAGAAAAAAACGATCAGTGAAAGACCTAAGTCGAAACAAGGCACCTGGAGTAAACGACAGTCCCTCACCATCACCATCATTAAAATCCTGGGTGAGCCAAACGTCAGGAATGTGTGAAAGACAACTGAGAGAGGCGAAATACTTCCAGACTTCGAGAAGAATGCAGTGGTTCAAGTCCCAGAGAGGACAGGTACTGAATATTTCCAAACCAACAGTTTCATAAGTCATGATTACAAAATACTAACATGAACCATATGTAGAAGAATGAAAGAAAGGTTGAAGCTCACGTCGGAAAAGCCGACCGGAGTGGCCGAGCGGTTCTAGGCGCTACAGTCTGGAGCTGCGCGACCGCTACGGTCGCAGGTTCGAATCCTGCCTCGGGCATGGATGTTTGTGATGTCCTTAGGTTAGTTAGGTTTAAGTAGTTCTGAGTTCTAGGGGACCATAGCAGTTAAGTCCCATAGTGCTCAGAACCACAAGCAGTACAGACAAAAAGAATAGAAGCTTTTGAAATGCCTTGCTGCAGAAGAATGGTGAAGATGAGATGGACGGTTTGGATAATTAATGAAAAAGTACTAAATTCTACATCTACATGATTACTCTGCAATTCACATTTAAGTGCTTGGCAGAGGGTTCATCGAACCACAATCATACTATCTACCATTCCACTCCCGAACAGCGCGCGGGAGAAACGAACACCTAAACCTTTCTGTTCGAGCTCTGATTTCTCTTATTTTATTTTGATGACCATTCCTACCTATGTAGGCTGGGCTCAACAAAATATTTTCGAATTCGGAAGAGAAAGTTGGTGACTGAAATTTCGTAAATAGATCTCGCCGCGACGAAAAACGTCTTTGTATGACTTCCATCCCAACTCGCGTATCATCTCTGCCACACTCTCTCCCCTATTACGTGATAATACAAAAAGAGCTGCCCTTTTTTGCACCCTTTCGATGTCCTCCGTCAATCCCACCTGGTAAGGATCCCACACCGCGCAGCAATATTCTAACAGAGGACGAACGAGTGTAGTGTAAGCTGTCTCTTTAGTGCACTTTTTGCATCTTCTAAGTGTCCTGCCAATGAAACGCAACCTTTGGCTCGCCTTCCCCACAATGTTATCTATGTGGTCTTTCCAACTCAAGTTGTTCGTAATTTTAACACCCAGGTACTTAGTTGAATTGACAGCCTTGAGAACCGTACTATTTATCGAGTAATCGAATTCCAACGGATTTCTTTTGGAACTCATGTGGATCACCTCACACTTTTCGTTATTTAGCGTCAACTGCCACCTGCCACACCATACAGCAATCTTTTCTAAATCGCGTTGCAACTGATACTGGTCTTCGGATGACCTTACTAGACGGTAAATTACAGCATCATCTGCGAACAACCTAAGAGAACTGCTCAGATTGTCACCCAGGTCATTTATATAGATGAGGAACAGTAGAGGTCCCAGGATGCTTACCTGGGGAACACCTGATATCACTTCAGTTTTACTCGATGATTTGTCGTCTATTACTACGAACTGCGACCTTCCTGACAGGAAATCACGAATCCAGTCGCACAACTGAGACGATACCCCATAGGCCCGCAGCTTGATTAGAAGTCGCTTGTGGGGAACGGTGCCAAAAGCTTTCCGGAAATCTAGAAATACGGAATCAACTTGAGATCCCCTGTCGATAGCGGCCAATTCTTCGTGCGAATAAAGAGCTAGCTGCGTTGCACAAGAACGATGTTTTCTGAAACCATGCTGATTACGTATCAATAGATCGTTCCCTTCGAGGTGATTCATAATGTTTGAATACATTATATGCTCCAAAACCCTACTGCAAGCCGACGTCAATGATATTGGTCTGTAGTTCGATGGATTACTCCTACTACCCTTCTTAAACACTGGTGCGACCTGTGCAATTTTCCAATCTGTAGGTACAGATCTGTCGGTGAGAGAGCGCTTGTATATGATTGCTAAGTAGGGAGCTATTGTATCAGCGTAATCTGAAAGGAACCTAATCGGTATACAATCTGGACCTGAAGACTTGCCCGTATCAAGCGATTTGAGTGGCTTCGCAACCCCTAAGGTATCTACTTCTAAGAAACTCATCCCAGCAGCTGTTCGTGTTTCAAATTCTGGAATATTCCATTCGTCTTCCCTGGTGAAGGAATTTCGGAAAACTGCGTTCAATAACTCCGTTTTAGCGGCACAGTCGTCGGTAACAGTACCATCGGCACTGCGCAGCGAAGGTATTGACTGCGTCTTGCCACTTGTGTACTTTACATATGACCAGAATTTCTTCGGATTTTCTACCAAATTTCGAGACAATGTTTCGTTGTGGAACGTATTAAAGGCATCTCGCATTGAAGTCTGTGCCAAATTTCGCGCGTCTGTAAATTTTAGCCAATCTTCGGGATTTTGCGTTCTTCTGAACTTCGCATGCTTTTTCCGTTGCCTCTGCAACAGCGTTCGGACCTGTTTTGTGTACCATGGGGGATCAGTTCCATCTCTTACGAATTTATGAGGTATGAATCTCTCAATTGCTGTTGCTACTATATCTTTGAATTTGATCCACATCTCGTCTACATTTGCACAGTCACTTCAGAAGGAATGGAGATTGTCTCTTAGGAAGGCTTCTAGTGACACTTTATCCGCTTTTTTAAATAAAATTATTTTGCGTTTGTTTCTGGTGGATTTGGAAGAAACGGTATTGAGTCTAGCTACAACGATCTTGTGATCACTAATCCCTGTATCAGTCATGATGCTCTCAATTAGCTCTGAATTGTTTGTGGCTAAGAGGTCAAGAGTGTTTTCGCAACCATTTACAATTCGCGTGGGTTCGTGGACTAACTGCTCGAAATAATTTTCGGAGAAAGCATTTAGGACAATCTTGGAAGATGTTTTCTGCCTACCACCGGTTTTGAACAAGTATTTTTGCCAACATATCGAGGGAAGGTTGAAGTCCCCACCAACTATAACGGTATGAGTGGGGTATTTGTTTGTTACGAGACTCAAATTTTCTCTGAACTGTTGAGCAACTATATCATCGGAGTCTGGGGGTCGGTAGAAGGAGCCAGTTATTAACTTAGTTCGGCTGTTAAGTATAACCTCCACCCATACCAATTCGCACGGAGTATCTACTTCGACTTCACTACAAGATAAACCACTACCGACAAACACAAACACTCAACCACCAATTCTGCCTAATCTATCTTTCCTGAACATCGTCTGAGGCTTCGTAAAAATTTCTGCAGAACTTATGTCAGGCTTTAGCCAGCTTTCTGTACCTATAACGATTTCAGCTTCTGTGCTTTCTATTAGCGCTTGAAGCTCAGGGACTTTCCCAGCACAACTACAACAATTTACAACTAGAATTCCGACTGTTCCTTGATCCAAGCACGTCTTGTGCTTTCTGGGGAGAAAAGAAATTCATAGCACTACTTGACTATAATAAGCGATCAGTTGATAGGGTGCATCCTAAGTCATCAAGGAGTAGTCAGTTTGGTAGTGGAAGGAAGGATGAGGAGTAAAAATTGTGGGCACAGACCAAAGATTAACTACAGTATGCAGGATCAGGTGGATTTAATGATAGTAACTACGCAGTGATGAAGAGGCTTTCAAGGGATGGTTTAGCGTGGAGAGCTTCATCAAATAAGTGTTTCAACTGCACACCACAACAGTAACATAACAAGTTTGTTTGCGTGGCCATCCAACTTTTTGCTAAGTTGAGCTTTTTAAAAAGGCACCGTACTAACGCAAACAAAAAGTAACAGAGCGAATTAAAATTCCTAAACGCCAGTTTAGTTGCGACGATGGTGACTTTAGGTTGCATAAGTGTAACTGTTTCTTTCAGTGCTAAGAGGACACTGCCGGAGTGTTCGAGTACAAACATAAATACAAACAAGGCGCTCTCACGCCCAGCCCTCCAGTCAGTATTGTGCTAGTGAATGCTCCTAGCAGTCAAGAGAATGGCATGCAATAGCTAATGATCAACATCTATGGCTAATAACACGGGAGATACTGTCCTTACATTAGCACAAGCGTGACAGTGCAGCAGAGTGTGCAGCCAGTTCCCACAACAAAGCCGAAATGTCGGATCAGAAGATTCTACAACGATGACGCGTCATGAATAACCAAGCACTTTGACATCATGAAACACTTTATCAGCTTCATCTTCGCCAACAGCTGATTTTTGCGGATAAGAACCACTTGCGTGTCTGCAGTTTATGGCGCAAAAATCATAATATCCAACTTTGTCTTTAAGACCAAAAAAAAAAAAAAAAGGACAACGAAGGAATTATCCGAATGGGACGGAAATCGGCAGATGTGATGTGTATGTACAGACAAGCCAATGACTACAATTTCAGAACAATTGGATGATTTATTCAAAAGAATGAGTTTCACAAACTGAGCAACTTAATAACGCATTTGTCCACATCTGATTCTTATGCAAGAGGTTATTCGGCTTGGCATTGCAAGACAGAGCTGTTGAATGTCCTCCTAAGCGATATCGTGCCAGATTCTGTCCAACTGGAGTATTAAAGGGTGTTTATAAATGAATATCGAGGTTTTAACGCATTATAATATTTATTATATTAAACTTACAGTTATAAATGATATGTCAAATGCCGGCCGCTGTGGCCGAGCGATTCTAGGCGCTTCAGTACGGAACCGCTCTGCTGCTACGGTCGCAGGTTCGAATCCTGCCTCGGGCATGGATGTGTATGTTGTCCTTAGGTTAGTTACGTTTAAGTAGTTCTAAGTGTAGGGGACTGATGAACTCAGATGTTAAGCCCCATAGTGCTTAGATCCATTAGAACCATTAGAATTAGATATGTCAAATGAAAGAGCAACTCAAACAGTTTTACCAAGAACCTTACATAGTTTCAATGTGAGCACCATTTGTCATACAGCACACATCAAGTCTATAGCCGAGTCCTTCCCAAAAGTTGATAAGTGTGTCTTCAGTGATTGCAGCAACAACTGCTTCAATCCGGTTTCTTAATTCAGGGAAGTCTGCTGGTAGCCTAGGCACGTACACACGATCCTTGATGAAGCCCCAAACGAAAAAATCGCATGGCGTTAGGTCGGGTGAACGTGGAGGCGATGCAAAGCAATCTCTGTCACTGGGCTCCTTGAGGCCTATCCAGCGCTTGGGTACAGTGAAGTACAACCAATCACGTATTCCGCTATGCCAGTGAGGTGGCCCACCATCTACCTGGAAAATGAAGTTCACTGGCTCATCTTCTTCCAACTGAGTTAAGATGTTCAAGAAACTCATTGAGCCTGTCCATCCCATGTGGCCAGATCACGAAGGTGTCATCCACATACCTAAAGAAGCATGTGGGTTTAAATGTGGCTGTCTCCAATGCCCTCTCCTCAAAACTCTCCATAAACATGTTGGCAACCACAGGGGACAGTGGGCTGCCCATAGCTACACCTTCAGTTTGCTCATAATATTGGTTTCTGCACAGGAAACACGTGGATGTCAGTGTATGACTGAACAGGTCCAACAGAGCACCGTCAAATATCTCTGCAATCAGTTCTAGTGAGTCCTTCAGTGGGACCCTGGTGAACAGCGATACCACACAATACCACACAACAGGTCTCCTGTCTCCATATGTGGGGAAATGTATTCACCATATCCGCAACTCAGAAGATTTCCTGCAACGCCTCAAGCAACTGCACATCACAGACTCGGACATCATGGTTAGTTTTGATGACGGACTGCCAGGCGCACCAGACCGAAGATGGAACAATCAGAAGTGGGACTGGTGGGCGCAGACCGCGGAGGGAACATCCAGAGCCACAGCGGACTAAAAACGGAGCGGCAAAGCTCCAACAGGTCGTGGTGAGCGGGCGCGGACCGCAGGGGGAACGCTTGGTACCCCAGACCGTAGATGAAACCCCCAGGAGCGGGTTTGGTGGGCGCGGACCGCAGAGGGAACACCTAGAACCGCAGCGGACGGAAAACGGAGCAGCAACGCTCCAGCAGGTCGCAGGGAATGGGCACGGACCACAGAGGAAGCGCCTGCAGCCATTGGTGGAGGGGGAAGGCCATAGGCATAAATACTGGACCAGATCTACTCGAGGAGCAGTCTCAGTTCGCACCTGCTGAAGGCCACGAGCTACGTGACCGAAATATCGTGCAAGTACGACGCTGATATCCGGCAGAACACCCGACAACCCAAGATGTCAGTATAGATCTTACGATAACACTAAAAGGGCCACACCAGCTGCAGGTTTTAGCGTGAGACTTTTTCGCGTCTCTGTTACGTTGCAAACGTTAAAAACATTGCACCACCACGAAAAGTATAGCGTTTCTCATTTGATAGACAGAATTTTTGTAGGCGGAGCTTAAGGTTAACATTGATACCCTGACTGGTCAGATGAAAACACGGCCAGATTTTTTTTTTTTTTTTAAACCAACTTCGGTAAATTGTAGTAAGGAAAAGTTAGTAGAGAGTTGCTTCCGAGACGGCGAGCTGTATGGAGCTGCACCGCCCGCCGCCCCCTGATGCTGCCTAACCAACGACAAGATAATGAATGCACGCAATGCCGCGTAACAGCGCATAAAGCTTCACTCAGAACTGCAGAAGTCTCATCTGTTACACCCCCTTTTTACGTAATACTAGTGTCGATCGTCAATTAAATCTCATGGTGTTCACATTTGCTACTTGAAGTAAAAATCTGAAACGCGATGATTTTTCTGTTATATAATTATTGAGAAGCCACATAAGCCACTGTAATTTACGACAAGTTAGATAAGTAATTAAAGATAATTGAGGGTCACTGTAGACCATTTTGATAATTTTCTCTTTTGAGAAACTTAATTTAAACCTAGATTATAGATGTGATATGGCATAGGTCATCCTTCGATCTATTGTAGAACCTGGAAACCCATTCAGGGAATATTCGTTTACATTTTTGTTGAACGCAGTTGGTTTTTATCATCCTGTATTAAAATATTTCCTTTTATCAATAGTGCAATTTAAAAACAATTTTTTGTGAGTAGAATAAAACTTCCAATGGTAAACTTAACTGCTTTTCCGACATTTTACTAGCTAACTAAACATAGGAAAGCCTTGAACCCCTTCCACTAAATTTAGTTAGTATTAAGATTCTTTTACAGGGAGTGCAGTGGAGCTGACGCTGAAATCATTAAGTATTTGATTATATCATCGCTAGTCTCACTCAACTCTTCTGAACTCTACATGTCATGTGTGGTCTGGCGTCTCCTTGCCAGCAACAGGTCCCAGGTTCAAACTAGTCAATTCCCTAAAAAAACACGCTCAGAGCGTCGTTGCGCGAAAGTGGTAGGGAGACACGACTTAGAACAAACAGACACCACGCAGAATGTTAAACATTGTTGGAACTATATTTATTAAATGACGTGAATATTTGTAAAACACATGATGAAAACTAAGTATATAATCCTTTTCTTCTGCTTGTGGTCGCTACGTAGTTACAGTCAGCGGCTTACGACCCGTGGTACAAGCAAGTCTATACATCCCCGATCTATGGTAAGTGGTTGAAGAACTGTGACAACACGAGTAAGCGACAAAGTGTTGCACGTTCGTGCTTCATCATAGAACATGGGCGTCGCAGCCTTGCCCAATCTGTAAACCAGGATAGGGGGCAACCTTTGACAGATCTGGCGACAGAGTCCAATGCTGGTGCAAGCACAAGTGTTTCAGGGCACATAAGTCAGTGCACATTGTTGCACATGAGGCATCGCAGCATACGACCCCTACATGTTCTCGTAGTGATCGAACGTCATCCTTATTTACGATTATTGTGTGCACGAGATCGTTGATACTGGACTGTGGATCAATGTACGAGGGTCACTCCAAAAGAAATGCACACTATTTTTGTAAAAATACATTTTTCATTCTGCATGTGTGAAAGTTTTGCAGTGTATAGATACATCCTTTCCGCTTGTTTTCAAACTTAGTTCAGCTTGTTCCCATGAGTGGCACCGTCACAGCATGTCTTCAAGATGTCTGCTACAATTGACGTTCGTCAGAAGCAACGTGCTGTCATAGAATTCCTGTGCTGTGAAAACGAGACAGCGGGAAACATACACAAGAGGTTGTAAAAGGTGTATGGAGATGCTGCTGCCGATCGCAGTACAGTTAGTAGGTGGGCAAGCAGGTTACGTGATGAAAGCGGGCACGGCAATATTGAGGATTGTCCTCGCAGCGGCACGCCTCATAATGCACACACTCCAGACAATGTGCAGAGAGTTAACAAATTGGTGACTGCTGACAGACGCATCACAGTGAACGAATTGTCACGCTACGTTGGGCTAGGGGAAGGAACTGTTTGCAGAATACTGAAAGTGTTGGCGTTAAAAAAGGTTTGTGCCAGGTGGGTTCCCAGGATGTTGACAGTGCTGTGCGGCTGATCCTGGTGGAGGTTCGAGTCCTCCCTCAGGCATGGGTGTGTGTGTGTGTTTGTCCTTAGGATAATTTAGGTAGTGTGTAAGATTAGGGACTGATGACCTTAACAGTTAAGTCGCATAAGATTTCACACACTTTTTTTTATATTGACAGTGGCTCACAAAGAAACAAGAAAAACGGTATGCAGCGAACTTTTGGAACAGTACGAGAATGGTGGAGATGAATTTCTTGGAAGAATTGTGACAGGTGATGAAACATGGCTCCATCATTTTTCACCATAAACGAAGAGGCAATCAATGGAGTGGCATCATGCAAGTTCACCCAAGAAAAAAATTGAAAACCACACCTTCTGCTGGAAAAGTTATGGCTACGGTGTTTTTCGATTCTGAAGGACTCTTGCTTGTGGATATCATGCCAAGTGGAACCACCATAAATTCTGATGCATATGTGACGACACTGAAGAAACTTCAAGCTCGGCTGAGTCGTGTTTATTGTTTATTGTTTATTGTTTATTGATTGATTTATTTAACCTGGCAAGATTAGGGCCATCAGGCCCTCTCTTACACCTAACCAGGCATTCTACTTATTTTACATTCATACGTTTTAGTAGGCATGTTAAACTACATCTAGTACAAAAAGTGAAATAAACAATTAGAAAGGTACACCTGGAAAAATACATACATATAGAGTTTATATTCGTAGATCATAAGCACTGTTATAATTAGACATTATTGAAGAGACAAATTTTAGATAGGAGTGCTGGCAGCAGGGAGTATGAGGGAGACTCATGGTGAAGGGAGGAGAAGAATAGACATGATGAAACATAATTAAGGAAATACAAAGGAAAAGAAGATTCCCTGGCTAATAGAGATAGATGAAGGGGAAGGCATCTCAGGAGCAAGATAGGAGACGCTAGCTTTGCTATTTGACAGACGAGAGGATTGGCCTGGTACATTAATTTTGTGGAGAACTTTATGAAGATGATAGTAGGAAATGCTTCAACTTCTTCTAGTGTTCGACCGCATCGACAACAGCAGGAATTTTTGCTGTTGCACGACAATGCACGGCCACATGTCAGTCAACAAACCATGGAAGCGATCACAAAACTCGGATGGACAACACTGAAACACCCGCCTTACAGTCCTGACCTGGCTCCATGTGATTATCATCTCTTTGGGAAACTGAAAGACTATCTTAGTGGAATAAGGTTTGAAGATGATGACTCCCTTGTGCACACTGCCAAACAGTGGCTCCAACAGATTGGTCCAGGATTTTACCGTCGCTGTTTCCAAGATTCCGTAAGGCAGTTGAGAGGCATGGAAATTGTGTGGAGAAATGAAAATATTGTTCCTAAAGGATGTATCTACACACTGTAAAACTTTCAAACATATAGAATAGAAGATTGATTTTAAAAAAATAGTGTGCATTTCTTTTGGAGTGACCCTCGTACATATGTCGCCTTGTCGGATGAGTCACATTCCGAGTTGCAAAGGTCGATCGTCATGTCCGAATGAGCTGTCATGGAGACGAACGGCTGCTCGAAACATGCAAAGCGCTGCAGACACAGGCTGGTGGGTATGGTGTTGTGCTATGGGAGACGTTTATCTGGGCTTCCATTGGACCTGCGGTGCTAATCGAATGCGACATGATAGCTATGGACTACGTGAACGCTAGTGCGAGCGTCCTGCATCCCTTCTTGCTTGACGTCTTCCAAGGTAGAAATGGCATCTTGCAACGGGATAATTGTCTTTGTGTCACAAGGCCGGAATCGTGCTACAGTAGCTTGAGAAGCGTGATACTGAACTCATCTTGAAGTCTTGGCCACCAAATTTGCCTGATCTGAAGCAGGTGGAACACGAGTGGGATCCTACGTGTTGCCACAAACTACGGGCCCCTGATTAATGGGAACTGCGTGATTCCTGCATAGACATCTTCTGCCATATACCTTCGGAAATCTACTAGGCACCTGCCAAAAGGCGACCGAATACGCTATTAAGTAGACGGTCATAACGGTTTGGTTCATCATTGTATGTTGCAGCCCAAACGACTAAACTTTTATATTACCCTTAGTGTCTCGTTTCCCACTCTGATTCGCTTAACATCGCCCGATTTCATTCATTGCGTTATCCCACTTTACAGGCACATTAATAAACGAAACGCAATTGAAGGTAGGCCTAGGTAGAGGGAAACATCGTTTCGCTTCGTGACTAAATTCGGAGTTATTTTTGGGTAAATGCGGTGTTGTTTTTTGCAAATTCGGTGTTTTGTGCCAAATTAAATGCTGTTTTCTGCCAAATTCGGTGTTGTTCTTTAGACAGATTCAATATTTCGTGTCAAATTCCTTATTTCTTGCCACAATCTGTTTTGTTTTCGCCAAATTGTGTTGTTGTTTCCCCCAAAAAATGTTCAAATGTGTGTGAAATCTTATGGGACTTAACTGCTAAAGTCATCAGTCCCTAAGCTTACATACTACTTAACCTAAATTATCCTAAGGACAAACACACACACCCATGCCCGAGGGAGGAACTCGAACCTCCGCCAGGACCAGCCGCACAGTCCATGACTGCAGCGCCCTAAACTGCTCGGCTAATTCCGCGCGGCGTTGTTTCCCCAAGTTGGTGTTGTACCAAATTCTGGGTTTTCTTGCCGAATTCAGCGTTGCTTTTTTAATTCGGTGTTTGTTTCTTTTCTGACAAATTTGGTGTTTATTTGGTGTGCTTAGTTTGTTTTTTTCAAAATCTGGTGTTGTCTTTTTTAGCAAATTTGATGTTTTTGCCAAATCTATGTTGCTTTTACCAAATTCGATGTTGTTTTTATGGCACATTTGGTGACTTTTTAGGGAAACTCAGTGCTACTGTTTCTTTACCGAATCTGGAGCCACTTTTTAACCAAAAAATAAATTAGAAATTTCACAACACGTGGTAAAATTCGCCGATTTCACATTGTTGTTGTTGTTGTGGTCTTCAGTCCTGAGACTGGTTTGATGCAGCTCTCCATGCTACTCTGTCCTGTGCAAGCTTCTTCATCTCCCAATACGTACTGCAGCCTACATCCTTCTGAATCTGCTTAGTGTATTCATCTCTTGGTCTCCCTATACGATTTTTACCCTCTACGCTGCCCTCCAATACTAAATTGGTGATCCCTTGATGCCTCAGACCATGTCCTACCAACCGATCCCATCTTCTAGTCAAGTTGTGCCACAAACTCCTCTTCTCCCTAATTCTATTCAATACCTCCTCATTAGTTTTCCTCAAAAACCGCTGGTTTCGCGTTATTTTTCGCTAAATTTTCGTGCGACTTAAGACAGCACATAAAGTACCGTATTTAAAACGATCAAACTGTGTCTTGCACGAGACAGAAGCTGTCTCCAGTTTTTAAAGTAAACAAGTTAGTCGAGTGGCTATACCGTACCTAACAGGTCGCTGTCGTCGTCGTCGTCGTCGTCGTCTTCGTCCTCGTCGTCGAAGACGAGCCGCCTCCGAGCGCCTCTTCCTCCTGCCCGCTCGGACGAGTACCACTGCTCCATCGACTGCTCCGGCGTCACCTGTTCGGGCGTCCTGTACTTGTTCAGCAGCGGGGACTCCTGCAGGTCCAGTGGCGGGGAGTCGTCCAGCAGGCTGACGGGCCGAGTGTCGAAGGACGGGGGCGGCCGGTCGAAGACGGGCAGCGCCGGCGGCGGCAGCTCGCCGGGCGGCGACGCGTCGAACACGTCCACCTGGGCCTCCTCCAGCGGACTCATCTGCGGGCCCGGCCGCAGCCGCGTCTTGTACCTGCGCCTCCTCTGCTTCAGCATGTCTCTTTCTGCGGCCAGCTGAAAAGCGTTCGTTGCACTGTAGCAGGCGCGTCTAGTGCGACATCCGACGTGTGAAACACGACTCGCGCCTTCCCCCTTACACATTCTGAAAGCTGCTATAAATAAGCAGTTGCTAAATGAAACGCGTCGCCCCCCCCCCCCCGAAATTCTATAAGTCCCTCCAGATCCTTGAGCGCCATGCACCCCGCCTCGCCTTCCGTATACGCCTCCCGTCCCCCATGCAGATCCTCTATGACCTCATTCCTTTCCCCCATCTGCTCCTATTCCTCGAACATATCCGTATACTCTACACCTCCCGCCGCCTTGATCCCCCTCACCCATTGGTTGCTCCTCTCCTCTCCCATCCCCGCCCCTGCCACAGCTTCACTGATGTGTCCCCCCCTACCCTCCATCTCTACACCCTTCATCTCCTTTCCCAAGGTGGCTTGCATCAACTCCCACTCCCGGATGATGCCCTCTCTCCCTCCATTTATCCCTCCTATCAACTCTGATCCTAACTCCCCCTCCTTTCCTCTGTCCTTTTCTCGGACTCCCTCTCGCCCCCTTCCATCCTCTTTTTTCCCCACCTACCCTCTCTCTGCCCCCCTTCTCTCCCTCGAGTCCTTTTGCATTTCCCTCCTCTGCTTTTTCCCATTCCCTCTCGCGTCTGCGCTGCCCCTCCCCCCTCCCCTCTTATGAGTCCTCTCCCTCCTTTGGTTCCCCCCCCCTTTCGTTTTTTCCTCTCCTCCCTCCTAGTTTTCCCCCTCATCTGTCCAGGTCCCTCCCCCCCCCCCCCCCATCTGCCCTTGGCTAGGGAGTGTCATCTTTGTGCCGACATTTGCGTGCAGTGTTTACAGTGAGTGTTCAGTGTTGTGTGTCTCGTCGGAAGTGTTGCGAACGGACATCATACTGTCGCTGGGTGTGATTTTTTATCTCTTACGAACAGAAACCAGACTGTCGCCATGTTTTTAATTGTGTATCTCCTATGTTACTTGTCTGATTCCTGTGTATTTTATTAGCATTGCCAACCCTTTGCTTTATGTTTTAACTTTCCACAATTTCCAGCCGTTTTACAATTTAAGTCACCGTTTTATCGCCTGCTTTTATTGTTTCTTCTCTTCTTCTTACGTTTTAAAAAGTCTGTAGGCTGTAGAGCAACGTACTTGGCTGCTGCCAGCCCGCCCCTTCGGGGGGAATCGAAATTCAATAAAGGAAAAAAAAAATGAAACGCGTTTGTGAGTTAGAAGGCTGTAATTATGTCGCCTGTCGATACTGTGACATCTGTATTCTGCAACTTCTTTGACTTGAGATGCATGTAAATATTTCTCTCATTCTATAACTTCACGTAATCAGAAATATTTTGTAAATTTCTTTTCTAAAAGTATTTTATTTTACCTTTTATATGTACGAGATTGTAATACATGGAACTGGTTCATCCTTAGGGAATGTAGTGTCTGTTACAGAAAAGCCAGAGGGAAGTACCTGTGCAACAGAAAAGGTTTACGAGGAAACGTAAAAGGTATGTCCACTACTAGCCATTAAAATTACTACACCACGAAGATGACCTGCTACAGCCGCGAAATGTAACCGACAGGAAGAAGATGCTCTGATATCGCATCCGTGTTTGGCGACGTCGCGGTGAACGCACATTGGAAGCGTGTATTAGTCATCGCCATACTGGCGTATCACCTGGCGTGATGGTATGGCGTGCCATTGGTTACACGTCTCAGTCACCTCTTGTTTGTATTGACGGCATTTTGAACAGTGGACGTTACAGTTCAGATGTGTTACGACCCGTGGCTCTACCCATCATTCGATCCCTGCGAAACCCTACATTTCAGCAGGGTAATGCACGACCGCATGTTGCAGGTCCTGTACGGGCCTTTCTGGATACAGAAAATGTTCGACTGCTGCCCTGGCCAGCACGTTCTCCAGATCTCTCACCAACTGAAAACGTCTGGTCAATGGTGGCCGAGGAACTGGCTCGTCACAATACGCCAGTCACTACTCATGATGACCTGTGGTATCGTGTTGAAGCTGCATGGGCAGCTGTACCTGTACACGCCATCCCCCAAGCTCTGTTTGACACAACACTCAGGCGTATCAAGGCCGTTATTACGGCCAGAGGTGTTTGTTCTGGGTACTGATTTCTCAGGATCTATGCACCCAAATCGCGTGAAAATGTAATCACATGTCAGTTCTAGTATAATATATCTGTCCAATGAATACCCGATTATCATCTGCATTTCTTCTTGGTATAGTAATTTTAATGGCCAGTAATGTCTATGGTATCATAGATCGATGCCACCCTCACTGGCGTCTCACAGTTGGCAACGAAAACACCGTTATCGGTCGACGCGGGGACCCGGCGGATCCAGTGATGCGCGCCCGCTGAGCCACACCTCCACCAGCCCTGACTACGAGCGCCCTCAGCCACTCTTCGACGCTTTTCAGTCTGAGTCAGCGTTCGAAAGTTTGCTCATGCATTAGTAGCTCGGGTCTCACACTGAACGATACTCTTTAGTGCTCTTTGTAATACCTGGATATCATTGCTGTTTATTCTTTTGTACAGTTTCTGCACAACGCTTGTGGAAAGCTTTCTTTTTTTTATTCATCAGTCTTCGGACTGTTGATGCGGCCCGCCACGAAATCCTCTACTGTGCCGACCTCTTCGTCTCAGAGTAGCATTTGCAACCTGCGCCCTCAATTATTTCCCGGATGTATTCCAATCTCTGTCTTCCTCTACAATTTTTGCCCTCTACTGCTCCCTCTAGCACCGTGCAGGTCATTCCCTGATGTCTTAACAGATGTCCTATCATCCTGACCCTTCGGTTTGTCAGTGTTTTCCTCATATTATTTCCTCTCCCAGTTTCCTTAGAACCTATAAGTTAAGGAAAACTTCTGTTTACTGCATTTATATCTTCACTAATCATTTCTACTCCTGTCCATCTTCCCTAGGACGACAAATGCTGCACCACTTTGTAGTTTATCTTATCCTTAAATTAGAAGGAAGCTCAGCGTTGACCGTAATTTTGATGGTTTATTGACAGTAAAATCGATTTTCAATCGCACAGTGATCATCTTCAGTGCTCTAGTGTACAAATTAAATTCATGGGCACTAGTGTCAAGTTATTACCAGTAACCAAAGCTATGAAACGATCACAATAACTTGACACTAGTGCCTATGAATTTAATTTGTACACTAGAGCACTGAAGATGATCACTATGCGATTGAAAATCGATTTTGCTGTCAATAAACCATCAAAATTAAGGCCAACGCTGAGCTTCCTTCTAATTTCACGTATATGGTGGTTGCGCACACAACGCTCTATGGAGTCGCCAATCAATAATTATTTCTCCCTACCATTGAGTACGAAGTTGTACACAACAGGGTAAGTGTCAAGTAATGCAAGACCCCCTTGTGGGGGGGAGAGTCGTGTAGTATCAACTGGCTTAAAGTAATGGCCAATGTTCTGATTTCACTTTCCGCCTCCAAATGCAGAAGCGTACAGTAAGCAGAAGCAAGCTTCTGTATCCTTGTGTACTGGAGTCGGATTATCTTCTCCCTCTCTTCAGTACTTTGTCTGCCCTGCGTGCTTAATGGTTTTCCTGTATCTTTTAGCACATGAAGATATTTTCACGCCTGTGGTACCCGCTTATAAGCTACATAATTCCTTCGTCATGTTTCTCCTATGATATCTGTAAGTTTCACGTACAGTATGACTGTCGGTGTTCTAAGACAAATTGATTGTATAATTGTGGATAATTTAGATATGCTTCAGCTTCAAGGGAATATGGGATATTTTTAACTAATCTGTTGTAACCTACATCCTGGATGATGGTTAATAACCGAAACCGGTAGATGACTAATGCGACAATAAACAAGTGATGATTAAAATGCATTTTATAAAATACTTCATGGCTTTTGAACCTCACCTTATGGAAACATTATAAAAAAGTGATTTTTGTTTAGATTTGTGGATTCCGAGTTCCTGCCCATTGTGTGAGCTCCTGACATAGGTGCATCTCTGGCCGATTACATTTTTCACATGTTGTTGTGTTTCGGAAATATACAAGGTGGCAGAGTTAAATAGTATATATACATATATGTGTGTGTGTGTCTGTGTGTGTGTGTGTGTGTGTGTGTGTGTGTGTGTGTGTGTGTGTGTGTGTGTGTGTGTGTGTTTTTGAATGTATTGCCCTCATGAATATTGTATGTATTTTTTTGATCAACATTACTGTCTACAAGTTAGGTGAGGGCAATACATTCATAAACAGCGAAGTAAAGAATATGATGATAATTCCATAAATTTTAACATGACTTAACTAGCTTGAAATGTAATCCCCAACTGCATCACAGTGCACATTAACAGAAAGAGTAAATCTGCATAGATTGCCAAGCTTAAGTGTGAAATAATATGGTTAAAAAACTGCAATCAGAGCCTTCCACAAGTAAAAAGACATTCTAATGTGGCAAATATACAAATTGAATCCAAAGTCGGTAATCAGATTCATCCTATTCATTTCTTGGATCTTACATAACTTTAATACAACAGCCATAGAAAGAAAATTCAGTCACCTAGCTCAGAAATAACACATTATCGTAACGACAATCCTAACACATCAAAATGAATTCTATAGTAAAAAAAGTAGTAAATTCTACCAGCATTTTATCTCATGAAGCTGAACATGGGTTACTGGATAAAGGTGTGAAATACAACAGTGTACCTAAACTCAGTGAAAGCACCAAAGAATTAACTGCCAGCATGAAAATTTCATGTGCCACATCCAAACTAAACCCAAGCGAACAAAATACCGTATTCAAAAGCCAAAAACATTATTGCAAGAAACCCATGATCATCACACAATCCTGGGAAAACTGATTAAAACATACACACTAACAATAATAAGCAACTTACAGATAATAAAACTCTTGTTGTAAAGGCAGGTAAAAATAAGACTGCAGCAGTCGTGTATGAGGATGATTATGTCAGAGTAACCTTGCAATTCTTTCATCAAAATAAAACAAAGTACCTGAATACTAACACTATATCTCAATAATATCAAACTTAGCTTAGGGAATTAAGTATTCCGAGTACCTTTTTCAGATGCTGGTGCCTGAAATAGTTAAACACGAACTACTTACCACCTAAACTAAGATCTCAGTCAAAAATTGGCTCAGTATTGCTCATTGTTAACTCAAGGAACTGTCTCGTGTATTACTTGTCTAAGAAGCTTAAAGATATCCTCGGCAACTTTTACACCTTTGAAAACAACTTTTCCATCAGTAACCCCCTAAGAACATATTAATGGCACCACAGATATGCGTATGCCATGCGACGCCAGATTTGCAGGCAGGGACACTGTGAACCTGTGCACAAATGAAACTGCTCATGATGCCACTGAAACAGTAATATGTAGTTTATTGAAAAACAAAGAACTTTACGAGGAAAAAATACTGGACCTCATAGCGATTTTAGAATGAATTGTAGCTCATAACTACTCACTGAACAAGCAAATCTATATGCAGCCAACGTTTAACTGTGGGGAGCAGCCTTCCAGGCCATTTACCTTATAGTTACGTTAATCATTTGAAAAATAAATTTTTCAGTGCCAATACTCATATAAAACATAAACAGATTCATTACAGAAGGTTTGTTGATGACACTTCTTTAGTGATGCAGTAGATGAAATTGTATCATTTACAAATGTCTTCAGTTACATTCACTGCAAATTCGAATTCACCACTGACAGACAGGGTTATCAGTTTTACTAGTATTAGGATAATAATGTGGAATCAAAAACATGTTTTTTAAAATTCCTTGGAAACCCACAACAGCGTATTTAATTACAAATAATTCTTCATCTTATCAGTGTTAAACTGTATACATAAAACTCCCCTTAGCATACATGCCAAGGAGAATGAACTCAATATCACCTAAAGTGTCGCTAAAATAATGCATACAATCCACAAATCATTAAATCTCCTTCATAATCAAACTACAGTTATAAAGTTACCCACAGTAATTCATGACCACCACCAGGAAATAAAAAATTCCCGTGCATTCCCTTCCTAGGCATGAGCTCATATTACTTGCAAATCTTTTCTGAAGGACAGGAGTTCGAATAAGATTGCAAAGCAAGAAAACTGTGCGCTATAACAAAGTACACAGAATCTAAATCACCAGATGCCTTGGAAAATTCATAATTATTTATGACAATAGTCCCAGCTTTTATCTTGCCAAGACCAGCAAAAGCTTTAACATGACAAATCGTGAGCACACATGCATTAAGACTGAAATATGTAAGTAAATCTGCACCGTCAATGGCATGGATCAACGTGGACGCACTGTTTCTAACATTAAAAGCAACTTATAAATATTAAATATCACTAAAAAAAGGTAAGCAAATGGACCTCCTCGAATAATAAGAAAAGTACATTCACATCCTCAGTTCACCCTGTACGTTACAAATGAAGACGTGAAGCTAGCTGACAAATAATTTCAACACAATTTCCTGGACCTGTTCACACAATTTACATAACATTGACCCCAACAATAATTAGAAATATGAACAAAAATGTTCTCACTGCAACAAAAAACACTCGCCGTACATAACATTCTTAAACCTACTACAGAATAAAATGAGCAAAGACCAAAATTATCATACTACATAGAGGCTCACAGTAGCCTAATAAGAAATATTTTTAGTTTTTAACATTTCTTAGAACATACTATAAGTATAACTTGGATTTACTTATGTTTGAAATAACCTGTTTACAGTATTAGTATAATGTTAATTAATTCTAAACTCAGATATTGAGCAAATGTGTTGCCTTCCTCTCCCCCTTCGCCTTTTTAATTTTATATTTTATGTAACACACTACCCAGTAGGGGAGTTGCTGCTGTACACAAAAAAAAAAAAAAAAAAAAAAAAAAAAACAGAAAGGACAAACGAAGAAGAAGTCTAATGTGAAGTCTACAGTATCGTCAATAGTCTCTGAACAAAATCTGAATATCAAACCAAGAGAATAACCTAGAACAAGAATGTCGTTCTGTGCAAATAGGATGTCGGCGAGTGGAAAGCTTCAGGTACTTAAACACAAGCCAGGAAACGTGTGCTCACCTTTCCTCTTTGCCTCTGCCGACAGAGGGCCGAGCCGGCCGAAGTGGCCGTGCGGTTAAAGGCGCTGCAGTCTGGAACCGCAAGACCGCTACGGTCGCAGATTCGAATCCTGCCTCGGGCATGGATGTGTGTGATGTCCTTAGGTTAGTTAGGTTTACCTAGTTCTAAGTTCTAGGGGACTAATGACCTCAGCAGTTGAGTCCCATAGTGCTCAGAGCCATTTGAACCATTTGAACACAGGGCCTTGGCATCTCACGTGCTGTCCAAACCAAATCTTGTGTTGCCGTGAAACCATACGACTCTGAACGGCCAACACTGTTGCGTTCATCTTGATATTGGTGTCCAAATCCGGCGATGATACTAAATCCTTCCCCCCTTTGATAGGCACATAGGTTCGAAAATGACCAGATCTGTGCTTTACCCACGGAGGCAAGGGGGAGCAATGTGCGGGTAGCCCTGCCAGTGCCTCCGACTGCAGCTGAATCTACGTAGTTTCCATCCCCATGGCATCTTGTTCATTCGCTACCTGGTCCACTACGAGTCTGTGGCTGCTGCTGAAGCATTGCGACTGTTGGCGAGGGCAGTGTTGGGGGAAATGACTCAACCGCAATGGGATGGGTTGCCAGTGCTTTATCAGATTCAGTCATCAGTTTCTGCCACTACTAACAATGATGACGTGGGCACAAATTGTAAGGGTACCGTGTCCGTGTCCAATGTGCGAACCTAGGAGCGCCGGCAGATGCCTGGAGCTCCCGAAATCATGGTCGCCACGAGTGGTGGGGCTGGAAGTCCCCTGCATGATTCAAGGAGTGGGGATGGCTCCTGCATATGTCACGGCTGCCGCTGATTTCGGTGACGTAGCAGATGCTGCTGCCCGGCAGCGACATCAAACATTTGACACCCTTTGTGGCCAAGAAAGATACCTGGTGTCCAGCCTGGCTTCAGCCTATTAGCAACAGCGTGTGTAACAAGGACTCAGGGTCCACGGGACTGGATGCAGCAGACCCAGCTGGGCTTTGTCCATTGACAGAGTGGAGCGTTGGGGTTGACTGGATCATCATCATCATCATCATCATCATCATCATCATCATTTAAGACTGATTATGCCTTTCAGCGTTCAGTCTGGAGCATAGCCCCCTTATAAAATTCCTCCATGATCCCCTATTCAGTGCTAACATTGGTGCCTCTTCTGATGTTAAACCCATTACTTCAAAATCATTCTTAACCGAATCCAGGTACCTTCTCCTTGGTCTGCCCCGACTCCTCCTACCCTCTACTGCTGAACCCATGAGTCTCTTGGGTAACCTTGCTTCTCCCATGCGTGTAACATGACCCCACCATCTAAGCCTGTTCGCCCTGACTGCTACATCTATAGAGTTCATTCCCAGTTTTTCTTTGATTTCCTCATTGTGGACACCCTCCTGCCATAGTTCCCATCTACTAGTACCTGCAATCATCCTAGCTACTTTCATATTCGTAACCTCAACCTTGTTGATAAGGTAACCTGAATCCACCCAGCTTTCGCTCCCCTACAACAAAGTTGGTCGAAAGATTGAACGGTGCACAGATAACTTAGTCTTGATACTGAATTCCTTCTTGCAGAAGAGAGTAAGTACATCGTAGCTGAGCGCTCACTGCATTAGCTTTGCTACACCTCGCTCCCAGCTCTTTCACTGACTGGATGAAATAGTTAATTTTGTTTTCAGCTCGTAAAAACGAGGAGTCGGCCGGCAGTCCTCGCAATGTTTAGGTGGCAAGTCATGGACATTCTGGGGCGGTGTGCTTATTTCAACGAAATTTTTATTTCGGAAGTCCGGAGTTTTGCTGCTTCGCAGTCTACGAGGTTACTTTTACAGTACGCCTACAAGGCGTTCGAAAGTGCTTCCCCAAGGACGTGCGTGGAACTGCGCTATGATACTTTCCTGCTTTTCTTGGTTAGTATTACAGTTGTAGTGAGCGTCGACTTATTCAACAGTAAGAGGCCTCAATGCCGAGTCTGGAATCATAATGTAACGGTTTGGATAAGCCTGATGGACTTGATTAAGTTTAATTTAAGCAAATAAATTCCACCTGTTTACATGTAAGTTTGAGAGTAGTGTTTTTTGTGCTTTTTTCGCTATTGACTTTGTATTGTATTCCTGCTTTGTTGTTGTGTAGATTATCGGCAGAAGTTGCTCGAAACAGCCGGTGTATCAGCTGTTAGCAATGCCATTATTCAGTAGAGGGGTCGGATTTCGGGATCTTTTTGAAAGCAGGTACGAGGGGCGTTCAGCAAGTAATGTAACACATTTCATTTCCGAAAGTATGTTGGTTTTATTCGGGATTCCAGTACACCATATTATTTCCCACTCTTTTGGTTATAAAACCTTATTCTTCAACATAATCTCCGTTCAATGCGACGGCTTTACGCCACCTCACTGGGAGAACCTGCGTGCCCGCGTGGTACATCTGCATCTACATCTACATCTACATGGATAGTCTGCAAATCACATTTAAATGCCTGGCAGAGGGTTCATCGAACCACCTTCACATTTCTCTATTATTCCAATCTCGTATAGCGCTCGGAAAGAATGAACACCTATATCTTTCCGTACGAGCTCTGATTTCCCTTATTTTATCCTGGTGATCGTTCCTCCCTATGTAAGTCGGTGTCAACAAAATATTTTCGCATTCGGAGGAGAAAGTTGGTGGTTGGAATTTCGTGAGAAGATTCCGTCGCAACGAAAAACGCCTTTCTTTTAATGATGTCCATCCCAAATCCTGTATCATTTCCGTGATACTCTCTCCCATATTTCGCGATAATACAAAACGTGTTGCCTTTCTTTGAACTTTTTCGATGTACTCAGTCAGTCCTATCTGGTAAGGATCCCACACCGCGCAGCAGTATTCTAAAAGAGGACGGACAAGCGTAGTGTAGGCAGTCTCCTTAGTAGGTCTGTTACATTTTCTGAGTGTTCTGCCAATGAAACGCAGTCTTTGGTTAGCCTTCCCCACAACATTTTCTATGTGTTCCTTCCAATTTAAATTGTTCGTAATTGTAACACCTAGGTATTTAGTTGAATTTACGGCTTTTAGATTACACTGATTTATTGTGTAACCGAAGTCTAAACGCGTTCCTTTTATCACTCATGTGGATGACCCCACACTTTTCATTATTTGAGGTCAACTGCCACTTTTCGCACCATTCCGATATTTCTTCTAAATCGTTTTGCAGTTTCTTTTGATCTCCTGATGAATTCATTAGTCGATAAACGACAGCATCATCTGCAAACAACCGAAGATGGCTGCTCATATTGTCTCCCAAATCGTTTATATACATAAGGAACAGCAAAGGGCCTATAACACTACCTTGGGGAACGCCAGAAATCACTTCTGTTTTACTCGATGACTTTCCGTCAATTACAACGAATTTAACCTCTCTGACAGGAAATCACAGATCCAGTCACATAACTGAGACGATATTCCATAAGCACGCCATTTCACCACGAGCCGCTTCTGTGTTACAATGCCAAAAGCCTTCCGGAAATCCAGAAATACGGAATCGATCTGAAATCCCTTGTCAATAGCACTAAGCAAAAAAAAAAAAAAAGGTTCACATGACTCTGAGCACTATGGGACTTAACATCTATGGTCATAAGTCCCCTACAACTTAGAACTACTTAAACCCAACTAACCTAAGGACACCACACAACACCCAGCCATCACGAGGCAGAGAAAATCCCTGACCCCGCCGGGAATCGAACCCGGGAACCCGGGCGTGGGAAGCGAGAACGCTACCGCACGACCACGAGATGCGGGCGAGCACTCAGCACTTCATGTGAATAAAGAGGTAGTTGTGTTTCACAAGAACGATGTTTTCTAAACCCATGTTGACTCTGTGTCAATAGACCGTTTTCTTCGAGGTAATTCATTACGTTAGAACGCAATATACGTTCTAAAATCCTGCTGCATCTCGACATTAACGATATGGGCCTGGTACAACTCTACTGGTGGAGGAGAAGCCAATGTCTTGCTTCATCAATAACCTGCTCGTCATCCACACATTGCATCCCGCGGAGTTCATCCTTCAGTGGGACAAACAGATGGAAGTCGGAAGGTGCGGGATCCGGATTGTAGATTGGATGAGAAAGAACAGTCCAATGAAATTTAGTGAGATTCTATGTGGTGTGCAGACTTTCGCATCGCTTTGCGTTGTCGAGGACAAATTCGTTTGCATTTTTGAGGCGACGAACACGCAGAAGTCGTTTCTTCAATTTCCTGAGGGTATCACAATACACTTCAGAGTTGATTTTTGCACCATGAGAGACGGCATCAAACAAAATAACCCTGTGAGAGACGATTGTACAAATCGCTGACTGCAGATCAATTTTGACGTTAGTTCAGAATCTGTATAACACTAAATTTGGATCCACCAAAGGTGGTTCAGTGTTGATTTAAGATAGTAAGAAACATGATTTCCAACACTGCAGAAATCGGCTATCGTCACGATGATCTCGCTTCAAACGCAGACATTAATCGCACTTCGTGTATACACAGTATTTAGTATCGAAAGTGTCGTGTTATAAAGATAGATTAAAGGAAACAGAAAAAAAAAATTCCGAACTTCTCCGCATACAAAAAACATTTTTTGCGGGAAATCATATCGAGCCCATATAATGATACAACAAAACGCAATAAAAGTGACAAGGGTTCTACAACGAACAGAGAACTGATTTTTTTTTAATACGTTCTTAATGAATTTCTGTTGATTCAGGAATTTCTTCGTAGAAAGATTTTCATCCTGAAGTTATGTGCAATGTTTTTACACATTTTAATGCTCTCTGATTAAGCTTAGCGACTGGGATTGCTTGTACATTTAATGAAAACCATCCTAAATATCTCTGCACTTTTGCCTCCATGATATACACAGCTGGCCATTAAAATTACTACACCAAGAAGAAATACAAGTAATAAACGCGTATTCATTGGACAAATATATTATACTAGAACTGACATTTGATTACATTTTCACGCAATTTGGGTCTATAGATCCTGAGAAATCAGTACCCACAACAACCACCTCTGGCCGTAATAACGGCCTTGATACGCCTGGGCATTGAGTCAAACAGAGTTTGGATGGCGTGTACAGGTACAGCTGCCCATGCAGCTTCAACACGATGCCACAGTTCATCACGAGTAGTGACTGGCGTATTGCGACGAGCCGGTTGCTCGGCCACAATTGACCACACATTTTCAATTGGTGAGAGATCTGGAGAATGTGCTGGCCAGGGCAGCAGTCGAACGTTTTTTGTATCCAGAAAGGCCCGTACAGGACCTGCAACATGCGGTCGTGCATTATCCTGCTGAAATGTGGGGTTTCGCAGGGATCGAATGAAGGGTAGAGTCACGGGTCGTAACACATCTGAAATGTAATGTCCACTGTTCAAAGTGCTGTCAATGCGAACAAGAGGTGACCGAGACGTGTAACCAATGCCACCCCATACCATCACGCCGGGTGATACGCCGGTATACCGATGACGAATACACACTTCCAGTGTGCGTTCTCCTCGATGTCGCCAAACACGGATGCGACCATCATGATGCAGAACCTGGATTCATCCGAAAAAATGACGTTTTGCCATTCGTGCACCCAGGTTCGTTGTTGAGTACACCATCGCAGACGCTCCTGTCTGTGATGCAGCGTCAAGGGTAACCGCAGCCATGGTCTCCGAGCTGACAGTCCATGCTGCTGCAAACGTCGTCGAACTGTTCGTGCAGATGGTTGTTGTCTTGCAAACGTCCCCATCTCCTGACTCAGGGATCGAGACGTGGCTGCACGATCCGTTACAGCCATGCGGATAAGATGCCTGTCATCTCGAATGCTAGTGATACGAGGCCGTTGGGATCCAGCACGGCGTTCCGTATTACCCTCCTGAAGCCACCGATTCCATATTTTGCTAACAGTCATTGGACTCGACCAATGCGAGCAGCAGTGTCGCGATACGATAAATCGCAATTACGATAGGCTGCAATCCGACCTTTATCAAAGTCGGAAACGTGATGGTACGCATTTCTCCTCCTTACACGAGGCATCACAACAATGTTTCACCAGGCAACGCTGGTCAACTGCTGTTTTGCGTATGAGAAATCGGTTGGAAACTTCTCTCATATCAGCACGTTGTAGGTGTCGCCACCGGCGCCAACCTAGTGTGAATGCTCTGAAAAGCTAATCATTTGCATATCACAGCATCTTCTTCCTGTCGGTTAAATTTCGTGTCTGTAGCACGTCATCGTCGTGGTGTAGCAATTTTAATGGCCAGTAGTGTATGATGGGGATATGGGTACAGTCCACAGGACCTCAATTCCAGGAAAGCGTGATATTTGATAAAAACCACGCTGCGTTTTCGTCATGTTATTTTCTTCCGTAGGTATTTTCATAAATTCTTTCTTCATTCAGGCAATCCATATCTATACGTTGAGGACAACTCTGCAAGCCGTTGCTACATCTGTTCGAACAAATCACCAATCATCATCTGAAAGCTTCCTGTAGCACAAAATCTTAATGCTAGACGTAGCATGCACATTGGAGTTAGTGGCTGGTTTCTTTTTGTGGTTTCAGCAGATTCGTACTCCCTCAATCTTAGTTCTAACGGCTGCGCAATTATTTCTTTTTTAATCTTAAATGATTTATGACTTAATTTCAAGGATGAGTTCGCCCTTTGTCGTCCTCAGCAGGCACATGGGAATGCTCAGATATCTGCAAAGTAAAAGAAAGGGAACAATATTCGTGTAAGTTTCTTCCACACAGAATGCTGTCCAGAACGCTCGGAAAACGGAAAGGGTTATGTGATTTCAGAACGTAGCGTTGTTATAGCTGTTTTTATGGTCAATAAAGCAGAGAAAGTAGTATCAAATGGAAAAAATTCTTAAAATTGGCATCGACTTGAACCGGAGTTCCTTGATACGAGCGATCAAACCGCAAGCTCTGGGCTACCAAAACAGTTGCTCAAGTGATGCCTGATAAATGACAACTTGCTGAAACAACTTTCGTGTACTTGCTTATTTCTCCTATATTCATCAGTGCTCATGCAGCTGCCATAGCAGTACAGCCACGTGTTCGACAGTTCAAAAATTAATATGCATTGTATAGTTACTGCAAGTAGACCCCGAGAGAGTACATTTACAAGAGACATTCAGTCATTATTAATTGTCAATATCAACACACGTAATCGTTCACGGCAAATATTTCGAATTTTCCTTTCTTACTCTGTTTCTGAGTGTCTATAAGATGCCTCAAAATAAATCACATATATTGCCAGACGTCTCCATGAATTGTTATGATAAAATTATTATCTGCACTCATTACGCACATACCTGGCAAGTCATGTAACCTAACCTCATAAATCGAAAAAAGTTTTTCGAGCTTCAGCGGTATGGGAGTGACGTACTTACGTACTTATGTGTTAATAATATCGTATTTGCTCAAAACAAAAGTATTGTTTGTGATGTCGCTCGATTATAAATTGTCCGGCCGGTGTGGCCGTGGGGTTCTAGGCGCTTCGGTCTGGAACCGCGCGTCCGCTACGGTCGCAGGTTCGAATCCTGCCTCGGGTGTGGATGTGTGTGATGTCCTTCGGTTAGTTAGGTTTAAGTAGTTCTAAGTTCTAGGGGACTCAGATGTTAAGTCCCATAGTGCTCAGACCCATTTGAACTTTTTTTTTTTTTTTTTTTTTTTTTTTTTTTTTTTTTTTTTTTTTTTACAGTGAATGTAACTTCTAGTGACGCCACCGCAGTTGCTAGCACGAATTCGTTGGTTGGGGGAGGGACGATGGGGTGGAGGAGGGGGAGCGGTTGGTGCAGTGCGGGGTGGGGGAGGGTTGTCGGAGTGCATATTAAGGTCATCATTTCCTTGTTCAAGGGGTACTCCATCTGACATCAGCTTGAAATTTGATCGAATAGCTATGTAAGTATGGTAAAATCAACGCCCTCAAAGCGATATTGATGCCACAAATAAGCAGACGTTTAGAGAAAGGAAAAACGATTTGGTTGGTGCATAAGTTCGTGGCGTTTTTGTTTCGTATGTTGATACTCCGGTCGCTGTGGGTTTCTTTATCGATTGTCCTTTTTTATTTGTATTCCACTGTTGCAGTTTAAGTTTAAATATTATCACATTGTCATTTGGAGGTAGTGGGTGGAGCTGTTGATGCTAGAAAATGGCGTGCGAAGTGGATAAATGGGAACATTTCCATCATATCGCCTGTTTGAGTTGAGCAGAGGGAAGACAGCAGCGGTGGCAGCCAGAAACATTTGCGAAGTGTATGGGGATAGTGCTATTGGACAGAGCCAGGGAAGAAAATGGATTTCTCATTTTGAGGAGGATCGTTTTGACGTTACTGACTCTTCATGTTCAGGAAGACCTTCGGTGTTTGAGGAAGATCATTTAAACGCATTACTCCACAATGACCCACGTCAGTGTACTCGAGAACTGGCAAATTTGATGAACTGTGATGATTCCACCATAGTGCGACACTTGTAAGCATGCTGTAAGCCAAAATCACAGAAATCAGGTGGTGCCCATAAGTGCATCTCTGCTTGCTCGTCACCAACTTGCTCGTGAACAACACCGAGCATTCCGATCCTGTACAGTTTCCGGTGACGAGAAATGGTGTCCTTATGCTGACACAAAGAACAGGAAGGAATGGATGAGCCCAAACAAAGCACCAGCGCCCCGTACAAACACCTTCACGCATCCGCGAAAGATAATGTTATGCATCTGATGCAGCAGCGACGGTGTACTGTGCAGCGAATTGCTTCCCCGTGGTTAAGCACCACTCCTGGCATTTATTGTCAACATCTGAGACCTCTTGCAGACGCAGTTCAAGAACAACGATCAGGGAGACTCCGTGAAGTGATGTTACTCCATCATAATGCTCGGCCGCCTTCTACTAGTCTGACAAAAAACGCTATACAGGAGTTGGGAAGACATTCCGCACCCACCTTATTTCCCTTATCTTGCGCCCTCAGATTTTCACCTTTTCCGCTCTCTACCGAACAATCTCCAAGGAACTTCCTTTCTGGATGAAAATGCGCTCCAAACATTGCTCGACGAGTTCTTCGCCTCAAAACCACGCGATTTCTACAGTCGCGAAATAGAAAAGCTACCCCGGTTTTGGCAGTCTGTTGTCAGGAGTGAAGGAGAATAAGTTGTTGACGAGTGAAGTCGCTGTGATGTGTATCTGTTGTGTTTATTAAAGTTAGAATCATTAAGGTCTGGCTTCCATTGCAGTTCAGAGGAACTTCTAAAAATGTAAAATGTGTTGCGGCAGGAAAAAGGGTTAACACCAACTAAGTAAAAAACAGGGTGGAAGAGGGATGACCAGCGCTGCTGGCGGAGCATGTACAGTGGGTTAGCTCCCATGTCCTCAATTGGTGGAAATCAGCAGAAGTCACAAGCCTTCGGCCATCAGTCATTTGTTTATGGTTATAACCGTGTTAGTTAACTGACAGTAGCGTGTGCGATAGCCACCGTCGTCTGTCTGTATTACTATGTTGTACTGTACTCTGTTTCGTTCTGTTTCCTTTCCGTGTGATAGGTGAACATAATTGTTGCTGTCGGTCGTCCTCTTACTGCTGCCATCTCCCGAGTGTGCCTCGCAGCTGTGAAAACATGGGATGGAGTATCAAAGGAGTACATCTGAGACCTGTAAAAGTCTACACCACGACGTCTCAAAGCTCATATTTACGATCACGGAGAGCTGATGTCATATTAACATTTTCTGGATGTGTAGCGCAATAAATGTTGGTCCTTTATACTCGAACGTGTAATCATTTTGTATGGATAGTACCATCTACTTGACTGTCAACAATGATCGCAATGCACCTTGTCCTTGTAGGCGTGGCTCGTTTTATGACAAACCTAAATTGGGATGGTTGCATGCGGGTCTGAACCGTCGTCCTCCATAATGCGTGTCCAGTGTGCTAACTACTGGCAATAATGGTTGAGATATTCGGGGCATTCGATAATTTCTGGCGGCCCGCAATGTTTCAGAGGTTAAGACATCTGGAGGTACCGCAATCACTGTACAACAGTTTCCTTGACTACTGTGAAGACCGAATAGGCGAATGGTAGATGCACAGTCAGAAAGTAATTAAAAGAATTACCAGAGGCTGTCCTGGAACATAACAATCGACCCCTCCTACAACTTCTGGATGGGGATGACAGGTCAGACGGAATTGTCGCCTACGCAGATGACCTATCAGTTGTAGTCACTGCAAACAACAGGGCCCAGTTAGAAGAGAAAGCCAGCGGAATACTACAAACAATTACACAATGGTGTCACAACAATAAACTCAATAAACTCATGATAGCTGAAAACAAAACAACATACACATTTCTGAACGGCTCACTCCAAAGGAATTCTTCTGTTAAACTTGGGGACACAAACATCAAACGAGCGCACGTTACGCGTTATCTGGAGTAAACGTAGATGAAAAATTGAATTTTCACGAACACATAAAGCTAACAACAGACAAAGCAGAAAAAATAGTACACAAACTGATGAGGCTAAATTCAAAACAGTACACACTACCTCTACCAGTCATACGGACATACCACTGTGCGCTCTTCGAATCAGTACTCAACTTCGCAGCCAGCACGTGGGCACACAGACTGAATCTGGTCACCAACAAAGCATCCGTCAGAAGAGGGCAAAGAAATGTCCTGCTTACGCTATCTGGAGCCTTCGGCACCACTTCAATGGATGCACTGTGTGTGGTGCTCGGGATATGCCCCATGGATATCACGATCAAATACAGAGCTGCAAGGTACTGGTTAAAGATGGGGAGACTAGATAAGCTACACACAATAGCTGGTGTACCAATACAGACGACACATCACCTTAAAAGTTGGGGTTTGGATACATGGCAAGTGAGTGGGATGTAAGTCGTAAGGGACGTGGACTGCACGGCTTCCTCCCTGACATCAGAGGGTGGTATGGTACATTTCTTAACTGGACACGGACCTTATCGCATGCACTTAAATCCCGTGAGCGTGAGGCAGACACCTGCATGCACATGTGGGGAAGAAGGTTCCCCAGAACACACTGTCTTTTTCTGAGGGCAATACATGAACAATAGACATACACAACACTTACACTACACAGAAAAGGCATTCATATATACACATTAATAAGAGGGGAAGAACCACGGGCACAGTTAAACGTGTTGACAAACAGTATATAAAAACAACACACGAAGAGTACCTGCAGACACGACATAACAGACATTGTAAGAGGTCCATGATTGAGGAATTTCTCGCTAGCGCACTCGAGCAGATGTAATTTCGATGGATTGCTCGCGCGCCGCCTGCGATGTGTAAGCTATAAGAGAATCTCAGACCAAAGAGCAGTGTTGACTGCAGTAGGAACTGTGTGTTAGTTGTAGTCGTAGTAGCTTTCAGTCGTGTGTGTGGAGTTGGGTGGACTGGTCGAGGGAGCGATGGCGGTGCCTGAGCTTGTAGTATAAGGTAAAAGCAGCCTCGCGCATATGTAGTATTGTTAAATCAAGTCCCATGTAAACGTTTAAAAAAATCTCTTAATAATAATCTTTCTCATAAAAAGGTAACTTTTGACAATCATTCATTTCAATTTAAAGAATTCACTAATTTCTCCAATCCTTGGTCATCTCGATTATTGAAAAGAAAAATCAGTTGTTTCTTTTTTACGTGACAAGTCTATTGGCCAGCATTGCACTCGGCTGTGCCAGAATAATTTCTTATAGGAGCAGATATATATGCGTTATCCGGCGACCTTATTGAGGAAAGAATTTTCAATTTATTCAGAATGATGTTTCAGGGCTATGACGCAGCGCTGCTGACGTCCAAAATTCACCAGTTTAAAGGTGAAGGTTATAAGTGAGTGACAATTTTTTATTGAGAGATTAGTCACATTTTATTATTGGTAGGTTACGAGATTTTACTGTTGGTAGGTTTTGGAGTGTATCTGTTGGAAGGTTACGCTGAATGTGAATTATATAAGTAATTACATTTTACTGTTGGGAGGTTTCGGAATTTTTCTGTTGGGAGGTTACACTGAATGTGAATATTATTCATATTATTTTATTGTGGGGAGGTTACAACATACCGATGTGGAACGTAACAACAAGCTCCAGAGGTTGAGCAGCGAAAACAGTCACAATGAGGAATAACAGGAGGAGGAAGACGAGATGTGACAGTAAATAAGCATAAGGAGCTGGTGATCTAGCAGAGAAATCATGCAATGCAGAACGAGGATGGGCATGTAAAGTTAATACGTAGGACTAGTAATAAACAGGATTAGTAATACTCTTTCTCTACTAGTAACAATTTGTGTGTGTGTGTGTGTGTGGTTCTATATGTGTGTGACTGGCTGTAAACAGCTGAAAGAAACCATACTGAGGTATTCACCGTCAGTCACAAGCGATAAAGGTACTAACAAGTCTCTCCTCTATCCTATCATCTTTTTATACACTTCTTAGTATATACTAAGTGATCAAAAAGTCGGTATAAATTTGAAAACTGAACAAATCACGGAATAATGTAGATAGAGACGTACAAATTGACACACATGCTTGGAATGAGATGGGGTTTTATTAGAACCAAAAAAATACAAACGTTCAAAAAATGTCCAACAGATGGCGCCTCATCTGATCAGAATAGCAATAATTAGCATAACAAAGTGAGACAAAGCAAAGATGATGTTCTTTACAGGAAATTCTCAATATGTCCACCATCATTCCAGAACAACAGCTGCAGTCGAGGAATAATGTTGTGAACGTAAAGCATGTCCAGAGTTATGGTGAGGCATTGGCGTCAGATGTTGTCTTTCATCATCCCTAGAGATGTCGGTCGATCACGATTCACTTGTGAGTTCAGGTAACCCCAAAGCCAATAATCGCACGGACTGAGGTCTGGGGACCTGGGAGGCCAAGCATGACGAAAGTAGCGGCTGAGTACACGATCATCACCAAACGACGCGCGCAAGAATCTTTCACGCATCTAGCAATAGACTGCTACGGTCGCAGGTTCGAATCCTGCCTCGGGCATGGATGTGTGTGATGTCCTTAGGTTAGTTAGGTTTAAGTAGTTCTAAGTTCTAGGGGACTGATGACCACAGATGTTAAGTCCCATAGTGCTCAGAGCCATTTTGAACCGTCTAGCAATATGAGGTGTTTTTTTTTGGTTCTAATAAAATCCCATTTCATTCCAAGCATGTGTGTCAATTTTTACCACTCTATCGACATTATCACGTGGTTTATTAGGTTTTCAAATTTATACTGACTTTTTGACATATATATATACGTGTGTGTGTGTAGGGTGTTACAAAAAGGTACGGCCAAACTTTCAAGAAACATTCCTCACACACAAAGAAAGAAAATATGTTACGTGGACATGTGTCCAGAAACGCTTACTTTCCATGTTAGAGCTCATTTTATTACTTCTCTTCAAATCACATTAATCATGGAATGGAAACACACAGCAACAGAATGTGCCAGTGTGACTTCAAACACTTTGTTACAGGAAATGTTCAAAATGTCCTCCGTTAGCGAGGATACATGCATCCACCCTCCGTCGCATGGAATCCCTGATGCGCTGATGTAGCCCTGGAGAATGGCGTATTGTATCACAGCCGCCCACAATATGAGTACGAAGAGTCTCTACATTTGGTACAGGGGTTGCGTAGACAAGAGCTTTCAAATGCCCTTATAAATGAAAGTCAAGAGGGTTGAGGTCAGGAGAGCGTGGAGGCCATGGAATTGGTCCACCTTTAGCAATCCATCAGTCACCGAATCTGTTGTTGAGAAGCGTATGAACACTTCGAGTGAAATGTGCAGGAGCTACATCGTGCATGAACCACATGTTGTGTCGTACTTGTAAAGGCACATGTTCTAGCAGCACAGGTAGAGTATCCCGTATGAAATTACGATAACGTGCTCCATTGAGAGTACGTGGAAGAACATGGGGCACAATCAAGACATCACCAACAATGCCCGCCCAAACATTCACAGAAAATCTGTGTTGATGACGTGATCGCACAATTGCGTGCGGATTCTCGTCAGCCCACACATGTTGATTGAGAAAATTTACAATTTGATCACGTTGGAATGAAGCCTCACCCGTAAAGAGAACATTTGCACTGAAATTAGGATTGACACATTGTTGGATGAACCATTCACAGAAGTGTACCCGTGGAGGCCAATCAGCTGCTGATAGTGCCTGCACACGCTGTACATGGTACGGAAACAACTGGTTCTCCCGTAGCACTCTCCATACAGTGACGTGTTCAACGTTACCTTGTACAGCAGCAACTTCTCTGACGCTGACATTAGGGTTATCGTCAACTGCACGAAGAATTGCCTCGTCCATAGCAGGTGTCCTCGTCGTTCTAGGTCTTCCCCAGACGCGAGTCATACGATGGAATGTTCCGTGCTCCCTAAGACGTGGATCAATTGCTTCGAACGTCTTCTTGTCGGGACACCTTCGTTCTGGAAATCTGTCTCGATACAAATGTACCGCGCCACGGCTATTGCCCCGTGCTAATACATACATCAAATGGGCATCTGCCAACTCCGCATTTGTAAACATTGCACTGACTGCAAAACCACGTTCGTGATGAATACTAACCTGTTGATGCTATGTACTGATGTGCTTGATGCTAGTACTGTAGAGCAATGAGTCGCTGTCAACACAAGCACCGAAGTCAACATTACCTTCCTTCAATTGGGCCAACTGGCGGTTAATCGAGGAAGTACAGTACATACTGACGAAACTAAAATGAGCTCTAACATGAAAATTAAGCGTTTCTGGACACATGTCCACGTAACATCTTTTCTTTATTTGTGTGTGAGGAATGTTTACTGAAAGTTTGGCCGTACCTTTTTGTAACAGCCTGTATATATCAACTGTAAATTATTGCTATTTCGAAAAGCATTATTCTTTCTAAATGTTGTAGATATGTAAAAGAAACAAAAAAAACTGCAAATAAATGAAAAACGAAAACTGTAAGATGTGCGACCTATTTTAAAAACATCAGGTAACAGGTCTATAATTTGGGAATAAATAAATAACCACTGTATTATCTCGCTCGGTCTCAGAGAAAATGAACCAGTTCAACTGTCTGTACGTCGTCCACCGACGTTATCCGAGTACAGAGGAAAGGAACATTTCAGTACGTCGTACATTCCTCACTGTAGAAGTTTTTGTAAGTGTTAGCGAAGAGGCGAGACTCACCCTGGCTTCAGCAGCGGCGTACGGCTGGTAGGCCTCGAGCCTGCTGCGCCGCCACGCGTCTGCGATACCGACGGCGGCGTGCCACTGCGCCTCGTTCGTGATCTCCGCCCTGGCCCTCGCCAGCAGGTTGTCCATCTGCGCCCGGAGCATCATGTCACGCTCCTCCATCAGCATCTCCTCGACGGCCTCCAGCGTCATGTTGTACTCCTCGCGCTTCTCCTGGAACTCGCGGATCTGCATCTCCCGCTGGACCTCCATCATCCTCTTGCGGTATTCGGCGGCCGCCTCGACCCTCTCGACCTGCTCCAGCCATCGCTGCTCCGTCGCCGCGCGCCTCCGCTCGCCCACGCGCCGCAGCTGCTCGTCCGGCGTGTCCGGGTGGGCCGCGAGCGAGGCCGCCCACTGGGCGCGCAGCGCCGCGCGCGCAGCCGCCTCCACGTCCGACTCCCCGGACATCAGCAGCCCGCGCAGATCCTCCGGCTCCCCCTCGAGCATCTCGAACGCCGGGCACGGAGCGGGAGCGCACGGCGCCGGGGGGCACGGAGGCGGGCGGCACGGGGGCGGAGACGGGGACCGTGCCCGTGCGCACGGCGGAGGCGGAGACGGGGAGCGCGCGCACGGCGGAGGCGGAGACGGCGACCTCTGCACGCGATTCGCGTTAACAGGCAGGCCGGTTGCGTTCCGACAGTGAAAAATAGTTATTTAAGGCTTTGTTTGTGTGCAACTTGGAAAAAAATTATTATTATTAAATGTGTGTGAAATCTTACGGGACTGTCGTGTACATAGTTCGCATAGTCAGCGCGTACACAACTTTCCCAGTAGAGCGCGCCCCACTAAGCACAACAGCGCAGGCGCAGCGCTCGTCCGTCTCCGCACTACGAGATGGCGCTGCCACAGAGACGGACCAAATTCTGCTTCCGCCGATCCGCGTATTAATATGTAACACAGCCAATGGGATTGCTGCTAATGTAGAACCTTTTCTCCTCACGGATCACACTCGCGCAGTGATACGTGATCGCTCAAGGTATTATAACGAGTGTACAGACCTCTGATTAGTCAGTCTGCATTTGTCTGTACCAGTCTATAGTCAAGTTTCAGTCTGCGCCTAATAAAATTACCGTATTCTTGTACATAGCGATGAAGATAAATGTATAGACAGTCTTGTCAAGATCAGAGATATATGTGAGAATAAGATTAACGTACCAATACCAAAGGAACTTCAGATTGTCAATTGTAAATAGCATCCAGAACCAAGTTAAGTAATTTTCATGCTTATTATTTTAATAAATGGGTATGAAAATTAATCAAGTTCTGTTTGAAGTTGGTCACTGTCAATCTGCTACTCTAAGCGTGCAAGTAGCATTTCTATCATCTGACCTAACAGCAGAAGAAAAACACACCACAATAAGACCACGAGACATATCGCTGACACTCGCCTACTTCGTTAGGGTGACAAGTAAAATAATCTGATGGTGTGTGTACTGAAGGTCTTACAGTACACACACCACAGGGACTTAACTGCTAAGGTCATCAGCCCCTAAGCTTATACACTACTTAACCTAAATTATCCTAAGGACAAACACACACGCCCATGCCTGAGGGAGGACTCAAACCTCCGTCGGGGCCAGCCACACGGTCCGTGACTGCAGCACCCTAGACCGCTCGGCTAACTCCACGCAGCCGGAACTTGGACTCTCTACAGCAATTGTTGCCGATTTTTCTGAGACCACAAGCTTTGGGTGCAATCAGGTATTAGATACCAAACCTTCTCCCACCACACCATTGTCAATGGAAATGAGCGTATGGCATCGTTGGCCAGGACGCCACATCTAGGGAAGTTCGGCCGCCAAGTGCAAGTATTATTTCAGTCGACGCCACATTGGGCGACTTGCGCGCCGGTGATGAGGATGAAGTGATGATGAGGACAACACGATGTCCAGTCCACGAGCAAGGATTATCTCTGACCTGGCCAGGCATCGAACCCACGCCATCTGTACAGGATGTGAGCACATTACCACCCACCTAAGCAGGCGGACACCATTGTCAATATTAACCCCTAACTAAACTTTACAATGAAAGAATTTCTAAAATAACTAAAGATCAAAGATGTTTTTGTAGATGTTCTATTAAACCATGAACTAATGAACCATTGAGATAATTAGTACTGTTTCCTTCAAACAGCCTCCCTTTGGAAAATGACGCAATTCTCAGTAAACTGCATATGCTACCTACAACTCCCTCCCAGAAAAGACTAACTCTCATATCACAAATCGATATCACGCCACGGGAATCAAAGTTGGCAATGGAATTGCAAGTTTCCTTCAGGCACCAATAGAGGTCGTGGAGGATCTGGCAAACCAGATGGTGTTTGCCCATTCCCCAACGGCTCTGTGCTGTGAGCGTCCCTTGCCATCGCAATACAGCATAGCTGATGGCAGCCTCACAGCTCACTCGTAATCGGAATCACTTCTATGTGTGATGCTAGGTGGACATTGCCTACTTGCGGCTCCGACCCCATCATTTGTACTTAGTTCAGAGGGTGTCAACCTTGTTGTTATTTGATGAGCTGGTCTCTATCTCTTGCTGCATTAGTTGTAATGGATCTTCGACTGTGTGCTAGCGTATTTACGACCGCTGCCAAGGACTGGAGGGCGTCTGTCGCAGTCCGTCACACCCAGTAAGTTCCAGTGTCATCAGTCGCAGCCCGGCGGAAATCGCAGTAGCAGTTAGCTCCGCCACACACAGAGACAGGCACCACATAGCAACCATAAATGTGCACATAGCGGACTCTGTGCTACACCAGCAATGAGGCTAATGCGGACTATATAGAAGGGCTTGTACCACAACAAATATTTTGACTTGAGTTAACTTTTCATTGCTATGAATAAAGAACAATTTAATCCATGCATGCAGTTTGTGTTACAGAAAGAGCATACTGGCCACCAAACAACATCCTCTCCTTGCTTCTCATTGTACAGCACTACAGAGACAACGAGACGACATAAAAGAATGCTTCGAGAAACAGAAGTTAAATAACTTTCTATTTACTATGTTAACTTGTTCGCTAATCATTTTTGTTCCTGTCCAGTTTTCCTCTGATGACAGCACACCACTCTGTTGCCTATATCTCCTTACCATTTCGTACCAAGTCGTACACAACATTAATTACCCACACTGAGGGTAGACACTTGTTGTAAAGCATGCTTCCTCTGTACCACTCCTCTCCAAAGCGATACTTGCCTCATCCAGATCCTGTAGCCCCATTTAAAATCACCCAAAATTCAAAATCAAAGATGTAACTACCCATAGTGCTTTGTAAATTGGTTGAGGCTCATTTCATTTAAAACCAACCAAAATAAAGAATGCCACAGATATCTGCGAAAATTTGGTGTAAGAAAGTGCATAAATAGAAAGCGATAAAGTAATTTTTTCAGATTTTTTTAGATCAAAATTACAGTCAGGGGGCCATTTTGAAATGTCTAGCATTTTCTCCATCTGGCGTCAGTATCAAAGGTAGGTTGAAAGTTTTTAACTACTGTAACAACCTTATTCATAAATCAATTTTATTCAATTTGGTGTCATTAGAAAGATAAAACGACCAACTATATCACTAAACTATAAAAATGCTGCAACTGTGCATATAAATATCGGCAAATCTGTAATTAAAGTCGTTTGTCAAAATTTTTAACAAACTTCATGAATTTTTTTCTCCAAATCACAAGTTTCAGCAATTTAAATTTTGTCTCAAAAAATTCCTATTGTCATACATTTCAACATTAAAAAAATCAGAAGGGTGTTTGTTCTGTTTCATCGTTTAAAACAGAAAGAACATAAATAATAATACACACATTTCATTTTGTCACTCTTACCTAGTGGTCACAAATGATGATTAGTTCTCATAAAACACATTCATAAAATTCTAAAAAGCATTCATTCTTTCGAACAAGTTTTCAATGGGCAATATTATGTCGACTTCAAAAGTAGATAAACGACCAGTACTTGTGCTTGCAGTAGGAGCAGGCAAAGTCATTAAAATGTTTTCATAAGGTGTCCAGCAAACACCAGTGTGAAGTGGCCATGAATAACTTGAGGAAGGGCCACTTGGACTCATGAACTTAAGTTTTACATCTCTGTGTTCTTCACTTATCTCTAGAATTTTTCCAATCCACCAATGGTTATTGTAGATAGCTGTGACAAACATTTCTCCTATATTTGTGTTAGAGACAGTGTTTTGAATTCCAAGAGGAACTTGAATGAATTTAGTAAATGATGAAACACGCCTTACCAGCGACTTGTTTTCATTCAGTGGTTTCAAAAAGTGGTTCACTCTTGTCCTGGGAATGGTAGAACCAGTCTCATATCGTTTTTGTAACATGTTTGTGAAATTTGTTATCTCCTCTGTTGTAACATAAAAGGTTTCTGTTCCTGGAACATGAGTTTTGGCAAATGTAAACAGATATTTTGGACTTAAAATGTGACTGTCATACGGACGCTGTAAACTTGCTCTTGTTGCTAAACGTTTAATAGTACCACCAACTCCATCACACGCATTTTTGCCATGACTAGTGGCAAAAAAATTACATTCTGCAGTTACTCCATGATCTTGCTTGTGATGGCACAAATTTAAAAAGTTCTTAAAGTTTTTATATTGTGCAGAACTGCCATCACTGAAGTACATAACATGCTGGATGTGTGGTAATTGTTCCAATACATAAGTGAGAGCAGTTTTCTGGAAAACATAGAATGTGTTTATATCATGCTGCAAACAGTCACTTATACAACACAATGGCATTGAATTAATGCAATCATCTGTTTTAAAGTACACCACAAGAGGATGAAGGGTGACTTGAATGTTGTGCCAGTGAAATCCTTGTGCAGTATCCTGAAGCAAACAGGAATAGTTCTTTGCAAAATCCACTGTGATGATGCATGTAGTATCAGAGAGGGTTTCTTTACTTGATTTGAAGTAGTGACTCTGAGATTTTGATACATAATGATGTTGTGTTAAGTTTTGAAGTTTTTGCATGAGATACTCAACAAATTCATTAGTCATCTTCATTAATGTCTCCAGTGTAGGTCGATCAGTTTGCATCTGTTGTTTGAATACAACATTTTCACAATCTTGTAAGGACTCCAGCTCCATTAAAAAATTCGGCAGTTCATACTCATCAGGACACCAAGAACAGTGATGCAGCATGCACTCCTCATTTACCAGATTGCAAACAAGTTTCTGTAGAAGTTCAGTGTATGGTTCTTTCACATGTGCAGCATGCATTGACAATTTTATGTTTTGGTGATACATGCATATACATATGTTATGCATTCCACGACTGTTTATAGTAACACATCCTTTTGGCTTAAGTTCACAAAATTTAGTAAAACCAATTTTATCTTCAGGGTATGTTTCTCTGTAAGCTAAGTATACATCTTTCAGATTATGTAAAATTAGTCTATTTGTCTTATACACTCTTTTGCCATTTTTAGAGGGGCAGACAGACAGTCTTTTTTATTAGCACAAATGCGACTTATATCATCTCCACAGTAAAAATTCTGGACACGTTTTTCCACATCCTTACCTATTCTGTTTCCCACTTTATAACTCCCTTTTGACAAAATACCATCCTCTTTTAGCAATAACCTCGATTTCTTTACCAGGTATTCGGTAGTGTTAAAAAACACTTGGATTTTTTCTTTACTCCATGAAGCAGATGCTAAGGTAAGTATTTTTAGTTTTTCTTTAACAGAACTTCTGCTGAATTTCTCTTTAAGTTTTTGCATTAAAATATTATAGTCTGTACAATCAGCACTGCCAGTTTCTTCAGGTACATTTTGCACTGGAACATGTAGCGCTTCTGATGCTGTTTGCTGGAATTTTAAAGCTAACCGACATTACTTGGATCGAATGTATTTTGGACGCCTGTCTTGTGCTCTCTCGGTAACCTTAAATGGTGAAATTTCAATTAATTCAAAACTTTCATTAAGTTTTTGAAGAGCTGTAGATGGATCTGGTATATATTCTTGACCTTGATCATCAACTTCACATTCATCCATCCCTGGAAGGGTATCCCCCATAGGAGATAAAATATCCTTATGGTATGTTATGCACAGATTGGTACCTGGGATAAGTCAAAGGGTTTTATATTTCCCTGCCATGGTTAAAGAAATAGGTTTCAAAGATTTCTTAGCAGTCTTTTTACCATGCTTCTTAAAAGGGTCACAGCAAATTCTTTGTCTGTCTTCAAATGTTCCCAGATAGAGCCTTTTGTGACAAGAACAAACACTCTCAATATTTTCACAGGTGCTTCTTAGCTTCAGTAATTCAGTAGCAGCTTGATTCAGGCTTGACATATCTATTAAATCAAGCTTTTCGCTGCTACTACTTTTCTTCTGACAAACAACTGTAGATGCAAAACCTAAAGAACATTTGTTTTCCATTGTGATTTTTAATTAACTGTGTATGTTGCAGAAAAGAACTGGATGGCTTGAAACTTTTCGTTGTTCTCTATTTAGTCAAGAATGTACTATGAAGAATCTGTAAGGGGGAAATGAGAAATAGTTAATGACCACTTTATTATGTAATCTCTAATAGTCACATTATGGAACAATTTATATTACAGTTGGACCCCTCAATATGGTACCCCTCAATATGTACAACTCCTCAATATTATATTCTAAAACCCCTCAACTTGATAGTGTGATGTATTTTATAACAGTCAATCAGATGCTACTATAGGAGCATAGTAAGATTCATAATACATAAAACCTCTTATTGTGGAATTGAATTATATTTATTATAATATGTGTTATTTATTTTATTTGAATTATTGTATATAAGTAATAAATTAAACACAAATAAAAAATATTTTTTGTTTAAATTCTGTGAAAATATGTAAAACACTTATAACATTAAAAATGTAGTACTGATAATGTCTTAATGGCTGTTAAAATGAAATGACTAAAAATTAACTTTCAATTGTCAATAAAAAAATCAATTACAAAAATAATCAATAATTATTTATTTATTACTTGGTTATAAATTGTTAGAATTGAGTGCATTAATGATTGGTTTTGAAGCTAATATATATTTCAAGTATATAAATTATGTTTAATAAATAAATTAATATACAAATCTCGACTTTTTAATTTATAACTAAACTGCTGATATCATATAGTGAATAAATAATAATTTAAAGAGTAGTAACGAATTATAAAAATTCCTTCAAATTGGAGTTATAAATATGAATAAATTTTTATTTTAATTTTTTTAAATGAATTATCATTGATCATAATATAATTTTCCATGAAACAAAATTATTTATTGTTAATAAAGAATAATAATATTTATATGAATATATCACTATTTCTAATAACTGATATAAAAAAACTCGTAAAAACAATGTTAAATAAAATATGTGATCTTTTTTCATTCACTATAATCTGATAAATAAAATTCACTAAAACATCTTATAACAAGCCACTATTAAACAAAGCATATATTGCAACTACCTTTTGTACATTATAATGTGATTAAGTGGTCTAGCATCACTTCATAAAAATTATACAACATCAAAGGACACTGTAATATCTTGAAAAAAGCAACCCATTGCGCTTATAGAAGTTAAATTAAGTCTCCCTGGTTATACGTTACTTTGCAACTATACATGGATTGGACGAATTGTTTCTGTTTTTAATTTCAATTGTTCCATTTCACTATCTCATATTGAGGGGCTCTATTTCCCAAACATTATCATATTGAGAAAAATTAAAAAGGGAAATGGATAGGTTAAAGTTCGATATAGTGAGAAGTTTGGTGGCAGGAGGAACAAGACTTTTGGTCAGGTGAATACAGGGTTATAAATACAAAATCAAATAGGGGTAATGCAGGAGTAGGTTTAATAATAAATAAAAAATCAGGAGTGTGGGTAAGCTACTACAAACAACATAGTGAACGCATTATTGTGGCCAAGATAGATACAAAGCCCATGTCTACTACAGTAGTACTAGTTAATATGCCAACTAGCTCTGCAGATGACGAAAAAATTAAAGAAATGTATGATGATATAAAAGAAATTATTCAGATAGTGAAGGGAGATGAAAATTTAATAGTCGTGGGTGACTGGAATTCGACAGTAGGAAAAGGAAGAGAAGGAAACATAGTAGGTGAATATGGATTGGCTGTAAGAAAGGTAAGAGGAAGCTGCCTGGTAGAATTTTGCACAGAGTATAACTTAATCATAGCTAACACTTGGTTCAAGAATCATAAAAGAAGGTTCTATACATGGAAGAAGCCTGGAGATACTGACAGGTTTCAGATAGATTACATAATGGTAAGACAGAGATTTAGAAACCAGGTTATAAATTGTAAGACGTTTCCAGGGGCAGATTTGGACTCTGACCACAATCTATTGGTTATGAACTGTAGATTGAAACTGAAGAAACTGCAAAAAGGTGGGAATTTAAGTAGGTGGGACCAGGATAAACTGACTAAACCAGAGGTTGTACAGAGTTTCAGGGAGAGCATAAGGGAACAATAGACAGGAATGGGGGAAAGAAATACAGTAGAAGACGAATGGGTACCTTTGAGGGATGAAGTAGTGAAGGCAGCAGAGGATCAAGTAGGTAAAAAGACGAGGGCTAGTAGAAATCCTTGGGTGACAGAAGAAATATTGAATTTAACTGATGAAAGGAGAAAATATAAAAATGCAGTAAATGAAGCAGGCAAAAAGGAATACAAACTTCTCAAAAATGAGATCGGCAGGAAGTGCAAAATGGCTAAGCAGGGATGGCTAAAGGACAAATGTAAGGATATAGAGGCTTATCTCACTATGGGTAAGATAGATGCCGCCTACAGGAAAATTTAAGAGACCTTTGGAGAAAAGAGAACCACTTGTATGAGTATCAAAAGCTCAGATGGAAACCCAGTTCTAAGCAAAAAAGGGAAAGCAGAAAGGTGGAAGGAGTATATAGAGGGTATATACAAGGGCGATGTACTTGAGGACAATATTATGGAAATGGAAGAGGAATTAGATGAAAATGAAAAGGGAGATATGATACTGCGTGAAGAGTTTGACAGAGCACTGAAAGACCTGAGTCGAAACAAAGCCCTGGGAGTAGACAACATTCCATTGGAACTACTGACGGCCTTTGGAGATCCAGTTCTGACAAAACTCTACCATCTGGTGAGCAAGATGTATGGGACAGGCGAAATACCCTCAGACTTCAAGAAGAATATAATAATTCCAATCCCAAAGAAAGCAGGTGTTGACAGATGTGAAAATTACCGAACTATCAGTTTAATAAGTAACAGCTGCAAAATACTAACGCGAATTCTTTACAGACGAATGGAAAAACTGGTAGAAGCCGACCTCGGGGAAGATCAGTTTGGATCCCGTAGAAATATTGGAACACTTGAGGCAATACTGACCCTACGACTTATCTTAGAAGCTAGATTAAGAAAAGGTAAACCTGTGTTTCTAGCATTTGCAGACTTAGAGAAAGCCTTTGACAATGTTGACTGGAATACTCTCTTTCAAATTCTGATGGCGGCGGGGGTCAAGTACAGGGAGCGAAAGGCTATTTACAATTTGTACAGAAACCAGATGGCAGTTATAAGAGTCGAGGGACATGAAAGGGAAGCAGTGGTTGGGAAGGGGGTTGAAACAGGGTTGTAGCCTCTCTCCGATGTTATTCAATCTGTATATTGAGCGAGCAAGCAATTAAGGAAACAAAAGAAAAATTCGGAGTGGGTATCAAAATCAATGGAGAAGAAATAAAAACTTTAAGGTTCGCCAATGACACTGCAATTCTGTCAGAGACAGCAAAAGACTTGGAAGAGCAGTTGACTGGAATGGCCAGTGTCTTGAAAGGAGGATATAAGATGAACAACAACAAAAGCAAAACGAGGATAATGGAATGTTGTCGAGTTAACTTGGGTGATGCTGAGGAAATTCGATTAGGAATGAGACACTTATAGTAGTAAAAGAGTTTTGCTATTTGAGGAGCAAAATAACTGATGATGGTCGAAGTAGAGAGGATATAAAATTTAGACTGGCAATTGCAAGGATAGCATTTCTGAAGAAGAGAAAATTGTTAACATCGAGTATAGATTTAAGTAGCAGGAAGTCGTTTCTGGAAGTATTTGTATGGAGTGTAACCATGTATGGAAGTGCAACATGGATGATAAATAGTTTGGACAAGAAGAGAATAGAAGCTTTCGAAATGTGGTGCTACAGAAGACTGCTGAAGGTTAGATGGGTAGATCACATAACTAATGAGGAGGTACTGAATAGAATTGGGGGGGAAGAGGAGTTTGTGGCACAACTTGACTAGAAGAAGGGATCCGTTGGTAGGACATGTTCTGAGGCATCAAGGGATCGCCAATTTAGTATTGGAGGGCAGCGTGGAGGGTAAAAATCATAGATTGAGACCAAGAGATGAATACACTAAGCAGATTCAGAAGGATGTAGGCTACATTACGTAATGGGAGATGAAGCAGCTTGCACAGGATAGAATATCATGGAGAGCTGCATCAAACCAGACTCAGGACTGAAGACACAACAACAACGTCATACTGAGGGGTTCGACTGTACTTTCAAATAACTTACCAGACAGAATGGTTGCTTATGTAAGAAGCGCAAATTCAAGACAAAAAAGTCCTTCAGATATATAAAGTGCACAGACACACAAAACCGTAACACACACAGCCTGTGTTGCATGTGAGTGTTGCTTCTATATTGAATTTTTCATTGCTGTTTCATGTATTGTTTATTAGCTATTTGAAGCAATTAATTATTAGAGCAATATTGAAAGAGTATAAGATCTAACAATAAAGGACCAACACCCTTGTGATTTTTTTGTGTTGAAAAGGATTGCAGTAGGACTTATTTGAAACAAAAATTCCGGTGTGAAACTTGTGACTGCTGAAAAAAAAAATCCTAGAATTTGCGAAAGAAATAGATGAGAAATTACATTAATTACCAATTTTCAAACATTTGTTGCTTAGACACTGAAATTTAATAATTTTTATGTTATATATCTATTCTTTTACTTTCCAATTAATAAAACTGATTCATAAATAAAAAAGTTATAGTGGTTACAAACTTACAAGGCAATTCATTTCTCAATGCAAAGTGGTAGAAGGGGCCCACATTTCAAAATGGTCTCTTAATTACAATTTTGGTCAAAAATTCCAGAAAAAATATTTTAACTCTAGCTCATTATGTACATTCTTACGCCAAATTTTCAGAAGAATCTATGACATAAGGGCAATGTCCACTAGGTGATTTCACATGAAATTACTCTTGATCGTTTGAGTCATTACTTCTGAAGTGGGAGAAATTGGAAGAATTCAGGCTGCCAACAGCTTTGTGTCTGTCCACCATGACAATAACTATGACAATATCTAGAGCAGTATAATATTCATTATACAGAGTGTTTAGAAATTCTCATTACAAACTTCTAGGACCTGTAGAAGGGAATGAGTACATAATACAATATTTTAAATAGAAACCCATATCCGGAAACGTCATCCAACGATGTATACGGCATCAAAGTCATATGCGCCGACACCTGTAAATGTATGTATATGCAAGGTGATTTCGTGATGATGTTACAAACTTTCAAGGATGGTGGAGATGGATAAATGTATGAATGTGAGGTAAGGGTCCCTGGTTCAGAAATGAACAAGTCCAAAGTTACAAGCGAAAATCGTTCTGATACCTCGGACAGTGGAATACAGATTTCCACGCAATCACGAATGCTACCCAACACATACTAAGTATTAGTTCGCTATTCGACTTTCTAGAGACAATATGGTTAAGTCAGCTACATTCCTACCCTCCCAAGAGACCTTACCATTCGGATAGCTCCTACTGTTAATGGGAAATGTGAATCATTACCGCCACACGACACCGGCACTGCAGGCCAAGCACCCCTAGACAGAATTATCCTAGGAAGTCGGTCACATATATATTTGATCGCTATACTTACAATTAAATGTTATCATGCGGTCTCAATTGAATGACATTCGACAACGACCGAAGTATATGAATTTCACCCTGCTGACGGCTGTGGCTCTGGAAATAGAAATATCGGTACCATTCTTATGACTTGAGATACTCCTCTCTTTGCTATCACAGTACTCCACGTCAAATCCATACCTTCCTTACGACTGGACATAGTCATTTCCTTTGCATGTGTGTGAAAACAAATACATAATTTATAAGCCTGATGCTCAAGGCGATCCTTCCACTCACCCCCTATTACTAAGTATACTACTTCGTCAATAACCAATTGCTGGTGATACAAAATAATACTGGCCTAAAATCAACGATGAGTGGACATGGTCATAAGTTTTTCTTGCGAGTGCTACCACTGTGTCTTATAAAGAGAGGCGTAATCGTCTTACAAACCGCTATATGTTAAAATAAAACGCAACCGTACTACAATCACAAGTGGTCTTGGTTCTACATGTGCACACAAGTATCCATGTTAAAAGCTATACTGGGAATGTGGTATGAAATCGGTATTGACAACGCCCTCACGCCGCCGTCGCTACATATTTCTCCAGTATTTGTAACACATTCTGTCTCGATGCATTGTCAGAGGATCGGTGATATATCCACTGGGCTATAGCCAATGGTTGATTGAGAAGAATCACAAACAGTAGATGGTGTGATGATTGAGGTCGTAAGAAATGTGCACTATCTTTTCAGATCTCTAGTGCTACGCTAGCCGCTAGAAATGCCGTCTGGTATTTGTAATCAAGTCCCCCCCATTCAAGAACATACCTGAGTTGGATCCTATGGAGAAGTCTTTTAATGACTCAAGCCACTAGTGAATCATATTTCTGGCACTCTCATATCTCGAAACGAGTCACCTTTCTTTGACCTATCCGCTACAGTAAAATTCCCACTTCGTTTTAGGTAGCCCCTATGCATCCTGCAACTGCCCCCTCAGACTCTGCGCTACCATTCCTGCAGCTTTGCGCAAGTGATCGTTCCAATGTAAGTCGGAACTGAATAGGGGTCGGAGGAAACTACGAGTATATCTACCACCTCCGGCAACCCGTGTAGAAACACGCGAAGCTGAGTTACTGCGACAGTACTATGTTTTGACCATTGATTGGAAATGAAGGTTGCTCCTGCAGCACGAGGTATTATAAAAGACACTACGGGAACTGGGGAGAAGACGCGTATTTTGCTACTGCATTGTGGTGCTTCTCCAAACTACAAGCAGGTACTATAGATCCACGTCCCTCAGGAAAATGCCGACAAACTCTTCCAGTTTCCTTACGTTATAACTCTTTTAATTAAAATCATCCAGTGTGTGTGGCGTGTTATGATAGCTGAAATAACAAGATGATTTACACCGTGCGACGCCTAGTTTTCTGTGAGAGGCAATGGATCAGAATGTGTTAATGTCAGTTTAGAACCTGACACAGACCTCGAAGTCGTGGTGGAAAAACAAAATGTATGGCAGTGAACAAAGCGCGTTACAGCAGAAAAAAAAGAATGTTTCAAATAATGACACAGAGTCACAGGGAGCGTCTCTTGCGATTTACAGTATGGTCCGTGGGATATGGTCATCCTCCTACAGTACAGGTGATGAAACTTTAAACTGGTCTGTGCTGTGGATCAACCTCTGTATATTTAATAGGATCATCACAAGTGCTCGATAACGGCATGCATGCGATATTTGTTTTCTATATATGGGAGAAGAGAGATGTGGTAAAAATATTATCGAGTTCTCTATCAGATAAAGTTAGTGGATCTTTTATAGTTCATAATTTTTCTCTGGTGGATGGAATAGAATAATGATGATAGGATGTTGGGGTGATAGAGGTGAATGGGCCCTGAGGGATGTGGGTCTATAGTTCCTGCTTGTAGTTTGGAAAAGTACCACAATGCAGTAACAAAATCAGCGTCCTCCCCCCAGTTCCCGTATTGAATCCTCTAAATTGTCTAAATAAATAATATTCCACACATTGTCTAAATTGTTGAAACAATATTCCACACACTGCAACCAAATTCCCTCCAAATGTCTGATCAACTGAGTCTTTCTCCCATCAATTTCTGGGAGGGAGTGTGGGAGAGGAGGGGGTTTACTAGAGGGGGAGAGGTTAATTAATTGATCAATTTAATTAAGTAGTCAATCAAATTGATAAGAGTGAGAGGGGCTGTTCCAGTAACTCAGACATGAAAGCGTACTTGTAGCAGCGAGGGAAGGGGGAGGGGGTGGGGGAACAATAGGTTGAGGACCTGTCAGTCAAAAGAAAGGATCCTTTTAGCAGAACAATAGGTTAAGTACCTGTCAATCAAAGGAGGCCAATAGGTTTGCCACTGAGTGCATACCTGCCCCTGATGTAGGCAACCCACACTAACGAAACGGACTGATGCTCTCCTTTGCTCTCTTATCTCACAAAATAATTTGTGATATGGATATAAAACGACTCACTCCACATCTTCAACATTTATCATGTAAATGATCCATGGAACATGAAACTAACTAACTTTATCTTCTGTAGGAGAGAGCTCCACTATCTGAGATTTCCAAACATGGCTCACTTGCGCCAAATCCTCTCCTACCGCTGTACCACAAAACTTCTCAAGCACACCTTGTAATACTAGAACCCCTGGAAGGAAGGATACTGTGCAGTGATCTGAAAACTTATCATGAATTATGAGAGTGTGCCAGATCGATACTGCCTTCCAATGTACTTGTGCATTCCTGATTCTGTTAGTACACGACTGGAGACATTTGTCATCCGTAACTATTTTGCTTGGTATGTATTTTTAGATACTTTATTTGATCCTTTAATCAACTAGTGTTCCTAACTTTGTCTCCAAGCAATGTCTTATAGCTTCTTTACTCAGTTTCCTGAACATAAAACTTTTCTTTTTTACCTAGGTAATTGATGTAGCTACAGCTGTATTTTGGTAACTGATCGTAGGCTCTATTCGAACATCTCTAAAATGATTATGTTTCATATTTTTCCGTTATGGGTGGTTTCAAACGTAACACGCCAAATAGCTGTTTAGAGAGTATCACATCCAGTAATTGCCTGGTTGACTTACAGCCACTACTGCGAATTAAATCAGTTCCTCGCTCTGTCTTTTAGTCAGATCATCTTACTGTGATCGGAGAATAGAGTTGAAATGCTCGTCCATGGGAAAGAATAACTGTCCTCTTTTTTACTTAACCGGCTGTAGCTTCTCACAAAATAGCACACAGAAGGTTCTTACGATGTATTTCTCGCTTCAGATCAGGTACCAGCATAAAAAAATATAAGATATATTTTAAGGCTTCCAATGGAAAACTTTCTAAGTACCCTTTTTCCATAGAACTGATTTCAGCGCTATTGTGTTTTTCAATACCCTATTGCATGGTCATAGACTTGATCCGGGTGCCAAACCATGGAGGAAGTGTTTGGCGGGTACATAGTCTTTGTGCCAAGAAGTATTTCCCTCCAAAATTTAAAATATATCATCATCATCATCATTTAAGACTGATTATGCCTTTCAGCGTTCAGTCTGGAGCATAGCCCCCCCTTGTACAGTTCCTCCATGATCCCCTATTCAGTGCTAACATTGGTGCCTCTTCTGATGTTAAACCTATTACTTCAAAATCATTCGTAACCGAATCCAGGTACCTTCTCCTCGGTCTGCCCCGACTCCTCCTACCCTCTACTGCTGAATCCATGAGTCTCTTGGGTAACCTTGCTTCTCCCATGCGTGTAACATGACCCCACCATCTAAGCCTGTTCGCCCTGACTGCTACATCTATAGAGTTCATTCCCAGTTTTTCTTTGATTTCCTCATTGTGGACACCCTCCTGCCATTGTTCCCATCTACTAGTACATGCAATCATCCTAGCTACTTTCATATCCGTAACCTCAACCTTGTTGATAAGGTAACCTGAATCCACCCAGCTTTCGCTCCCATACAACAAAGTTGGTCGAAAGATTGAACGGTGCACAGATAACTTAGTCTTGGTACTGACTTCCTTCTCGCAGAAGAGAGTAGATCGTAGCTGAGCGCTCACTGCATTAGCTTTGCTACACCTCGCTTCCAGTTCTTTCACTATGTTGCCATCCTGTGAGAATATACATCCTAAGTACTTGAAACCACCTGTTCTAACTTTGTTCCTCCTATTTAGCACTCAATCCGTTTATATTTCTTTCCCACTGACATTACTTTTGTTTTGGAGATGCTAATCTTCATACCATAGTCCTTACATTTCTGATCTAGCTCTGAAATATTACTTTGCAAACTTTCAATCGAATCTGCCATCACAACTAAGTCATCTGCATATGCAAGACTGCTTATTTTGTGTTCACATATCTTAATTTCACCCAGCCAGTCTATTGTTTTCAACATATGATCCATATATAATATGAACAACAGTGCAGACAGTTTGCAGCATTGTCTTACCCTTGAAACTACTCTGAACCATGAACTCAATTTACCATCAACTCTAACTGCTGCCTGACTATCCATGTAAAGACCTTTAATTGCTTGCAAAAGTTTGCCTCCCATTCCATAATCTTGTAGAACAGACAATAACTTCCTCCTAGGAACCCGGTCATATGCCTTTTCTAGATCTATAAAGCATAGATACAATTCCCTGTTCCATTCATAACACTTCTCCATTATTTGCCGTAAGCTAAAGATCTGGTCCTGACAACCTCTAAGAGGCCTAAATCCACACTGATTTTCATCCAATTGGTCCTCAACTAATACTCGCACTTTCCATTCAACAATACCTGAAAAGATTTTACCCACAACGCTGATTAAAGAGATACCTCTGTAGTTGTTACAGTCTTTTCTGTTTCCATGTTTAAAGATTGGTGTGATTACTGCTTTTGTCCAGTCTGATGGAACCTGTCCCAACTCCCAGGCCATTTCAATTATCCTGTGTAGCCATTTAAGATCTGACATTCCACTGTATTTGATGAGTTCCGACTTAATTTCATCCACCCCAGCCGCTTTATTGCACTGCAATCTATTGACCATTTTTTCCACTTCCTCAAATGTGATCCTATTTCCATCATCATTCCGATCCCATTGTACCTCGAAATCTGAAACATTACTGATTGCATTTTCACCTACATTGAGCAACTCTTCAAAATATTCCCTCCATCTGCCCAAGGCATCCACAGGATTCACCAGCAGCTTTCCTGACCTGTCCAAAATACTTGTCATTTCCTTCTTACCTCCCTTTCGAAGACTGCTAATTACACTCCAGAATGGTTTTCCAGCAGCTTGACCCATAGTCTCCAACCTTTTTCCAAAGTCTTCCCACGATTTCTTCTTGGATGCTGCAATTATCTGTTTGGCTTTGTTTCTTTCTTCAACATAACTTTCTCTGTCTACCTGGGTTCTGGTATGTAGCCATTTTTGATACGCCTTCTTTTTCCTTTTACAGGCTGCCTTGACTGTATCATTCCACCAAGCTGTTTGCTTCATCCTACTTTTACACACTACTGTTCCAAGACATTCTTTAGCCACTTCTAGTACTGTGTCCCTATACCTTGTCCATTCCTATTCCAATGACTGTAATTGACTACATTCAACTAACTGGTACCTTTCTGAGATCGCTGTTATGTACTTATGCCTGATTTCCTTATCCTGAAGTTCCTCCACTCTATCCTCCTACATATGGACCTGACCTCCTGCACTTTCGGCCTCACAATCCCAATTTCACTGCAGATTAACTAATGATCAGTGCCATCAAAGAAAAAGAATCCCCTGAATACACGTGTGTCCCTCACAGCCTTCCTGAATTCCTGATCTGTTATTATATAGTCAATGACAGATATGGTTCCCCTGCCTTCCCAAGTATACCGGTGAATGTTCTTATGTTTAAAAAATGAGTTTGTGATTACTAAGCCCATACTGGCACAGAAAACCAAGAGTTGTTTCCCGTTCCTGTTGGCCTCCATATCCTCTCCAAATTTACCCATAACCTTTTCATACCCTTCTGTTCGATTTCCAATCCTGGCATTAAAATCACCCATGAGCAGAACACTGTCCTTGTCCTTTACTCTAACAACTACATCATTGATTGCCTCATAAAAACTATCCATCTTATCTTGATCTGTCCCTTCGCTATGCGAATATACTGACACAATCCTAATTTTCTTGCTAGCCACTGTCAAATCTATTCACATCAGTCGTGCATCTACATACCTTATTGCAATTATGCTGGGTTCCATTTCTTTCCTGATGTAAAGCCCTACACCCCATTGTGCTATTCCTGCTTTGACTCCTGACAGGTAGACCTTGTATTCTCCCACTTCCTCTTCTTTCTCACCCCTTACCCGAATGTCACTAACAGCTAAAACGTCCAGCCCCATCTTACTTGCAGCCTCTGCCAGCTCTACCTTCTTCCCAGAGTAGCCCCCATTGATATTAATAGCTCCCCATCTCATTACCATTTGTTTGCCAAGTCGTATCTTAGGAGTCCCTGGTTTGTCAGTTAGAGGTGGGACTCCATCACCTCCAAAGGTCCGAGGCATTTTGCTCTGATTGTTGCCAGCATCATATTTAAAGTACCAGGGAACCAGGTTGCTAGCCTTACTTGCCCCAAGTCCCATTGGGTTTTACCCCTAATGGCTGAGGGACTAACCGGTGGATTTGGTAGTCTTTGCCGTATGAGCACAAAGGTGACCACGACTCAGAATATGTCTGAGATGCCCAGCCTTATTCCAAAGTAACTGGTATCCCGACTGTCGGGACCACTTACTTGGCCACTCATACGTTGCCCGTGGTTCATGAACTAGGACATGACTACAGGAACCCACACCAGTGCTTTAAAATATATGAGAAATGATTTTTGTTGTCTACAGTACTACTAGTTAAGAACTTACTGCTGTATTTCTGTACTTGTTTTACTACGAATAATACATGGTGCTTCAGCATGAAAGATACTTGCAACAAAACTTTCTTACTGGTGCTTAGACCAGTTGGTTTCCTGGTATGGTACGTAGAACATTCTTAATTAAGTATTTATTTTCTAATTTGTCTCATTACACAGGTCTGCGAGTGAAAAAGTGCATAGGATATTTTAACATTTTCTTATAGATTTTGACCTCCCAAAAACAGGAAAAATATTCAAAAATTTCCATCACATAGGTTTTTATGTATATTACAGTATTTAAGTTCATTAGTAATAAACCTATGTGGCTTTTTTTAATTTAATAATTATTAAAAATTATATCAATTATAATTGATAAAATAAACATAAATTTAAAAAATTTACAATGTTAGTGTTCTTTGTTACCACTTGCAGGTTTTACCATAAACTCCTGGGCGCCAGAACCAAATGCAAACAATGTTATTGTTCAGTTTTATCGTGTTGCGACAAGTCAAATGATGATTTGTATCTTGTATGAAATGAAGAGACACTTTCAGTAGACATATTGCTATTCAAGTGAACAGTGCTGTTGTTTATCTCTAGTCATAGCTACAATAGGTTGTGTTATTTCTCCAAACAGCTTTTCTTATATCTGTGGTGAATACACTATAAAAAGTCAACAGTGAAACATAAGCGATTTTGTGAGGAAAGTTTATTTTGCTAACTTTAAATTAAAACTTGGTGATCAAGATAAACCATGGGCCACGCATATGGTGTGTAGAAGATGTGAAGAAGATCTTCGTTTGTGGTTTAAGCGTAAGAAAAATGGATTTCAATTTGGAATTCCTATGATATGGTGTGAGTAGAAAAACCATATCACTGATTGCAAACTTCTATTCAGTTGATGTAAAGGGATTCAATTCAAAAAACAAATGAAGCATAAGTTATCCTAACCTCGACTCAGCTATACACCCAGTGCCCCATAGCTCTGATATACCTATACCACAGCCACCTTCCAGTTTGGATGAATACCCGAGTTGGAACACGAAGTTACATGCACCTCCTCAGGGTGAATCAAGCTCATATCTTTCTTTAGACAAAGATAAAAGGCCTCAACTATTTTCTCAAAGTGAGCTCAATGATCTAGAAAGAGAGTTAGGTCTTTCAAAAGATACAGACGAACTGTTAGGTTCCAGATTCAAAAATAAAAACCTTTTATCATCTGGCTCCTCATTTTAATGGTACAGACACCGAGTAAAAGAATTTACCCAGTTTTTCTCAAAAGAAGGAAATTTAGTTGTTTGCAATGATGTGGAAAGAATCATGCATTGCATTTATATGCGGTATGACTCATCTGAATGGAACCTATTCATTGATTCATCCAAAACTAGTCTTAAAGTAGTATTATTGCACAATGGAAATAAATTTGCATCACTTCCGATGGGACATTCTGTGCACATGGACGAAAACTATAACTATTTGGCCATTACCATGGAAAAAATCAAATATCAGGACCATCAATGGATGGTTTGTGGAGACTTCAAAATACTCGTGATGTTTTTGGGTCAGCAGACAGGCTATACTAAAATACCCATACTTCTTATGCTTGTGGGATAGTAGAGCCAGAGAACAGCACTGGACTAAAAGTGATTGGCCACCCCGAGATACTTTAAAACCTGAGAGAAAAATGTTATCAATACTACTTTGGTACCAACAGAAAAGGTTTTGTTGCCCCCTCTCCATATCAAATTGGGGTTGATGAAACAATTTGTAAAATCGCTGCAAAAGGATGGAGACTGTTTTAAACATCTATGTACAAAATTCTCGAAGCTGTCAGAAGCAAAATTGAAAGAGGGAGTCTTCACTGGCCCTGACGTAAGAAAACTTTTAACTGACACCCTCTTTGTGGAAAGTATGAATGAGAAGGAAAAAGAAGCTTGGGTATCGTTCAAGGATGTAGTGCGAAATTTTTTGCGAAATACTAAGGATCCAGACTACAAAACCATTGTTCAATGGATGCTAGCAGCATAGGAAGCTCAAGGCTGCAAGATGAGCTTGAAGGTTCATTTTTTACACTCGCACATAGACAGTTTTCCTGAAAATATGGGAGCTTACAGTGAAGAACAGGGGGAGCGGTTTCACCAGGATGTCCATGATATCGAGAGACGGTACCAAGGAAAATGGGTTGTCACTATGCTTGCTGACTACTGTTTGATGCACAACTAAAGATAGAAATCGGAAAAGGGCTCGGCGAAGTATCAAGGAAAAGAAGAAAAGGTTTCATAAAAAGCATGAATAAGTATAATATTGTCACTGTATGTCTCAAAATAATGTTTCATGGGTTGTAAAAAAATATTATGTTTGATAATTTTGAATAAACGAGTACTTTTACCAGTTTTTTGGGTTTGAATTTGCAAAAAAAACCTTATATGATAGAAAAAATGGACATCACATCTGAAATCACCGCATTCTAAAATATATAATTCACTACAAATATCTCATGCAGCTGACAAAAATTTTTTTTTGCAGACCTGTGTTATTTTTTGCGGGGATGCGGCGAGTAGCATAATTGTGTAGTATCAGAATATCTTCTCAGTTTTTTGGGTACAAATCAGTCATGTACAAACAGAGATATATTGTTTTTCATTCTCCTAATAAATCTGAGATTTGGCACTTGGAACGTTTCTCGCTTGTGCTCATAACAGCTACAGTGTATATCTGAATTGCAACATGCTGATACTTTCATCAATTTCTCGAAATATTTTTGCTCTCTTTTCTGCGATGAATTTTAATATCTTTAACGCGAAATTTTTTGAGTTTGCATGTGAATACGAGAATCATATTTTAGACGATCTCGCTAGTTCAAGCGTAGGGCATTTAAGTTGTAATCAATAAGGAAAAAAAAGGAGGAAAGTCCCTCTATTCCTGGGAGATAAGCACGGGAATAGAAAAGGTGGAACGGGGCATAGAGTGTGCGCTAATTGTACAACAAAGACTACTAGTCTGTGGCCTGCCTCTGAGGAAGAAGTATTTGGAGTAAGTTGCGAGGCAAAAGTGTTCAAGTGTGCCTCGTATGCGAATGACTTAAAATTGCAGTGTAGATGTATACGTAGACGTAGATCTAAAAACAGGCACTTTTTGACATAGTCATTGCAGCATATGTGGAGACCAGTGTATAATACGCAAACGCATGCCGCAGAGGACGATCGTTTGGTTGCAAAGCTTGGGCCATTTCCACTTTGTACACAAAAATGTGTAACCGCTCCGGTAACATTTTATGCACAATTGATCTTACTTCCTACAGTTTGCATGATGCACAATGGATTGACTTCTGGGAGCTGAGTTGAAACGTAGCTTGCACTCCGTCAACACCAGCTTGAGACACAGCGGGATATCCACTTAGAGGAAGGTTCTAACACTGCTTGTCTGTTTAAAGTTTTTAAATCGCCTCATTACGTTTATTTTTGTCGGTGGGTGCCTCTCATGCTGGCATCAATAGTTTCGTAGTACCATTGTAACAGATTTGGATTCTGTGTATCTGATGACGCTTTGCACGTTCTACTGATCTGTCACCATTTTGATGCACTCCTAGTCAAATGTGCAGCAAAGGATAAAGAAACAAACTTTGAGAACTGCTAAACATTTTACAAGAAACCACGGTCTTCCGTCTCTAGTAGTGTCCAGCTTATGAGAGTTTGTAATGATGCATGGAGAACGCTTCCCTAAACACTGACACATGGCAATATGGATAGGTTTACTGGTGAAGAGCACAGCGTTGTCACTTTGTGTACGGGAGCAACAAATACAATGGAACAGCAGCAGATCGACGCTGTCTTGAGTTGTTCCAGAAAAAACGGCAACCATATCAGAGTGCCTTTGCTTCTGTCCATAGGCGTCTACGAGAAAACGAGTCATTTCATGTTATCGTGATTGCATATTATAGGCTTTTGCACTGAAGTACAAGTATCTTCAAGGAAAGGAAGGTAAATGGGATAATACACTGAGGTGAAAAAGAGCCATGTGACACCTCCTAATATCGTGTCGGACCTCCTATTGCCGGGTGTAGTGTAGCAACTCAACAAGTGATTTGAAGTCCCCGGCAGAAATATTGAGCATTGCTGCATCTGTAGCCGTCCATAATTGCGAAAGTGTTGCCGGTGCAGGATTTTGTGCACGAACTGACCTCTCGATTATGTCCCATAAATGTTCGATGGGATTCATTTCGGGTGATCTGGGTGGCCATATTATTCACGCGAATTGTCCAGGACGCTTTTCAAACCAAACGCGAGCAATTTTGGCCCAGTGACACGGTGCATTTCATCGATAAAAATTCCAATGTTGTTTGGCTGCAGATGCTCTCCCAGTAGCCAAAGACAACGATTTCCAGTCAATGATCGATTCTGTTGGAGCAGAGAACCCATTCCATTCCATGTAAATATAAGTCACGCTATTATGGAGCCACCACAAGCTTGCAGACTAGTTCCTGTGAGTTACCATGGGAAGATGTCGTTCTTGCCAACCGGAATAAAACAATGGTTGGATCCGGGAGTTGTTGACAACTTGGGTCCATGATTCTGTGGGGTCTGCACTACACTCGAACCCTGTTATCAGCTTTATCAAATGAAATCGGGACTGAGCCGACGAGGCCACGGTTTTGTAGTCGTCTACGATCCAAGCAATACGGTCACGAGTCTAGGAAAGGCGTTGCAGGCGATGTCGTGCTGTTAGCAAAGGGACTCACGTCGGTCGTCTGCTACCTATTAACGCCCAATTTCGCCGGCCTGTCATAACGGATGCGTTCGTCGTACGTCCCGCATGGATTTCTGCGGCTATTTCACTCAGTGTTGCTTGCCTGTTAGCAGTGACTACTCTACACAAGCGTCCCTTACCTAGGTCGTTACGTGAAGGCCGTCGGCCACTGTGTTGTCTGTGATGAGAGGCAACGCCTGAAATGTGGTATTCCGGGCACACTCTTGACACTGTGGATCTCGGAATATCGAGTTCCCTAACTATTTCAGAAATAGAGTATACCGTCTGTCTAGCACCAAATTCCAAACCGCTTTCAAAGACTGTTAATTCCGGTCAGGAATCAGCTGTGTACAAATGATAGCTGCGCCAATGGACGGCCGTTTTATACCTTGTGTAAGCGATACTGCCGCCATCTGCGTACGTGCATATCGCTATGGAATGGTGTCTGTCGCCTTAGTGTAAATCGAATAAATGACGCTTCATTATTATTGTGTGTTGAGTCATCAGAGGCCACGGGTTCCTTATACCAAATGTGTGAATTGCTAATGGACCAAACTGCAAAGGTCATCGGTTCCTAGTCTTACACAGTACTTAAACTAACTTGCAAGGGGAGGCAACGGCGTTTGGAACGAGCATTTACTTCAAACTTCGAACACTCGTAGTACTCCATTAAGACAATAAAATGTGTAAGCAGTAGCGCGTACTTCTCAAGTGTTATTGAGAAAATCACAAGATAATTTCAGTCGTCAAATACATACCTCTGCGTTGCCGTTTCTGCCATGAAGCGGCGGCAGCCTGGGAAAAAAAAATGGGTAGCGTTAAAGCCCCGTAATCGCTGGATCGCTAGATCGAGTCCCATTCGTCAGTTGTTTTTTTTTTTTTTTTTTTTACTTTTAACACAGTCATTTTCTTTACTATTTATATTACAATTGATATAATGGGAAAATTTACAATGTTATTTGGTACTCTACAAATTTTTATTATCACAAATAATATAATATTCGTAACTATCAACTAGCAAACGACCAAACGCATAAAGTGGTACTGAAAATGTATGCTTGTCCGTGTCTTCAAAATTGTTCGTATATAATCGAAAAAGAACAAGAAATTTCTTCTCGTGAAGACGCTATTAAAATACACTCGATACTGCATGGTCAATTATCAGCGTCGATATTTGAGGAAATGCTGCGTTATGCACGGTTTGCTTCCAAATTATCAGCTGAAAGCGAGGTTTTCGAAAATATTACGGAGGTTTGTTTTTCCACGGAAAACCTAAAAAGACCTTGCGTATGCGGAAACAGCATTTGTTCAATGCAGCTGCGCCGTTTAACTTTATGTTTTCCATGTTTTTACGAAAAATACCATCCTGCCATTGTACTCGTAATGTCGAAAGCGACGATTGATTGTACATCTTTCGAAAGCCGTCTGTGCCGGACAAAACTTGGAGGTACCAAGTAGTTTCGGGCTCCTTCCACGTATAAGGGATTTCTCGAATCACGGACAAGCATACATTTTCAGTATCACTTTATACGTTTGATCGTTTACTAGTCGAGAGTTATGAATATTATATTATTTGTGATAATTAAAATTTGTAGACTGCCAAATAACATTGTAAATTTAAGGGGGGTAGGACGTCAAACTGGCCGACTTGGAACAGGAGAGGCACCACAGTCTATACTTTTATAAGTAATTCATAAAACTTTGTCAGCATGACCAGGAAGAATTCAGGATTCACACTCGTAGCAGCGGAAGTTCAAAAATATAACAAAATAATTTTTTTACATGTGAAATTTCATCATTTTTTCACTTACTATTGGCTGCATTTGTTGCTATAGGTACACTTTTCTTCATAAGTAAGAGAGACCGTTCGATGAATTTTGCACAGCATACAAACCATACCTAGAGGTGTCTTGAAACTCTTGAATCTATTTAATTTATGAAAAAATGAATGAGCTGTTACGTTTTAAACTTTATGCTTAGAAAAAAATCAAATTTTGTAGTTAATTATCTCATTTTTTACCACAGTTTTTAATAGATTTGGAAAATTCTAGAGTTTCATACACCTTTAAGTATGGTTTGTATGCTGTGCAAAATTCATCAAAGAATCTCTCTTACTTGTGAAGAAAAATGTACCTATAGCAACAAATGCAGCCAACAGTAAGTGAAAAAATGATGAAATTTCATACCTAAAAAAAATTATTTTGTTATGTTTTTGCACTTCCACTGCTATGAGTGTGAATTTTGAATCCTTCCTGGTCATGCTGACAAAGTTTTATGAATTTATTTGTAAAAGTATAGTAGACAGTAGAAAATCAAATGTCCTGTGGAGCCTCTCCTGCTCCAAGTCGGCCCGTTTGACGTCCTACCCCCTTAATAAAAGTTCATCCGATTACACGTATTTATCCCATTATATCAATTCCAATATAAATAGTACAGAATATGACTGTGTTAAAAATAAAAAATAAAACTGACAAACGGGACTCGATCCAGCGATTACGGGGCTTGAACGCTACCCATTTTTTTTTTTTTAATCTCATTTTGTTCGTCTTCGTTCTTTGTATCTGCTCGGGGTGGACTTCACAAGACAGCCATTTTAGTTCGTCGTTGATTCATTAACTCAGTTTTTTATTAGAGACGGCAGCTAACCGTCTGACCGAACACGCTGAGTTACCGTGCCGGCATCCACTCGGCTGGCGCCGCTTTCTGGTAAAAACGGCCACGCACAGGTATATATTTGAGGACCGAAATTATCTTGCCATTTTCTCAATAACGCTTGAGAAGTACGCGCTACTGCTTACACATTTTGTTGTCGTAATGGAGTACTACGAGCGTACGAATTTTTAAGTAAATCCGTGTTCCAAATGTCGTGGCCTCCCCTTGTTAGCCTAACTTACGCTAAAGCCGTCGGCACACGGACTGTGCCGTCGAACGTTAACGTTGAGCGTGCCAAGTTCAACGTGCTGCTGAACGCTCAGGAACGATGCGACTTGTGCATACGGTACGTGGGCCCCAACGTGGTATACGCGATCGCAACGCACTCCTGCGGCAGTTGAGGGATGTTTCTAGTTCGTAAATCACATCGTTTACTCAACGAGCGCTCGTAAATTTCCCACATTAGGTCTTTCAAAACGCACATTTCCTCCATCGTCCACGAAAAGGAAAGTACCATGTCCAACCAATAAGACACAGGCTTATAAAAGTTCCATTACAAACAATGTGGTACAAATTTGGAATACTTCTCCACATAAGATAAACATTATTTCATCATTCCCACATTTTAGTAAAACCCCAAGGTCAGTCTTACTTGATCACTGTTCCTACCCAGAAGCAGAATCTTTGCAACATGTGAATTACGAAGCGTAAAAGAAAAAGGAGCAAAATTTCTTTATACAAGTAGCGCAAGCTGTCCTGTAGATTAAGCCAATCGAACAAAGTTACCCTCAAAAAGAGGTGAACTTATATTTGCATAACATCAGACATTATAGTATATACTTACATTAAACTAATAATAAAGTATCTGAACCTAATAAAAACGCGAATGTTAGGAAAAGAAATTTGGAAGTGGCAAAACGCAAACCACTGCTACAACAGACAGTCCCATACGGTACAGTGATGCTACTCATTAAGCTAAACCAACAACACACAGATGTTTACTAAACATTTATTTTACTTGTTGCTGAAAACCTTAATCGTAAATATGTTACTAATTGCAATTTAATTATAACAAGTTGTATCAAGAACAATGCTTTTTGGGTGGATCTTCAGTGTGTCGCTGCCTTCAAATAGCATACTCTCATAATATGCAGGTTACAATAATTCTTTTCCCATGAATATGATGCTACTCATCATTTTATTGGAACGAATCACAAAGTTAACAATGGGTTTTTCCAGTGATTCTCAATTTGCGTGTGCTCAGAAACGGCATATATAGATATAAGCTTGAAATGAATGCGAATATGGCGCCTCACAACTCTGTACTGAAGGGAGACGGCGTGCGTGTGACGTAGGTGGCGTTGTGCCATCTCATTGGTCAACGCTCAGACGCACGCTCAGAAAATCTGACATGCCAGATGTTGCTCTGCGCGTTCGGAAAGACTCCAGAACGTGCTACTCCACGCTATGACGTCAGAAACTCGGCACACTCAATGCTCAACGTTCGGATCCACGCTCCCGTGCCGACAGCTTAAGGACCACACAACACCCATGCCCGAGGGAGGACTCGAACCTCCGACGGGGGCTCCTTATACCAAAACACTCAGAAAATATCCCTGAACAACCCCCCGCCCGTTGCCGCGCCTCTATCGCTGTATCCCTCCCTCTCTCCACCTCCACACGCTCCATCTCCTTCATCGGGGCAATTTCCAGCACCTCCCCCTCCCGGATGATGAACTTCGCCGTGACATCTACCCTTCCTTACAACTGTAACCTGGCCTTGTTCCCCCCCTCTCCCCAGGGCCCCCTTTTTCCTCTCCCCTCCTTCTCCCAGAGCGGATTTTCCTCCTTCCCCCCCCCCCTAAGGCCCTGCACCCCATCCTTGCCTCTTTCCTTCCCACATCCCTCCCTACCTGGCCCTCTTCAGCGCGCCCCCCGCCCATCCCCCCCCTCTCTTCCCCTCCCTCCCTTCCCCCTTCTCTCGGTCTCCCTCATCTCCTTGCGCCTGGCAGATCCTCCATTTTGATCATCGTCAGTGTGCCACGACAGTGCTGTGTTTAGTGCTGTTTCTCCTGTGTGTCAAGAGGTGTGATTTTAATTGTGTGCTGCCTTGAGGTTCACTGTCAGTGTTTGTTATGTGCTATGCCATCTGTCGATACTTTTATGCTCCAGTCATACTGTGCCTTGTGTTCTTTTAATTGTGCCAGTGTGTGGTTTTTTTGTGTGCACTACTTTTTTACAGTTTTTATCTCCATTTTACAGTCACCCTTTTTTTCTATTGCCTTCCACAATGTTCCCCCGTTTTTATATCTGTGTTCACCATATTTTCTCCTTTGTATACACTCCTGGAAATGGAAAAAAGAACACATTGACACCGGTGTGTCAGACCCACCATACTTGCTCCGGACACTGCGAGAGGGCTGTACAAGCAATGATCACACGCACGGCACAGCGGACACACCAGGAACCGCGGTGTTGGCCGTCGAATGGCGCTAGCTGCGCAGCATTTGTGCACCGCCGCCGTCAGTGTCAGCCAGTTTGCCGTGGCATACGGAGCTCCATCGCAGTCTTTAACACTGGTAGCATGCCGCGACAGCGTGGACGTGAACCGTATGTGCAGTTGACGGACTTTGAGCGAGGGCGTATAGTGGGCATGCGGGAGGCCGGGTGGACGTACCGCCGAATTGCTCAACACGTGGGGCGTGAGGTCTCCAAAGTACATCGATGTTGTCGCCAGTGGTCGGCGGAAGGTGCACGTGCCCGTCGACCTGGGACCGGACCGCAGCGACGTACGGATGCACGCCAAGACCGTAGGATCATACGCAGTGCCGTAGGGGACCGCACCGCCACTTCCCAGCAAATTAGGGACACTGTTGCTCCTGGGGTATCGACGAGGACCATTCGCAACCGTCTCCATGAAGCTGGGCTACGGTCCAGCACACCGTGAGGCCGTCTTCCGCTCACGCCCCAACATCGTGCAGCCCGCCTCCAGTGGTGTCGCGACAGGCGTGAATGGAGGGACGAATGGAGACGTGTCGTCTTCAGCGATGAGAGTCGCTTCTGCCTTGGTGCCAATGATGGTCGTATGCGTGTTTGGCGCCGTGCAGGTGAGCGCCACAATCAGGACTGCATACGACCGAGGCACACAGGGCCAACACCCGGCATCATGGTGTGGGGAGCGATCTCCTACACTGGCCGTACACCACTGGTGATCGTCGAGGGGACACTGAATAGTGCACGGTACATCCAAACCGTCATCGAACCCATCGTTCTACCATTCCTAGACCGGCAAGGGAACTTGCTGTTCCAACAGGACAATGCACGTCCGCATGTATCCCGTGCCACCCAACGTGCTCTAGAAGGTGTAAGTCAACTACCCTGGCCAGCAAGATCTCCGGATCTCTCCCCCATTGAGCATGTTTGGGACTGGATGAAGCGTCGTCTCACGCGGTCTGGACGTCCAGCACGAACGCTGGTCCAACTGAGGCGCCAGGTGGAAATGGCATGGCAAGCCGTTCCACAGGACTACATCCAGCATCTCTACGATCGTCTCCATGGGAGAATAGCAGCCTGCATTGCTGCGAAAGGTGGATATACACTGTACTAGTGCCGACATTGTGCATGCTCTGTTGCCTGTGTCCATGTGCCTGTGGTTCTGTCAGTGTGATCATGTGATGTATCTGTCCCCAGGAATGTGTCAATAAAGTTTCCCCTTCCTGGGACAATGAATTCACGGTGTTCTTATTTCAATTTCCAGGAGTGTATTTTTAAATGTTTTCTATTGTTTGTTCTATGTCTCTCGGCTATAGCGTAGCGGATATGCTGCTGCAAGCCCACCCCGATGGGCAATTGAAATACAATAAAGGAAAAAAAAATCCCTGAACAACCTCCGAAATGTTGTCGGAGTTCAGGTTTACTGCATATAACGACCAGACTGCTACGAACAAATAGTGCCTGTTTTCACCTGTCTCCGCGGGACGCAAACTTGCCCCGCCGTCGAAGTGGAGGGCTGTGGCGTCGACACGCAGATCCGGCGGGGAGGCCTGAGACCGGACCTGATCTGAGGCGCCCTGAGGCCGGAGGTCCGCGGGGTGGCTGTGGGCGAGGGCGCGCAGGGAGCGCACGGCGCCGCAGAGGCGCGGGCAGAGCCGTACGTCTGCGGCGGGCGCAGGCCGCTAGCGCGCGGCACGCGGGACTGTGCGCCCGGGCACGAGGACGGCGCGCGCACCGGCACCGGCAGCCGGCCCGCGCTGCGCGTCGGCATCGGAAGCTGAGACCGGCCGGCCATCTTGCGGGCGTAGCATCGTCTGCGGCCGAGCCCAACACGCAGCCTTGTTTTTGTAAACATTATTCAGTGTATGCTTTACGATCGTGTTCGTGATAATAAAACCACAAACAATTCGTGTACAAACTTTTTATTTAAAAACATATTCAAAACTTACAATTCGTGAAAACTGTGTGCACTTGAAAGCTCAACCCTGCCAATAACTGCTTTATGATTGACCTCCCTATCTGAATGCCCTTGTCGTGTTCTTTCTAAGGAAATTCTTATCTTCTCTGAAAACTGTGCTACTAAAAAATTACCTTCATTCAAAACTATTGATACACAGTACGTTGTAATCTTAGAAATTAAGGGGGATAGGACGTCAAGCGGGACGACTTGGAGCAGGAGAGACACCACAGGCATTTTTAACTTCCACTGTCTATACTTTTAAAAATAAATTCATAAAACTTTGTCAGCATCACCAGGAAGGATTCAGGATTCACACTCATAGTAGTGGAAGTGCAAAAACATAACAAAATAATTTAATTTTTACATTTGTATTTCACCTTTTTTCACTTACCATTTCCTGCATTTGTTGCTGTAGGTACACTTTTCTTCATAAGTAAGGGAGATTTTTCGATTAATTTTGCACAGCATACAAACCATACTTACGGGTGTATTAAACTCTAGAATTTTCCAAACGTATTAAAAACTGTGGTAAAAATTGTAATAATTAACTATAATATTTGAGTTTTTTCTAAACATAAAGTTTAAAATGTAACAACGCATTCATTTTTTCATAAATTAAATAATTTCTAGAGTTTCATACACCTGTAAGTATGGTTTGTATGTTGTGCAAAATTCATCGAAGATGAAACGTGTACCTCTTCCACTGCTATGATTGTGAATCCTGAATCCTTCCTTGTCATGCTGACAAAGTTTTATGAATTTATTGGTAAAAGTATAGACAGTAGAAATTAAAATGTCCTGTCGTGTCTCTCCTGCTCCAAGACGGCCCGTTTGACGTCCTACCCCCCTTAATGCTTTCGAAAATACAGGGCGTTCGAAATTTTTTTTTCGAAATTTGTCGTTAAGTTCCTACGGGACCAAACTGCTGAGGTCATCGGTCCGTAGGCTTACACACTACTTAATCTAAGTTAAACTACCTTACGCTAAGAACAACACACACACACACACCTATGCCCGAGGGAGGACTCGTACCTCCGACGGGGGAGCCGTGGCAAGGCGCCCGAGACCACGCGGCTACCACGCACGGCTGGTGTTTGGAAATTCCCGTTGTAAACTTCTACGACCCGTAGAGGGGAGTGAGTACATAATATCTTGAATAGGAACCCACTTCCGGAAAAGTACCGTTTCTGTTCTACGACAGTTTCAGTTGTGTAACAAGTCCACGTCTGCTGAAGGAAAGAGAAAAGTCTCAGAGCTGCTTGTCCTGATATGCAGTTGGGTAGACAGGATGACGTTTACACCTATGGACTACTTGTGTATCTTATGTAAAGTTTAATTTACGAGGCTCCTGTAGAGACAGAGGAAGATCTGCTGGCACGAGTTCTGGCCGCTGCACTAGAAACTGAAGAGACACCAGGTGGCAACGAGAGTTTATCAGAACAGGCTTCGTAGATACAATGTCAGTAACACCGTTGGTCGTCGCCACATCGAGCCGCAGTTGTAATACGTCAGTACTGTTCTCTATTTACAGTGTGCTTGGATCTTTTTTTGTTTTGGAATAGTGTAAAAACGTAATGTTTAAGTGTTAATACAAATAAAAGTGCTTAAATGATAAATGGATATTTCATTATGTATCCTTTCGAATGGTTACCTAGTAATTACACTGCATTATGACTAACTGAATTGCTCAAGCAGAAGTGAATTGAAACCGTCGTGTAACGCAAATGGTACGTTTCTCAGCATGTGTTCCTATTGAATATGTTTGTACTCACTCACCTCTACAAATCCTAGAACTTTGTAATGGGGATTTAAGAACACCCTGTACAACGTCACTGTCTCGTAGTCACAATTTTTCTGTATCCAAGAAAGTATAATTACCACTTTAGTGAAGTATGGAAAAACTGGTAGAAGCCAACCTCGTGGAAGATCAATTTGGATTCTGGATACGTCTAGGAAGGACCGTGGCAATACTGACTCTGCGACTTCTCTTAAAAGACAGGTTAATTAAAGGCAAACGTATGTTTATAGCATTTGTAAACTTAAAAGAAAGCTTTTGACAAAGTTGACTGGACTACTCTCTTTCTAATTCTGAAGATAGCAGGGGTAAAACACAGGGAGCGAAAGAAACCAGACGGCAGTAATTAAGAGTCGAGGGGCATGAAAGGGAAGCACTCGCTAAGAAGGGAGTGAGACACTGTTTTAGTCTATCCCCGATGTTATTCAATCTGTACATTGAGCAAAAAGTACAGGAAATTAAAGAAAAATTTGGAGCAGGAATTAAAAATCAGTGAGAAGAAATAAGAACTTTGAGTTTGCCAATGACATTGTAATTCTGTCGAAGACAGCAAAGGACTTGGAAGAGCAATTGAACGAAGTGCAGTGTCTTGAAAGGAGGATATAAGACGAACATCAACAAAAGCAAAACGCCTGATAGTAAATAACAACTGCACTTTAAAAAAAGACTAATGAGGCACCCATTCGCTGTAGTCAGAAAAGTAGGCTGTGGCAGATGGTATAGCCTCACGTGGCACAGAATAGTCCGTGTGAGCCACCTCCGCTCTACACGGAAATAATATTTCAACGAAAGGACACATAGCACTAATGCAGAAGCGACGAAATAAAGTACTAGGGTTAGTCAAAAAAAATGGTTCAAATGGCTCAGAGCACTATGGGACTTAACTTTTGTGGTCATCAGTCCTCTAGAACTTAGAACTACTTAAACCTAACTAACCTAAGAACATCACGCACATCCATGCCCGAGGCAGGATTCGAACCTGCGAGCGTAGCGGTCGCGCGGTTCCAGACTGTAGCGCCTAGAACCACTCGGCCAGCCCGGCCGGCTCGGGATAGTCTTAAAGTTTTAATTATCACTTCTAAAAGAATATAGTTACACAATTAATTTTGTTTATTTTCAGATACGTCCCTGTAGTCATGATACACATTGACATAGCTGCTCCAACAGTACCGTAACACACCGCTAGAGGACCTAAAACAAAACGCCGCAGCCGACCTCCACTTTGTGGTAAACGGACATTGTTCCTTACTACGAACAGTGACTAAAAACGTGTGATAATTCCCCAGGTTTTCTAACCAAAGCACATTTTCATCCACAAGTTAATCTTGATTTATTAAAAGGGCCGAAGTCAATTGACTCTGCTTTTGAGAAAACTAAAATAACTGTTTGCCAGCTGGTTCAGTTGTGTGACTTCAATTCAAGCTGCTGTAACGGGTGCTACTCTTATTTCTGAACGTGTTTATTAGAATACTTTTCGTTTCAGAAGCAGTTTAGACGTATTTTAAGGTATTCATAGTGACTGGAAGTAAGCCCACTTAACAATTCCAAAAATAGTATTTTTATTGCTTTTAATATTGTTAATCCCAAGTAAAACCATATTTTTATCTGAAAGCACTATTATTTTAAACTGAATAGTGGCTTCATATATTTTTCCGAATGACCACTAATTCCAGATATAATATTATTTAATACTTTTACAACGTCCAAGCACATAATAAACAAAATGTATACTGTGGTTTCTAAGAGTGGCATGAAGTCAATGATTTGACAAATACTTATTTAACAATGACCTCTAAGTAGTCTTCACTAACATTCTCAGCTCCAGCCATGCCGTTCAAGTTAACAACTGTATGGTACAAAATTATTTCTTCTCCGCTTTGAGGAATATATGACAGTCGTTGCTGAATGTCCAATGCTTTTTGCTTTTGGGGGGGGGGGGGGACACTGCTTTCTGGATATGCTAAGGTTTTAGGATTAGGTACACAATTCCTGTTATTACGCCATGAAAGCTTAAATGTATGACATGCAGGGCTGCATATGCAACTTGAAATCACTACAGTTTCAGATCTGAAGGGTACTTAAATTCCATACATTCACAAGGGCTTAAATGTTACTTTCTCATATTGTGGCACAGAACATTTCGTTCTTTCCATTTGTAGTGTTTTTTTTCCTTCCAGTATCATGGCCAACAGGCATTAACATTCAATATATCACATGATTCAATCATTTTCACAGTCTCTTGCGAGTGTTTATGTATTATTGTCCTTTTACATGAGCATGCTTTATTATGTTCCTTGAAAATAAGATATTCCTCACACCCTTCGCTTTTCGCCGTGTTTTGTTGTTTCATTAACAGATTCACCTCATTAAACCATGTTTAAAATATAAAGTAACCATGAATAACCAAACACAAAAGAATCGAAGCTTCTTCTCTATTACGTTTGTGGTCAGTGATTAGTCTATCACCTCCATATGAAACTGTTTTCATTCTGTTCACTCAGAGAGTTCAGTGTTATTAAAGCTTTGGTGTTTGGTCAAGGATTGGTAGGAGAAAAGTCCTTTTAACACTAACATATAAACTTATTGTCAGGATCCCAACAAAGTATTTCACAAAATAAAAAAGGTAAAACTTCCCTTAAACCCCTTTAACAAATCATGACTGAATTTAATATCGGAGCTGGTTGTTAGTCCAAATGAAGAAGAGTTTGACAAAGTGGAGATGGGCTGCAACATTTTGTTGTGACTCCTCTAGTGGCGCATTATACTGCTATGGTGCAAGGGATTTCAGTTTGTACTACAACTGCAGACATGTACCTGAAACAAACAAAACAATTAATTACTTAGCTTTATTTTTCTCAAGGTGAAATTTGAAACTTCATTACTACCCTTCACATGTTTTCCTTCCTTCCTTTAGGTCTAGGCTTTGTGCTAGCAGTGTCTATGTTAGAAATACACACTACAGTTGATTGTTACGTTTGTTTTAAGTCTTCATCTTGGCAAACTAGGATCACGTAACAACTGCATTGTAGTGAACTATTCAGAACAGTCTGACTGACCTTGAACCTGGTGACAGCATGTGACCTCATTTACATTGAATACATGACGTCATCAGTGAACTTGGTACATGCACATATGACATCATTATTGACCATGATCACATGATACCATGATGTGCAATTTAACATTCACGAGATGGTAGTAAATTTAAAAAATCCAATATGCTTCTGGTGGGAAATATTTTTTTCAGCCGGTCACAGTACAAGGTGTCGGTGGTAAGAAAAATAAAGTAGACAATCAAAGACTGGTGTGTAATCACTAAATTTCGTTGCTTTTATGCTTTCTTTCGTTTCTTTCTTCTCTCTCTCTCTATCTATCTGTGTGTGTGTGTGTGTGTGTGTGGGTGTGTGTGTGTGTGTGTGTGTGTGTGTGTGTGTATGTGTGTGTATGTGTGTGTGTGTGTTCATACTACACTAATGTTTACTTCAAAATACTGTACTACCTCTTCATTAGTATAGTTTATGTCTCTATGTTCATGTCAACTACTGTATTGCCTAACTGTCAGTAAATTTCACGTTAGTTTTTGTAATATATTACAGAGGAATGAGAAAGGAAAAAACTCAGACAAAAATTGCATCAATTTAAAATTTATTGTAAAAATTTATGACATTCCGAATAAAGTTAGATACTGCACTACCTTTTGCCTTTATCTGAACTTAAACTCTGCTGGGGTGGGCCGTGGGGTGGGGGGGGGGGGGGGAGGGAATGGAAGGAGGGAGGCGTCTATCAACTACTTCAGTGTAATGCAGACTTAAAGGTTTGCATGCTTTCTTAACCTCTGTTTAAATTAACTTGCTTGTAGGTGAGATAGCTGTGCTTATGAACATTGGTTGCTCAGAGAATTCTACTGTCGTTTTCAATATTTTGTGCTGTATAACTTATCTTAGATAGTTTAATTTTAAATACTAGAGTACATAATCGTGTCGTCCTTTGATATCTTATGCCATGAATAATTAAATCGTACCTTTTGACAGTTACCTGTGAATTACCAGTCATACACACTCTTGCTGTTGGTTCCGATTTGACATTGTATACAGTACCAAGCCTTTTTTCTGTTGGTTTACCAAAAAGATGATACTATCAGTTTACCCTATGTCTCTGCTATACCATTTTTTGTTACACTCCTCCACCTCCTGCTTTCAGAAATACATCGCTTTCTTTAGCCTCATTTCCATCTTGTCCCATCTTTTTCTCCTTTCAGAACAGCCAACACAATCTCTCTAGCAGTTGAGAACTGGTCTGATGAGAGGTTTAAATATGCTTCTTAAATCACATCTTTTCCTCTTACAGACCCAGCGATTTCTTTTTTTTTTTTTTTTTTTTGTATGCGACATTAAGTACAGCTGCATTAGGATTTTAAATTGCAAATAATATAATATCTTCTTTTGGTGATGATAAGAAACTATATAAATATCGTTGTTTTACAAAGTGACTTATCATTTTTGTTGTGAATGATACCAAAAAGTTTGAAAATTAATTCATGTTAAGATATTCAATAACTTTATATAAAATACTGCTTTCTTACCTAATTAAAATCTACAACCATGTGTAAATGTAAATACTAGTACCAACTGAATCAGTTATCATTTTTCAACAGAATCACTAAACCTTCATAAAATTTATTCCATATTTACCAGCGTTCTTCCTCTATGAAGCACCAACCATTATTCCTTTCCCCACATCGCTATATGTTTCCTTGGTGTTGTGCCTCTATTTGTCTTCTATATGTAATTTCTCAAGTTTCTTTTGTTCAGCCTAGCGTGACTTGACCAAAGACTCAAGTCAGTCCTTCAGATAAACCAGCACTGCCACTCCAAATTTGGTGGTCATGTGTCTTGCTCTCAAGATGTATTGGCGCTTCTCTTTCCCATGCCAAAAGTCTTTTGACGCATATTTTATTTCCACCAACACCTAGTTGTCTCAAGTTCTGTAACATGGACACAGAACAATCCCTGCTTTCTCGAATTATAATGAGTAACTTATAAACAAAATACAAGTTTTATTAGTAGCATTCCTTTCTAATTTGTTGATGCACGCACAGACGACAGCACCCGTAGCAACAGTATCATTGACCTACTTCTTATTGGTGGTTTATCTATACATATTTTCCCGTTGAATCAGCAACACTCGTTTTATACCGGCAAGCAAAAGCGCTTAGTGAACAAGCCAACACTGTTGCAATCTCCATGTGTATCATATTACGCCAACTGGATATCACAGCAAGAGAAGACATTTTGCTTATTCTAAGCAAATGAAAAGCTCAGTCAGCGAGTTCAATCTTGCTACTGCCTAGTAGACACGTATGCCATATTATGCCAGCCTGAGAGTAAAATACATTGGCAGAACTGTAAGCCACATAACGAGCTAGTATGGTTTATAGAAACATCAAACATAATTTGGTCAGGCATCATACCGTCAACCCCTATCTATAACGTGATTATGATAAGCAATGGAGTGTTATTAAATCATCGAAAAAAATCATTTAGGAAATTTTTGAACTTAATGCGAAATTCAGTTATCTTTGAACACGACAGCTCGTGTGCTGTGTTGTAGCATATCTCGCAGTGAATGACTATGCACAACCCGAGCTGTGCATCTGTCAGCTCTGTCCTTTAACAGATGTAGCGAGCTCGCCTTATGCGGTCTTCGGTGTACAACGCGAGTGCTGTTTATTTTTTCTCGAGAGCGCCTTGTTGTCTGTGCAAAGCCATGTCATACCCATTCGAAATGACGCCAGGCAGGCGATATGACTGATCCGTTTTTCAAACAACATTTTCTGCGTTTGTCTCTGACAATACATACAGCATTAGCTGGAGACGCATCGATTTCCTAATTTTCAGATCAAATTTACCTCATTAGCACTTATGAGGGCTGCCAATGACAGCCTTAAATATAAAATAATTTTTAAGTGTTAATTATCTTCTGTGTCTTGTAATATGTTATACAAGGTGTTTTTATATATATTCCATATTCCATGCAATAATGTCTGAAATAGTTACTCTGTGTCAGTCAGTTGTTTTCTTATCCAAGCATGCTGTAGTGCTGTACATAAGTGAATGATATGTTAAAGTGTTATCCTTTATATACCACAAAATAGTTACTTATCTTTAAAACAAGAATTTATCTAGAAGAATGCAACGTACTCGAGAACCAGCAGCATTTCAAATACTTCAAAACGCCACAATACACAAAATCTGTGAGGAAAATGTAAGGAATCTGTGTAAGGAACTGTTGAGAATATCTTAAATCCACAGAACTGGCCCACAGTGCATCTTTTTGAATTGTGTTTGCTGCACCAGCAGTGAATAATTTTGTCCTCACTATTATTTTCCGCTATTGGTCAAAACTTTTTAATCAAAATTCAATTTGTTTTAGGTGTTTCCTTTCGTTTTCTTTTTGTTTCCATTCATGCAGTAACATAAAACCTTCGTATTTCGTGACATGTGGTCTATTATAAGCTAGATCAGACAACAACTCTTACTCAGATACTAAGAAAATTACGCAAGGTGTGTGAAAACTGAATTGTATTTATATAAGCATTCTGTATTGTCATGCTGGTATATAAATTTTGATAACTTTGAAAATGATTTTGTCATCAGTTGACCTTGGAATAATTTTCATTAGTGTTTCAGTGAATTTTAGACCCTGAGGAGACAAGAGAGAATCACAGGCACTAGGTTGTTGAGCTCCAAGTCTAACATGCTAATTTTGAAGTGAGAAGTAACTAACACCGGCGTGAAAGCTATATGGAAAAACTGGAAACACAATGGGTTCCGTAGTTCACCTTCATATCACTTGAAGTGCTGGGAGAGTGAATGAAGCCCTCTAATTGTTGAATGGTTTATTCGATTTATATCTGCTATTGCGAATCATATTTACTTATATTTTCGTAAGATTGTATACTCTAATGTCGTACCCTTCACCATCAAACTGGAGGGAGTTCCTGCTGAAAGAAATGTGTCCGAGTAATACTGTGATAAGATTTTTAGCTGACAGTATTTTCTTTACGAATATATGAAATGTGTTATTAAGCTGAGGGATTTCCCTTTGTTTAGTTACATAAAAGTCTGATGTGTCATTAAGGATACAGGATACTTATAAATGGCGGAAAAATTGAAATTTTTATGACTTTATTAAATTCTATAGTCTTTACAGATTACATTGATGTATACATTATAGGGTTTCAAATGAAAAATGACCTATATACCAAATTTTAAAGTTACGGTCATGTATGCAGCCGTGCCCTCCTTTATTTCTGTTACAGAAACCAGTATTATTTCGAAAAGAACTGTGAACTTTCCAGCGATTATATGCATGATACACTGTATATGTTGGTAACAGTGAAGGTTTATAGTGTCTGTAAATGATTATCTTTGCTAGTATATACTTTTGTTTCGCTGAAGCAGTTTGTTCAGTTGTTACTGAATGTTTGTTGCCCAAGTGCTACATATATTTGTCGAAGTACATATCCTTTAGTGTGCAATAAATACTAACTATACCACACATCAAGAAATTCAATAAAAGGAAACTATGTGGTAAACAGTTCACAAACAAAGCAAGTCACACTATTGAAAGTAACCTATGAATCAGTTCTTCAGGGAAGAAACTCCCACATAGCACACCTCCTGGTGATTCAAATTTTTGTGTTAACAATGACGCTTTTTGTAGTGGATTTGTTGTTGCTGATGTGGGCATCTTATCTTGTTTGATAAAGGAAGTTATGAAATGTAAACAGCGTGATGGTGTAGGCTGCCTGAAAATAACTGAACAACAAAGTAGCAGGAAGGGGTTTGTGTCAAAATTAGTTGTTCTGTGTAGATCCTGCAATAAATCTACCTCGAAAATGACTTCGAACATTGTGCATAATTCAAAGTATGTAAATTTGAAGTTAGTGTATGCAATGTGTGCAATAGGAATAGGAAAAACGGCTGCTCAAAAGTATTGTGGTTTGATGGACCTTCCTCCTCCTCCCACCAGGTTCAGCAAGTACATAAAAATAGTTTAAGGTACTTTGATGGTTGTGTCTAAAGCATCTATGAAACGTGCAGTAGAACAAACTGTAAATATTAGTGGAACCAGGAATATTGCTGCTGCACTTGATGGGATATGGCAACATCGAAGACATTGTTCCTTAAATGGTGTTGTAAGTGCTATGTCTCTGGAGAATGGAAAAGTTGTTGACGTTCAGTGCTTATCTAAGTACAACTACAACTGCAATGGTAACTCTGAAGGACATATTGAACATCAGTGTTTTAAGAATTATGATGCTTACAGTGAAGGTATGGAGTGTGATGGAGCTCTAAAAATATTTCAGAGGTTGGTGCCCATTTATAACGTTAGGTATACGAAGTACCTAGGCGATGGGGACTCTAAAAGCTTTCAATAAAATTAATGAGTTCAATATTTATGGTGATACCTTGGTAACAAAACAGGGGTGTTGTGGACATATGCAAAGGAGGATGGGTGCTAGATTGAGGAAGCTATGAAGAGAAATGAAAGTTGGAAAATCTCTGTCTGGTCGAGGCAGACTGACAGAAATTGAAATAGATCTTCAGAGTTATTATGGACTGGCCATTAGATGAACTGCACCTTTGAGTGATGTTACAGCAACGGGAAAAGCTGTATGGGCCACCTACTTTCATCAGTTGTTCGCAGATGACCACCCTGTTCACAGACTTTGCCCTAAAGGAGCAGATTCTTGATGTGGTTACCAAAAGGCAAAAGAAAGTGGTCAAATATACCATCATAAACATTTTCTTTCTGAGCCTGTTATGAATTATATAAAACCAATTCTTAGATACCTGAGTGACCCTGTTTTGCTTAGTAAATGTCTTCATGGGGGCAGTCAGAATACAAATGAAAGTATCAGGCATTGCATATGGGTAAGATCACCCAAGAATGTTTTTGTAGGACTAAATATATTAAAAGCTGGTGTACTAGATGCAGTGATATGTTTCAATGATGGAGTGATAGGAAGGTTGGAAGTCCTGAGGAATTTAGACATAAAATGTGGCTCTAATATGGAAGACCAATTGCTTGCACGTGACAGACAACAGGTGCATAAAGCTGGAAGATTCGCTCTTCAAGTTACCAAAGAAGCAAGAAGTGCTAAAAGGAATGCCAAAAGGAATCTTGAACATGAAGAAATGCTGCAGGATGAAGACTATGCATCAGCAATGTTCTGAGGCACAGTTTAATTGGACTCATATCTTCACTCGCAATTTCCCGCATGTTGTGTTTTTCAGAATTCAGGTACAAATATTTCCTAAAGTTTATAAAGCATTGCTCAAATTTTTTCTGTAACTTACAATAGTCCATACTTATGTAGCAAACCTAAGCTTTATTGCAGAATCAACTAAATTATAAGAAATAACTTTTTGTTAGGAAAAAAATTATAAAAATTAAAATGTAAGATGTGATATTTTTTATCCTTGTAATATACATAACATGTGGAATTAAATATGTCTGGTACCTCAGCCATTATGTCCTGCATATCTGGTAAAAATTTGGTCTACTGCAAATGTATAAGATTGGATTAAATGGTACCGCAATTTGAGGAAGCACCTTGGAAAAAAAATTCCATCAATTTCTTTGTAATTTTTTAATAACCTTAAGCAGGTTCAAAAATATTCAAAATACTTCTGATTTGTTTAGAATGTGGGCTGAACTACCTGATATCCAAAAAAAATCTGTAAACCATATACATTATAAACACTGCCTGAAAGAAATAGGTCTTGATTTCTACATAATTTTGAGCCATTTGGTTATACAGTATCTTCTCTGGAGCTAGGCAGATGTGTGTATATGAAGCTCTCACTAAGTTAAGTGATTAATATTGAAAGGTAGCAAGCAAAGGACGAAAAAGGGAAACAGTTGAAAAACCTCCAGAAATTCAATTAGTAAATCAGTTTGGCTTGCTATCTGAAGTGGAGAAAGGGCCTCATCCACATGTGGTTAAAAATAGGTTGAAGCAGAATACTAGCATAATGAAAAAAGACAGGTCGGGATCAAACCAGAATTGGGAAAGAAGAATTCTGCTTATAGGCAGCAGTCATGGCAGGGGTGTGGGCCAGCAGCTTCAGGAGAAATTTGGTGCGGGGTACCATGTCACAAGTTTTGTGAAACCATGTGCAAGCCTTAGCCAGGTGACAGAAAACTTAGGTCAGCTATGCAGGGGCTTTGAGAAGGAAGATCAGGTAATTATAGTTGGGGGAGCAGGAAACAGCCTGGCTATGAATCCAAGATACAGTATCAGGGGTGACCTCGATAAAATAGGAGCAGAAACTGAGCACACAAATGTGAGGTTTGTGGATGTCTTTCAGCGCCATGATCAGCTCTGGGCAAACACTGCTGTAAGGCATGTTAACACTGAGCTGAACAGGATGCTCCAGATACTGGCAAAATCTCACATAAGTGTTGTTCCAGTAAATGCTTTTGGTAGGTGGGGATACACTACACATGGCTTGCACCTGAATAGGATGGGGAAAATTAAGTTAGCTTCTCTATTGGCAGAAACTGTAAGGGGGTCCACAGTCACACAATGGGTGATCCCTGTGGTTAATGGGTCCAGGCAGACAGGCTTTTTAGGTTAAAGCCAAAGTCCAGACAGATGACAATCAAGATAAATAGATTAAAAGAAACTTCACATACAGTTAATTGGGGTAAAGCTAAGGGGAGTATCAACATACTTCATCGAAATATCAGGGGAATAAAAAATTAAGTAGATGAGCTATTAGTGTGTTTAGATGATCTCAAAAATAAGAATGAGATTGATATACCCTGTCTGTCTGAACGCCATGTAACTGTGGGCATGGATAGTGTCAGTATAAGTGGTTATAATTTAGCATCTAACACTTACAGATCTAGGATGGATAAAGGAGGAGTTGCCATTTTCATAAAACAAGGGTATAATGCAAAACTGTAGAAGTAAGCATATTTTGTGTTGATCAGCACTTTGAGGTTTGTGCATGTGAACTTAAGCTAGATAATGTAGTATTGATAGCAACAGTGTACAGGTCATCATTAGGAGACTGGGAGCTGTTCATAAAAACGTTTGACTCCCTATTACTTGTGATGATAATTCTTGAAAGTAAGGTGTTATTCGATAATTAATAAGGTTTTTTTACCCACTTGCTCAGTATTTACTGCTGTAAGTTTCATGCAGCAATAGAAAGGATATTAAGGTATCTTCAAGTCGGTAAATTAGTTTTATTGTGCAGTTTCTTGAGACATCACAGTATATGACTTTACATTTAATTCACACATATGTTGTCAACAAATAATTAGATCTTTGTGGTGATTGCGTATCCAAAGTAACATTGACGTTTTTGATTTTTAAAATTTCTGTTAACAATTTAATTTTGTGGTTTAGTTCTTAGCACAACAAAAGATGGCGCTATACAAAGCTCATTTTACATTCTTAGTTCAATGTCAGTGGCATGCGCAGACTGGCAAGTTCACTCAACAGATAGACATAATGAACACTGCTGCATCTGTATGATTTCATTACTTCTTCATTTGTGGTTTAAACTCTCTTTCTAACAAACCCTTCAACTGCCAATAAATTTCGGCGATCTTATAGCTTACAATCCAGTGACAAGCACCCACTGCTCATACCCACTGTCATCTTCTGCTGTTTAAATGCTATTTAAGACTTAGCAGCTAATATCCATTGCACATACACACTGTCAGAGTCTGGTGAGACAGTGCTGTATAAGATCCAGTAGCTGACATCAATCTGGTGTTAGAATACTAGTTAAGATCCACTTGTTGACATTAATTGTAAGATTTTGACACATGCCATTTCGATGACCATTTACCCAAATGAGTAGTGATATCTAAAGAACCTTATAGGCTTAAAATCCAGTAACTAGCACCTGCTGCACATGTACACTGTCGGCTTCTGGTGTTAGAATACTGATTAGGATCGAGTTGCTGACATTCTCTGCACTTACACACTGTCAGACTCTGGTGATACGATACTGTTTCATTTACCTTTTACACAAGTGGACAGTAGTGTTTAAGGGATCTTATAGGATTAAAATCTAGTAGCTGCACATACGCACAGTGAGCTTAATGTGAGAAAATTTCGTTTAAGATCAGTAGTTGACATCCACGTCACTTACCCATAGTCAGAATCTAGTGATAAAATACTAAAAATACTATTTAAGACCCAGTAACCGACTGCGAGATTTTGGCACTTACTACAGCTGAACGTTCTTATAAGGACTTCAGTTATAAAGACAACTCGGCTATAGCGACGTGATTTCTTCAGTACGGCCATATGACTCGTAAGTAACATAGTTCTCATCCTTGTTTAATACGACAAAAGTAGATTCGCGTACTCGCATATAACGTCATTTTAACCCTTAATTAGCAACATTTTCCAGGAATCAATGTACTGTAGAAGGAAATCTGTTGTTGTAGTATGGCAACTTGGTATATTCTTCACTCTGCCCTTGAATCTACAATAGATGTAGTATAGACTCCTCACCTCATTGTTGCCATAGCGCATCATACTACAGTAGTGGTGACAAACACAGAACTAGTCAACAGTACACACATGTCAGTTTCCATAGCAATTTATTATGAAGTGCGTGCATTGTACAGCGGCATGTTCAGTAAAAGAAAAGTTTTGATGGTGGAAGAAAAAGTGAAACTGATTCGTGAAATCGAGAATGGTCGTCAATTTTATCCACAGTCCAAGGATAAAACTGTTATTGTGTTTGAAGAAAATGGATCTAGAATTAAGTGGTTAAGGAAAGCTGAACGGAGCGACGTGGATGAAGCGACGCTTAAGTGGTTTAAGCAACAGAGAAGCATTGGTGTACCCATTAGTAGACCTTTTCTTATGGTGAATGTAGAATAATTTGATAAAAAATTAAAAGATAAGGCATTTATGTGCAGCAGTGGCTGGATTGACAGATTTAACCAACTTCACAGCATTACTTTTGGCAAAGTGAGAGGTTAAGCCTATATTGTGAATACTGAAAAAATCCAAAAATAGCTCACTACCGTGTGGCCTACAGTTCGTGAAGGACACGCAAACTGTAACATCTTTAGTGCAGACGAGACTGGCATTTTCTTTAAACTGACATTTGACAAAACTCTGACATTCATAGGGAAAAATATGTTGGAGGCAAGGTATGAGAAGAAAAAATTGCTTGTGATAGATAAATAAAAAGTCCTAGGTGTGCTATGCATGTAAAAAATCTGCCAGTGCTACTGGTGTTGCTACTGCCGGCGATGGTGGTGCTGCTGCTGTCCTCTGTATGTGCCTCATCGAATTAGGAAAAAAAGTCTAATATGCGCTACTACTAATGAAATTTGTATTTTGCTTATTACGTGTTGCAGTTAAAAAATAGCCTTTTTGTAAGATGAGTTTGCTCATTGCTATTTTTTCCCAGAACCATGTATGATGTCCTCTTCTACTGTCAAGTATTTCATACCACATGCAGTCGATTTATTCAGAAGGAACTTGCATTTAGGATAGTGAGTGGTATTCGAAATAGCGTGGTTGTTTCTGGTGGTCTCGTTCTATAAATGACAGTGTCCTACTTTGAGCTGGATACAACTTCTGCAAAATGGTTAGTAGAAAGTGCACACCATCACATTGTGGTCTCAGCTGATCTATTATGGGAAACAATTACTGAATGGTTTATGCTCTGTTATTTCTCTTTAGTTGTGTTTCTTTGTGAAAGGCTTGGGAAAAATAAAATGGATTACCAGAATATGATGTGCAGAATGTTGAGAACAAGGCCTGCACCTCTCCCCCTGAACTCTGATCGGAAATGGTGTTGGCAAATACCAACCCGTGAATGCGGAATTAAATGGGAAGTTTTTGGGACAGTGGTAACATGATTGTCATTTCTGAGAGTTCCCAGATGATGTCAATGAGTGAAATGGACCTTGTTGTTGAACAAAGAAAGAAGTGTTATCTTTTTATGGTAAACGTTTGTCTGCACTCTGAATGAAAATATGCACTAAGAAGTTAATTTGTTTTTACTATATGTATGAAAACATGATTTATTGTGTGAAAAAGTAAGTAAAATTTATACCTTCCTATTCCTCTCTGTGATATAATGAAGTTACATCATTATGGAGAGAGCTAAAGAGAGAGAGAGAGAAAAGAAACTTCGCATGACCATTTTTAGAGAAGAATAATAGACAGTGCTGAAATTTGCTGATGAGATAGAAAAGTCCATGGCATGAATTTCCTTTTAGTGGAGTATAAATCATATGGCGAAAAGAAATATAATACTGATGCAGAATTTTAGTTGCTATTGTATTTTGGTAAACAAATGGTTCAAATGGCTCTGAGCACTATGAGACTTAACTTCTGAGGTCATCAGTCCCCTAGAACTTAGAACTACTTAAACCTAACTAACCTAAGGACATCACACACATCCATGCCCGAGGCAGTGTTCAAACCTGCGACCGCAGCGGTCGCGCGGTTCCAGACTGTACCGCCTAGAACCGCTCGGCCACTCCGGCCGGCCTTTTGGTAAACAATGTAGATGTAGAAAGGCAATAATTTTTGATACTGTGTGTATGTGTGTGCGTGGGGGGGGGGTGTAATTACAAAAACTTTTGTGTAAATAATTTTGTGTGTGTGTGTGTGTGTGTGTGTGTGTGTGTGTGTGTGTGTGTGGTTTGGGGGAGGGGGTTCTTATGAAAATTTTCGGTAAATAGAGCTGTGGATAATTTTGAATATGATGCACTGTGACTGGCTGAAAAATATTTCTCACTAGTGTCATCTGGCACTGTGACTGGTTGAAAGTATTTCTCATCATCTGCCATCTTCAATTTTTAAAATTTTTCGCTGTCTGTCATGTTTATTTATTTCAAATTCTCGCCATCAGCCATCTTGATAGTTCATATGTTCAAGGTCATTGATGACGTCAACGATCCTAAATGACGTCACGAGGGTCTTCTGTCTTTAAAGCCCCTTTTAATACTTTATTCTTACAAAGGTTTCTTTCCTTTATTTCTAATTCTTTGGTGTTGCTTCTTTCCTATCTTTTTCTTATTCCTGCAATCCAATTTATTGTCGATTTTTTTCCAAAATTACAAGAATATTTATGCGGTTTCTGCTCTTTCGGATGTCTCTCAAAGAATAGACACCACTCTGATCCAGCAGCCATTATGAATTAAGACATAAAGGAATTATAGACATTGGCTGTGGATGGGAACTTGAAACCAATGGGAAAGGTTGGAAATCGCTCTGATCACTGTGCCTTCCAGACACATTGGTCATCACAACTGCATAGACTACCCTAGCACGCCTCCAGTCAGACCCAAATTATCAACCTATCCACACAGTACAAATGTAGTGCCCCTTGTTCATTATCCTCATTACTCGCGACATTTTGCTGACTCCCCAGAGAGTTCAAGCTTGGTGTGCATCCGCACTGAAGAGATCATCAGCTGTCCTCGCCTTAATTATATATGAGTTCTATCTGTTCTTCCAGATGTGTCTGATGTGGATGGCGCAATGGTCAGGGCATCAGCCTAGTAAGCAGAAGATGAAGGTTCGAATAGTGGTCCAGCACCTTCCCAATTTATTTCAGTCAATGCCAACTCACAGCCATGGTCTGTAATTGTTTTGTGAAGAAGACCCAAGCTTGTATACTGGTCCAGCACCTTCCCCATTGACTTCAATCAATGCCAACTCGCAGCCATTCTCTGTAGTTATTTTGTGACAAGAATATTTGTATCTTTAGTCTATTCTCATTTGTTCAGGAGAGGTGTCCAAAGAAGATTAATCTTTGCTTTGGTATTAGTCCCACCATTTTTTCTGTACTTTCACAGATCTCTTCATTTCCTTCCAACTGTAGCTCGCACCCATTATTTTTTCTAATAATCCATATTTTAAGTGCCTTTTCTCTACCACCTTCGAGTTCATCCTTAAGCATTTATATGTATACAAACATTCTGGTCCAGCCTCTGTGGTATAGTGTTTTAGTATCTGTTTTTAGATATATATTTCTCACAGTAGATAGTTTTTGTCAAACCATGTGCTGTTTGCATTTTATTAACTCTCACATCTACTGGAAGTTTTTCTAGTCCATCCTGCTGTATATATCCTCCAATGTTATTAAATTTCCTAAATCACTTTCTTTCATCGGTTTGTGTTACTAAGTGTTTTGGCATATTTTTTACATTTTTCATGAATTTTGTTTCTTCAGTTTAAATTTTTGCTCCCTTGTTTCTCTGTCTATAGAATTAAATACTTTCTTGAAATAAATAAATGATACTATTAGAGGTTTGCTGGTTAACATCCTAGATCAAATTATTGGTTTTAAATCTGTTGTGTGTAGGATCTTCCTACGCAGAAGTCATCCCAGTTGTTTGTCTAAAGCTTCTTCAACTCGAGAGCCAGCCAAAAATTTTGTTAATATTTCACAATTTTCCTTGTAATTTAATAGTATTTTGCCATTTTCATCTTTGAACCAAGTACTTTGGGCTTGACACGCTTTACATATACGTAAAGTTTGGTAAAAGTTTCTGCCGATATTTTAGATGAAATTCTTTTCTATGTATATGAGTTAAGATTTTTCAATGGTTCTTTGGATTTTCTGTATTACTAATGATAGTTCTGTACTTTGTTGTCTGAATTGTTCTAAGTGTTGTCCTATTTTTGGAAATCTCTATTTTTGAGATCTTTGTTCTTCACAGTCCCCATTCTAACAAGTTTTCTTTTTATTCTTGGCCAGTCCTAATGCTTTCTCTGCCACTTTAGTAAAATGAACCTTGAGTTCATCCTAATGATCTGTTTTACTTGTCTCAATTTTTCTATATTATCTTCCGTAATACTGACCCTACTGCCATTGTATGTAATTACTTTCTGGCTTTCTTTTTTATTTTATATGGGAGGAATCGTATTTTAAACTGAGAAACATAATGTTCTGAATCAAATGCCCCATTTTTTATCATTTTAACATTCATAATATCCTTAATATTTGTTTTTGATATGACCTTGTAATCCAGTTGAAATCGTCCTAGATTTGGATTCGGAGATACCCAAGTTGGTTTTATTGGTAGTAAGAGAAAATGTGTGGAACATCAGTTTTAACTAGAATATTTTACATGTATGTTGTTGAGAAAAAAGCCTGGGTCCTTTCTTATTTGTATAGGTGACAGTTTTTAATTAGCTGAGTGAGCATTCTATCCAATAAGCCATAATAATTTCCTTTATTCTTCTGATATATCGACTGTGAAATGTTGAGCCATCTTCTTAGCCAAAAGACACACAGTAGGGCCCTCATGACTCTGCTAAACCATGGGCTATCATCTTGTACATGCATAAGCATCATGCAATTCATGGGTTTTATGTGGACTGTACTTATAACATGACAACATATTTTCACATAAAGTCCACAAAAAAAAATTTTTTTGCCACCTGAATATCTGCAAATGTGAACTGAAATCAGAGAATAAGCCTCTAAAGCCAGTTTCTTGTGAAGTAAAATAAAGTACAAATTAAATTCTTTCTATGCATCCTTATGTTTTTGCTTTGTATTGACTGATCTGTTAGATTTTGGGTGCGTAGGTGGAGAAACTCTTATTTCTTCTCTATCATAAAATTAATTTGCATACTGAGAAACCAATTTGATGTCAGTTGTACTACTTACTAGCAGCCTTAGGTACATTGGCTATCCGTGCATGCAGCCCTGAACCGATAAAAACCTCCATATGCCACATGCCATGCTAACTACATTCCCTTATGCCCAGAGAGAATATGATCTCCGCAACAGGGAGAGACAATGTTGTAATCCTTACTTGCATGTCTCATAGAACAGACCATGTTGACGATCAACAGTTGTAGGAAATGATTCAAAATTTATTCACTGACTGCGAATTCTTTGTACTACCTATTAGTGAGATATAAAAATTTGTGCCAGATGAAGACTCGAATACGGATTTCCCACTTATTGCGAGTGGTCGCCTTAACCAATATTTTTTTTTGGCTGTTACTGCACACCCCATAACGTCACTAATAGGTAGTACATCTGTAACTAATATAGCTGATGTTGAAGAATTCACAGTCAGCATACAAAATTTCTAATTATAACCTACATTGTTGATAGTCAACAATGTCTGTTCTTTTAGACATCAAAACAAGTATTACAACCCTAGATGGGCATATGGCAATAAAAACATGGTCTCAATTCCTCACAATCTTATTTCCCTGATATGGGAATCCAGTTAATAACGTTGGCAAGCATTAGGTAATAACTGTAGCAGGCTAGAGCACAAGGATGTACTCATCATGACATAGGGGGAGTTGGGAGGGTAGCTGAACAGGTTGAGGCAACCACTCACGGTCATCAGGAAATCAGGGCTCGAGTCCTCGGTTCAGCACAAGTTTTCATGTGTCACTAATAGGTGGTACATCTGTATTTAATGCAGCTGATCTCAAAGAATTCGCGGTCAATAAATAAGTTTTGAATTATTACATACAGCTGTAGGTTGTCAACAAGGTCTGTTCTTTTAGACATACAAGTCAGGATAGCAACTTCGTCTCATCCTGTTCCAGGAATAACATACTGTGTGAGCATTAGGGGTTGAGGATAGTGTTGTGTATGAAAGTCTGTAGCAGTCTGGAGGGTGTACATGGATAGCCAATGTAGTTGAGGCGACTGCTCGTGATAAGAAGGACATGTGGGTCCCAGTTTGGTACAAATTTTCATGTGTCAGTAATAAATAGTACAGCTGGCATCAAATTTATTTTGGCCTTTGCAAATCGATTTCCTAATGTTCAATACAGCTTTGGATGCTCAGCAGTGTTTATAATGATATACAGACACTGTAAAACAGAAACATTGTAAACTAATATATGTCTTATTTCTTCAGCTTATATTTCGGCTCAGGTGACATCTTCTGCTGTTATTGTTATATCAGTTTCCCTCAAAGTTGTGGGATGGCAGCGGAGAAAACAGCTTTTCAGCTTAAGGTTTTACATATCTAATATTACTTTTAGAATATATAAAAGATAAGTGAAAATAAAAAATATTTTTAAAATACATTTTGAAAGATAATTTTTGAGATTCTTTAGAACTTCAGATGATTTTATATTACAGTTAAAATATAATCACTGAGGAGCTTGTCAAAGCTGTCATGGTATAGTGGTGTTGCTGGCGGTGAATGGAAAACATCATGTTCGTGATGAAGGTGTGATGATGAACATGACTATAGGGCCTTGTGAAACTGCAACTAGAGATAACAAGTCACTGAAGGGAAGATAGGAGAACGGAAGAAAATGGAACATGAAGCACTGTGGAGAGTGCTGGAAAGAAGGGTGTATCTTGGGATGCATTGGTTGAAGTTCTTGCAGGAGAGGAAAGATTAGATGTGCAGGTGAATGGAAGTTCGGACATGGATGTAGCAGGGTGCCTGGATATGATTTTCGGTACCATGACTGAGTTTTGCATTTAACATATTGGGTCCGAAGATGCTCCGAGAAGAGCATAAATATATGAGTTGGTATAGGATGTAAGTTGGGGAAGATAGTAAAATGCAGAAGGTGAGGCAGAGTGCACGTTTTTTCAGTATTTCAAGGGACTTGTAGAATTTAGGTAAGGCAGAGATCCAGACAATGAGACAATGTTTGGACATGTCAGGATGAGGTGGATGAAGGATTTAGAAGTGATAATAATGGTAGAAGGATGTAGACCAGAGATGGGACCTCTTAATAGTTCTAGTCGGTTTTGGGCTTTCTGTTGCGTGATAAGGAGACATGCATACCACATTAGTTTTTTGTCAAGGGTTAGCCAGATACTTCTCTGTTTTAGTCAGAGGCATTGGTTGGTTCTAGATGGAGAGCCGGTAATTTGGACACTGGAAGATATACATTGTCTGTCCAAAAAGTTCCGAGAATGATTTTATTCCTGAATTGTAAGTGGTGTCAGTGCAGTAGCTATAGTTATGTGTTGAACTAGCAGCTTTAAAAAATAGATATGCATTCGACAATTCCCTGGTGACCACACAGTGTTAAGTAGTGGATGTGTGGATGTGTGACTGTAGTGTGTCAACATTGTTGTATCGCAGATGGCAATGGAGCAACAAACTCAACATTTTAAAATTAAGTGTTCAAGACATTCTCAAGAATGTTTTTGAAGAATGGAAAACAGCATACAAAGTTTGTCACCCCCTCCCCACACACTGACTCCTGAACAAGAAACGATGGTGAATGGACACCTGTCGTGACTTATGAAAAATGCGGACAGTTCTTTTGTGCAAATTTCGTCCCATATGACGAGACTTGGTATCACAAAACGACAAAATGCAGAATAGGTCTCTGATGGTTCGTTAGGGCTGAAGAAGGTGAGAATGTAATACCCGAATTAAGCAGCATCCCAATGAAGGACTTTACTGTTTCACATGGCTGTATAAAAGTTCTGTGCATCATACTCAAGTGAAGAGGGGGGGGGGATTATTTAGAACACCCTAAGCGTTAAAACCATCACCTTAACCTTTTTCTGTTTTGTATTAATCCAGTCTCGCAACGGTTTGATTGACAGGGTAAATCTTACATCAGTCCTTTGAAATACAAGAGCTGCTCCACCGCACAGGCCAACAGATACACAAGGGCCAGTGATGTTGTTTGGCGGCGTAGAACTCTGCATGAACTGGCTGCGGTTATTCTCTCGCTCCATGCTTTGACATCAGTCCATCAATAGGAACTGCACTGTAGCGACGTCTTTGCGAGTTGATCACAGAATGTGCTGGATTTCATGCTTTATCCAGACATAAACCGCTATCTCTATTAATTATATACTTCGTCAAATGATTTCCCGCTGCTTCCTTCATCACTGAGCACCTGATTGATGAAGTAAATGCTGGAGTTTCGACACTGAAATACTGCATATAGAGCGATTTGAGTTGTTGCTGTGCTCTGCTGCAGCCGATTTATTAGGCTGTAAGCAGCGGGTTCCCTTCAGTGTTTCATGCATCTCCCATGGACTACATGCATGATCTGCCTGTTGTATGAAAACCCACACTTGCATAGTATGTTATAGATCCCAGCATGAAGAGCATCATGTCATCCTGAATTTTCATTCACTGAAATTAACAGAATTCTAGAAATTCTAAAAAGCAAAAGCTCATGTGGTATTGATGGAATTTCAAACAGAATTCCCAACTTAAAAAGTAGTACCTTCAATGATATATACAATACATCACTTGCACAGGGAAGTTTTCCAAACAGGCTAAAATATACAGTTGCTTAATCTCTTCACAAGAAAGGCGACAAGGCAGTCCAGTTTCCTTACTGACATCTTTTTTCAAAATATTCGAAGTAGTAATGTACTCAAGATTAGTCTCACACTTAAGTGGAAACGATTTCCTTAGCATGTCACACTCTGGATTCCAGAAGGGGCTCAAGTCTTAAATAATAAAATATTACCAGCTGGTATGTTTTGTGGTCTTTCCAAGGCGTTTGATTCTGTAGATCATGTTACGCTTTTACAGTAAATCCAAATTTGATCTGGAAGGAGCATATTACTGAGCTTGTCAAAAACTTAAGTTTAGCAATTTTTTCTCTTCGTATAATTGCTGATCCTGAAAACAAACGAACTAACCTCTTGATATACTTTGCTTATTTTGCACTCAATAATGTCTTACAGAATAATTTTCTTGTGTAACTCATCACTCAGAAATTAAGAACTGATTGCACGAAAAAGAGTAGTAAGAATAATATGTGGTGTTCACTTATAGATGTCAATTAGGTACCTCCACAAGGAACTAGGCATTTTGACTGCGCCACCACAGTACATATGTTCAATAATGAAATTAGTTAAAACTGATCAATCACAATTTGAGAAGAACAGTGATGTCCATGCCTACAAAACTATAGGGAAAAATAATCTTCATTGACCATTATTAAAGCTGTCAGTGGCTCAGAAATCAGTTCAACATGCAGCAATAATATTTTTTTATCATTTACCCAATATCATAAAATGTATGACAGATAGAAAAGCAAGTTTTAAATCTAACTTAAAATCATTTCCCCTGGACAATTCCTTTTATTCCACTGACGAATTTCTACTTAAAACTGATAGCCAATTAAAAAATATCCTTGTTTTTAAGTGTGGTTGCATGAAGAGGACAAAAAATGTGTTCATTAATGGTAACGTGAATTATGTATACATATCCTGTAAACTGACTCGTTCTACTTCATTTTGCTAGAGGAATTGTTCAAATTATCTATTCAACACGTAACTAGTTAGGCAGCTATCTAACTTGGTGGAATACAAACGACCTGCTTTCTTCGAAGTGGGGCAAAACTCACTTTAATTTTATGCTTTGCGAGGATCCAACCTGTTTCCGACATATGGCAGAAAAGCTGTGGATTTAAAGCTCTGTATTACATGTTCTTCATTTAAAGTCTACCCTAGGTTTTATCTGTAGTGCCTTGCGTGTCTGTAGTGGAGAGCACTCACTTGCTTCAAAAACTCATTATAAGTGTAATAGTTCATCCTGCAGACTTCTCTCATCAGCAATGTTACATACCCTATGAACCAAATTTTCCTGGATGATGGATATTCTTATTACTTAGGGCACCAAGCATTTTGATGAGAGCAGTCTGTAGGTTAAGTCGTAAGGTTAAGGCATGTGGGTACTCTCACACGAATAGAAATGTAAGGCACTATTGATAAAACTTAAGGAGTAGTTAAGAAATGAGGATGACACATAGAGAAATTTTAATCCATGGGAAAAAAAAGGAAAAACAGTGTGCTACCTTTTTTTCTTTTTTTGGAGGGGCGGTTCTGGGAGGGCTGCGTCGATCCAGCGAGTATGCAGCTGTCTTCACACAATCGAAACGGTTCCAGTCGTCGATTACGAGCAACTGAGCAAACCTCATCACCATGGAGCGCGTTCAAGGTGGGAAAGGGTACACAAGAGCAGCAGAGCAAAACTAGATTCAGTGCACTCCGCAATGCTGCCAGATTTTATGTTTCAACTACCACCATCCCCTCCCCCTTCCCTACCGTACTGTTGCCAAATTTATCCAAGATGGCTGCCGAGATCAAGGTCAAGGTCACCCTCTTGCCCACCCTGTTCCCCACCCCTATTCACAGGAAAATGGCTTGACCAGTCTGTCACAATAAATTGTGTTCTGTTTACCACAGTGAAATGACCAGATAGAATAATAAGAAAATGTGAGTTTGTGGCAATATCCTACTTGTTATTACCCAGTTACTGTGGCTAATAATTATGGCTCAGTTCAGTAATGCTATGGATGTTTGTGTGTGACCAAATAACTGACCTAGCAAGTTCTACTCGTTCTGTTGGGAAGTTGGGTCAACTGAAATACCACATCAGTATGAAGGTACAGAAAGTACAACTAGTGAGTTCAGGTGTTATTACTACCCAATCATTGTGGCTTATGATTATGGTTGAGTCCATGTGTATGACTGCCATTGCACTGTTTCTAGCAGGTTCAATTGACATACATAATATATCACACCACTATGGCACCGAAAAAGCACATATACTGTATATACTATTACATACAGGGTGTTTCAAAAATGACCGGTATATTTGAAACGGCAATAAAAACTAAACGAGCAGCGATAGAAATACACCGTTTGTTGCAATATGCTTGGGACAACAGTACATTTTCAGGCAGACAAACTTTCGAAATTACAGTAGTTACAATTTTCAACAACAGATGGCGCTGCGGTCTGGGAAACTCTATAGTACGATATTTTCCACATATCCACCATGCGTAGCAATAATATGGCGTAGTCTCTGAATTAAATTACCCGAAACCTTTGACAACGTGTCTGGCGGAATGGCTTCACATGCAGATGAGATGTACTGCTTCAGCTGTTCAATTGTTTCTGGATTCTGGCGGTACACCTGGTCTTTCAAGTGTCCCCACAGAAAGAAGTCACAGGGGTTCATGTCTGGCGAATAGGGAGGCCAATCCACGCCGCCTCCTGTATGTTTCGGATAGCCCAAAGCAATCACACGATCATCGAAATATTCATTCAGGAAATTAAAGACGTCGGCCGTGCGATGTGGCCGGGCACCATCTTGCATAAACCACGAGGTGTTCGCAGTGTCGTCTAAGGCAGTTTGTACCGCCACAAATTCACGAAGAATGTCCAGATAGCGTGATGCAGTAATCGTTTCGGATCTGAAAAATGGGCCAATGATTCCTTTGGAAGAAATGGCGGCCCAGACCAGTACTTTTTGAGGATGCAGGGACGATGGGACTGCAACATGGGGCTTTTCGGTTCCCCATATGCGCCAGTTCTGTTTATTGACGAAGCCGTCCAGGTAAAAATAAGCTTCGTCAGTAAACCAAATGCTGCCCACATGCATATCGCCGTCATCAATCCTGTGCACTATATCGTTAGCGAATGTCTCTTGTGCAGCAATGGTAGCGCTGAGGGGTTACCGCGTTTGAATCTTGTATGGATAGAGGTGTAAACTCTGGCGCATGAGACGATACGTGGACGTTGGCGTCATTTGGACCGCAGCTGCAACACGGCGAACGGAAACTCGAGGCTGCTGTTGGATCACCTGCTGCACTAGCTGCGCGTTGCCCTCTGTGGTTGCCGTACGTGGTCGCCCTACCTTTCCAGCACGTTCATCCGTCACGTTCCCAGTCTGTTGAAATTTGTCAAACAGATCCTTTATTGTATCGCTTTTCGGTCCTTTGGTTACATTAAACCTCCGTTGAAAACTTCGTCTTGTTGCAACAACACTGTGTTCTAGGCGGTGGAATTCCAACACCAGAAAAATCCTCTGTTCTAAGGAATAAACCATTTGTCTACAGCACACTTGCACGTTGTGAACAGCACACACTTACAGCAGAAAGACGACATACAGAATGGCGCACCCACAGACTGCGTTGTCTTCTATATCTTTCACATCACTTGCAGCGCCATCTGTTGTTGAAAATTGTAACTACTGTAATTTCGAAAGTTTGTCCGCCTGAAAATGTACTGTTGTCCCAAGCATATTGCAACAAACGGTGTATTTCTATCGCTGCTCGTTTAGTTTTTATTGCCATTTCAAATATACCAGTCATTTTTGAAACACCCTGTACATTAACACCATGGTTCACTGTAGTTACATCGTAATTACACTGCTCAAACATAGTGCTTTTGGAGTGTCAACATAACACTTGCAGCTATTAAGGACTCCAAGATGTGTTTTAAAAGATTAATACGCTTATTGCATGGTGTATTTGTTTAAGGAGCATTTGATGTTGTTAATAGCGCACTCATTGCATCGTGTGTTCGGGCGCTAGCTGTCTCTGTGAACCACTGTACCCTCACATACGCCACCAGCACGTCCCAGTGAGCTGCATAAGGCAGGTACCAGCTGAATACACTCTGCCACGCTCACCACTTGGCTCTCAGCAGCACACTGTATCCTCATCTTGCCCTTCTAGCCTCATTAATGCGGCCCTTTCTCGCAGGCCGGTCCCTCCTGCACAAAGCATAAACTCGGTCCCTGGGGGAGCCTGTAACCCTCTTGCATAGATACATGGCATAGGAACATAAGACGAACAGCCAGATTTACACAGATGTAATCTGGAAATTGTTCTATATCTCACAAGACCATATGCGACAGGAATTCTGCAGTATCATGTACACTGCACAGAAAAATTTATGGATATTTCAGAATACATATACATTGATGCTGCAGCAGGAAATGTTTGAATATATGTGTGTGATCATATACACCTCAGACATGTAACATGTCAGACTTACATGTTTACTGGAAGGGGCAGTGCTCCACAGCCAAGTTAAATATACAGCATGTTTCATAATTCAGTGGTAGAAGAGACTTAGTAGATCAGATTTTATATGGGAACCTATGTCTGGAAACGTCATACAACAACGCTACAAAGTTATAGGTGTTAGTGCCTGTACATTTACGTATATACATGGCGATTCCACGATGATGTTACAGACTTTGATCGAGAACGATAAATGTACCACCCCGAGGTAAGGATACTTGGTTTCGAAACAAATGACAAATGACAAGCGAAAACCATTCTGATACCTCTGACAGTGAAATACATCCACTGGTACTGTTTTTGCGAAGAATGTAGGGTATGCAACTTCCAGAGGTAGTACAATGGACCAAGACAAGACAAAATATCTAGTAAATATAGGCTCTACAATGCATACCAGAGGAGCTATGAGAACTTCTTCATTTTCGCTAGTGAGGAACACATCTCCTATATTGAGCAAGTCCTCCTAGCTCTTAAGGTAAGCATTTTAGAGCCTGTGTTTACTGGAGAGTTTTTCTTGTTTTGATCTATACGACAACCTCTGAAAATTGCCTACCCTGTTATGTTATGTTAACCGGGGACCTAGAAACGACGGAGAGGCTCCATCCCCACCACAGCTGAAGTGGTCCACAACCCCACGACGACTACCACAGTCCACTTCAACCCTCCACTGCCCTACACTGAACCCAGGATTATCGTGTGGTTCAGACCCTGTTGGACTCCCCAGGGAACATCACACCAGACGAGTGAAACCCCTATGTCTGCATGGCAGAGTAATGGTGATGTGCCCCTACGTGGAGAACTTGTTTGAGCAGCAATCGCCAACATAGTGTAGCTCAGGCGGAAGGAGGGGAACCAGTCTGCATTTGCTGAGGCAGATGGAAAACCGCCTAAAAACCATCCACAGACTGGCCAGCTCACCGGACCACGACACAAATCCGCCGGGTGGATTCGTGCCGGGGACCAGCGCTCATCCCGCCTGGAAAATCGTGCGTTAGACTGCACGGCCAACTGGGTGGTCTTGTCTACGCTGTAATCTTAGCAACAACAGTACCAGCACATATGTTCCACTGTCAGAGGTATCTGAATGGTTTTCACTTATAACTTCCGACCCGTTCATTTCCGGTACAGGGACTCTTACTTCAAACTGATGGTTCATTCTTCCCTACCTTCCTAGAAAATCTGTGTCATCTTCACGGAATCAAACTTTATGTGTTTACATTCGCAGGTGCCAGCACCTATAACTTTGACACTCTGTAGAGTCGTTGGATGATGTTTCTGGACATGGGTTCCTATGTAATACTTGATCTAGTATGTCACCTCTGCTACCTCTTGAAGTGTGTAACACCAATTGTGGAAAATCCTGCACACACTTCTGCCATTGCTCGAGATCGAGGGAGAAGTAATAACAACTGCCTTCCTCTCTCAAGGACAAAAGGTCGAACTACAATGTCACTAAGATTGCTGCCAAGATGTCGGAATATGATATCACAAGATGGCTCCTAAGACTGCTGGCTATGACGTCACTCTGGCAGAAATATGGTGGGTCCTCCTTCCCATGCTAACAATCCACAGCTGTGGTTCTAAGAACAGAGACTTAGTGTAAGCTGAGAATTTGTACAATTCGCTCCATATTGGCTTTCTGAGTGAAGTACTTATTTGGCATGGAAATATTTGGCACAGAGTACTGCAGCACACATTGCAAATACTGTTCGTTGATATTAAATATCAAATTAAATTAAATTACATTAAATTAAATTTTAATACAGTTAAATAGGGTTGCAGAAGGTTGAACACACTGTCTGTCGCAAAACTATAAAGTTTGGCTTCAATCTAGTAATACTACAACTTTTAGCCAAGGGAGATGTAAAAGTTTCTTGTAGTGTAAAAGTTTCTTGTAGACACATTTCAGGACATGTTATAAAGTCGACAAGATTGTTACCGATATCTTTGTTCGCTTCTAGGCTTGTGATTTAATAAATAAATTCATCATATATGTTTACTCTGCAATTGGAGCTCATCCACGTTAAACAATCTATTCTGTATGTCTTGTCATTGTTTGCAATTACTTTTCTGTTTTTCCAGCAGTGTTCTTGAGGTTCAATGTTCAATGTTAGATAATCATATCTCCATTTTGTTAAAAAATACCTGCAAACTCTTGTTACATCCATGTCTGAAAGGTTCTAGCCATCTACACGAAGCTCCTACAATATTTCAGGCATCTGATCAATGAGACTATCCGTTTTGACGCCGACCAGTTCTATTTTATGCAGTATAATGTGAGGTGCAGGTTGAGCTGTTTATCATATTCTTAGACACTGTAAGTTCAGTCTCTGGCTATCTACAGGGAAGGGAAGTTCTCCGTAGGGTAATGCAAATTTAAGAGAAACAATGTCAGGCAGTGGAAACGTTTTATTGAAGGAAAGTTACTAGGGGTGACCCAATCAAGCATGAAAGAATAGGTATCACACCACACTTCGATATATTAATGAAGGGGCTCATCTAACTACAAAAAAAACTAGTAGTCACTATAACAATTTGGCTTTTTACCATAAAACAACGAATAAATGAATTAATCACTAAGATAAATATCTAAACATTTAATAGGTGGACACAGGATTGTAGTTAAGAAATGTAACATTGTCACAGGGGTGTAAACACACGAGAGCGTGATTCTACTGCTCGTAGGCATCTCGCCAGCCAATTGTAGCAGGCCTTGTGAGGACTGACAAACAATAATTTTGTAAATCAGCTAAACAAACTCTTACTCCTGTGGACTTTCTCATGGTTAACCAATAATTGTCTGGCAATGGGAGAAAGGCAGAAATCTTCCCCAATCCATGAAACATTTCGAACTTCAACCAAAAGAAGGGCTTAGACATAGAGATTAGTGGGAAAGCATGCCTGCAGAATTAATTATTGTGAGTAAACCATAGTCACTGTTACTAAAATTTCAAAACTGCATTCTTTCATAGAATGATGACAGAGAAACAGCTGGTGTCACACCTCTCCTATTCTGGCAGATACACCAGGTTTCACATGTTATCTTTCTGAAAGAATTTCTTCAGGTATCCTGCACAATAGAGTTTTGTGGCAGATAGGCTGCCCCAAGTCGACTGCTGTGCTGAGATCGAATGTAGCAAATTCTACATCTCCTACCAGCTCAGGTAGACTGTTTTCAGCTCCACACGTGTTTATTACCCTCTCGGTCATTTTAAATAAACTTCTACATTGCACAAACCAGCTAGGAACAGCTCTCAAGGCTGCAAGAAACAACAGTCTCCTCTCACTATAATAAAAGGAGATGAAAAAAAAGAAGTAACCAGCTGAGTAATCTTTGGCAGTATAGAATACAGTCCATAATTATAGTGCATCATTAAAGAGCTGAATACATTGACTATTCAGATGTTCAAAAATGTTCAAATGTGTGTGAAATCTTATGGGACTTAACTGCTAAGGTCATCAGTCCCTAAGCTTACACACTACTTAACCTAAATTACCCTAAGGACACACCCATGCCCGAGGGAGGACTCGAACCTCTGCCGGCACCAGCCGCACAGTCCATGACTGCAGCACCTTAGACTGCTCGGCTAATCCTGTGCGGCGACTATTCAGATGTGCACATCACATTATAAAATATGTTACATTATAGTATGGAGACAAACCGCCGTGTAACAATACCCACAGGATTTTTATATGTTATGGAAATGGTTTCCAGTGCTTCATCGCAAATGTTTTTGCAATACTTCTCTAGATACCACAGAGCTGTCCCTACGTAGGAGAAATGGTAGCTTCATCATGACACCAGGTCTTGCGGAGATAAACTTGGAGAATTTATTACTTATATGGTTGTTAAATGCACCACAAACTTCCTTCTTTAACATTATATGCTGCCCATGATCCAGTTGTTCTTGACATTCCACTTGATAAGATTTTAACCACCATAATATTGTCACAAAATGGTTCTTTAATAGGTGCAAGGACATTTCAATTCTTCTTACTAAGGAATGTTTTGGTATAATTTACATTAGTGATGTTAGGAAAGAAATTATCAAGGTGCTCCAATAACAACTATACACCAAAGTCAGCTGGTCTCATACGGCTCCCTAATAACTGAGGGATGTTTAACACATTAGAGGAAGCAATATTAACATTTCCTGCAACCCTAGTGGACTGATCAATTGAGTCTATCAGGTCTCCTTACATACTCTAAAGGTCCAAGACAGTGACACTTCAGGTCACAGGATCATGTCCTCACTTCCAGTCACACCTTCTAAATTTGATTGTACTTGCAATCAAATCACAAATCTTGGCCTATTTGCACTATTTTGTCACATTTATGTATAATGAGAAATAATAGTGGACGATTCCAACACTATAAAGCACTTGTTAACAGATTGTATGGAACTATTAATCCAGTTGGAGTGTGCATAATAATACAGCAGCACACGGAAAGGTTACTGCAAAAATTGTAACAAAATGCTCTCAAGCTGTAACAGAACGCCCTGAAACTGTAACAAATTAACCCAAACTGTGACCAACTGCCCACAACTGTAACATATTGACCCAAACTGTAACAGATTTTCCAGATTGTAACAAATTGCACGCAACAGTAAGAAACTGCCATCGTACTATAACAAATTACCTCCCCCTCTATGTTACAGAAAAAGTTGTAACGATTTTCTCTTATATTAGGAAAACTGTAATAAATTATATCAAAGTACATCTCAGTATACATAACTGTTGCATAGCATTATATTAAGAAGTCACAAAATTACTATCAGTACATTTACGTGATCTCAAATGACAGCATCATCTGCAAGGACAGAAAACGCCCAAGGGGAATTACGTGATATAACACATAGCTAATAAATATATAGCCCACTTACAGAAATGACTGTACCAGGGTGAATCTGCCATAATTCATTGTGTCAGCAATATGAGTCATGAAAAAAAAATTGGAAGCCCAACAAGTGACAACAAAGCATAGTATCAGCAGTACAGATAATGAAAAAAAAAATAATGGAAGCCTAATCAGTGACAGCAAAACCATGTATTCCTAAGAAAAATATTAAAAACTACCACTTCCCATCAAAAGTCAAGCTGATTGCTCCGAACTGTTACATGACAAGCACTTACATAAAACAAAGTACCCTTAGACTAGTGATGGGAACACCCAATCGACAGAATTATCATGGGAAGAATGAAACTACTCTGTAAACTAATAAGATTAGGTCATATGTTTACCAATAAATGTAAAAAGCATCATGACAATCTACTAGACTCTCAGTTCAAGAACTGTTTAAAATAAGATGTCATGTATTTCTAACCACACCGTATTATACTGGTCCAAGTGTGCAATAAAAGAAACGCTATAGTGCCCAGTCATTAATGAAATCCATTCGCCAAAAACAAACGATCATCAAACTATGGTAAAACCTGCGGTTTAGACGAAAAAATGTAAAAGGCGGCCAATAAGATCTAACATAAAATCCCTGTCCATCACACAAACCCATTTAACAGAAGCTAAATAACTCATAGTTGTTATCTTTGTTTAACTATATTTGTGTACTTCCATATTAGCTCAAGTCATTATGTCTTTGACCATTATGTTTCCGATTTTCTACACTTTTCCTATCTGTAGTCTTTTGTTTTTGAGTCTTAGAGTGCATATGCTGTGTTACTTTTATGATAATGCATTGGTTTGTCTGGATATGACATACAGTAGGTACCCTTGCTTTGAATACTGATATCTCTCACACATCTTTGTTGTTTCTGAAATTCTCTGGATCTCTTTTTATAATGCTCCATACTATTGGTATGTAGGACGATTTTATTAATGATCATGTTTTGGCCTTTTGTAATCTGATACACATGTATGATGGGATTTTCCTTATGATAGTGAAATCTCCTTGATATTTAGACAGGGAGGTTGTTTCTGTTTCCTTGTGGTTTGATTTGTTGTAATCAACTCGTTTGCATACCATTTTTAGCTGCTTACATTTTTAGACATAAATTGACATATTCCCCAGGTCACATGTTGGGTATTCAGTGTTTCTAGACTGCATCTTAAAAGTTTTGTTTGGCCGGTTTAGCACAGTTCTAGCTTTGTGACCTTTACTTCACCACACACCTTGTGGGGAATTTTATGGTGTTCTTACCATATACTCGTATTTTATTATTTTTGTGCATTTTCGATTGATGTCAGTCTGGTGATAGCTGTGAGGTTTGAGTTTGTTATGTGCTACTGTAGTGAGTCACAAGCTTTACTGAATGGGTCAAGAGTCCTGGCATTGCAGGCTTGTGCTACTACACTGTTTGTTTTATTGTCTTGGTTTTCCTCATTATTTAGAAGGTTTTGATTTAGTATTGTTCCATTGTGTGATTAGTTTGTAGTATGAGGCCATTCAACAACTCCTTTTTCACTCACATTTGTTGCCCTTCTTTGGATCAGTATATTCCTTAATTAGTGGATTTATATTTTGTTGCCTTGTTAGAATTCACACAGCTACCTTACTTTTAACTTGTTCCATCCCCACACAACCTACTGCGATACAGCTTGCTATGTGTCGGTTCCAATATGGATGGATTCTTCATTTTATGTGTAGGTTGATAGTATTATACCTTATATTCACAAGGAAATAGTAATTATATTGTTAATTGATACTTTGGAAGATTCTCCTTAGTTAATATGGATTTGAGGTCCTTGTTTGTTCCACTCTAGTATTTGCCCAGCTATTAATTGCTGTGAGGAACACCAAGTCATATCTCTTTAGTTTTTGTTTTGGTAAATAACATATGCCCTCTTGATATTTTATGAGTATTCCTCACATGTTCTTTGCACACATTCATTTACTTAATATTTGTCAGATGTTGATATTTGCGTCTGGCAGCGTTTTTGATGTCATGACAACTAAGTCTGATATGTCACCAGTAGTGATAACACTTAGGTGGTGGGTAAGTACACTACTGGGAACTTCATAAGTTATATCACGACATTTTTCTTTCAGTTTAGGTAAAAATAGTTCTCGAAGTGTACATTTTATTAATCTTCACTAGTTCAGAGCTAGATGCTACAATACCCCTTCAAAACTGTAGGCAGGTTACATACGTCAGCAGGAACGATCAGCCATTTGTAATAAGAGATAATAAAAGTAGATGATATTTAAGAAAAGAGTAGACTTTCACGTCATTTCAAAATGTGGATCAAGTTTAAAAGCACAGTGGACTATCTCCTGGATAGATAAGTACCTAGTAGAATAAGTCATAATGAGAGGGACGTTACACATTTTACTGTCACTACAAAGAAACTGCAAAGGAAACTGAATAGTGCATAACAGATGGAAACCAAAGCATGAGGCTATAGAACGAAAGATACTGAATAAACTGTATTTCGCTGTTAAAAGTGCAGTGTATGAAGCTTTTAATGACAAACACAGCAGAATGTTACACGAAGATTTCTCACAAAGCTCAAAGAAATTTTGGTTACATGAAAAGATTGTCAGTAGTATGATAGAGTACAGATACTCACAGATGATGCAGTAATTTAATTGGAAGGTGGCAACGTAAAAGCAAAAACTGCTGAACCCCATTTTCAAAAATGTTCATTTACAAATAAAAATCCAAAAGTTTTGTCCCAACTTAATTCTCAGACCACTGTAAAGTTGACTGAGATAGATTATGGTGTCAGAGGCGTTGAGAAAGTTGAAATTGCGAAAACTAAACATAATTCCAGAGCTCAATAGAATCCCTATCAGATCGTATGGAGAATCTTCAAATGAATTAGCTCTCTTTTGACCGTAATACACTGTAGATCCCTCAAATTAAAAAAAAAACCCTGCCCAGTAGTAGGAAAATGCACAGATCATATCTATCTACAAGACAGGTATCAGAAGTGATCTACAAAACTACTGTCCAGTATCCCTGACACCCATCTATTGTAGAATCTTAGAACATATTCTGAGTTCAAACATAATGAGATATATGGAACAGAATGACCTTCCCTGTGCCTGTCAGTATGTGTTCTGAAAACATCACTCTGTGAAATTCAGCATGTGCTTCTCTTACATTACATCAAGAAAACTATGGATCACAGCACTTACGTATATTCAATATTTCAAGGCTTCTGAAAAGCATTCAGCTCTGTAACACATCTACACTTACCATCAGAAGTATGATAGTATAGAACATTAAACGCAAGTTGTGTCTCAATTGAGGATTTCTTGGTAGGAACGATCCAGAATGTCATCTTGGATGGAGAATCGTCGACAGAAGTGGAAGTAACGTCACTTGTTTCCCCAGTGAAGCCTATGTTATTTATGCTGTATATTAAAGACCTTGTTGAAGACAACATTAATACTAATCTCAGACGATTTGCGAATGATGCAGTTATCTTTAAGGAAGTACTGTCTGAAAGAAGCTGCACAAATATTCAGTCAGATTTTAATATTTCCAAGTGGTGCATAGATTCACACCTTCTTTTACTTATCCAGAAATGCAAAACCGTGCACTTCATAAAACAAAAAGCATAGTACCTCATGCCTGCAATATCATTGAGTCACAACTAGACTCTCATAAATACCTGTGTGTAAGAATCTGTACAGATATGAAAAGGAACAATCACATAGCCTTAGTCGTAGGTAAAACAGGTGACAGACAACATTTCATCAGTAGGATACTATGAAAAAGCAATCAGTTTACAAAGGAGATTTATTACAAAACAATTGTGCGACCTGTCCTAGAATATTGCTCAAGGGTGTGGGACCTATAACAAGTAGAATTAACAAGGTTTTTGAATGTATATGAAGAAGGCCGACAAAAATCGTCTCTGGTTTGACATACTGGAGAGCTTTATAGAGATACTGAAAAACTGAACTGCTACACACTTGATATAAGCTATACCACGAAAGCCTGCTTAAAACGTAGAAGAACCAACTTTAAGTGCGGAATATAGGAATATACTACAACCACAATTGTATTGCTCCTACATGTTTCACAATGGAAAACATTCAGTGAGTACAGAGGTATTTAAGTAATCATCTTTCCCAAATAACATATGTGAATGCAATGAGAAGAAGCCCTCTAACTGGTACAATGAGAAGTACCCTCTGACATGCCCATCTATATCTACATACATACTCAGCGAGCCACTGCACAGTGCGTGGTGGAAGGTACCCTGAACAATTACTAGTCATTTCCTTTCCTCCACTCACAAACACAGCGGGAGGAAAACGACTATCTATGTGCCTCCATACAAGTCCCATTTTCTATTTCTTCATGGTCATTACACGAACTGTATGTTGGCGGCAGTGGAATCTTTTGCAGTCAGCTTCAAATGCCTCTTCTCTAAATTTTCTCAATAATGTTCCTCTAAAAGAAAATCGCCTTCAATTCAGGGATTTCCATTTGAGCTCCTGAAGCATCTCTGTTATACTTGCTTACTTCTTGAACCTGGTGGTAACAAATCTGTCTGTCTGCACCTGAATTGTTTCGATGTCTTACTTTAATCAAACCTGGAGGGGTTTCCAAACACTCGAGAAATATTCAAGAATGAGTCAGACTTGTGTCCTATATGCCATCACCTTTACAGATGCCCATACTTCCGTTAACTTCTCCCAATAAGCCGAAGTCGACCACTCGCACTTTCGACTGCAGTCCTTCAAAAAAAAAATATTCAAATGTGTGTGAAATCTTACGGGACTTAACTGCTAAGGTCATCAGTCCCTAAGCTTACACACTCCTTAACCTAAATTATCCTAAGGACAAACACACACACACACCCATGCCCGAGGGAGGACTCGAACCTCGGCCGGGACTAGCCGCACAGTCCATGACTGCAGCACCTTAGGCCGCTCAGCCAATCCCACGCGGCGACTGCAGTCCTTATACGCTCATAATACCTCATATCAATTTGCAACATTCTCCATAGCTGTTTAATAGACATAACCTCGTCAAGCAGATCAAGACCAATGCTGTATTCGAACATAACCTGTTCGTTTTTCCTACCCATCCGCATTAACTTAAATTTCTCTACATTTAGAGTTACTTGCCATTCATCACATCAATTAGAAATTTTGTCTAGCAGATCTTGTACCCTCCTATAGTCATTCAACAATAACACCTTCCCATACTCCACAGCATCACAGTATACATCTGTGAATTACTGCTAACCCTATCCGACAAATCATATATGTAAATAGAAAGTAACAGCGATCCTATCACACTCCCCCAGGGCATCTGTGACGATAGCCTTGTCTCTGATGAACATTCGCCATAGAGGACAACATACTGGGTTCCGTTACGTAAGAAGTCTTCACGCCACTCACGTATCCAGCAACCTATTCTGTATCACACCGTTAACAGTCTGCAGTGGGGCAGAGTGTCAAATGCTTTTCAAAAATTTAGGAACATGGAATCCGTCTGTTGCCCTTTATCCATACTTCGCAAGATATCATGTGAGGAAAGAGTAAGCTCAGTTTTGCACGATGCTTTCCAAAACAGTGCTGATTCGTGGCCAGAAGCATTTCCACCTCAAGGAAATGTATTATATTCGAACGGAAAATACGTTCAAGAATTCTGCAGTAAACCGATGTTAAGGGTATTGGTCTGTAATATTGTGTATCTGTTCTTTTACCCTTCTTTTATGCAGAAGTCACCTGTGCTTTTTCCAGTCACTTGGAACTATGCGTTAGGTGAGAGATTCACAATAAATATTTATTACTATGTCGTCCATATGGGAATTTGTTCGATGCTCAAATAAAACTTTGGCTTTCCTTTTGTTGTCATCTAGTGCCACAACAGACTGGTCAACCAGAAGCCTTAGACCTGCTCAGTGATTTTACATAGGAGCAAAATTTTCTCGGGTTCTCAGCAAGAGCTTTTGCTAACGCATGACGGTGGTAACTGTTTGCTTCAAGCATCGACCTTTTTACAGACTTTTGCCTGTCGTTGTTTGCGCATTTTCTTTTGAACACAGAATTCAATAGCCTTTGCTTCCTCAGCATCTTCTGAATTTCGTTGCTGATCTCGTTAGGTCCCTCCTGTCCACTTACTCGGCACATACTTCTCCAAAGCACAGTTTACAATCCATTTAAACATTGCCCATAATTGCCCTATATCCATCATACTGGAACTAAATGTTGTCAGTTCATTGTCTAACATTATCGTTAGACAACGAATTGACAACTATCAATGGCTTATCTGCTCTTTCTAGCAGAAATACTCTCCTAGCCTTCTTGACTGATTTATTAACTTCAGTAACCATAGTCGTTATGGAGACATCGTGCTCACTAATCCCTGTCTCTTTACTGATGCCGTCGATAAGATCAGGTCTGTTTGCATCTACAGGGTCTAAAATATTTCCAGTGCGTGGGCTGTCTAACAAGCAGTTCAATACAGCTTTCGGAAAACGTGTTCCAAAGTATTTTACAAAATTGTCTGTCTGTACTCCCTGCAATGAATCCACAGGTGTCCCAGTCCACACTCAGTAGGTTAAAGCTGCATCCAATTAATACTGCATGATCTGAGTATTTCTGCACTACTGACTGAACGCTTTCCTTGAATGATGTTAAAAGTGTCACAGCGGTATCGGGTGCCTGATAAAAAATCCAATAATTAACTTTATTTCACCTTGACCTCTTATACAAGAAAAGACAACCTCACTGTCTCTCCCAGATTAGATCTCAATAGAGACAATATTTTTGTCAACTGTAATGAACACTCCCCTTCATATGGTGTCTAAATATGGTGTCTAATCTGTCTTTTCGGCATACATTCCAAGAATTGCTAAATATCTCAGTGCTTTCTACTTAGGGTTTCAGCTGGCCCTTGGTCCTGAGAATAATTTGAGCATAAGGAATTTCCTGGAGGACAGTAATTCCGGAATTTTGTTAGGGATACTTCAACAATTTACTGACAAATTTTAACAGTTGAAGTGTCATTACTCTGAACAAAGTCTGATTTCACTATCTGCGCGGCTTCTGGCGAGTGTTCATTAGAGAGATGCAAACTACAGCCAAGCATAAAAAACTTGATGTGCACACCACAAGTACTGTGCTACCCAAGTAGCCGCTTCCCTTGTGTAGTGCACTGTGACCTATCCAGGGAGTCCTACAATTCCCCACCCAATAATACAACTTCAGGAATTTGTGGTCAGTGCCACCACAGAGTCGATAAAGCCTTTGGTTAAGACCCTCCACTCACCTGCAAACCAAAGGACCCTGATCAACTCTGGGAACAATGCTGCAAATTTTGAGCTCTACTTGCAGACCACACACAAAGCAAGCAGCCTTCACCATCTCAGCCAGACACATGTATTAACTGAGGACGGCTTCAGAACCCAAGCGACAGGCGTCATTGGTGCCAACATGAGCGACAACTTGCAGATAACTGCACCCTGCATGCTTGATAGCCACAGGCTCCTCCACATCTCAAATGAGGCCGTCTGGTAGAGATATTGAGTGCACTTTGGCATTCTTTCTGGCCCTGAATGCTATCTTCCAAAGTGGTTCCATAACAAACATAATTTTGGAGCTCCTGATAACAACCAGACCCCTGCTTCCACGTCCCAGGTCAGACACTGCTAAAGGAACATCTGTCCACTTACAGGGTGAATGGGCAAGGCGAGGTGGCCAGCCTCCACACTGGCCATCCACCTTGAGCGACACAGATGCCTTACCATTGGACCACTCATCCCACTGTGAGGTCCGATCCACCACATCTGATATGCTAGGAAGTGCCTCAGCAGCAGAGCCCATGGACAAAATAAACGAAGTGTCGCATGTGACATGCCATTTTCTCCACCACTGCTGCACCCAAAGGCCCAGATGTCTGACCATCGCCAAAAGTACATTCAGCTGTTTGTGAACTGCGGACAGTTTCTCCTACATCTGCACACAGCATGCACACGTCCTTATCCATCCTAGTATCACTAACTTGAGAACTGACCATAAACGTACAGACAGACACCTAGTTACACAATTTGCTACACTGCTGATGGGTCACCAACGAAGGCTATGAACTGTGTAGTTACCTGTTCACAAGAAATAACTGTATTACAGACTCCTTGTCTCTACATTCTGCAGTTACAAAAACACGAAATTAAACCTCTTAAAAAGAAAAACACGCAGAAATTTAAGAAACATACCGCTAAGAAAACACAGAAGAAGTTAATACTTAACTTTCCGCTCTACAGATGTCTACCAGGCGACATTTGGAGCTTGACTGACTGGCTTACTGGACTGAAACTAAAGGTCCCTGGCTCTTCAAAACAAACAAATGAATAACTAGTGGGCTACACATGACTGAATTTACATTTGCAGCAACAAAACGTGATATTGAACCTCTGAAATAGAAAAACACGCACGAAATTTAAGAAATACACTACTAAGGCAATGCAGGAGAAGCTAATACATAACTTGCCGCTCTGCAGGTATGTATCAAGCGACAGCTGGAGACTTCACAGTGGTTTGCAAAGTAAAGATGTAAAAAGTTACGTTTAAAATACAATCCATTGTCTACACCTCCGATTGTGAGTGGAAATATAATACTGAAGTCATAATGTTGACAATGTCAGCGATAAACACCAACAGTTTTGCTGCAAACTTTACTTTCCCCATTGCTGTTTCTCTGTACTTAAGGAAAGAAAATGAAGCTTCCCTATTGTGTAGACAGTGACCCCATTAGAAATACAGTCGTTCAGATGGTCAAGAGTGGATGAGATCATCAGCTGTGGTCTTGCTAAATACATCACACTGGTACTCACCCCACAGAAACTTAAACTTAGACAGGTGGACTAGGACTGAAATTTAACCAGTTCACAAAAACATTTAGTTGTAGCACTGAACTACTATCATATTTCTCAAACATTTGAAAGTGTTTTGCATACCAGGGGTATTAGCGTTGTTAAACTGAATGTGAAAGAAATTCAGTCCTATTTGGATTATCTCTGACAATATATCTTCAACTTGTGAGACCTTAACTTTTCCCAGCAAAATAGAGGGACAGAATTAGTGCTACCTCACCTGTTGATTAATAGTCACTATCGATATTTCTGATGTTGGTTATCTTTGGTTGTGTGTTGACTCTGCAGTTACTAGTTCTGTGTGTGGTATCTTCCTTGTTTCTCCTCTGTGAACCGAGGTATTAAATTCCCTTGCACATTTCATCCTCCTTGCAGTTTTGCCTTGAGAATGCCAGGGTGTACTCCTGTCGAAATTTCGGCCGTGGTCGACGACGTCACCCCATAGCAAAACCGTAAGTTATTTTAATATCTTCAGCTTACTTATAAAAGCAAAAAAAATAATCACCCCCCATGAGACACGACACTAATATCACGTCTCATCACCTCTAGCCTTGATAACAGTCTCAATTCAGTGAGAAGAGAGTACACAATTTTCTTCAGGTATGCCACATCCAGCTGATCTATCGGTATTCATTGAAGATTAGATCTCATAGTGTTAACAAATTGTGAGGATGTTGATTGCTACATTTCACCTAATATTCCAAATAGCCTCAGACATTTTCTATGGGGTTAAGATCAAGTGATTTAATGGGGAGTCGAGGTGTGATAGGATGCCTGTGTTTGTCAAACAAGTAACATACACATGCTGACCTGAAAAAACAACTGTTGCTGCCTTGGAAGATGGGAGTGGCCACAACATTCCTATCATGAAACTGTAGAAGAAAAGGCTACACTTGGTCATCCAGATTGTAGACATAAACATCCTGGTGCATGTAACTCTTCATGCTTTCGCGGCGATCTAATGACATCTTGGGTTGTCGGGTGTTCTGCCGGATATCAGAGTCGTACTTGCATGATATTTCGGTCACGTAGCTCGTGACCTTCATCAGGTGCGACCTGAGACTGCTCCTCGAGTGGACCTGGTCCAGTATTTATGCCTATGGCCTTCCCCCTCCACAAACGGCTGCAGGCGCTTCCTCTGCGGTCCGCGCCCATTCCCTGCGACCTGCTGGAGCGTTGCTGCTCCGTTTTCCGTCCGCTGCGGTTCTAGATGTTCCCTCTGCGGTCCGCGCCCACCAAACCCGCTCCTAAGGGTTTCATCTACGGTCTGGGGTACCAAGCGTTCCCCCTGCGGTCCGCGCCCGCTCACCACGACTGTTGGAGCGTTGCCGCTCCGTTTTTCGTTCGCTGCGGCTCTGGATGTTCCCTCTGCGGTCCGCGCCCACCAGTCCCACTTCTGGGTGTCCCTGACGGTCTGCCAGGCCCATCAGACCGAAGATGGCACACCCAGAAGTGGGACTGGTGGGCGCGGACCGCAGTGGGAACATCCAGAGCCGCAGCGAACGAAAAACGGAGCGGCAACGCTCCAACAGGTCGTGGTGAGCGGGCGCGGACCGCAGGGGGATCGCTTGGTACCCCAGACCGTAGATGAAACCCCCAGGAGCGGGTTTGGTGGGCGCGGACCGCAGAGGGAACACCTAGAACCGCAGCGGACGGAAAACGGAGCAGCACTTCACTTCACTTCACTCTTCTACCTTACGGGTCTGCCCTGACCCGTGCAGGAGCAGTCTAAGCAGTCTTCTGCTATTCCTGCATAGACCTTACGTTTTGGAAGTGCTGCCTCTCTTCATGGATTGGCCTCTAGGTTTTCCTGGATGTAGATGTCCTGTCTCTGTTGCGGAAGTTTTCACTCCCGCAGCAGGTCAGGCTAACGTGTTGTTGGCCTGTGGTGTGCAGGGTGGCCCAGATCCCTGATGAGCCAGTTTTCGGACCGTTCGGTCCGCTCGTAGAACGCCCGCGCCGATTGCTTGAAGCGGTCGCGGAGGAGGGGGCTTCCAGTCTGCTCGTGTAGCCGAGCGGTCGAGTATAACCTCGGCAGGCGCAGAGCGAGCTTGATTGCCCTGTTCTGCACCCTCTGCAGCTTGCTGATGTGTGTTTCGGCCGCGTTGGCCCACACCACAGCCGCGTATTCCAGCACTGGACGTACCAGCGCCAGGTACAGCGTGATGCCATGGTGAGGCGGCAGCGCAGACGAGGGATTGAGCAGAGGGTACAGGAAGCGTAGGCGCACTATCGCTCTGCCCCTGACGTCCTCGATGTGCGGCTTCCATGTCAGCTTGTGGTCCAATGTGACACCCAGGTAGTGGCCAGTCTTGCTTCATGGGACAGGGCTGCCCATGATGGTGACTGGTGGAAGATCAGGCGGCAGTGGTCGTCTCGTGAAGACCACCGCCTGGCTCTTCGCCGCGTTTTGCTTGAGGCGCCACTTGGTCGACCAGGCGCCAACGGCCTCGCAACCTCGTTGGAGAAGACGGCGCATCTCGACCGCCTTCATGCTCCGCACGAACAGTGCAGTGTCGTCGGCATATAGCGCCAACTTCACCAGCGTCAAGCGCGGAGCGTCGGCAGTGTATAGGGAGTACAATAGGGGTCCAACGACGGACCCCTGCGGCACCCCAGCACGGATGTGTCGATGGGTGGATGTCTCGTCGTCCAGCCTGACATGGAAGGACCGCTCGGCTAGGTATGAGCAGAGGAGGACTCCGTGCGACGTCGGTACCCTGTGCACGAAAAGTTTGTACACGAGGCCGTCGTGCCACACGGAGTGTAATGCCCTGGAGACGTCCAGGAACACCGCCCCAAGGTATTCCCGAGTCTCCAGGGCGCGCATGGCTTCTTCTACCAGCTGCATCAGCTGGTGGACAGTGGAATGTCCCCACCTAAAGCCGAACTGCTCGTCGGGTATGATGCCTTCCGCTGACACGTGGCGGAGCAGTCGTCTGGCGTACAGGCGCTCGAACACCTTCGAGAGCGCCGGCAGCATGCTGATGGGCCTGCAGTTGGCGGCATCCCGTGGGTCCTTGTTCGCCTTGGGGATTGCGACCACATCTGCATGTTTCCATACAGTGGGGTACACCCCAGAGCGGAGCACCTGATTGAAGATGCCCGCCAGGAACGGGTATGCACCCGCCGGCAGGCTCTTCAGCAGATGGTTGGTGACGCCGTCAGCACCGCCAGCCTTCTTGGTGTTGAGCGCTGTTATCTGCGCGGCCACCTCTTCGTCGGAGATGGGGTCGATCTCGTCCTCGTCGTCCCTGGCTTCCAGGAACACAAGGAGCTGCTCTTCAACCCAGTGGAGGCTCTTCGTCTATGTTGTCATCTACCAGGGTGAATGACAGCTCAAAGTGGTCAGCCAGGGCGGCTGCTTTGCCGTCCGGGCTGCAGACGACGTCTTGTCCGACGAGCAGAGGCGGGACGCACTGCATTCTGCGTAGAAAGGACTTCACAGTCCTCCACGCGCTGCCGTCCTCAGGGTTGAGGGAGGCGACGAAGTCCGTCCAGACGTTGTTCCTGTGCGCCTCAGCCGCCACTTTGATGTCTCTCCGCATGCGGTTGAGGCGCCGTTTCGTCGCGGGTTGGCGGGTGAGCTGCCACTCCCAGAAGAGGCGGTTCTTCTCCCGTATTGCGTCCCGGATGGGAGGCGGCAGGTTATGGGAGAAGTCCCTGGTACCCTGTGGAGGGGGAGGGGAGGCCGCGTCCGCTGCTTGCAGCAGCTGGCGGGTGAAGAATTGAAGGGCGGCATCCGCCCCCACTGCCGCGAGGTCAGGTGAGTCCGCCAGTGATGCCAGGACATTGTCCTGAAATCGATCGCAGTCCAGGCGCTGGTACGTCTGCCGACGTGGCGGGAGCGTGGCTCCAGCGATGTCGATTTCGTAGACCACCGGCAGGTGGTCGAACGACATCGCGCACCGCGTGGTGGCGTTCGTGTGGTGCCCGATGCCCTTGATGACGGCCACGTCGAGCATGTCAGACCGCCCCCTGGCCAGGAAGATGGTGTGTTCCCGTGGACCCAGGACCAGGGCGCCATTCCTCTGGGCAGCGCGAAGAAGTCGACGGCCACTGACGTTCGTGAGGCGGGAGTTCCATTGCAGGTGCTTCGCATTGAAGTCACCCGCAATGAAGGCCCTTCCCCCAAACGCCACCAGCGCGTCGATGTCCGCCTCATGGAGGTGTCCACGTGGCGGCCTGTATGCGGCCACGAAGGTTATTTGCCCCGCAGCCGTGGTGACGTTCACCCCGGTGGCTTCCAGGGTGGCCATGGCTGGGAGCAGCACCTGGTGGTGCCAGAGTGAAGCACGGACGTAGATGGCGGTACCCCCGCCTGCCGTCGGCCTGTCGTTCCGGTAGCAAACATAGTTTGCTACCTTCACATGAACTCCTGGCTTGAGGTGAGTTTCGCAGGTCAGACACAGGTCGATGGCCTCGTCCTGCATGAACTTACGAAACTCACCTTGTTGTGGAAACAGGCTGTTGGCGTTGAAGCCACAGATGGTCAGGCCATGGATAAGGACGTTATCCATGGTGTGGCTTCGTGGTGATGGTAGCGGCCTGGAGGCCCCCCGTTACGGCGGTGACGAGCAGCGGCAGTTGCTGTAGCAGGGCAGAGAGGGAGCCCAACAATGCTCCCAGGTCTGCTGCTTCTGGTCTTGGTGTTGTAGCTGGAGGCGCCGCAGTTGCGGGTGCGGGGGCGGTGGGGCGCGGAAGAATAGTCGCGTCAGTTCGCGGGACCGCACGCCTAGCAGCTTGAGGCGTGGCTGTGGGGGGGGGGGGGGGGGGGGACGGGTTTGCCGTCCGCCCTGGTATTGGCGCCGTGATGGCCGGGAAGTCCACCTGCCGCCCCCTGGGGGCGCCTGAAGACTCCCCCTTGGTGGCAGAGGCGAAGCTGGTGCCTGGTTGCACCTTTCGTGCGGGTGCCGCACGTGCTTGCTGCCGTGGGCGGCGCTTGAAGGCGGCGCAGCCTCTGTAGCTCGCCACATGTGGCTTGCTACAGTTGCAGCACTTGGGCGCCTCCTCCCTCTTCTTAGTGCAGTCCCGACTCTGGTGAGAGTCGGCGCACTTGACACAGCGGGCAGGCATCGTGCAGTAGGCCTTGGCAGGAGAAGCACTGGGCGCGCCTCGCCTTGGCCTTGAGCGGCTCAACTGCCACTCCGATCCTGGCCACAATCTGTAACTGAAATATCTTCCGGTTTTCGAAGTTGTCCAGAAGGACAACTAAGAGCAGTGGCATGGGTCTCCTCGTCCTAGGAGACTTCATGAGTGTGACCGAGCTGGCCATGTAGCCCAGCCCAGCTAGTTCACTCTTGAGGTGCTCGGTCTCCATTTTCAGCGGGAGGCGGCGGAAAACCACCTTCAGCTGCTTCACCGGCTCCGCATTGTGGGTGAAGCAGTGAAGCTACTCCTCCTCTACGAGCCGCATGGCGGCTCGGTATTCTTCCATTGTGCTGATCCAGACTCTGTACAAGTCCCGACCAGCACATCTGACCTTGGCGGAGGTCGTCACCGCCTGGAACTTCTCAAGGAAGGACTGGTATGTGTCCTTCCACGATACAGTGATCGGTCGCGGAGCGGGTGCCCGCCTCTAGGGTGCCTCAGCAGCATCCATGGCCTCTTGCTCGTCAGGTACGTCGGCGAATGCGTTCGCTGTGGGCAGCGGCTGCACAGTCTCGAGCCGTTTGGCCCGAGCAGTGTGCCGCTGCTTCGGGACAACGAAGCCGTCGTCAGTCCCCTGTTCTGTCTCGGAGGGGGCAGGAGCTTCCGGCATCTTCTTCTTCTGACTCCTCCTGCAAGCAGAATCAGAGATTTCGGAGGACTCGTCCTCCTCCGCCGCTGCAGGCCTCTATCTAGAGGGCTGCGTTGTGTCCATGGCTTCTGCCTCGAGCAGGTCGCCAAGGTTAGCCTCTGGGATCGTGCTGTCACGTGGCAGGACTGTGACGTCTTCTGTCGTCACGCCTGGCGGTGCAGCAATCGGTGTATCTGTGGTCTCTTCACTGGAAGAGACCGGAGTGGCAGTCACCAGTTTCTTCTGTAACTGGGCCTGGTGGCGCAACACTCATCAGAGCCGCTGCTGGCAGAACGGTGGCGTCTTCATTCGACACGCCTGGCAGGGCTCCCGACGGTACTCTCTCACCTTCGAATTCCACAAAATCGATTGACCCCAGGTGCTGATAGAACCGGCGGAGTGCTCGTTCGTCCATATCGTGTTGGGGATACTCCACGCCCCTTAATAATCGGGTTAAAACGAGGAACAGCTGCTCTGTCGTGAGTGGGCAAATGCGCCTTGGGTGTGCTGTTGCGTAGTCAGTCATCAATTGCTGCGTCGTCATACATGGGGGGCCGGATGGGGCCGCCGATGGGGCTGGCTCGGTCGCCTGGGCCTGAGTAGCGTGGTCCTCCTCGCACGGCATGCTAACTCGGAGTGCGAAAACGGAGCAGCAACGCTCCAGCAGGTCGCAGGGAATGGGCGCGGACCGCAGAGGAAGCGCCTGCAGCCGTTGGTGGAGGGGGAAGGCCATAGGCATAAATACTGGACCAGGTCCACTCGAGGAGCAGTCTCAGGTCGCACCTGATGAAGGTCACGAGCTACGTGACCGAAATATCGTGCAAGTACGACGCTGATATCCGGCAGAACACCCGACAACCCAAGATGTCATCCTGGTGCATGTTCATGCGACTAGAATAAGTGATCCCAAGAGATGGTACAAAAAAACATCCCCAAAACATCAGAGAACTGAGTTGAAGTACATTCTCTACATATTGTGTGTTTTAGACTTCATTAGTCCATTGGTGCACTCAGTTATTTTTATTTGTTTACATGTCTAGTTCTGTAGGATCAAACTGCAGAACAATTCTCCAGTTTCATGGGACGTGTTAGTACTAAGTAATAACAGATAAAATAAAATGTTTATGAATCCAAAAAAGTCAAACCATAAGTTTAAGTAAAGGCAATCAACAATGTAACGTAAGAAACAGCTTAATTTTTCAAGGAACTCCTCAACAGAACAGGAGGACTGATCCATGAGGAAACTCTTCAGTTTCGATTTGAAAGCGAGTGGATTACTGCTAAGAGTTTTGTTCTTGTAGCTTATTGAAAGTGGATGCAGCAGTATACTGCACATCTTTCTGCACAAGAGTTAAGAAAGAGTAATCCAAATGCAGATTGGATATCTGCCGAGTATTATCTGAATGAAAGCTGCTACTTCTTGGGAAAAAGCTGATATTGTTAACAAGAAATGACAGTAAAGCATATATATATATATATATATATATATATATATATATATATATATATATATATATATACACATACATATTGAGCCGGCCGCGGTGGTCTAGCGGTTCAGGCGCTCAGTCCGGAACCGCGCGACTGCTACGGTCGCAGGTTTGAATCCTGCCCCGGGCATGGATGTGTGTGATGTCCTTAGGTTAGTTAGGTTTAAGTAGTTCTAAGTTCTAGGGGACTGATGACCACAGATGTTAAGTCCCATAGTGCTCAGAGCCATTTGAACCAGCCATACATATTGAGAGGGCAATGTCGAAATACCCAGACTAATGAACAGGGGTCGACAAGAGGTTTGTGAACTTACTTCACTTATTGCCCGAAGTGCCCATTTCTGAGCTTCTCTTCCTTCACAACTGACCATATGATTTTAATTTCATCCTGTGAATTAGCTATTCTATTTGCATATCACATGCTCTTTGCCTTCCTAATAACATTTTAAGCGCTTTACAACACTGTCTGTAATGGGCTAATGTAGCTAGATTGTTATTACTTCTAACATTTTGATATAATTCCCACTTTGTTCTACATGATATCCTAATCCCACTAGTCAGCCACCCAGGCTGCCTTGTAGTGTGAGTACCTTGTTTAGAACGTTCTAATGGAAAGCCACTCTCAAATAAGATGAGGAACGTGTTAAGGAAATCATTATATTTGTCATCTATGTTACCGGCACTATAAATATCCTGCCACTCTTGTTCCTTAATAAGGTTGAAAAAAACTCTCTATTGCCATTGTATTAGGTTTCCTACATAGTTTGCGATTACATGTGACATTTGTTTAAGTACAAAAGACTTTTAGTGTTAAAATTTGTACATCATGGTCTGAAAGGTCATTCACACTTTTACTAACAGAATGCCTATCTAGTAATGAAGAACGAATGAAAATATTGTCTATGACCATGATAAGATTCCCCTGCACCCTAATTGGAAAAAACATAATCTGCACCAGATCATATGAGTTTAAGAGATCTACCATCATCTTTTTTCTTGCACAATCGCATACAAAATTAATATTGAAGTCACCTCATATAACTAATTTCTGGTACTACCTATAAAGTGAACCAAGAACCCTCTCTAGATTGAGCAGAAATGCTCTGACGTCAGATTTTGGGGACCTATAAATAACAACAATTAGAAGTTTAGTGTCCCTAAATTCAACTGCTCTGTTGATGGTGTGAATGGAGCTGTCTACTGCCCATCAAATCTCTGGAACAGTCCTGAAGCGAATACCACAAAGTGGTTCCTTCATCTTCGGAATCAAATCAAAGTCACAAGAACTTAAGCCTGGGGAGTATGGTGGATGGTACAGTACTTCCCAGTCCTATCGATTGAACAGAGCAGCCACAGCTTTCGCTGTGTGCGCTCGTGCATTGTCATGCAAAATGATGGGTGGGTTGCACAGAAAGTGTCGCCTCTTCTTTCACAAGGCTGGTCACAGGTGATGCTCCAAAAACTAACAGTAATACTGTGAATTGACTGTCTGCCGTGGAGGAACGTTATGTGTTAGGATAACACCATCACAATCGTCCACGAGAATCACCATAACTTCAGACCACTCCATTTGTACCATCAACAGAACAATCTCTGCTAACAGTGCTCTATGCCTTCCACATCACTGCCAATGGGTTCTACACAACGCTGGTGGCTACTTTGAAGGACAGTAACATGTGCAAACATGTAACTCTTTTGTATCGATTGTGAATAAATAGTTGCCACTATTTAAGTTCCAACCCTCGTATATTGCAGAATAATGAGCACAAGATGTGCATGGTTTTCACCTTATTTGAACGACAGAAAGCAATGTATATCAGTTCCATGTCAATTACATAACAATAGGTACTCAACACAGGCTGGAATCGGATGTGGTGTACCAAAAGGTCGATATTGGGTCCTCTGTTTTTTCTGATATAAATTATCTTGCTGTTTCTTAAGACAGAAATCTGGAATTTTGTGCAGATGCTACAATTATATGAACATAAATAGATCTTATCCCCTTCCTGGAAGGGCAGCTAATAAAATACTCATGAACACCAAAGATTGGTTCCAGGCAAATGATTTGTCATCGAATTTCTACAAGACTCAGCATTACAGAATTCAGAGCTTCTCATAAAACTCCGAGAGCTATAAAAATATGTCTCTCAAACAATAAAATACAAGAAGCAGAAAGTGTAACCTTTTAAGGAATTCAGATATACTACATCAACTAAATAATCCACTGCATTAAATTAATGAAGCAATTAAGTTCATTTACGACTACAGTAAGCATGATGGCATCGACGATTTAAAAATGAAGATGCTAGTTTATTCTGCATTTTTCCATTCACTAAGCAGTTATAGATAATTTTCTGGAGAAATGCAAGTTACAGGAATAGTATTTTCAGAATACAGAAGCTTGTAATAAGAATTATATCTGGTGTTAATTCTAGAACATCTTGCATAGACCTCTTCAAAAAATTGGGTGTTTGGACAACTATGTCACAACACACATATTTATTTATGTCCCAAGTCCATCAATTTTTCTCTTTTCACAAAAAATACTGTAAAAAATAAAATGAGATTAGAACCAAAAATCGAAACCTCTTCAAAAACCTCAAAAGGTTGACATTAATATGAAAGGGGTCAGATACATAAATGGATACATATGTGTTTAAAGACTTGGCACAGCATATTAAATATCATGTAGATAATGTAGTGGAGTTTATAACTGAATTAAAGAACTTTCTGTTGGGCATCTCCTTGTACTCCATTTAAGAGAATCTTTATAGAAAATTTTTAATTTAATGTTCTAGATAAAACTATAATTAGAAGCAATATAGTAATGCAACAATGTAACGTCCTTCCCACTGCATTACCCCTAAATGAAATGAACATCTTTGACTTCTTTTGACTTACTAGAAACCACTTTCCTTGGTATCGATGGAATGTCTATTTCAATGTGGTGTAATGAAGACATGCAGCTTTTCGAACTTCTGTGAGCAATGGCCTTTTGTGAAACACCTTATTCAAAATATCCATTGCAATATCCTCAGTAATGTTCACTTAGAAATTGACTGAGATGGGCCTGCATTCACCTGCAGCAGAAATTCCTGTCATGTTTGAAACTAACTGTAACTGACAATTCGTGACACTCGTCTTTTGCTCTTGTCTTTAAGATTTTTTTACAACCACTATTCTTACTCAGGTAACTACTAGCAGTATAATGTACCTTGTACACATATCAGACGATCAGGGTAATAGACCTACACCAACAAATCGGGCAAGTTCATTTGCAGAGTGATCATGGGCATGTCCTAACAAGTTAGACCCTCTTTGGCATTCTGTCACGTCGCCATATCGACCATCTCTCGCTGCTGAATGCATACAAGATACAACCTACTAGTTATATTAAAAGGAAGGTCAGCATTGGTCGTAATAACTTAATACCAATGTCTGAGTTTAATGTGTACAGCACCGAAGATGATCAGTATGTGATCGAAAATCGATTCTGCAATCAATAAAACATCGATATTAAGACCAACGCTGGCCTTCCTTTTAATATAACATATATGGGCGTGGTGCACACAGTACTCCATGGAATCACCAATCAACCTACTACTTAATACACTGAACTTCATTGGCATGACTCAAGTCAACAATGGGTGGTCACATGACAGACTGATGCCAGTTCTACATCATCTATGCCGCTACAAATCGACCAGATGCTCTTTTAACGGGTGACTAGTATTTTGTCCAGTTACCTTATAAACATATCCTTCTAGTTGGTAAGATCTACAATCTAAACAATCAGAGATGTGCGCGTAAGGTATAGGCACCAAGATGTTATCCACATTTCTCCATACAATTCGCACTAAACAATCACTGAATTGCTTTTAATAAATTCCCTTACCTGCCACTTGTCAATCAGATGGAACGCAAATCTTACAGCATTATAATAGACTTCGTGATTTACTATATCCAGCATCCGTTTTGATTTATGTAGAACCAAGATTTGCAGTTACTATAATTTAGATAGGGAGAGGAATTTTCCGAGACTTGCTACATGTTCAATACTCAAAATTTTGGTAGTTGTGTACTGTATACCATCAAAGACTTTACAACAAAAATATTAACTCGTTCTAAGAATAATGAATATTTTAAGAATAGCAGTGTAGAGCAGTGGAGTTTCGCAATCAAATATAAAGAGCGAAGCATAAACGACATGGAAAGAGAACGTGGCATTTGCTGTAGCAAGCAGCTTTGTTACGATACAGTGCAGCTAGCATCATATTTCTTGCAACCCGGACAGTTAAAACTAAACAAGTTTTTTCTGTAATTATCAGAAACGAGAAATTGCTATTCGAACGTTATATCTCAGCTCAGTACACGTGATTGCTGCAAACACGTATCAAAAATTAACTTTTTGTGTCGTCGTAAAGCATATCTAATGATTGACACAGATTTGCGGTACCTACTCAATGTTTTATTACCTGTCCTTACATTTAACCCACTTTGATAATATTATTCTGCCGAGTTTGTCCAGAAGGTCTCGACCACATCATTTTAAACAATAATTTATATGCTAAATAGTATTACTTTACATGTATGGTCTTTTACAAACGAAATGAGTTTTTCATTAGATGTGACACGAAAGACTAAATAATCACGAATTGCCTCTAAAAGAGGCAATCTTCCTAGGAAAGCTCGTAATACCTAATCGTCACTTATATATTTTCCTGTGATGTTTTTACGTTGTTACATAGCCAACTGCACTGCCAAGTCGACAGTGGTTGTAGACACACATTGTGTGCTCTGCAAAGATATATATTAATATAGATATGACTAGTGGTTTGTTTTTCTAATGATGTTTGACACCGACAGAGTAAACAGAGGTATGTGTTGTGAGTGATCCATGTGGAATAGGGAAACGTGTGTTGTTGGTATAAACATTATAGTATGGGTAAAGCCAAGAAAATAAAACTTGGGAGAAGAGCTCCGAAGGTAGCTTTAGACAAGCAAATTGAAGAGGACCAGTTTGCTAAACCAAGTAGTCGTACGAAAACTAGGGTTCGGAAGGACGAAGACGAAAATGTGAGAATCCAATAATATTTACCAAATTTTATCAATATTTACGTAGTTTAAACAAAACAAAATATTGTTCACAGGCACCAGTGTAAGCTGACTTGCAATCTGCATTTTTGTTTGCCTGTATTTTGTGCTGAAAGTTATGTCTCTGTCCACATTCACACACATTTACGATATAAAATGTCACTGCAACAAAGCGAAAACAGGATGTTTAGCAGAATTAATATAGCATATGTATGGATGAAAATGATTTCACAGGGAGTGTTGCATGTGCAGCATTTTTGTTTATTGGTTAATTAAATAAAAGTTGAAATTGAACGCATGGACAGTAAAGAAGATAACCATATTCCTTGTTCCATTTGTGCCTAAAAGGAAAAAGAGTTCTATTACATGTTTAACGGAAAATTTTGACATGTTAGAATTCTATAATGTCTCAAACTAAAATAATATTCTTCAGAACAAAATATTCCATTAGGCCTAATTTCATGAGTGCGAAGTATGGCATGCGTTACGTGCCCGTCTCGAAAGGAACGGGAGCATCAGAGAATTGAAAAAAACTTTAGGTTTGTTGTTTGGGAGTATGGCGGACAGTATTCAGAACATGGTGACAAAGTCGCATTATTATTTACAGCAGATGCAAGACAGTGAGCATGTAGAAATTAGAATTGACTGTCAGTCAGATGACAGCTCTCCACTCAGAAACAGTCACAGATACAATGAATTGAACCTTACAGTATTTCAGAATGTTTAACAGTATTCATACTCTGATAGTTGTTGTACAGTGTATGGTGAACTAAAAATTTTATAAAATTTATTGCCCATAATTTGCGATGTCCAATTCTCAGGTTGTGTGAGAAGGAAGTGGCTGAGTTTGTGTGCTATGTAAACGTCACTCTGTATTCTTGTCCATATTGTCAAAGTGTGAAATTTTATTTTATATCTCCACAAGGTACTGCTTCAGTGTTCATTTTGAAAGCTGGATGTTGTATACACTGTAAAGCATAAATACATATCTTTTGAGCATTTTTACGTGGTAATAGAAAATATTAATGTGATGCAACTGTTCTAACTAGAATGACTTCCACAAATTTTGCCCCATTTTTGTATTTAGCTTTGTATACTCTTTGTTCCGTAGTATTCCCTTGTCATTCATGTGTGTGTTCATAGGTGACAAATAGTTGACTGAATTTTATTTGCAGTCTAACATAGTCCATTTATCACACACTGAGGGACATTTCACATGTTCAGCCCTTGTACACTCTTATTTGTTTGTAACAGTATACTAGGTTCTTTATATCAGAATAATTATCCAGCCTTTCAAATGATGCTCTGAAGATGTCAATAGATTTTATTTAAATTTGACACTGGCTTGTTGTGTGAATCTGTTTCTTAAGTGCCACTGACCAGTTGTGGAATTGCACTGCACTTTAATGAATTTATTTTTACATTGTCTGGAAAGTCACACTCTTTTGTCATTTGTTAAACAGAACCACTTTGCGTGGTAGAGCAAAACTGTGTTATCACACTGTTGTCATGGAGATGTGTGACCTTTTTCATGTGTGCGTATGTAAAATTGTACAGACCTTTCAAAAACATAGGTAAAAGTTCCCTTGCATTTTTCATTGTGTATGTTTGGTATATGTACATCATGTGATTTAATATACTTATCAGAGACTTCTCCATTATCTGATATACATTTTCTTACAATTTTAGATTTTGTGGCAAAAAGTTAGTTAATGTATGGCATAAACATAAACATTAGGCTGTGCTGCAGGCCAATCATCTGCCACAAACTTTATTTGGCATTCACATTCGTTGTCTGTACCAGTTGTAAACTGTTACCTTTCAACCTAACGTAGATCTTGAGCTATGTGCAGATCAACCTGGCACTGCAACCAAGATTTCAGGCGAGATCCAATATTGCATTCTTGCTAAACGTGAATAGTGTCATTTAGTTCTGATCATTCAGATTAAACACAGTTTGAAAATTTTTATGTAAGTTCAGATTTTAATGTTTAATTATATTTTCTAATGAATTGTTAGCATTTATAAAAGTTAAAGAAACTTCAAATATGAGATTTTTTAGGTTTCATTATGGGATTTGCACCTTACCGGATTTCCTCCATGTAGTATTAACTACTTCTGAATAGTAAAATACAACTTTTTCTTGTTTATTTTTTTCAGTTTGTTGAAGCTAACCTGTCACAGAAAATTCTTCAACAAGCCCGAGAACAGCAACAAGAGCTTGAAGAAGATGCTGGGACTGCATCAAAGAAAAGTCCTATTTTGCCAAAACTTGGAAATGATGCAACAGAAGAATCAGCTGATGAAATTGACTCTGATGATGACTTGTCTGTGGCAGATTATTCAGAGATAGTAAGTTTCCATTAAAAGTGCACACTTGTTAAGTTTGCTGAACTATCCACAGACTGCTAAAATCATGCTCAAATTTGCAAACATCCATTATGTGTAACACCAGTGTTTTTACTTTTTGGGAAGTGAAACCCTTTTTAAAATTATGCTCAAATTTGAAAAACTCAATTATACTCTAGACCAGCATTCCTTGCTTTTTGAGAAGTGGAACCTTTTTTTAATGTTGACTATTATTGTAGACTCACTGGTTTGCTTATATAGTATGTTTTAATGTGTCCTCCTGTAAATGAGTTGTTTACAGCAAAAATGACAATTATTTTAAAATATTTATTCACTGCTACCAAAAGAACTAGGTATTGGTTCTCAAACATAATAGTCAAGTTCTGTAGTAGAATGCATCATGGTCCCTTTTTTGAACCATCTCTCTATCCTGCAACCAAATATTGGGAAGGATTGTGAGACAAATTGCAGTGGCAACTACCTCTTAAGGCTAAATAAATGATTAATTATATTGATAAGATATAATTAAAACTATACTAAAATTACCAGCCATGGAGCCAGACATAGATAAATTAATGTTCCTTTTTTATTGTCAAATACACCAAATTTTATCAAGCTACCTAAATAACTGTAGATTTCTATAACTAACATATGAACAATCTTCTTTGTATATATAGATTAAAGTTATAAAGGTTACTGAGCATCATGTGGCAGACCTTTCTGGTGATAGAGGACTGTGTGATACAGGTTGCTGTGGTACGGGTGTACTCTGAGATGGATGACAGTGATGGTTTTAGTATAATCATGCCTTGTGCTGTCATTCCTTCATTGCAGAGTTTTCTGTCTGCAATGCTGCTGATTGGCCTATGTTAAATACAGCCTTATTCACCCTCTGTGTCACACACATACTGACTTCTCATATTTGTAAGTGGAAGCAAGGTTTAGTTGTTGTTCAGTTTTTTACCTTTGTATATGTATTAATTTCTTTTTTGAGTTGCTTTGTTAAATATTATAAAAAACAAGTTGTGCAGGTTTCACAGAACCTTTGAGTGACCTCCATGGGACCCGAGAGTTAACTCAGAACACAGTTTTGGAAACATTGCTCTAGAGAGTGGGTGACTGCAACATTAAAAATTAATGTTGCTGTACTTCATCAAACTATATTTTAAATTATTACACAGCATTATTTCAGTATTGTGTGGTCAGTACTTATGCAGAAACAACTTACTCTCTTTCACTTCAGTTATTTTACTCCTTTTTCAGTTTCAGGATGTGTGTGTGTGTGGGGGGGGGGGGGGGGGGGGGGAGATTCATAAATCATTTCAACTAAATGTTTTGAAGCTATAGACATATATTAAATGTATCTCATAGCCAGCCATCTCACTATTGGTGGGCTGTTTAAACCTGTAAGGGAACTACAGTTGTGAGATTGTCAGATAAATGATAACCAAAGAGATGTCTTTCTGAGTCAGATCTCAATCCTTGAGAGAGGGCAGCAAGTAGAAATCTTTGACAGTGACATCTCAGCAAATTAATGAAGGAGTGAAGGTACTTTCCTCCAGAAACTTGAGTAAAAACTTACCACTTGATTTGACAATAGACTCCTGCATTTGAAGTTTGGTTCCATTATATGAAATACTAATATAATATTTGAAATTAAAAAACTGAGCAGTTAGATGCACCACTATACTATATAATTATTTTGTGTGGCTCAGTGGCCTGCTACAAGTCTTTCAATTAGACATCACTTTGGTGTCATGTATTCAGATGGTCGCCCTTCCAAGTACCAACCGCGCCCTGTGATGCTTAACTTCAGTGACTGGATGAGAACCATTGTATCCAACAAGTGGCAGATGCAATGGTGAAGGGAGCGCAGAAGTAACAATGGATGGAAAACAATAAACAGAAACATAAGAAATTTATGTCAGTAGATTTGGCAAAAGAAATTAAACATAAAATATGTAAGGTGAAAAACCAAAAAGTGGAGAAATGTGAAAAGGGAGGTTGAAGGAAAAAGAAAGCAAGTATGCAATAAATTGTAAGAGAAGATGTGGTGAGGGTAGTTGATAGTTGCTGGAAAAGAGAAAATGTGAGAGAAAGTGGATGAGAAGTAAAAAATGAAATGAGCATATGGCATTGTTGGTCAGGAGGCCCCACGTGGGGGTGTTTGGCCGACATATTGCAAGTCCTTTTTAGTTGACGCCACTTCGGCGATTTGCGGGTCAGTGATGATGGACACCAAACACAGTCCCCTGCCGGGAATCGAACCAAGCCCCCCTGCATGATAAGTGGAAACACTACCACTATGCTACAGAGGTGGACAAAATGAGAATTAAAGTAGTGTGAGAGAATTGTATAATTTGAGTCAGCAGACAAGGCGATACTGGAGAGCAAGTTCTCATAAACAAAATCTACTATATTTTATGCACACATTGCCTGGAACCTCAGAAATATTCAGTGAAAGTCATTGCTACTAATTGATATACCTTCCTTTTCAATCTGACTGATCATCGTCACTGGCCCCACAAACTGCAGGGTCTCGTCAAGTAGCCCCCCTTACGACATTCTGTCCTTGTCATCTACTTCCCTTGCTCCAAATATCTGAAGATCCTTGGCCTAGGCCACCTGTCTCCCTGTCATATTTTCGGTCTGCCTAAAGGTTGTTGTCCAGATTTCTTCACTGAAACTTCTCTCTGTCGTGATCCCTCCTCTTTCTTATCGATGCGACTGGCCCATCTCAATCTCCTTGTCTTGGTTTCCATGACAACATCTGGTTTCTTGTACAGGGCTACAGGAAATGATCCATTTGTTTTCAAAGGTCTCTTTTTTTCTTAAATATTTCACATATGAATATGATTGATACATGACTAAAACCGTAAACTTGCCATGTTTGTATTGTGCCCACCAGTTGGCATTAAGAGTGCAGGGTCTTCATAAAATGGCAACAAAGTAGGAAAAGAGTTTCTTCGTCTCCAAGCTGATATTCAGTGATCAAGCAGTCTTACATTTATTTCAAAAGGTCAGTCACCACAATGTGACAGTGTGGAGTATTGAAAATTCTCTTGAGTTTCATCAAAGGTAATGTTTTCTATGCGATGTTATTGACTAAGTTCTATGGGCCACTTTTCTTCTGTGAGAAGACTATGATGGGTACCTCTTACCTTGATGTGTTAAAAGTTGTGGTTTTTTCCACAACTGAGTGCTGATTCCAAGAATTTCATCTTCCAACAAGATGGGGTATACCATCAGTGGAGCATGAGTTTTGTCACTACCTAAATGACGGACTTCCCCATCACTAAGATGTGGCTCTGATCCTCTGGTCCCCTAGGTTGCCTGATTAATGTCTTGTGACTTTTTTCCAGGGGGGTACATTAAAGACTATGCTTACCTTTCCCTACTGCCAAGAACTCTGGAACAGAGATGACTGTTGACAAGATCGTGCTACATAAAATATGGAATGAATGTGACTACCTCTTGGACATCTGTTGTGTGACCACGTAGCACTCATAGAACTTCTGTAGAATGCAAAATACAAACTTGGTGAACTTATGGATCTGTTTCATGCCTCATACATATTTGGAGAAGTAATACTTTAGAGCTCTGAAAATGAATAAATTGTGTATATTACTCTTTATATCTCCATAAACTCCTTGATTTTTCTTCTTTGTCATTCTCTCTCCTCACAAATTGGTCCAGATATCTTCCTCATGATTTAATTTTCAGAAATGTTTTGCTTCCTCTCTGTATACTTGTGTATTCTCCATTTTTTTCTGTCTCATATAGTTATACTGTTCTGATTATAGTTTCATGTATCCTTATTTTGGTTCCTCTTGAAAAAAATTGAATGACAGTAATTTGATGAGTGAATAAGATGCTCTGGATGTCACTCTGATCCTCAGTTCTATTTCTTGTTTCTTATCATTTCTGTTGTTTACTACAACCCTCAGATATTTAAACTCTTGTGCTTCTTCAGACACATGAGTGATTATGAATCTACATTGTTTCCCACATTTTGGCCTGTAATTTCTTTCTTCCGTCACGATTTTCCTGCTCTCATCATTCACCTCTAAGGCTCATTTCATTTAAAATCACCCAAAATAAAGAAATCTTGTTGCCATCATGTCACAGATATTTGTGAAAAGTTCAGAAATTGAAAGTAATAAAATAATTTTTCAGAATTTTTAGATCAAAACTGTAGTCGGGGGGCCATATTGAAATGTCTAGCATTTTATTTATAAATCAATTTTATTCAATTTGGTGCCATTAGAAAGATAAAAGGACCAACTATATCACTGAACTATAAAAATGCTGCAATTGTGCATATAAATATGTGCAAATGTGTAATTAAAGTCAGTTTTCAAAAAAAAAAAATTACAAACTTCATGAATTTTTTTCATCAAAATCATGTTTCACCATTTTAAATCTTGTCTCAAAGATTTCCTATTGTCATACATTTCAACATAAAAAAACAGAAGGGTCTTTGTTCTGTTAATCTTTTAAAACAGGAAGACCATAAAGAATAATATACACGTTTCATTTTGTGACTCCTACTTATTGGTCACAAATGATGATCAGTTTTCATAAAATTCTAAAAAGCATTCATTCTTTCAAACAAGTTTTCAATGGACAATATTATATCTGATTCAAAAGTATGTAAACGATCAGTACTTGTGCTTGCACTAGAAGCAGGCAAAGTCATTAAAATGTTTTCATAAGGTATCCAGCAAACATCAGTGTGAAGTGGCCATGAATAAGTTGAGGGAGGGCCACTTGGACTCAGGAACTTGTTTTGCATCTCTGTGTTCTTCACTTATCTCTAGAATTTTTCCAAGCCACCACTGGTTATCATAGATAGCTGTGACATGTTTCTTCTTTAATTGTGTTATAGGCAGTGTTTTGAATTCCAAGAGGAACTTGAATGAATTTAGTAGATGATGAAACACACTTTATCAGCGACTTGTTTTCATTCAGTGGTTTGAAAAAATGATTTACTCTTGTCCCAGGAATGGTAGAACCAGTCTCGTATCATTTTTGTAACATGTTTGTGAACTTTGTTATCTCCTCTATTGTAACATAAAAGGTTTCTATTCCTGGAACATGAGTTCCGGCAAATGTAAACAGATCTTTTGGACGTAAAATGTGACTGTCATATGGACGCTGTAAACTCGCTCTTGTTGCTAAACATTTAATAGTACCACCAACTCCATCACATGCATTTTTTGCCATGACTAGTGGCAAAAAAATTCCATTCTGCAGTTACTGCATGATCTTGCTTGTGATGGCACAAATTTAGAAATTTCTTTAAGTTTTTATATAGTGCCATCACTGCCATAACATGCTGGATGTTTGGTAATTGTTCCAGTATATAAGTGAGAGCAGTTTTCTGGAAAACATAGAATGTGTTTGTATCATGCTGCAAACAGTCACTTATACAACACAGTGACATTGACTTAATGCAATCATCTGTTTTAAAGTACACCACAAAAGGATGAAGAGTGACTTGAATGTTCTGCCAGTGAAATCCTTGTGCGCCATCCTGTTGCAAACAGGTATAGTTATCTGCAAAATCCACTATGATGATGCATGTAGTATCAGGGAGGGTTTCTTTGCTTGATTTGAAGTAGTGACTCTGAGATTTTGATACATAATGATTGTGTGTTAAATTTTGAAGTTTTTGCATGAGATACTCAACAAATTCATCAGTCGTCTTCATCAATGTCTCCAGTGTAGGTCGATCATTTTGCATCCATTGTCTGAATACATTATTTTCACAATCTTGTAAGGACTGCAGCTACATAAAAAAATTGCGCAGTTCATATTTGTCAGGACAGAGAACAGCAATGCAGCATTCTCTCCTCATTTTCCAAATTGCACACAAGTTTCTGTAGAAGTTCAGTGTACGGTTGTTTCACATTTGGTGATACGTGCATTCACATACGTTATGCATTCCACGACTGTTTACAGTAACACATTCTTTTGGCCGAAGTTCACAAAATTTAGTAATACCAATTTTATCTTCTGGGTATATTTCTCTGTAGGCTAAGTATACATCTTTCAGATTATGTAAAATTAGTCTTTTTGTCTTATACACTTTTTTGCCACTTTCTGAAGTGACAGACAGATAGTCTTTTTTATTAGCAGAAATGAGACTTATATCATCTTCACAGTAAAAATTCTGGACATATTTTTCCATATCCTTACTTATTCTGTTTCCCTTTTTATAACTCCCTTTCGACAAAATACCGTCTTCTTTTAGCAATACCCTCAATTTCTTTACCATGTATTCGGTAGTGTTTAAAAACACTTGGATTTTTTTCTTTACTCCATGAAGCTGGTGCTAAGGCAAGTATTTGTAGTTTTTCTTTAACAGAACTTCTGCAGAATTTCTCTTTAAGTTTTTGCATTAAAATATTACAGTCTGTACATTCAGCACTGCCAGTTCCTTCAGATACATTTTTCACTGGAACATGTAGCACTTCTGATGCTGTTTGCTGGAATTTTAAAGCTAAACAACGGGACTTGGAACGAATGTATTCTAGACGCCCGCCTTGTGCTCTCTTGGTAACCTGAAATGCTGAAATTTCAAGTAATTCACAACTTTCATTAATTTTTTGAAGAGCTGTAGATGGATCTGGTATATACTCTTGATCTTGATCTTCAACTTCACATTCATCCATCCCTGGAAGGTTATCCCCCATAGGAGATAAAATGTAAATAAAATATTTCCTTGCCATGGTTAAAGTAATAGGTTTCAAAGATTTCTTAGCAGTCTTTTTACTGTGCTTCTTAAAAGGGTCATGGCAAATTCTTTGTCTGCCTTCAAATGTTCCCAAATAGAACCTTTTGTGAGAAGAACAAAGTCTCAATGTTTTCACAGGTGCTTCATAGCTTCAATAATTGAATATCGGCTTGATTCAGGCTTGGCATATCTATTAAACCAAGCTCTTTGCTGCTACTACTTTTCTTATGACACACAACTGCTGACACAAAACCTAAAGGACATTTGTTTTCCATTGTAATTTTTAATCAACTGTGTATGTTGCAGAAAGGAACTGAATGGTTTGAAACTTTTTCTTGTTCTCTAATTAATCAAGAACGTACTATGAAGAATCTGTAAGGGGGAAATGAGAAAGAGTTAATGACCACTTTATTAAGTGATCTCTAATATATTCACATTATGGAACAACTTTGTATTACAGTCAGACTCCTCAATATGGTACCCCCTGATATGTAAAATCCCTCAATATGATATTCTAAAACACCTCAACTTGATAGTGTGACGTATTTTACGAAAGTCAATCAGATGCTACTATAGGAGTGTAATAAGATTCATAATACATAAAACCTCCAATTGTGGAATTGAATCATGTTTATTTTAATTTGGTTTATTTATTTCGTTTGAATTATCATGTTGTTGTTGTTGTTGTTGTGGTCTTCAGTCCTGAGACTGGTTTGATGCAGCTCTCCATGCTACTCTATCCTGTGCAAGCTTCTTCATCTCCCAGTACCTACTGCAACCTACATCCTTCTGAATCTGCTTAGTGTATTAATCTCTTGGTCTCCCTCTACGATTTTTACCCTCCACGCTGCCCTCCAACGCTAAATTTGTGATCGCTTGATGCCTCAAAACATGCCCTACCAACCGATCCCTTCTTCTAGTCAAGTTGTGCCACAAACTTCTCTTCTCCCCAATCCTATTCAATACCTCCTCATTAGTTACGTGATCTACCCACCTTATCTTCAGCATTCTTCTGTAGCACCACATTTCGAAAGCTTCTATTCTCTTCTTGTCCAAACTAGTTATCGTCCATGTTTCACTTCCATACATGGCTACACTCCATACAAACACTTTCAGAAATGACTTCCTGACACTTAAATCTATACTCGATGTTAACAAATTTCTCTTCTTCAGAAACGATTTCCTTGCCATTGCCAGTCTACATTTTATATCCTCTCTACTTCGACCATCATCAGTTATTTTACTCCCTAAATAGCAAAACTCCTTTACTACTTTAAGTGTCTCATTTCCTAATCTAATTCCCTCAGCATCACCCGATTTAATTTGACTACATTCCATTATCCTCGTTTTGCTTTTGTTGATATTCATCTTATATCCTCCTTTCAAGACACTGTCCATTCCATTCAACTGCTCTTCCAAGTCCTTTGCTGTCTCCGACAGAATTACAATGTCATCGGCGAACCTCAAAGTTTTTATTTCTTCTCCATGACTTTTAATACCTACTCCGAATTTTTCTTTTGTTTCCTTTACTGCTTGCTCAATATACAGATTGAATAATATCTGCTTCCCTTTCATGCCCCTCGACTCTTATAACTGCCATCTGATTTCTGTACAAATTGTAAATAGCCTTTCGGTCCCTGTATTTTATACCTGCCATCTTCAGAATTTGAAAGAGAGTATTCCAGTTAACATTGTCAAAAGCTTTCTCTAAGTCTACAAATGCTAGAAACGTAGGTTTGCCTTTTCTTAATCTTTCTTCTAAGATAAGTCGTAAGGTTAGTATTGCCTCACGTGTTCCAACATTTCTACGGAATCCAAACTGATCTTCCCCGAGGTCCGCTTCTACCAGTTTTTTCCATTCGTCTGTAAAGAATTCGTGTTAGTATTTTGCAGCTGTGACTTATTAAACTGATAGTTCGGTAATTTTCACACCTGTCAACACCTGCTTTCTTTGGGATTGGAATTATTATATTCTTCTTGAAGTCTGAGGGTATTTCGCCTGTCTCATACATCTTGCTCACCAGATGGTAGAGTTTTGTCATGACTGGCTCTCCCAAGGCCATCAGTAGTTCTAATGGAATGTTGTCTACTCCCGGGGCCTTGTTTCGACTCAGGTCTTTCAGTGCTCTGTCAAACTCTTCACGCAGTATCTTATCTTCCATTTCGTCTTCATCTACATCCTCTTCCATTTCCATAATATTGTCCTCAAGTACATCGCCCTTGTATAAACCCTCTATATACTCCTTCCGCCTTTCTGCCTTCCCTTCTTTGCTTAGAACTGGGTTGCCATCTGAGCTCTTGATATTCATACAAGTGGTTCACTTTTCTCGAAAGGTCTCTTTAATTTTCCTGTAGGCAGTATCTATCTTACCCCTAGTGAGACAAGCCTCTACATCCTTACATTTGTCCTCCAGCCATCCCTGCTTAGCCATTTTGCACTTCCTGTCGATCTCATTTTTGAGACGTTTGTATTCCTTTTTGCCTGCTTCATTTACTGCATTTTTATATTTTCTCCTTTCATCAATTAAATTCAGTATTTCTTCTGTTACCCTCGTCTTTTTACCTATTTGATCCTCTGCTGCCTTTACTACTTCATCCCTCAAAGCTACCCATTCTTCTTCTACTGCATTTCTTTCCCCCATTCCTGTCAATTGTTCCCTTATGCTCTCCCTGAAACTCTCTACAACCTCTGGTTCTTTCAGTTTATCCAGGTCCCATCTCCTTAGATTCCCACCTTTTTGCAGTTTCTTCAGTTTCAATCTGCAGTTCATAACCAATAGATTGTGGTCAGAATCCACATCTGCCCCTGGAAATGTCTTACAGTTTAAAACCTGGTTCCTAAATCTCTGTCTTACCATTATATAATCTATCTGATACCTTTTAGTATCGCCAGGATTCTTCCAGGTATACAACCTTCTTTTATGAGTCTTGAACCAAGTGTTAGCTATGATTAAGTTATGCTCTGTGCAAAATTCTACAAGGCAGCTTCCTCTTTCATTTCTTCCCCCCAATCCATATTCACCTACTATGTTTCCTTCTCTCCCTTTTCCTACTGACGAATTACAGTCACCCATGACTATTAAATTTTCGTCTCCCTTCACTACCTGAATAATTTCTTTTATCTCGTCATACATTTCATCTATTTCTTCATCATCTGCAGAGCTAGTTGGCATATAAACTTGTACTACTGTAGTAGGCATGGGCTTTGTGTCTATCCTGGCCACAATAATGCGTTCACTAAGCTGTTTGTAGTAGCTTACCCGCAATCCTATTTTTTTATTCATTATTAAACCTACTCCTGCATTACCCCTATTTGATTTTGTATTTATAACCCTGTATTCACCTAACCAAAAGTCTTGTTCCTCCTGCCACCGAACTTCACTAATTCCGACTATATCTAACTTCAACCTATCCATTTCCCTTTTTAAATTTTCTAACCTACCTGCCCGATTAAGGGATCTGACATTCCACGCTCCGATCCGTAGAATGCCAGTTTTCTTTCTCCTGATAACGACGTCCTCTTGAGTAGTCCCTGCCCGGAGATCCGAATGGGGGACTATTTTACCTCTGGAATATTTTACCGAAGAGGAAGCCATCATCATTTAATCATACAGTAAAGCTGCATGTCCTCGGGAAAAATTACGGCTGTAGTTTCCCCTTGCTTTCAGCCATTCGCAGTATCAGCACAGCAAGGCCGTTTTGGTTAATGTTACAAGGCCAGATCAGTCAATCATCCAGACTGTTGCCCCTGCAACTACTGAAAAGGCTGCTGCCCCTCTTCAGGAACCACATGTTTGTCTGGCCCCTCAACAGATACCCCTCCGTTGTGGTTGCACCTACGGTACGGCCATCTGTATCGCTGAGGCACGCAAGCCTCCCCACCAACGGCAAGGTCCATGGTTCATGGTATCATATACATACATAAAGAAATTTTTTTTTGTTTAAATTCTGTGAAAATGTGTAAAACACTCATAACCTTAAAAATGTAGTATTGATAATGTCTTAACAGCCTTTAAAATGAAATACTTAAAAATTAACTTTCAACTATCAATAACAAAATCAATGACAAAAATAATTAATAATTATTTATTTATTACTTGGTTATATATTGTTAAAATTGAGTGGATTAATGATTGGTTTGAAGTACTACATATTTAAGTATATAAATTATGTTTAGTAAATAAATTAATATACAAATCTCGATTTTTTTTAATTTATAAGTGAACTGATGATATCATATAGTGAATAAATAATAATTTAAAGAGTGATAACTAATTATAAAAAAACCTTCAGAGTGGAGCTATAAATATGACTTAATTTTAACACATTGACTGCCACATGAGTTAAATATAACTCAAAGGAAGTGTTCTCTTTGGGCCACGCGAGGTAAATACAACTCACGGACATTTTTCCATTTAAAGCTTTGTGGTGCAGTTGTAACTCACAGGAGCATGCTGTGACTAGTTGTTGTTTTGTAGGTTATGGCCCCAGTAACAAATCATGTTCATGGCCTATGGTTTTCAAGAGCTCAAGAGTAGTTATTGACATTTGAATTTGTGAGTTATATATAACTCACATGGCTCATTCATATTGGACTTTTCTTCTTTTTATTATTAATATCTGGATACTTCCCACTAACAACAACCTGTCAGGACTCCGGAGATGGGAACTTGCCCTTCAGTATATCCTCTCTTCCTGTTACCCACCAGGCCTCAACCTCCGCTAATTTCAAGTTGCCGCTGCTCGTACCTCACCTGTCATTCAACAACATCTTTGCCTCTGTACTTCTGCCTCGACTGACATCTCTGCCCAAACTCTTTGCCTTTACAAATGTCTGCTTGTGTCTGTATATGTGCGGATGGATATATATATATGTGTGTGTGTGTGTGTGTGTGTGTGTGTGTGTGTGTGTGTGTGTGTGTGTGTGTGTGTGTGTGTGTGTGTATACCTGTCCTTTTTTCCCACTAAGGTAAGTCTTTGCGCTCCCGGGATTGGAATGACTCCTTACCCTCTCCCTTAAAATCCACATCCTTTCATCTTTCTCTCTCCTTTCCTCTTTCCTGATGAAGCAACCGTTGGTTGCGAAAGCTTGAATTTTGTGTGTGTGTTTGTGTTTGTTTGTGTGTCTATCAACATGCCAACGCTTTCGTTTGGTAAGTTACATCATCTTTGTTTTTAGATTTATTTATTATTTAGTTTGACATATTACTTACACAGTGGATTGCAAATCACATACAGTTTTATTTACATTCTTCAATTGCAACAACAATGAAATGGAAAAATTTGGGTCATTCCACTTTGTTTCTCTAACACCTGTATTCACTGTGTTTTATGAAAAAACACTCAACGCAAAAATATGAGTCACAATTCTTACATTTCCATGCAGTTTGTTTGACTTTCTTGACAGCTTGCTCTCGTCCGAATACTCTCTTCATTTTTTCGTAGCACACTGTACACTTACATCTGGCTGCTCCCACGTTCACAAGTGCACAATCTGCAGGTAACACGGTGGCTTTAGTGAGGCTCATCGGCATCTTCTGTATGGAGTAGTCTCAAAGTCACTTCCTCTTTGAGTTCTGTGATTGAGATCTTCTTCTTGTTGATGTATCGGTAAATCAAATGAGCATTTACCTGTGCTGACCCTGTCAACAATTCAATTGCAAGCTTCCATTGCTATTTTACACCCCACCTTAGACAATGAGAGTACGACTTCATTTGGTCACAAAGATCTATGAAAGATTTTGACTGATTATAGTCAGTTATCACTGCTGGTTTTTTTCTTTGTGCCCTTCCTAGTTTGAACTTCTGCTTCTTATTCTTCATGAACAGTACTCAGTATCAGAACATCCCTGTTATCTTTCCATTTCAGTACTGCTACACCTGCAGTACTTTCCTTTTCTTTGTGTTTCCCCTTCTTCAGTTTTGCCTGTACAACACCTTGAGGATTCAGTTTTCTGTTTGAACTTAGAGTACCAACTGAATGTGTTGATTGTTCAGGAAGCTGGTGTGCTAGATGAACACTTGTGTAAAAATCTTCTGCGTATAAAATTCTGCCCTCGTTTAGTAATACACTTATAAGGCTCATGCCAACAGAAGTGGCAAGAGGAACACCAGGATTCACATTCTTCCCATAGTAAACTTTCATATTCCAGGTGTAGCCACCCTTTAGACAAAGTTTGAACAATTTAATTCCGAATATATGGTGCTTATTCTTTATATACTGAATGAAACTTAGTCTTCCTCGAAATGGCACAAGTGTTTCATCGATGCAAACTTCTTTCTCTGGTACAACTGCACTTTGAAATCTCTGCAGTAATTTATCAATAAGAGGTTGAATTTTGAATAAGCGGTTTCCCGGTGGGGCACTGGTTGTTATCGGAAAAATGCTACATATGTAAAAGCAGTTCAAAACGATTGTGTAATATAACATTTTTCACATTGTTGTGATAGATCATATTTCTTGACCAATAATTTGGAATCCTCGGTTTTACATTTAGTGACATCCATAACAAAAATCCTAAAAATTGTTCAGTTTCAGTTTTGCTGACATCAGTCCACTTTTTCAGTCATGAATTAACAGTTACTGAATGATTTTCTAAGACTTGTTTTGCGTACAAATTAGTTTGTTGAGTCACATATCCCAAAATTTCATCAGTTACGAAATATTTGAAGAAATTGTATGGTGTTTTGCCTTTGAGAGTTAATGCAACAGAAGCATTTACACCAGGACTGGAATGAATAAATGTAAAGTTTTTCATATTTTTACCTGTAACTGGCACCCACACAATCTCATTAGAATTTGTTCTAAGTGTGTCATCTTCATGTTCAGAGCTTTCTGATATTACACTTACTTCAGTTGAACCTGAATCAACTGCAGTAGTTATGGCACTAACACAGTTAGAAGTGTTTTGTTGCCTGGTTTTTACAGCTGTGAGGTGTGGTTCTTTGACTGAATGTGGACCTAAAACTCTTCTTCCTACCTTCACTGATGTGATTCCATTATCAGAACTTCTGCTTTCATTTCCAGTCTCCTCTAGTAAAAATTTGTCTGAGCTATCACCAAATAAAGACACAGAATCTTCATCACTTATGTCCATAACTTCACCTAAGAGCTGCTGTTCATGCCTTTGTTCATCATCATAACTTCTACGAGACATTTTCTCCTGCCACAATATCACTCTGTTACGGAGCAAACAACACTGAATAAAGACTGTAGCAACAATGCAGGAAAGTGATAATGGTACTGTACACAAATAATGCTGTGGAATGAAAAACTGACAGGAGTACAAACTTAAAATTATTAGCGACATAGCAAATGACACACCTGGTACCTTTACCCTGAGGCCATGTGAATCATATGTAACTCACACAAAAAAAATTTAAAAAAGGTACTAAAATGCCATATTTTCACTTTATTTGTGCTTAACAAGGTTACTTGGAGCAAACTAAAGCAGGATATTGCAAAAAAGTAAATGGCCTCAAGGGCCCAACTATACCATGGCAGTCAATGTGTTAATTTAATGTGTTTTAAAATGAATTATCATTGACCATAATATAATTTTGTATGACACAAAATTATTTATTATTAATAAATAATAATAATAATAATATTTATATGAATTTAACATTATTTCTAATGATAATTGTTATAAAAAACACATGAAAAAACAATGTTAAATAAAATAAATGATCTTTTTTCACTCATTATAATATTTGGTAAATAAAATTCACTAAAACATCTGATTACAAGCCACAATTAAACAAAGCATATACTGCAACAACCGTTTGTAGATTATAATATGATTGGGTGGTCTAGCATCGCTTCATAAAAATTAGACAGCATCAGAGGGCACTGTAATGCGTTGAAAAATTGCAACCCATTGCACTTATGGGAGTTAAATTAAGTCTCCCTGGTTATACGTTACTACGCAGCTATGGATCGATTGGACAAATTCTTTCTCTTTTTAATTTCAATCATTCCTTTTCACTATCTCATATTGAGGGGCTCTATTTGTCGAACATTATCATATTGAGGGGTTCAACTGTACTTTCAGATAACGTACCAGACAGAATGGCTGCTTATGTAAGAAGCACAAATTCAAGACAAAAAAAGTCCTTCAGATATATAAAGTGCACAGACACGCAAAAACATAACTCACACAACCTGTGTTGCTTGTGAATGTTGCTGCTAGACTGAATTTTTCATTGTTGTTTCATGTATTGTTAATTAGCTATTTGAAGGAATTAATTATTACATCATTATTGAAAAAGTATAAGATCTAACAATAGAGGACAAACACCCTTCTGTTTTTTTTTATGTTGAATAGTACGGCAGTAGGAACTATCTGAAAAAAAAAAAAATCAGATGGTGAAACTTGTGATTCTGCTGAAAAAAATTCCTGAAAGTAGCAAAAAAGATTGGTGATAAATTACATTAATTACAAATTTTCAACATTTGTTGCTTAGACACAGCACTTTACTAATTTTTATATTATAGATCTATTCTTTTACTTTCCAATGACACCAAATTGAATAAAATTGATTCATAAATAAAAAAGTTATAGTGGTTACAAACTTACAAGGCACTTCGTTTCTCAACGCCAGTTGATAGAAGGGCGTATAATCTTAAAATGACAGTTCATTTCCAACGTAAGTCTATAATGTGACATCAAAAATACCACCAAAATTGGCAAAAAAAGTCTAAACTGGCAGTAAACACATGGAAATTGTCAGAAAAAGGCAGTAAAACTTGGCAAAAAGTTATTGCAAGTTTGGCAAAAGAAGCACTGAATCTGTTAAAAAGTAACACCGAATCTGGAAAAAAACACTGAGTCCAGAAAAAAATAACACTGAATCTGGTGGAAAAACATCAAATCTGGAAAAAAAGCACAAGGATTACACCAAAATTGGTAAAAAAAATATAACGAAAACACGGGAACTGACGAGAAGAGACTTTTGCAGACAAAACAGCAGTGAATTTGGCAAAAAATAGCCCCAAAATTGGCAAAAAGTAACACCAAATTTGGCTGTAAAATAAAACAAATCTTTCGTGGTCCTATTACTGTAGTAACAATGTTTACGTTACCTGATGATAATCATATATAGAAACTAGTAATGCATAAATGTCTGGAAAACAACAATAAATCCTGTCTATTGCCTTCATACCTTTTTTATTATGCCAGCATACATCGCAAAGTTACAGCTTCATTATCATCACAGATGACAGAGCTATGATTGCGAATTGTACTTTGGCATAATAAAAATGATATAATGGCTGTAGACAGAATTTATACAAGGGGCATACAAAGGGTAATGCAACACAATTTTTTTTTTTTTTTTTTTTTTTTTTTTTTTTTTTTTTTTTTTTTTTTTTTTTTTTTTTTTTTTTTTTCTGAAGGCAGCTTGGTTTTATTCAGGATTTCAATACATCATATTATTCCCTGCTCTTTTGGCTACAAAACCATTTTCTTCTACACAATCTCCATGCAATGTGATGGCCTTACGCCTCCTTACTGGAAGGGCCTGTGAGATTTACATTGGGAGAAACCAAATCTCGCTTGTGGAGAAGAGTCAGGCACAGCTGTGGTGTGGTGATCAAAAAGTAACGGGAATTTTTTAATTCAAGGGCTTTATGCGTCCAATTTTCAAAACTTTTTTTTAACCTGGTTGGTAGACGTGTTCCTGATGTATATTTGCATTTTCAGCTGTTGTGGATATTTAGTTTATTGTTGTAATTTGGAAAAAAGTTGTAAGTGTTTCCAAGTAATTGGTGAATTTTAACTACAAAAAATATGGATCAAAGAATTTTTATTGAATTTTGATTGAAAAAAAATTGACAAAGTTCTCTACCACATTCAAAATGTTGACTGTGGCTTTCAGCAAATCTACTACGAATAAGACAAGAGTTTATGAGTGGTATAAAACGTTTCAAAGAGGGTTGAGAAGCTGGTGAAGGTGACGACCCCCTGGATGCCCTAGCGCATCAATTACCAACAACAATGTGGAAGAAGTAAAGAACATTCTTCTTGAAAGTCACTGAATCACAATCAGAGAGGTTGCTGATGATGTCGGCATATCATTTTACTCAAGCCGAGCAGTTTTTTTTAATGTTTGGGGCATGAAACATGCGACAGAAGGGTTTGTTCGAAATTGTTGAATTTCAACTAAAAATGACATTGCGCATACATCGTGTAGGAATTGCTGAATGATTTCGACAATGATCCAGAACTTCTAAAAAATTTGTGAAGGTTGATCACATGTGAAGGTTCTTCTCACTGTTTTCTTTGATTACAGTGGGATAGTGCATCATGAGTTCCTGCCTTATGGTCGTACAGTCAATAAGAAACGTGCCAAAGTTGCGTTACAATAATGCTCCTGCTCCACTTCATTGCTTGTTCATGATTTTTTGGCAAAAAGAAAAGAAAAAAACGTAATGTTGCCTCAGCCACCATATTCACTGGACATGGCCCCCTTGTGACTTCTTTCTATTCCCCTAGGCTGAAGAGAACTATGAAAGGATGTCATTTTGTGAGCACTGATGATGTCAGAACAGAATTGTTGAAGGAGCTGAACACTGTAATGAAAAATAAGTTCCAGAAGGGCTCCCAAGATTAGAAAAAGCTCTGGCACAAGTGTATTATATCTGAGGGGGACTACTTAGAACAGGACAAAGTTGACATTGATGAACAAATAAAGGTACTTAAAAAAAATGAAAATCCTGTTACTTTCTTATCAAGCCTCATACATATTAATATGCAACATATTTTTTATACAAATAGGTTTATTCGTGCGCCCCTTGTAACATGTTTGTGATTTTTATGTGATAAACAATATTTCTTTCGTCTCTAACCATCAGTACACGTGCTTCAGATCCTCTTTGGTTGTTTCTTCCTGCATAAATACATTTTTTCACATTTAAAGGTGGTGTTGAGTTACATACAGGCACAAAGAAAAAGAATACTAGCAATATTTAAGTTTCTGCAAAAAGTCTTTCCTCGGAAGCAGAACACATTCACATAACAAGAACAACTCACATGCAAATGAATACTGTGTCTGGTTGCTAAAGCACAACTGCAGGCCTGAAGTTGGGCCTTAGCACCCAGAGATTGTACCAATATATTGAGAGTTATTGTTGTGTGAAAGAGTGAGAGTTCTACTTCTGAGGAAGGACTTTGGTGAAAGTTTAAATATCTCTAGTATGCTTTTTCTTTGTGTCTGTCAGCAACTCAGCTCCTGCTCTAAGTGGTGAGTAGCAATCAGTCCTTTCCATATTGTTGTTATTCTGTATCTATGTGTATACTCTGCAAATCAGCATGAGATGCAAGGCAGAGGGTGCACCCCATTGTATCAGTTATTATGGTATCTTCCTGTTCCATTAATGTATGGAGCGCAGGAAGAATGATTGTTTGAGTGCCTCTGTGCGTGCAGTAGTTATTCTAATTTTATCCTCACGGTCCTTATGTGAGTGATACGCAGGGTGTTGTAATATACTTCCCAGAGTAATCATTTAAAGCTGGTTCTTAAAATTTTAACAGACTTTCTCGGGACATTTTGTCTATCTTCAAGAGCCTTCCACTTCAGTGACACCCTCCCACAGATTAGACAAACCTGTGACAATTTGTGCTGCCCTTCTCTGTATACATTCAGTATCTCCTGTTAGGTCTATCTGGTGCAGGTCCCACATACTTGATCTATATTCTAGAACAGGTTGCACAAGTCATTTGTAAGCAGTCTCCGTTGTAGATTGACTGCACTTCCCCAGTGTTTTAGTAATAAACCAATGTGTAACATCTTCTTTACCCACGACTGAACGTATGAGGGGGTACCCAAAAAGATCCGGAATAACATTGCCGTGGGCAGAGCTTGTTTAGTACGCATTTCTGCCACTAGGCACATATAGCGCCCCCCCTGCGGGTCCGGGGATTAGAATAGGCCCGCGGTATTCCTGCCTGTCGTAAGAGGCGACTAAAAGGAGTCCATCCCCCTCACGGGGGTAGTTCGCGCCTGCGTCCGGAGACGGACGGTTCCACGACCTATCATAGTGGTCCTTTTGGTTTTTTCACTTCTCGTTTCTTCCTTCCTTTTGTTGGTTCCTTTCTTTGCTCTTCTCCACCTCACTGTCTTCCTTACTCTTTCCCTTGCCTTCTCCTTGCCTTCTCATTGCCTTTTTCTCCTTGCCTTCTCATTGCCTTTTTCTCCTTGCCTTCTCATTGCCTTCTTCTCATTGCCTTCTCATTGCCTTCTTCCCCTTGCTTTCTCATTGCCTTCTTCTCCTTGCCTTCTCTGGTCTCCGCCTCGGCGTTTGAGACAGTCTGTCCTCTTTCTCCCTCTCTCTCTTCTTTTTCCTCTTCTTCCTTCCTCCCTGTGCGTGCCTGAAGGCCGACCCACGCGTTCGCACGCGTAGCCGGTGACGGGGTAACGCGTAAGTCCCCGCCCTGGGTAGACATGTAAGGCACGCGCGTACCCCCTGGTAAAGGCCAGGCCCGGGGAGGGGTGATTGCCTGAGCTGATACCTTCTGACCATGCCGATTGGTCCCTCCGTCTGTTTCTCGGGAGGTGTGACCTGAGGTGTAAACATTCACCTAAGGCGGGAGTGCCCTCTGAGAGGGTCCCCACAAGGAAGGAGCGCGCCATCGGAGACGCTGGCAATCATGGGGGATTCCTCCGCAATGGATTCTACTCCATCTCTTTCGACTTCGACCCAAAAACGGAAACGTGACCAGCCAACAGTGACAAAAGTACTACCGCCTGCCCCACAGTTCCTCGTAGTTTCTCGAACTGAGGACGGAAAGGATTTTTCCTCTGTCAACCCTTTCGTTATTCAGAAGGGCGTAGATGCCATAGCCGGATCTGTCAAATCCTGTAGCAGGTTGCGTAACGGCACCTTATTACTAGAAACTGAGAATGCCTTTCAGGCACAAAAACTGCTTCGGGCCACCCTCCTGTACACGTTCCCTGTCCGGGTGGAGGCCCACCGAACTTTGAATTCGTCTCGTGGTGTGGTCTATACTGGCTCCCTCGACGGATTGACTGACGAGGAGCTTCAATCGTTCCTCGCTGAGCAGGGCGTGACGGCTGTCCATAGGGTCATGAAAAAGGTCAACAATGACCTTGTACCGACCCGGACAATTTTCTTGACCTTCGATAGTGTTAAGCTGCCATCGCGCATCAAGGCGGGCTACGAGGTTATTTCTGTTCGCCCCTATATCCCGACACCTACGCGCTGCTACCAGTGTCAGCGTTTCAATCACACTCGACAGTCTTGTTCCAATGCGGCTAAATGTGTCACCTGTGGCAGGGATGCCCATGATGGTGACTGTCCACCTCCGTCTCCTCGTTGTGTGAACTGTCAGGGTGACCATGCCGCATCCTCCCGCGACTGTCCTGTCTATAAGGAAGAACGCTGTATCCAGGAAATTCGGGTCAAAGAGAGAGTGTCCACCTCGGCTGCTCGCAAGCTATTGGCTAGTAGGAAGCCCACGCTGCTCCCAGCGGGGAAATACAGTACTGTCCTCGCCTCTCCTCGGACTACCCGGGAGGTAGCAACCCAGACATGCGATCTGACCTTCAGCACCACGGTCGTCCGTTCGGCCAGTGCTAAGATCGCGCGGTCGACGTCTCCTCTTCCTCCCATCACCCCACAGACACGAGCACCTTCCTCAGCTTCTGCTAAGACGAAGACACCGAAGTCAGATGCACGGGCCTTCAAGAGGAACCATCCCGTGCAGACTTCCTCCGTACCTCGACCTCCCAGCCTTCGACCGGTACTTCCACTACACGTCCTTCCAAAAAGGCGCTTAGGAAGCACAGTTCTCCTTCCCCGCCACGGCGCATTTCTTCTCTTGCGCCACCCAGCGGCTGCCGCCCCAGGCCGTCATCCGTTTCGCCTGGCCGCACCGCTGGTCGCCGTACATCTGGCCGTTCACTGGCGGAGGAAGCTCCCCCTCCCGGCCATCCTCCCGCGATGGCCGATGACCCTATAGACCCAATGGACGATGACTGTCCGCCTACTGATAGCGGCGGCAGTGCTCGCTCGAAGCCAGGCCCTAAGCGGCCTTCGAGGTGACCACTTCTCTCATCTTTCTTTTCTTACGATGGCACTTATTCACTGGAATATTCGCAGCATTCGCTCCAACCGAGAGGACTTGAAGTTGCTGCTCCGCTTGCACCGTCCGCTTGTCGTAGCCCTCCAGGAAACGAAGCTACGCCCATGCGATCAAATTGCCTTGGCACACTACACCTCTGTGCGTTTTGACCTACCCCCTGTGGTAGGTATCCCAGCTCATGGAGGGGTTATGTTGCTGGTCCGGGATGATATTTACTACGATCCCATCACGTTGCACACCGGCCTGCAGGCAGTTGCCATCCGCATTACTCTCCCCACTTTTACGTTTTCCTTTTGTACCGTTTACACTCCATCGTCATCTGCCGTTACCAGGGCAGACGTGATGCAACTTATTGCTCAGCTACCTGCACCATTTTTGTTAACTGGAGACTTCAATGCCCACCATCCCCTTTGGGGCTCTCCAGCATCCTGCCCGAGGGGCTCCTTGTTAGCAGACCTTTTCAACCAGCTCGATCTTGTCTGCCTCAATACTGGCGCCCCTACTTTTCTTTCGGACACATCTCACACCTATTCCCATTTAGACCTCTCAATATGTACTCCCCAACTTGCACGCCGGTTTGAGTGGTATGCACTTTCTGATACATATTCGAGCGACCACTTCCCGTGTGTTATCCATCTCCTGCAGCATACCCCCTCTCCGTGCTTCTCTAATTGGACCATCTCCAAGGCAGACTGGGGGCTCTTCTCTTCCAGGGCGACCTTTCAGGATCAAACCTTTACAAGCTGCGATCGTCAGGTCGCACACCTCACGGAAGTCATTCTCGCTGCTGCTGAATATTCCATCCCTCACCCTCCTTCTTCTCCACGTCGCGTACCGGTCCCCTGGTGGACCGCAGCATGTAGAGACGCTTTACGTGCTCGTCGACGTGCTTTACGCACTTTTAAACGCCACCCTACAGTGGCGAATTGTATCAATTATAAACGATTACGTGCTCAGTGTCGTCGTATTATCAAAGAAAGCAAGAAAGCCAGCTGGGCTGCTTTCACAAGCACCTTCAACAGTTTCACTCCTTCTTCTGTTGTCTGGGGTAGCCTGCGCCGGCTATCTGGCACTAAGGTCCACTCACCAGTTTCTGGCTTGAAGGTCGCGAATGACGTCCTTGTGGCCCCTGAGGCTGTCTCCAATGCCTTCGGCCGCTTTTTCGCAGAGGTTTCGAGCTCCGCTCATTACCACCCTGCCTTCCTCCCCCGCAAACAGGCAGAGGAGGCTAGGCCACCAAACTTCCGCTCCTCGAATTGTGAAAGTTATAATGCCCCATTCACCATGCGGGAACTCGAAAACGCACTTGGCCGATCACGGTCCTCTGCTCCAGGGCCAGATTCTATTCATATTCAGATGCTGAAGAACCTTTCTCCTGCGGGTAAAGGTTTTCTTCTTCGTACATACAATCGCATCTGGATTGAGGGACATGTTCCCGCATGCTGGCGCGAGTCTATTGTTGTCCCGATTCCTAAGTCGGGGAAGGACAAGCACTTGCCTTCCAGTTATCGACCTATCTCGCTTACCAGCTGTGTCTGTAAGGTGATGGAGCGAATGGTTAACTCTCGATTGGTTTGGCTGCTCGAGTCTCGATGCCTACTTACCAATGTACAATGTGGATTTCGTAGGCGCCGCTCTGCTGTTGACCATCTGGTTACCTTGTCGACCTTCATTATGAATAACTTCTTGCGGAAGCGCCCGACCGCGGCTGTGTTCTTTGATTTGGAGAAGGCTTACGACACCTGTTGGAAGGCGGGCATCCTCCGCACCATGCATACATGGGGCCTTCGCGGTCGCCTCCCTCTTTTTATTCGTTCCTTTTTAATGGATCGACAGTTCAGGGTACGTGTGGGTTCTGTCCTCTCCGACACCTTTCGCCAGGAGAATGGGGTGCCACAGGGCTCAGTTTTGAGCGTCGCTCTCTTCGCCATCGCGATCAATCCAATAATGGATTGCCTCCCAGCTGATGTATCAGGCTCCCTTTTCGTGGACGATTTTACCATCTATTGCAGCGCGCAGTGTACACGTGTCCTGAAGCGCTGTCTTCAGCGTTCTCTTGACCGTCTTTACTCCTGGAGTGTCGCCAATGGCTTCCGTTTTTCTGCCGAGAAGACGGTCTGTATTAACTTCTGGCGCTACAAAGAGTTTCTCCCACCGTCCTTACGACTCGGTCCCGTTGCTCTCCCAATCGTGGAGACAACCAAATTTTTAGGCCTTACATTTGACAGGAAACTTAGCTGGTCTCCACATGTGTCATATTTGGCCGCCCGTTGTACCCGTTCTATAAATGTCCTCCGTGTTCTCAGTGGTCTGTCGTGGGGAGCGGATCGAACCGTCCTACTTCGTCTATATCGGTCGATCGTCCGCTCCAAGCTGGATTATGGGAGCTTCGTATACTCCTCTGCACGGCCATCCATCTTACGCCGCCTCAACTCCATACAACATCGGGGTTTACGACTTGCGATCGGAGCATTTTATACCAGTCCCGTAGAGAGTCTTCATGCTGACGCTGGCGAATTGCCACTCACCTACCGGCGCGATATACTGCTTTGTCGGTATGCCTGTCGGCTACTGTCAATGCCCGACCATCCGTCTTATCGTTCCTTTTTTGACGACTCTCTTGACCGTCAATACGGGTTGTATGTCTCTGCCCTGCTACCCCCTGGCGTTCGCTTTCGTCGCCTCCTTCAACACCTTACTTTTTCCCTCCCTGCAACCTTTCGAGTGGGCGAGAGCCGCACGCCACCTTGGCTCCAGGCTCAGGTCCGCGTTCACCTTGACCTCAGCTCGCTCCCAAAAGAGGTCACCCCCGGTTCGGTCTACCACTCCCGTTTTTTGGAATTTCGTTCGAAGTTCATCGACATGACTTTCATTTATACAGATGGCTCTAAGACCAATGACGGGGTCGGGTGTTCCTTTATTGTCGAGGCACAAAGTTTCAAATACCGGCTCCATGGCCATTGTTCGGTCTTCACAGCTGAGCTCTTTGCCCTCTACCAGGCTGTTCTTTACATCTGCCGCCACCGACATTCTGCTTATGTCATCTGCTCAGATTCCCTGAGCGCCATCCAGAGCCTCAGTGATCCGTACCCGGTTCACCCTTTCGTACACCGGATCCAACGCTCTCTTCAGCAGCTGGTGGACGTCGGTTCTCCAGTTAGCTTTATGTGGGTTCCGGGCCATGTCGGTATCCCTGGGAACGAAGCTGCAGATGCCGCGGCCAAGGCTGCGGTCCTCCAGCCTCGAACAGCTTCTTGTTGCGTCCCTTCGTCCGATTTTAGCAGGGTGATTTGTCGGCGCATATTATCTCTGTGGCATGCCGATTGGGCTGCACTTACCGACAACAAGCTTCGGGCCTTAAAACCTCTTCCCGTGGCTTGGACGTCCTCCTCACGCCCTTCTCGGCGGGAGGAGGTCGTTTTAGCCCGGTTAAGAATTGGACACTGCCGGTTCAGCCATCGCCATCTGCTGACGGCTGCGCCGGCGCCGTTCTGCCCATGTGGGCACTTGCTGAGGGTTAGACACATTTTAATGTCCTGTCCAGATCTTAACACACTGCGCCTCGATCTTAACCTGCCAAATACTTTCGATGCCATTTTAGCGGATGACCCACGAGCAGCGGCTCGTGTTCTTCGTTTTATCAATTTGACACACCTCGCTAAGGACATTTGATGATGCTGTTTTTTAATCCTATGCCTGTCAGTCTTTCTTTTATCGTGTTTTCCCTTTTAGTTGTTGTGGTCAACTTGTGCCTCGCGGTGCATTCTTAGAGTAGTCAGGGCGCTAATGACCATTGAAGTTGTGCGCCCTAAAACCACAAAAAAAAAAAAAAAAAAAACATATAGCGCAACTCATTGCCAGTTCAGTGCCGCCTGTGTTGTTGACCTGGCTTATTCTGTTCATTTGCAGTGATTGTTTTTGCTAGCACTGTTTTGTTCTTGTTTCATTTTTTATGATAGCATGTTTAAATCAACAATGTGCAGCTGTGAAATTTCTTATTTCTACTTGGTAAAAATGATGCTGAAACTGTTTTAATGTTGAAAACAACTTACCAAGATGATGCTATGGGAAAAACTCAAGTGCACCCGTGGTTTGCTTGATTTAAAAATGGCGACATGTCGATCGATGATAAACCTTGTTCTGGACATCCAACAACTGCCCGAATCGATGGAAATATTGAAAAAAATTTGAGAGCCTGTTCTCACAGACCGTCGACAGACAGTTGATCAACTGTCTGAGATTAGTGTGTTATCTTGGAGTTCTGTTCAGTGAAATTTAATGGAAGATTTAGGAATGAAAAGGATTGCTGTCAAATTTGTTCCTCAGGTTCTGACTGACAATCAAAAAGGTACATCTAGTTGAAACATGTTGTGCTTTGAAACCACAGCTTGAAACTGATCCACATTTTCTATCAAATGTCGTTACTGGTGATGAGTCATGGTGCTATGTTTACAACCCAGAAACAAAGTAATAGTAAAGGCCATCCAAAAAAATGTTGTCAAGTCAAATCAAACATAAAAACAATGCTAATTTGCTTTTTTGATGCCAAGGGTATAGTTCATTCAGAGTTCGTTCCCACAAATCAGATCTTTTATTTGGAAGTTTTAAGAAGATTGCGCAACAGTGTTCATCTAAACAGACTCGATTTGTGGCAGACAGGAGACTGGTTCTTCCACAATGACAACGCTCTTGCACACACAGCTATCTCTGTTAGACAGTTTTTGGCTTAAAATGGCATGGCTTCACTCCTCCTCACACCTTACTCACCAGACCTGGCTCCATGTAACCTTTTCTTATTTCCACGCATGGAAAAGGGGCATGAAAGAACACCGATTTGACAACATTGAAGAAGTCAAGAAAAAATTGAGGGAGGAGATATCATCCTTTTCTAAAGATGACTACAAAAAATGTTTCGAACAGTGGAGAGTATGTTGAAGGGGATAAAGTTGTTTGGTAACTAGTTTGAAAATGTCTAGCTTTTAAAAAATGATATTTTTTTTACCGCACCATATGGGATCATTCCATTCCATATCCCTACAAAGTGTTACACCCAGGTATTTGTATGAGTTGGCCGATTCCAACAGTGACTCATAGTCATAGGATACTATGTTTTTTCGTTTTCTGAAGTTCAAAATTTTACATTTCTGAACATTTAAAGCAAGTTGCCAAGCTCTGCACCATTTTGAAATCTTATCGAGGTCTGACTGCATATTTATGCAGCTTCTTTCAGATAGTACTTCATTATAGATAGCTACATTATTTGCAAAAAGTGTGAGGTTACTATTAATATTGTCTGCGAGGTCATTAATATACAACATGAACATCAAGGGTCCCAACACACTTCCCTGGGGCACACACAAAGTTACTACTACATCTGATGACGACTCTCCATCCAAGACAACATGTGGCATCTTCTCTACCAAAAAGTCCTCAATCCAGTCACAAATTTCACTTAATGCCACATATGATCACAATTTTGATAATAAGCATAGGTGCGGTACTGAGTCAGATGATTCTCGAAAATCAAGAAACACTGCATCTACCTGGTTGCCTTGATCCAAAGCTTTCAGTATGCCATGTGAGAAAAGTGCGAGTTAGGTTTCACATGATCGATGTTTTCGAAATCCATGCTGTTTGGCATTGAGAAAGTCATTCTGTTTCATATACCTCATTATGTTTGAGTTCAGAATATGTTCTAAGATTCTACAACAAATCAAAGTCCGAGGATATTGGGTGATAGTTTTGTGGATCACTTCGACTACCCTTCTTGTAGACATGTGTGAACTGTGCCTTTTTCCAAGAACAGGGCACAGTTTTGTGTTCGAGCGATCATCAAAAAATATAGTTAGAAGAGAGGCTAACTCAGCCACAAATGCAGTTTAGAATCTGGCAGAAATTCCATTGGGCCCTGGAGCTTTGTTCAGTTTTAATGATTTCAGCTGTTTCTCAACAACACCGACACTAATACTTATTCCATTAATCTTTTCAGTGGTACAAGGATTCCATTGGGACAATTCCCCTGTGTTTTCCTTTGTAAATGAACATTTGAAAAGAAAGTTAAGCTTCTCAGCTTTTGCTTTGCTACCCGCAATTTTATTTCATGTCTCATTCACTAGGGACTGGACACTAACTTTGGTGCCATTAACAGCCTTTACATACGGCCAGAATTTCTTTGGGTTCTGTGGAAGATCACTTGACAATATTATGCTATGGTAATCATTGAAGACATCACTCATTGCTTTCTTAACAACCAAACACGTTTATTCAGCATCTCTCTATCTATAACCCTACACTTTGTTTTACACCTGTTATGAAGTAATCTCAGTTTCTTTAGAAGTTTCTGTACAGTGACTTATACCATAGAGGTTCCCTCCCATTATGAACTGTTCTACTGGGTACATATCTAGCCAGTGCATGGTCAACTATTCTTTTAAACTTGAGTCATAGTTCCTCCACAGGCTCCTGCCCTTTGCTGAAAAATTCAAGTTCCTCATTGAGATATGACACTACCGATGTTTTATCTAGTTTACTGAACGTATATATTCTGCTTGTTTCATTTGTCCTTTATACTTTGGTAGCCGTTGCTTCAGCCACATCACGGTCACTGATACCAGTTTCGGTGTCGACATCCTCAAAGAGGTAAGGTCTGTTTGTTGCCATTAGATCCAATATATTTCCATAATGAGTGGGATTTGTAACTGTCTGTTCTAGGTAGTTTTCAGAGAAGGCATATAGTAAAGTTTCACAGGATGTCTTATCACACCCACTGCTAACAAAACTGTAATTTTACCAGTTAATTGTTGGATGAATAAACTCTCCACCGATGATTACAATGATTGGGGAGCTTATGTACAAGTGAACTGAGGTTTTCTCTGGTTTTCAGTTACTTCAGGAGATGAGTCTGCTCTGGACATTCCATTGTTTGTTTTTCACATTTGACTGAGTCATTTTATTTCCATGTCTTAAGTAATTTTGCTTCAACATATTTTTATTATTATTAATTATTATTCTGATTGTGTGTTGATCATAAACACTAGTTAATTTCATGCCTTTAATTTCAACCTTGACAGGTTGTAATTTTTTTACTGAAAATTTTTGCTACTATTTCGTCATCCCCATAGTATGTTGAACCTCTGTAGATTGTCTACATAAGTGAATATGCCATTAGTTTCAAATTCATTCTTTAACAAAGTAGCATATGTCAGCAATGCTAGACTTCCAACAAAGAGAATATTACTATGTCACCAGTAGACTATGATACGACATTATTAGGCTTCTCCTTGGAATACCAGTTAATAAAGAAGAAAAGAAATACAAAATAACACGTTCTGAAGTGACTCCACACCACCTTCAACTGTTACCTTTTATTTTTGCACTATAGCATAATTTTGACCTTAGACCCTATGCCATTTTTAAGTACCATTTGTTGGCTGTTTCATATTTAAAATCTGTGATTGACAGTATTACCGTACTGGTTAGATAGTTTCATGTTCCAGGGAACATCTTGCCTGATAAATCATAATGGTGTTGAATGAGTCATTTTACGTTCACCTCAACAATTAATTTGTAATTTGTAAACATGGATACTTGCTGAACAGTCATAAGTTTTTTGTTTCTGGTCTGTTGGACATATTGTACATGTAGTATATTACTTGGCCTAGTACTAAAAATTCATATTACAACTGGAACCATTGTTAAGATAGAATCTCACCAAGTTAAAATCACATATGGTAAAACACACAATAACACTCTAGGTACAGTTTATGGCTGAGCAGCAGCGAAGATGTATTTCAGTAAAGACTGTAATGCTTGGAAAGTCGGGAGAAAGCTTTTATCCAGCTATGGTTGTCAAATGGCTGATGATTATGAAATGAAGCACACTGTCCATTCCATTTACTGATTTAAGTACGGTTGTCAGAATGTCCTAGTGAAAATTCTGTTACCGTTAATTGAAATGCTAAAACACACACACACACACACACACACACACACACACACACACACACACACACATTACTGCAGCATCTGTTGGAAAATCAACAGACAACTTCACTAGTAGATGCACCTAGCTATACTCACTCAATATGTTGTGAAATCTCATTTATCTAGGCAGTGAGGCTTGAATCACTCTGATGTCTTTGTATATAATGATTGTCTGTCATCCTGCTGCAAAGATATGTCTTCAGACATGGCAAGGTTGAGAAAGATCTCTCCGCAGTGATGTTTGTTACAGGAAATGTGCTCGGCAATAACACAAGACTGTAATACTTGGCAGTGCCGTTGCCCTTTGATAGGCTTCTACTGGAGACTTTGGCGTATTTTCGTCCATTTGTGCTAAAGTTGTAGCTCTCCCTTCAAATCTACAAAACAAGGGAATTGTGTGCATCAGCACTTTGCAAAATTCTCCATGTCTGTATCACTTATAATTTTTGTAGATGTCCAATTCTTTGCAGCTGGGTTCTAAGGAATCTTAACGACATTTCATTTAATAGATGATTGAAAAAAGGTATAAACACTGACAGGCAGTAATACTCTTCTTCCAACTGTGTCTGAAAATTGAGTACAGTGGTTTGACAGTTTGCTAGCCTGAAAATTATTTTAAATGTGTCTGTGCTAATTTTACATTGCTTTTGGAGGCTTTTTTGTGGCTGGTGACAAACTTCATTGCCGAAAGAGTATCAGTTTCAATGGCCTGTAAAGATCAAGATGAAGGGTTATTCCCAGAATGTCAACAAGGATGATAAAGCTCACATTGAATTCTGACAATGCGTAGCTTGGAGCAGCAGAAATGCAGGTGAGCATGTCTGTCTCCTATATCAGCCAGTTATTTGCAAAATTAGAGGGAGACATGGGAAGACATCTAAAAAGTCAAAATTGCTTCATGTCTTTACACCTGTCTTGTATTTTTTTACTATATTTTGAATGAGTTTCTTATTTGAAGAGAGATGTTCTTTCAACTGACTCTTGGAGAATGGTTGCTGCACCTGAAATAACTCCCAAAGGATTTGTTTATGTAGGTATGGTGCAGGCATTACTGATGGGTAAGTTAAGTCAATGGCTTCCACAGTGAGTATAAAATGCTACAGGTTTAATACTGGATATGCAGACCTGGACACCTTTTATTTTACTGCTCATATTGACCCCTATAGTATGCTTGTCACCAGCACAGCGAAATGTGTAAGTTCTGGTACTCCAATTCTCACAGTATATTGCAAGCTATATTTTCACCAGTAAGAACCACAGTCTGGACAGACTTGAGGAAATCTTCTTTGACTTCATTTGTATCCACATCGAAATAGTGAATATGAATGGATAATTGCTCACTAATATAAACAACTGTAGTCCAACAGTCAAGATAGAGAAATTTTCATCTCTTTTAATTTTGTTTATTACATTGTCTGTTGTTAATTACCCACAATTCTCAATACATTTTACATCGATTTATGAATGAAGGAAGCATTTTTAGCGCACTTTTTCCTGTGGTCGAGTAGTATCTCATCTCCAGCATCTATTCAGAACTTCAGCGAAGCTCTGAAGTTGCCTTCTCAAGCAGAACTTACCAATTCTAAATCACTGTCATCCACTTTTCCTCTTAATGTAATGTTCTGCATTCTACATAATATAATCATTTTTATAATGGGCATAAGTTTTTTTTTTCTTTTTACAGTTCTCTTCTTTAATTTTGCTCTCCTGGGGTCTCATTTGGGCAGTAGTATCTATTGACTTCCCCTTTTCCTTCATCAAAAATTGAGAGAGGCTACCCCACTTGCCTTTTGGTATTTGGTACTCTCATGGCATGTGTGCATTTCAACACTTTCTTATATAATGTGTGTGGTTCTGCCACTAACTTTTTCAATTTCACATCATTTGTATTTGCCGATGCACAAAAATAATGTGCACCTTGCATAAGCCACCACCACCAGCAGTTTTATTGTGTAGAAACCAGTCATATCCCTTAAACCAACATATTTGGAGAGAAAGGTTTTTATTTCCTTCGGGAAATAATGAAAACTTAAGAGTTAGTGTTCACCCCAGGTTTAATGGTTTACGTGTAATTTAAACAATCAAAGGAAAATAATTATTTACATTGGTGTAGTCAACAAAATTTTATGTTGTTGTTGTTGTTGTTGTTGTTGTGGTCTTCAATCCTGAGACTGGTTTGATGCAGCTCTCCATGCTACTCTATCCTGTGCAAGCTGCTTCATCTCCCAGTACCTACTGCAACCTACGTCCTTCTGAATTTGCTTAGTGTATTCATTTCTTGGTCTCCCTCTACGATTTTTACCCTCCGCACTGCCCTCCCATACTAAATTGGTGATCCCTTGATGCCTCAACACATGTCCTACCAACCGATCCCTTCTTCTAGTCAAGTTGTGCCACAAACTTCTCTTCTCCCCAATCCTAATCAATACTTCCTCATTAGTTAGGTGATCTACCCATCTAATCTTCAGCATTCTTCTGTAGCACCACACTTCAAAAGCTTCTATTCTCTTCTTGTCCAAACTATTTATCTTCCATGTTTCACTTCCATACATGGCTACACTCCACACAAATACTTTCAGAAATGACTTCCTGACACTTAAATCTATACTCGATGTTAACAAATTTCTCTTCTTCAGAAACGTTTTCCTTGCCATTGCCAGTCTACATTTTCTATCCTCTCTACTTCGACCATCATCAGTCATTTTGCTCCCCAAATAGCAAAATTCCTTTACTACTTTAAGTGTCTCATTTCCTAATCTAATTCCCTCAGCATCACCTGACTTAATTAGACTACATTCCATTATCCTTGTTTTGCTTTTGTTGATGTTCATCTTACACCCTCCTTTCAAGACACTATCCATTCCATTCAACTGCTCTTCCAAGTCCTTTGTTGTCACTGACAGAATTACAATGTCATCAGCGAACCTCAAAGTTTTTATTTCTTCTCCATGGATTTTAATACCTACTCTGAATTTTTCTTTTGTTTCCTTCACTGCTTGCTCAATATACAGATTGAATAACATCGGGGAGAGACTACAACCCTGTCTCACTCTCTTCCCAACCACTGCTTCCCTTTTATGTCCCTCGACTCTTATAACTGCCATCTGGTTTCTGTACAAATTGCAAATAACCTTTCGCTCCCTGTATTTTACCCCTGCCACCTTCAGAATTTGAAAGAGCGTATTCCAGTCAACATTGTCAAAAGCTTTCTCCAAGTCTACAAGTGCTAGAAATGTAGGTTTGCCTTTTCTTAATCTAGCTTCTAAGATACATCGTAGGGTCAGTATTGCCTCACGTGTTCCAACATTTCTACGGAATCCAAACTTATCTTCCCCGAGGTCGGCTTCTACTAGTTTTTCCATTCGTCTCTAAAGAACCCGCGTTAGTATTTTGCAGCCGTGACTTATTAAACTGATGGTTAAGTAATTTTCACATTTGTCAACACCTGCTTTCTTTGGGATTGGAATTATTACATTCTTCTTGAAGTCTGAGGGTATTTCGCCTGTTTCATACATCTTGCTCACCAGATGGTAGTTTTGTCAGGACTGGCTCTCCCAAGGCTGTCAGTAGTTCTAATGGAATGTTGTCTACTCCCGGGGCCTTGTTTCGACTCAGGTCTTTCAGTGCTCTGTCAAACTCTCCACGCAGTATTATATCTTCCATTTCATCTTCATCTACATCTACATCCTCTTCCATTTCCATAATATTGTCCTTAAGTACATCGCCCTTGTATAGACCCTCTATATACTCCTTCCACCTTTCTGCTTTCCCTTCTTTGCTTAGAACTGGGTTTCCATCTGAGCTTTTGATACTCATACAAGTGGCTCTCTTTTCTCCAAAGGTCTCCTTAACTTTCCTGTAGGCTGTATCTATCTTACCCCTAGTGAGATAAGCCTCTACATCCTTAAGTTTTTCCTCTAGCCATGCCTGCTTAGCTATTTTGCACTTCCTGTCGATCTCATTTTTTAGACATTTTTTATTCCTTTTTGCCTGCTTCATTTACTGCATTTTTATATTTTCTCCTTTCATCAATTAAATTCAGTATTTCTTCTGTCACCCAAGGATTTCTACTAGCCCTCGTCTTTTTACCTACTTGATCCCCTGCTGCCTTCACTACTTCATCCCTCAAAGCTACCCATTCTTCTTCTACTGTATTTCTTTCCCCCATTCCTGTCAATTGTTCCCTTATGCTGTCCCTGAAACTCTGTACAACCTCTGGTTCTTTCTGTTTATCCAGGTCCCATCTCCTTAAATTCCCACCTTTTTGCAGTTTCTTCAATTTTAATCTACAGGTGATAACCAATAGATTGTGGTTAGAATCCACATCTGCCCTTGGAAATGTCTTACAATTTAAAACCTGGTTCCTAGATCTCTGTCTTACCATTATATAATCTTTCTGAAACCTGTCAGTATCTCCAGGCTTCTTCCATGTATACAACCTTCTTTTATGATTCTTGAACCAAGTGTTAGTTATGATTAAGTTGTGCTCTGTGCAAATTTCTACAAGGCGGCTTCCTCTTTCATTTCTTGCCCCCAATCCATATTCACCTACTACGTTTCCTTCTCTCCCTTTTCCTACTGACGAATTCCAGTCACACATGACTATTAAATTTTCGTCTCCCTTCACAATCTGAATGATTTATTTCGCATACATTTCTTCAATTTCTTCGTCATCTGCAGAGCTAGTTGGCATATAAACTTGTACTACTGTAGTAGGAGTGGGCTTCGTCTCTATCTTGGCCACAATAATGCGTTCACTATGCTGTTTGTAGTAGCTTACCCGCATTCCTATTTTCCTATTCATTATTAAACCTACTCCTGCATTACCCCTATTTGATTTTGTGTTTATAACCCTGTAGTCACCTGACCAGAAGTCTTGTTCCTCCTTCCACCGAACTTCACTAATTCCCACTATATCTTACTTTAACCTATCCATTTCCCTTTTTAAATTTCCTAACCTACCTGCCCGATTAAGTGATCTGACATTCCACACTGCGATCCGTAGAATGCCAGTTTTCTTTCTCCTGATAACGACATCCTCTTGAGTAGTCCCCGCCCGGAGATCCCAATGGGGGACTATTTTACCTCCGGAATATTTTACCCAAGAGGACGCCATCATCATTTAACCATACAGTAAAGCTGCATGCCCTCGGGAAAAATTACGGCCGTAGTTTCCCCTTGCTTTCAGCCGCTCGCAGTACCAGCACAGCAAGGCCGTTTTGGTTAGTGTTACAAGGCCAGATCAGTCAATCATCCAGACTGTTGCCCTTGCAACTACTGAAAAGGCTGCTGCCCCTCTTCAGGAACCATACATTTGGCTGGCCTCTCAACAGATACCCCTCCGTTGTGGTTGCACCTACGGTCCGGTATCTGTATCGCTGAGGCACGCATGCCTCCCCACCAATGGCAAGGTCCATGGTTCATGGGGGGGGGGAGGCAAAATTTTATACACATATTTTTAGCATTGGAGAACAAAGTCTTCAAACAAGTTACTAATTTTTGTATTTTTTTATTGAAAATGAAACTCCTCCAGCTGTATTTAAGATTTCATATTTATTTGGCTACTAGTTTCGACGTTGCATCAACGTCATCATTAGGCCCGTACACTTTGATATCGTCAAAGTGTACGGGCCCGAAGATGATGACGCAGTGTCGAAACTAGTAGCCAAATAAATATGAAATCTTAAATACAGCTGGAGGAGTTTCATTTTCAATAAAAAAAATTATACCAGCTGATGTCCCACCATCATCCAATTTAAATATGGATGTACGAAGATAAAAAAAAAATGGTGGACACAGACACACAGTTAAAAAAACTGTAATTGAGAATTAATATTAATTTCTTTTATTTATTATAAGTGGCCACAGTCCTGTCTGTCACTGTCTAAGATAGTTATGTTGCTTATATAGCACAATCCATACAAATTTTAAAAATGGATGTATGTTTACCTGTATGTATGTGTGTTCCACATTTCTTAAACCACTGGACTGATTTCAGTCAAACTCAGTACACATATCATTTGCTGTGTGGAAAGTTTCACTGTAGGGGTAAGACTGAGCCACCCATCAAAGGAGTGAGGGTTGGGGTGAATAAACAGTGTAGCCGACAATGCAAGAATACCCATACTTAAGTCATCTAGTATTTGTGAAAGAGAGCACTTAGAGATTTACAACAAACTTTACACAAAATTTCAGAGCTTAGCAAAATGATGAAAGGAAAAACTTTTATCAATAAAATTAGAAGGAAGGTCAGCATTGGCCATAATTTTGATGAAATATTAACAACAAAATCGATTTTCGATCACGTAACGATCGTCTTCAATGCTGGAAGTTAAACATTTCACATAGTGATCAGTGAATAAGAAACACAAGACCACAAATACACCTGAGTATAAACCAACTACTGGTAAGAACATACCTTTAGCGTGCAAATTAAAACTCATAGGCACTGGTGTCTAGTTATTAGCAGTAACAGAAGCTATGAAACGATCACCGTAACTGAAGCCGCTGTTTACATTCACCTCTACAGCAGATCTCGATGTGACAGGGACTTGGAACGCCCTCCATGTGACATGTCATGTGAAGACTTAAAACTACTTTATTTGGCAAGTGATTACCACAAAATACCAAAAGTGCACTTGCGAATCGTTAATTGAATATCTCAGATTTAAAATTGTACATTAAAAATGCATAGCAAAAAGGAAGAGGGGGGGGGGGGGGGTTCCACATCTTGCCAACATACACAGGTGTGTTATTTTCAAAACAACTTAAAAAAGAAACATGCAAGAATAAAAATCCACAGGTAAATTATAAGATGTCAGATTACAGGACTAGTAAAAAAGAAAAATATACCAACAACATGACATCAGATATAACAGAATTTGTTATAACAAAGTAACCGCCATCTGGCGTGGGAAATCAGAGGTGCAAAGTTCTTAATTTATGTAAAATATTACGTTGAAACCAAAAAGTCAAATACATAAATAATGGTGATTGTGCAATATATGCCACATCTTAACAGGTCAAAATGTCATGAGACACAATATTCTTTATAAATTTTTTTTTTTAGAGTATAGACTAACAATTTTTTATTGTATTTAACGACATGATGATACACACATCTCATTCGTCCCGTTTGGACATGTTAACGCATTATAACTGTTTCAATTAAGGAAAGCAGAATGATATAAAAGCACATTGTGGATGCAGAGATCGTTTAGCACACTCATCACTAAGAACTACTGTTACAAATTGCAAAAAATTAGTGATACATTGGCTAGAGACACAAGTGTACGTAATATGCTAGCCTAGTAGAAACCTCCACAACCACACCTATTATTTATAGAAAAAATTTCCTCACATGATACAAACAGAACTTGGGTATAGGGAAACAGTGTTCTCTTTATTTAAAGTATGAAAGCTTTATCCCAAAAAATTCATCGCACTCTGGTTATACACTTTTGCATAAACACTGGGTCAGAACCCATCATTCATACATTTGCAGTTGATACAACAGAAATGAAACTGTCAAGCAAACAGTTTTGAATAATCATATCAAGGAGATAATTTTATTATCCGTCTTGTACCAGCAGTGGGACCCCTTACAACATAAAAGCTGATTTTGAAAATACCCATATATCCAAAGTAGGCCATAAAAATTAATCTAAAATGAAAGGTGTGGATAAGTAGTAATATATATTGTGCATCCAGAAAAATGCCATAAGTTAGGAAAGGTAACAGTACAAATTATTCCCAAGATATACATCGTACTGTAGAAAAATTAGAACCAGATTATACACATTTTTCCACAATTACTTACTAGAGCAGTTAAAATGTAGTGACAAACCAGCAACATGAAATAAACACATGAAAGTGATGATGATTTAAATTTCTGGTCTATTGGGAAAACGTGTGTTTATTTCATGGTGTTGGTTTGTCACCACATTTTAATTGCTTTTGTAAGTAATTGTGGAAAAATGTGTGTAATCTGGTTCTAATTTGTCTACAGTACGATGTATATCTCGGGAATAATTTGTACTGTTACCTTTCCTAACTTATGGCGTTTTTCTGGATGCACAATATATATTACTACTTATCCACACCTTTCATTTTAGATTAATTTTTATGGCCTGCTTTGGATATATGGGTATTTTCAAAATCAGCTTTTATGTTGTAAGGGGTCCCACTGCTGGTACAAGATGGATAATAAAATTATCTCCTTGATATGATTATTCAAAACTGTTTGCTTGGCAGTTTCATTTCTGTTGTATCAACTGCTAATGTATGTATGATGTGTTCTGACCCAGTACTTGTGCAAAAGTGTATAACCAGAGTATGATGTATTTTTTGGGACAAAGCTTTCATACTTTAAAGAGAACACTGTTTCCCTATACCCAAGTTCTGTTTGTATCATATGAGGAAATTTTTTCTATAAATAATAGGTGTGGTAGTGGAGGTTTCTACTAGGCTAGCATGCTTTGTACACTTGTGTCTCTAGCTAACATATCACTAATTTTTTTGCAGTTTTTAACAGTTGTTCTTACTGATGAGTGCACTAAACAATCTCTGCATCCACAATGTGCTTTTATATCATTCTGTTTTTCATAATTACGATTTTTTGTAATTAAGCCTCAGAAACAATTATAATGTGTTAACATGTCGAAATGGGATGAATGAGATGTGTGTGTCATCATGTCGTTAAATATCATAAAGTGTTAGTCTGCGCCCTAAAAAAAAGTATAAAGAATATTGTGTCCATGACATTTTGACATGTTAAATTGTGGCATATATTGCACAATCACCATTATTTATGTATTTGACTTCTTAGTTTCAACGAATTTTTTACATAAATTAAGAACTTTGCACCTCTGACTTCCCAGGCAAGATGGTGGTTACTGTGTTATAACAAATTCTGTTACATTTGATGTCATGTTATTTGTATATTTTTCTTTTTTACCAGTCCTGTAATCTGACACCTTGTAATTTACCTGTTGATTTTTATTCTTGCATGTTTCTTTTTTTAAGTTGTTTTGAAAATAAGATGCCAGTGTATGCTGGCAAGATGTGCATTTCCCCCTTCCTTTTTGCTCTGCGTTGTTAATGTACAACTTTAGATTTGATATGTTCAATTAATGATTTGCAAGTGCACTTTTGGTATTTTGTGGTAATCTCTTGCCAAATAAAGTAATGTTAAGTCTTCATGTGACACATGTCACATAGAGAGCGTTCCAAGCCCCTGTCACACAGAGGTCTGCTGTACAGGTGACTGTAAACAGCGGCTTCAGTTATTGTGATCGTTTCATAGCTTCTGTTACTGTTAATAACTAGACACCAGTGCCTACGAGCTTTAATTTGTACGCTAAAGGTATGTTCTTACCAATAGTTGGTTTATACTCAGGTGTATTTGTGGTCTTGTGTTTCTTATTCACTGATCACTATGTGAAATGTTTAACTTCCAGCCCTGAAGATGATAAGTATGTGATTGAAAATTGATTTTGCTGTTAATAAATCATCAAAATTACAGCCAATGCTGACCTTCCTTCAAATTTTATGTATCACATGGTCGTTGTGCACACAGCACTCTATGGAGTCGCCAATCAATAAAAAGCTTATCGCTTACTGCATTTTTGCTGATCATGCAGTAAAACTGCCACATGAAGTATGACATTTTAGTTTATTACTTCTTTACTTATAACTGTATCCATGACACTTTGTGCAGACAGTATTCAACTATACCACCGAATGTACCAGAAAATTTACATAATTGTACAACACTTAGTTCAGGAGATATGACATCGTAAACACTGAGACGTGAGGAACTGCTGCATCATGCATGACATTTTAATTTATTACTACCTTATTATTAATTCTATTCACAACACATGTTGCATACAGTAGCCACGCAAACCACCGGATCTGCACAACACATTTTGCAGACAGTAGCCACGCATACCACTGGATCTTCCTGCAAAATTGTATCATCGTACAGCGTATAGTTCAGAAGATACGTTATCATAAACATTGAGCTGTGTAGAAATGAAACTGCAGTGTAAAATTCGTTAGACACAGGTGAAATGTGTGTGAAATACATTTGTCTTGCGTGTATGCTGGCAAAGCCATGGGCAAAAAGCTCATCCTAAATCCCTGGAATGTTTTAATCAAATTTGGTATCAATATTATTTACAACCTGGAAAGAAATACTGTAAGGGTAAGAATCACATGTTCATTTTACACTGACATGTTTTACAACAAAAAGATTTTAAGACATACTCTGTTAAAAACGGTTGTGTTAAATCAAAAAATATGTTATGCAATCTTGGCTGTTGAATGCTTTTTAACAATTAAACAGATAGCCTTTCAGCTCTTTCAAAATGAGAAAATTCAGTCTGTTACTAAGATCGCATTCAGCATTGTATATTTGGTACCTGTAGCTGTTCTAAACCAGAACTGATTTTAGTCCAATATATCCTTTTTTTCCTTTATTTACGCCATCTGCCAGTATGACTATTTAGTTAGATATTTCATCTGTTTGAAAAATAAACACAGTGTCTTAATGTCCACATGCTTTTGTGTATGTAACAGTGTGTAAATTCTGTTTTGTGATATCATTATTGTGCCTTCTTTTGCAGAAAGTGGATGAAAATGATGTTGAAGATTACGAGAGATTTATGAACAAAAATCCAGAGCCACAACGCACACTAGGTGATGTAATTGCAGAAACAATAGCTCAGAAGCAAACTGAGTTGCAGACCCAGTTTTCAGATGCAGGAAGTGAGTGCAGTTATTATGTATATTTAAAGAAGTTATGTGTTTCTTTTGTAATCATACCTTTTTTCTCTGCAATATCTTCTGTGGACTGGGGGAGTCCTTCACACTCCATCACACCTTACAGCTCTATTTCGTACTGTAAAGAAGAAAGCTCCTATCTGCACCTTGAAAATCATGATGTAACATAATTAAATAGCTTCCATTGTGGTTGTATTAACATCTCAGTTCTTTTGCCACTTGATATGAAACAATGCATAATTAATAAGATGTGACCTCTTCATCACTTTAATAAATGACACTGTGTTGTACAGTACCTAACTTGTTATTGTGGATATACAAGTGCAGAGAATTAGTAGACAGTATGCTGCTTGATATTTTATTTTTGTATATAAGCTTATTTTGACTTTATTGCCTTCATCAGTACATGTGATGTGTTTGTAACACACCAGTAACAGTTCCATAGTACACAACCCACAACAACATAAATATCTTTGAATAAACAACTAGCTGTCAAATTTGAATTTATACGACTATGAAAATAATAAAAAATTCTATTATAATATATGTGTGACATCAAATCATCGAACAACTTCAAAACGTTACTGAAAAAGTATTACCTCCAGCAACTACGGACAGTAGCAATTGTTTACTAAAAGTTAACAGATGTTAGGACATGAGTACAACATCCATTGTAAAAAAACTTTTATTAATTATGTATTAAGTAAAATGCAATTGTTTGCAGATGTACTGGTGAAGCCAATAAAGCCAAAATAAGCTTATTTACAAAAATAAAATGCCAAGCATCATACTGTCTACTAATTCTGTGTATATGTCCTACTCTGACATAACATATGCTGCAGGTTCCATTATAAAGAAACTTATATATAAAATTACATATAAGCTGTTTGATTATTCCTAATGTGAATTTTCTGATAGGTATTCTTATGCAAGATCTAGACCCAAGACTCAGACAGATGTATGAAGGTGTAAGGGATGTGCTTTCCAAATATCGTTCTGGCAAGCTCCCCAAAGCATTCAAGATAATACCTCATCTTCGGAACTGGGAACAAATACTTTATATAACAGGTAATGTTGTTTTCATGGATATTTTATTAATGTATAAGTTAATTATAACAATAGCAAACTTTTCTTTTTAACTTTCATTTATCCATTTTACAATTTGTCAGATCCACCAAAGTGGAGTGCTGCAGCCATGTACCAAGCAACTCGAATATTTGCTTCAAATTTGAAGGAGAAAATGGCACAACGTTTCTACAATTTGGTCTTGCTACCTCGCATTCGTGATGACATATGTGAATACAAACGGTTGAATTTCCATTTATATCAAGCTTTGAGAAAGGCCTTATTTAAACCTGGAGCTTTTATGAAAGGCATGCTTTTGCCTTTGTGTGAGGTTAGTATATCTCTCTTTGCTCTTTGCTTTTTTGTGGGATTAGTCTCTCTCTCTCTCTCTCTCTCTCTCTCTCTCTCTCTCTCTCTCTCTCTCTCTCTCTCTCTCTCTCTGATTAGGTCGTACTGTAGTATAGAGTGATTCAGATATTGTAAAACATTTTGCTTTAATGCAACTTTTCATCGTAATGTATTTATGAACCAAGAAAGTGTCTTAAGGCAAATAGAAATCATTTCATCAACAACTTCTTGAAACAGAACGGTAATTATATAGAATGTCATGCAGTGAAAAGTGTTGGAGGCATTTGGCTTCCAAAGTGCCATAGTGTGCTTGACAAAAAGATCAGTACAGATGCATAGTCATGTAGAATTTCACTTTTTTGTTTGTAAGAAGATTAAATTGAATAGAGTACACCATTGGGGAGTGAACTACTTGTAACTGTCACATTCACTGTAATTCCAGAAGAATGACAGAACACACTTGTTTCTCAAATATACTTGATAACAGAAGAAATGGTCAGTGCTGATTTTTACTTTCCCATCAAGTTATGCAGGAGTCACTCACTTAAGTGATCGGTTGGGTTGTTTTGTATCCCATAGTGATTTGGGTTCCCTGCCTAGCATGGATGTGGACATGTCAGATGTGCTGAGGCTGTGAACGGTGGCTACGGCTGCCATCATAAGGGGATCCACTGCCTAGATATGCACATCATATGGCACCACCTGGTGGTGACTGCTTGCCACTGAGCCTGTGGCCCGGGTTCACAGCATTTGTGTACTTTGTAGCTGTTTGTACCTCGCAATTGCATAGCAAAGGTGACTCAGTTTGTTTTCCAGTCCTGAGTGGTACTAATTTGAAACTGTTGTTTTTCTACACTGACTCCACTATGTCCCAGACTTGTTAGTGCATTGTTCACTTTGTGAACTAAGTCTACTGCGGACTTAAAGGAATGCGTGTTCGTTTCCCTGTGGTTTGGTGTACCCACTGGAGCAAGTGACAATCAACACTACCTACACCACACAGAACAGAAATGGTTCTATTTTCTTCTCACTGTGATTGTGGAAGTCCTTTCTAAAAATACACAAAGAAACCATGTAATTTCTGGTATTACATAAGTGCACAAAAAAAATAGTCATCTTGAAAGACATCTCACTAATACTGTGTAACACCACTGCCTTGATGCTGTCCTCAGTTTGGTGAGGAAGAATCCAAAATGATTAGAACAACCAAATTGCAGGGATGTTTATTGCTATATTTTGCCAGCTGTTCCAGGAAATCCCAGGTATTATCCATGGGATTAAAATCAGGGGATTGAATAAGCTTGTCAAGGTGTGAAAGGTTGCCCGAATGTTTGTGAAACCAGGAAAGAATACATGCTGCATTGTGCACATAACTGTTGTCACCTTGGAAAAAGGAAGTGTAGAAAACATACTCATCATGAAGCTGTGAATAAATAGAAATACATGGTCACAGAGACAGTTCAAATAAACGTCCTGATTGTTGGTCACGGTACTATAAATAAGTTGACCATAATTAAGGTACAAAAAATACCCCTGAAGCATAGCAGAATAAATTATGTCCTGACCTACACTGTCCATGCTAAATGCCTTAGTGGGTCCTCGGTGCACTCAAAGCTTTGCATCATTTGAAGAGAGGCCAAATCATGACACATTGAACCACACTACATGCCTCCTGTTACCTACTTTCCAGTTTTTGTGTTGTTGGGACCATTGAAGTTGTACCACTGTCAGCAGTGGCCCTTTGTGAGATAAAAAATACGCTCCTCATACAGGTTGTGAGGGCCCAAGGGATGTCTACTGACCGCTGTGTCATCCTCTGCCTTGCAGCATCATGCGGGAGCAGTATGGAGGGCACGTGGTCAGCATACTGCTGTTTCGGCCACTTTGCAGACTCCTCCGCATGGCAGCCATCTATGCTGACCCCCTCAGCTGTAGAGGTGGCCTGTTTTGTGGGATACCTGGCTCAAAGTGTCCATTGCATACAGTTCAGTTCACACTTTTTACTTGGAAAATGGTTGAGATGAATCTGCATTCACTGACAGTAACAATTCCTTTCAGATTTTAAACTGATTGACATTGACTTGTATCCAGCATCTGCATACACTGCATCATACTCTGTAAGCCAACTAATGATGTGTAGCAGAGAATACTTCTGGTACCACTAACTAATCCCCCCTATTCTGTTCCACTCCTGAATGGTGTGTAGGAAGATTATTGTCTGTAAGCCTCTGCATTGGCTGTAATTTCCCAGATTTTCTCATTGTTGTCCATTTCATAAGATGTATTTCAGAGGAAGTAATATGCCATCTGACTCTTCCTGGAAAATGCCCTCTTGGAATTTCAGTAGTGAACCTCTCCATGATCCACAGTGCCTCTCTTGTAACACCTGCCCTTGGAGTTTGTTGAGTATCACTGTAATACTCTCACACTGACTAAATGATCCCATGATGAAGCATGCTCTTCATTGGATTCTCTCTCTCTCTCTCTCTCTCTCTCTCTCTCTCTCTCTCTCTCTCTCTCTCTCTCCCTCCCCCTCCTCCCCTCCCCTCCCCTCCCCTCCCCTATCAGTCCTACTTGCTAAGGATCTCGTATTAATGAACAGTACTCACGAATCGGTCAGTTACCTTACTAGCCACTTCCTTTGTGGATGCATTACATTTCAATAAGATTCTTTCTACAAATCTCACTGTTTGTTATATGTGGTCATTTGACTTGAGGTTGTTCTGTATAGTTACTCCCAGGTATTTTATGGTAGGTACTGTTTCGAGCAGTTTTCCCTCAGTAGTGTAGTTGTACAGTGGGGGACTTCTTTTTCTTATGTACATACAGTATGTTACATTTACTCATATTCAGAGTCAATTACCAGAGCCTACAACACATCATTCCTTTGTAGGTCATTCTGCAAATTGATACTGTCTTCTGGCATTGCTGCTTTCTTATAGACAACCACATCATCTGCGAACAGTATTAAAGAGCTTCCAACACTTTCTGCTAGATCATTTACCTAGAAATTACCTTTTCATCTGTCAACTTTATTCTATTAAGGGCGATGTGTTGAGTCCTGTCTGCAAGGAAGTCTTGAATCCAGATGGAAATTTGGTGTGATACTCGATAAGCTCTTATTTTTTCCCCCTAACTTGCAGTGCAGGGCGGTGTCAAATGTGTTCCTGAAGTCCAGGAACATCAACCTGAGCACCATTGTCCCCAGTTCTGTGGACCTCATAGAGGCAAAGAGCAAGTTGAGTTTCACAAGATCTCTGTTTGCAGAATCCATGTTGATTTTTATAGAGGAGATTTTCGTTCTCCAAAAAGTCCTAATTCTGTAGCATAAAACATGTCCCATAATTCTACAGCGGATTGACATCAACATATAAGTCTATAATTATGTGCATCTTTCCTACAGCCCTTCTTGAAAATGAGCTGCACTGTTTTTGCAGTGACCAGGTAACCTTCATTGCTCCAATGTTCTATGATAAACTGCTGCTAGTAGGGGAGCAAGTTCTTTTGCATAATCTTTATAGAATCTTTTAGGTATCTCATCTGGTCCTGTTGCCTTTTCAATATCAAACAATTGTAGTTGCTTTTCTATTCCATGATTGGCTATCTCAGTATCTGTCATTTCGACATTGTACGATGATTGAAAGGAGGGACCATGCTACAATTTTACGCGATGAAACAATTTCAGAAGACCTATTTCAGACTCCTTTCTGTTACCTTCCATTTTGGTACCAGAACTATCACTGAGTGAATGAATGGAGGGCTTTGAATTGCTCACTAATTTTACATAAGACTTGGTTTTTTCTCAGATTGGTGGACAGAATTTTAGTTTCAAAATACTTGTTTCATTGCTCTCCTTATAATCAGCTTTTGTTTGTCAACAAGATTTTGACTTCTTTGGAATCTGAGGTGAATCTCTGTTTGTTTACATAGCAGTTTTCTAACACACCTATTATACCACAGTGAGTCTCCCATGTCCCTTAAGATCTTGGTTGGAACATACTTGTCTAAGTCATATTGAACAATGGTTTTGAATTTGTACTCCACATCTTCATCATCGTCATTGAAATTTGATGCTGACATCTCAAATTCTCTGCAGTTTGTATCCTGTCACTCTTGCTAAGCAAATATATCTTCCTACCTTCCAACTTAACATTCCTCATAAAACCCTTAGTCATAGTTGGTATTACAGCCTTATGATCACTGATACCTTCCTGTGTATTAACTGATTTGATAATTCAGGTCTGTTTGTTGCTAGGAGTTCTGTGATATTACTTTAATTCCCTGTCTCTGGCACCAGTTTTGGTTCCATGACTTCCCCAATCTGTGACTTCCCCAATCTGTAGTTGAAGTCACACCATATACCACAGCGTGACTGGAAGAATTATTAACAGCATTCTGCAAATTCTGTGTGAAGTGCTTTACCACTACAACTTCTGACCTGCGCTCTCTATAAAAGCATCCGATTACCATATTTGATCAACTTACGGAGCTTACCTTCACACACATTAATTTCACATTCAGAATCTGTGACAACCTCAAAGATATTATTGAGTTCTTTACCCTGCGTTCTAAGTTTAGTAGGGGTCAGTGAAGTGAAATGCAAAGAAGACTAGGATTTCTGGTGAGACGAGTGTAGAGTAATATCAGCAAGAACAGAAAATGGTATAGTGAGAGTAGGATTCGTTGTGAATAGGAAGGTAGGGAAGAGAGAGTGTGTTACTTTGAATAGTTCAGCGATAGAGTTGTTCTTACTAGAATCAACAGCAAACCAACAGCGACAGCGATAGTTCAGGTATACTAGTTGACATCGCAAGCTGACAATGAGGAGATAGAGAAAGTGTATGAGGATATTGAAAGGGTAATACAGTATGTAAAGAGAGATGAAAGTGTAATAGTCCAGGGGGACTAGAATGCAGTTGTAGGGGAAGGAGTAGAAGAAAAGGTTGCAGCGTAATAAGGGATTGGGACAAGGAATGAGAGAGGAAAAGACTATTCAAGAATTACAAGAGGAAGAAGTATATGTGGAAAACACTGGGGGATACGAGAAGATTTCAGTTAGATTACATCATGGTCAGGCAGAGATTCTGAAATCAGATACGTGATTGTAAGGTGTACCCAGGAACAGATACAGACTCAGATCACAATGTAGTGCCGGCCGCGGTGGCCGTGTGGTTCTAGGCACTTCAGTACGCAACTGCGAGACTGCTACGCTCGCAGGTTCAAATCCTGCCTCGGTCATGGGTGTGTGTGATGTCCTTAGGTTAGTTAGGTTTAACTAGTTCTAAGTTCTAGGGGACTGATGACCTCAGATGTTAAGTCCCATAGTGCTCAGAGCCATTTGAACCACAATGTAGTTGTGATGAAGAGTAGACTGAAGTTTAAGAGATTAGTTGGGAAGAATCAGTGGGCAAAGAAGTGGGATACGGAAGTACTAAGGAGTGAGGAGAAGTTGTCTAAGGCTATAGATACAGCAATAAGGAATAGCTCAGTAGACAGTCCAGTTTCATAGGAGTCGGAAAGAAAACAATTACAAAGAAGGTAACTGTGAAGAAACCATGGGTAACAGAAGAAATACTTCACATGATCAATGAAAGAAGGAAGCACAAAAATGTTTAGGGAAATTCAGGAATGCAGAAATAAAAGTCACTGAGGAACAAAATAAATAAGAAGTGCAGGTAAGCTAAGATAAAAATGGCTGCATGGAAAATGTGAAGAAGTTGAAAAAGAAATAATTGTTGGAAGGACTAACTTCTTGACTCAGCATACAGGAAAGTTAAAACAACTTTCAGAGAAATTAATAGCAAGTGTGGTAACATTAAGAGTGCAATGAGAATTCCAGAGTTGAATGCAGAGGAAAGGGCAGCGAGGTGGAAAGAGTATATTGAAGGCCTCTGAGGGGGAAGAAGAAACAGGAGTAAATTTAGAAGAGACAGGGGATCCAGTATTAGGATCAGAATTTATGAGAGCTTTGAAAGACTTAAGTTCAAATAAGGCTGAAGGGATAGATAACATTCCATCAGAATTTCTAAAATCATTGGGAGAAGTGGCAACAAAACTACAAATCATGTTGTTGTGTAGAATGTATGAGTCTGGAGACATACCATATGCCTTTCGGGAAAATTACATCCACACAATTCTGAAGACCGCAAGAGCTGACAAGTGCAAGAATTATCGCACAGGCAACTTAACAGCTCATGCATCCAAGTTTCTGACAAGAATAATATACAAAAGAGTGGCAACAAAAAAATTGAGGGTGTGTTAGATGATGAGCAATTTGGCTTTAGGAAAGGTAAAGACACCAGAGAGGCAATTCTGACATTGGAGTTGATAAGGGAAGCATAACTATAGAAAAATCAAGACATGTTCATAGATTTGTTAACCTGGAAAAAGCATTCAACAATGTAAAATGGTGCAAGATGTTCAAAATTCTGAGAAAAATAGGGGTAACCTATAGGGAGAGACGGGTAATACAGAATGTGTACAAGAGCCAAGAGGGAAAAATAATAAGAGTGGATGACCAAGAATGAAATGCTAGGATTAAAAAGATTGTAAGACAGGGATGTAGTCTTTCACCCGTACTGTTCATTGAAGAAGCAATGATGGGAATAAAAGAAAGATTCATGCCTGGAATTAAAATTGGAGGTGAAAGGATATCCCAGTGATAAGATTCACTGATGATATTGATATCCTGAGTGAAAGTGAAGAAGAGTTATGTGATGTGCTGAATGGAATGAACAGTCTGATGAATATGGAATATGGATTGAGAGTAAATCAATGAAAGACAAAAGTAATGAGAAGTAACAGAAATAAGAACAGTGAGAAACTTAACGTCAGGTAGGAATTCTGCTACCTAGGCAGCAAAATAATCAGTGATGGATGGAGCGACATCAAAAGCAGACTGGCACTGGCAAAAAGGGCATTCCTGGCCAAGAGAACTCTACTAGTGTCAAACATAGGCCTTAATCTGAGAAAGAAATTACTGAAAATGTATGTTTGAAGCACAGCATTGTATGGTAATTGAACATGGACTGTGGAAAAACCAGAACAGAAGAGAATCAAAGCATTTGCAATGTGGTGCTACGGACAATTGTTGAAAATTGGGTGGACTTATAAGGTGAGGAATGAGGAGGTTCTGTGCAGAATTGGAGAGGAAAGGGATATGTGAAAAACCGTGACAAGGAGAAGGGACATAACGAGAGGACTTCTGTTAAGACATCAGGGAATGTCTTCCGTGGTACTAAATGGTACTGTAGAGGGCAAAAACAATAGAGGGAGATAGAAAATGGAATACATCCAGCAAATAATTGATCACATAGGTTGCAAGTGCTACTCCGAGCTGAAGCGGTTGGCACAGGAGAAGAATTTGTGGTGGGCAACATCAAGCGAGTCAGATGACTGATGACTAAAATAATAAAAAAAAAACTGCAGTAAATATGCCTCCACTATTGGCGATCCACCTATCATTACAATAAATATTCCAGCCTAAAGTTAGGATATTGTTGCTATTCACTTCAAGTTTCAATCAACTTTCTGTTCCTAGTACTACGAGGTGGAATCCAAAATTTCCGGGACTTGTGCTGCCATCTGGAAAGTAGGAGTAGTAGATCTTTGCACTGCTAGGTGGCAAGAGCTGCATATCTGATGAGTCAGTGTGCGGAGTGGCATTCAGCTGGGAGGACAGGTTGCGTGTCCACAGTGATTTCCAAAATACTCTGTGTTTGGTGTGTGGTGATTTAACGATGGATCTGCGAACAGAACAGCATGTGTGTGTCAAATTCTGTGTGAATCTCGGGAAAATTGCTACAGAGCCCCTTGCAATTATTCAACAAGTGTTTGGGCCACAGAGCATGAGCCGTACGCGTGTATTTGAGTGGCTCTCCAGAACCCAGAAAAGCAAGACAGTTGAAGAGCATGATCATTGTTTTCTTTGATACCAAGCAAATTGTGCACAAAGAATTCATCCCACCCAATCAAACAGTGAATTCCATGTACCACGGTGACATTTTGTGACAGCTCCGTGAAAACATGCGGCGTCAACGGCCCGAACTTTGGCATCAAGGGAACTGGCTGCTGCATCACGACAACGTGCCCTGTCACACGTCCTTGCTCACCAGGATGTTTTTGGCAATAAAACAACATGGTGGTTGTACCCCATCCACCGTACTCGCCAGATTTGGCACCTTGTGACTTCACGCTATTCCCAAAACTGAAACTCAAGTTCAGAGGCCGTCGGTTTGACACTCTAGAGAGGATTCAAGAAGCATTGCTGGCGCTGATAAACACCTTCAAAGAACAGGACTTCCAGAAAACGTTTGACCAGTGGCAGATGCGCTTGACCAGTGTGTACATACGGATGAGAACTACTTCGAGGGTGATGGTGACCATTAGTCTGAAGTTAAGGTTTTCAACAGATGGCAGGACCAACCCCAAAAATTTTGGATAGCACCTCGTATATGGGCTTTATAACCTTCAGTAAGCAATACTAATTTTGGAACCTTTTCTTGGATGTTCCTGCAGTTTACAAATATCATGTTAACCTTTTCTACATCCAGTCTGTGAGGACGAGGATCCTCTGATAACACTGGCTGTTGTAAGTTTTATTTCGGCCGGCAGTTTGTTTTTGATCCCAAGGGAGGTTTCTCTAACGTAAAAAATGCCCATGTGCATGCCACACTGACTCCGCTACCGTAGTAAGCACTTCCTACAGGAAATTCACACTTGACGTATTAATTAGAACCCTACGATTCTGCACCAATAGTGGAGGGTGAGAAATCCGCTTCGGATACCATCTGAGCCTCTGGTATACGCCTTTCACTCTGCTCCAAAGCAGAGTAACACAATCAACTATGAATATAATACAACAGATAGTGAGCTTATGTCACATCCCACGTGCAGTGCTAGTTGCCTTCACCAAATCAGCCATCCACCGAAAAGGAGCCAAGGATGGCCTCAGAACCCTTGCGGCAGGCATATTCGTGCCAACATGTGCAGCTACTTGCAGCCGGTTGCACCCAGTGCACGTGATAGCTGCTGGCAGGGCCTCCTCGATATCTCTCAATTAGATTCTTTTACGAGCACTGTTGTTGCATCATGTTAGATGGCTGCAAGTATGTCATTCCTTCAACTTTTGTGGTCCTGTCCTCCTCAGTTGCGCGTAATACTACGGTATATTGATAATTTTCACTTATGGACCGTCTGACAGCAACTGAATAAAACACAATTTTTGTGCCATACGCATTTCACCTTTATTTTCTGCAAGGCATCATCAGTGGCCTGGAATATGTACATATGTTAGCTATTTTATTTACATTTTTGTCACTATGCCTATAGGTTATAAACAGTTCTGGTGGTTGGTATTTCCTATTAAGTAGTAATGATTTGAACTGTACTTATAGGTTGCGTAGACAGTTCCTTACATATTACGCTCCTGTTGCATTTTTGGTATTGTTCTTCTTCCTATGAGCGCCAATTTGCTGTTTTTTCCGCATTCCACAGCACTATGCACTGAACGCTTGTTTTAATGCAATGTTTTGGTTTCTGTTGCCGACTGTCAAATGTTTTTTCCAAAGATCGAATATTACTGCCAAACTTATGAGTGTAACTATTGAAGTATCTGTGGTCTGTTCGTGTACGCATTTGTGTGTGCGTTTGTGTATGTGTGTGTGTGTGTGTGTGTGTGTGTGTGTGTGTGTGTGTGTGTTTTTTGGTGTCGTTTTAATTTAATTTAATTTTATTGTATTTATTTATTTATTTTTGTTTTTGTCCTGTGTGTGTGTGTGTGTGTGTGTGTGTGTGTGTGTGTGTGTGTGTGTGTGTGTGTCTGTCTGTCTGTATTTTGGTGTTATATATATATATATATTTTTATGTTATCATTTCCTTTATTAAGTGTAGTAGGGAGCCTGTGCTGATGTGTGTTTGTTCATTTATCACATGTTTGTTTTCTGCTATGGCTTTCTGGATGTGGAAGTTTTCTTGCATTTGTATAAGATGTTTGTCATGGTTGCTTATTCTCATTATTTTCATTTCTTGTTACATGTTTGTAGGATGATGGTTGTAGTGTTTTAAATGTTCTGCAAATGTGGAATGGTTTGTTTCCTACTTCCAACATCTGATATGTTCTTTGTATCTTGTTTCAAAATTCCTGCATGTCATGCCTATGTATACTACATCACAACTTTGACATTCAAGTTTATATATTCCTGATTGTTGGAATTTGTCCCTCTTGGTAGCTGGCTGGCTTAGGTGTGATTGAAGGGTTTGCCCAGGCTTATATGCTATTTTGAAGCCCTGTCTCTTTAGGATGTTTGCAACTCTGTGTGTTAGTTTATGTGTGTAGGTCATGGTGTACCATCTGGTTCTTTTCTGTGTGGTGTTGTCATTGTGTGTGTTTGTTGAGTGTGTTTGTAAGTTTTCAGCTTGTGAGTTCTTTTGTATTGTGGAAATGTTGTATTTGTTTTTTATTTGTGTTTTTATTTTTTGATTGAGCCTGTGTACCACATGTGTGTCATACCCGTTGTTCCTAGCTATTTGTATGATCGTGTTCATTTCTTGTTCATAGTTTCTCTTGCTGAGTGGGATTCTGTTTAATCTGAAACACTGCACCAATAGCAAAGTGAACAATCAATACATAGAAAATCTCATAGTAGAAACCGAACACATCCTTACACGTGAAGAACAACAAAACAATTGTGAAATAAACATAGGACTGACAAGAGAACTAGTAAAAGAAGAAATAAAAGGCATAATAAAACAAACACAGCAGACACACAATAAGAACAACCAAACAGAAGCAGCTACTATGAAAAGGTTAAAACAAAAGTTAACAATCAACAACATATTAATAACAAGAGCAGACAAGGGAAATGTAACAGTACTCATGGATAAAGAGTAATACATCACAAAAACCAAGGAATACATAAACACCAACGCAATACAAAAACTGAAGTCAGATCCAACTACACGATTCCAGGCAAATGTGAGACGAACACTGAAAAACATTGAACACACACTCACAGACAAACAGAAATACTACTTAACACAGAAAAACACACAAGCACCAACACTCCGCAGTCAACCGAAAGTACATAAAGACGGAATGCCAATGAGACCTGTTATCAACTTCAAGAAAGCCCCAACATACCGCATAGCCAAACACCTCCAAAAGTTAGTTACAAAACACTATAAAGTAGAAAACAACAGAACAGTGATAAACACAGGAAACCTAATAGAAAACATACAGAACATACAGGTACCACACACAGCATCACTGATTTCATTCGATATAGAAAATATGTATACCTCCATCCCTATCACAGAAACAATAGAAATCATAGAACAAAATCTCTCATCCCACAGCAACCTCACCACAGACGCAATAAAAGAAATAACAGATATGCTCAGACTGACAACGGAACAAAACTACTTTCAGTTTGAGGAAGAATATTATCTACAAACTGATGGACTGCCCATGGGATCCCCAATATCAGGAACACTAGCAAACATTTTCATCAGTCACCTTGAAAATCAGATATTTGATAAGATAACCACAAATGAAAGTTTCAAGATCATATATTGGTACAGATACATGGATGACATTATTTGTCTGGTAGACGAGCCAAGTGAAAAAATAGATGAACTCCATTCAGAAATAAACAAAGCTCATAAGAACATAAAATTCACACTTGAAAAAGAAAATCAAATAAATTTTCTTGACATTACAATTAAAAAAGAAAATGGAAAACATACATTTAACATCTTTAGAAAACCAACAGCCACGGACACAAGAATACATTCCACATCCAACCACCCCCAAAGCCAGAAACTTGCAGCACTAAGGCACATGTTACATAGATTCATAGATTAAACAGAATCCCACTCAGCAAGAGAAACTATGAACAAGAAATGAACACGATCATACAAATAGCTAGGAACAACGGGTATGACACACATGTGGTACACAGGCTCAATCAAAAAAAAAAAAAAAAAAAAAAAACACAAATAAAAAACAAACACAACATTTCCACAATACAAAAGAACTCACAAGCTGAAAACTTACAAACACACTCAATAAACACACACAATGACAACACCACACAGAAAAGAACCAGATGGTACACCATGACCTACACACATAAACTAACACACAGAGTTGCAAACATCCTAAAGAGACAGGGCTTCAAAATAGCATATAAGCCTGGGCAAACCCTTCAATCACACCTAAGCCAGCCAGCTACCAAGAGGGACAAATTCCAACAATCAGGAATATATAAACTTGAATGTCAAAGTTGTGATGCAGTATACATAGGCATGACATGCAGGAATTTTGAAACAAGATACAAAGAACATATCAGATGTTGGAAGTATGAAACAAACCATTCCACATTTGCAGAGCATTTAAAACACTACAACCATCATCCTACAAACATGGAACAAGAAATGAAAATAATGAGAATAAGCAACCATGACAAACATCTTATACAAATGCAAGAAAACTTCCACATCCAGAAAGCCATAGCAGAAAACAAACATGTGATAAATGAACAAACACACATCAGCACAGGCTCCCTACTACACTTAATAAAGGAAATGATAACATAAAAATATATATATATAACACCAAAATACACACACACACACACACACACACACACACACACACACACACACACAGCCCCCCTCCAAAAAAAAAAAAAAAAATTGCATAACACCAAAATACAGACAGGCACACACACAGCACAAAAAAATATATATCACACCAAAACACACACACACACACACATACACAGGACAAAAACAAAAATAAATAAATAAATACAATAAAATTAAATTAAATTAATACGACACCAAAAAAAAAAAAACACACACACACACACACACACACACACATACACAAACGCACACACAAATGCGTACACGAACAGACCACAGATACTTCAATAGTTACACTCATACGCTTGGCAGTAATATTCGATCTTTGGCAAAAACATTTGACAGTCGGCAACAGAAACCAAAACATTGCATTAAAACAAGCGTTCAGTGCATAGTGCTGTGGAATGCGGAAAAAACAGCAAATTGGCGCTCATAGGAAGAAGAACAACACCAAAAATGCAACAGGAGCGTAATATGTAAGAAACTGTCTACGCAACCTATAAGTACAGTTCAAAACATTACTACTTAATAGGAAATACCAACCACCAGAACTGTTTATAACCTATAGACATAGTGACAAAAATGTAAATAAAATAGCTAACATATGTACATATTCCAGGCCACTGATGATGCCTTGCAGAAAATAAAGGCGAAACGCGTATGGCACTAAAATTGTGTTTTATTCAGTTGCTGTCAGACGGTCCATAAGTGAAAATTATCAATATACCATAGTATGTCATTCCTTGTATATCCGTTGGACCATCTGCATTGATACATCAGCAAATGGAATGACTTTATTCATGAAGCAATCATGGGCACTTCCAAACACAATTGCTTATTTCTACCGTATCTCCACATTGACCCATCTTAGTGCACTGATTCATACAACCAATGGGGAAATACACACCAGTTCACTGTGATGACTTTGCAGAAATAGATTAATTCCTCACAAAAATTATAATGCGAGTGTACTGGATAGCATCAATTTGAAGATCTATACTACGAAGCATTCCAAATCCACAGGAAGAGATCCAGGTTCACATTATCAATCATAAGACCAATGCAGGATGGTGTTCAGATGTATTTGGGTTTGAAGAGGATACATTGTGGTCCTTATATTTGTACTGGATCCTCATTTGGTGAGGAAAACACCAGTTTGTAAGTGTGCTTTGCAGGTGAAACCTACCAGCTCATTCCTTATTCATTCGACTGATTATGTCATTACATGTAGCAATTCCTACTTTGAGGGAAAGATATACAACAAATCCACTGTGCAGTGATGGGCATCTACATGGCAATCACCTATGTCAACCTGTTTGTGGGCCATCTAGAGGAAACCCTCCTATCCACTCAGAACACCAAACCCATTGCCTGGTTCATGCTCATTGATTATATGTTCATGATCTGGAACCAGGGCGAAAATACTCCATCTTTGTTCCTCCCAGCCTCAACACATTTTCTATCATTTGCTTCACCCAGTCCTCTTACAGCTCTGCATGTCATCTTCATGGATGTTAACCTCCACCTCTCTGATGGCTCCATCCATACCTTTGTCCATTTCAAGACCACTAACCAACAACAGAGGCTGCATTTTGATAGCTTACTTTTCATCTGCACTAGAAAATCCCTCCCTTGTAGTGTGGCCACACATGGACAGCAAATTTACACTGACAATAATTCAGTTCTCAAGTACAGGTAGGAACTACTCCCCCCCCCCCCCCCAAACCTAGTCCCCAGACAGATTTCTTGTACCATATCATCACACACCCCTAATCCTGCCACCAGCTTCCCAAGAACTACCTGCAAAGGAGTACTTTCCCCCTTATCACCTAGTATCATCCCGCAGTAGAACAACAGAACTGTACCTTCACCAGGGCTTCAACTATTTATCATTGGGCCCAGAAATTATGAACATCATACCCACAATCATTCCCACTCCTCGCAAAGTCGTACGCCATCACCCATCTAATCTGTGCAAAATTGTAGCCCATCCTTGTGCCACATGCACTCCTGTCCCCTTGCCACACAGATCATATCCCTGTGGTAGTGCCAGGTGTGTGACCTGTCCAATACACCCAACCAGCAGATCCTACTCTTGTCCCTTCACTGGCTATATGTGAAAGCAGTCATACGTGAGCTTTCTGCAATTTCTGCACATAATTTTACACCAACGTGATCACCAACCAGCTGTTCACCTTAATGAGCAGTCACCACCGAACTGTGGCCAAATGGCAGAGTTGACCTCCCAGTGGCAGAATACACTGCTAAGCACAACATGCTTGAAGTTAGTTTCTGCTTCACAACACATGCCACTTCGATTGCCCCTCCCTCCCCCCCCCCCCCCCCCTCTCCCAAACACCAGCTTCTCTAAACTACAAAGATGGGAGTTATCCTTTCAGCTTCCACTAGCCTTCTGCCCTGTACCCATCTCCACACTGTCCACTGTCCTTGGACCTTAACTATACTCATTCTGCAACCACATCCTCTTCCCAAGGTCTCTCTCTCCTCTGTTCCATCCTAACTCCTCCTAATCCATTCATCCATGTCATCATGCACTGAACACACTGATCATGTTTGCGTATGTATTTATATGTACTCTAGCACAAAAAAGGATTTGGCTTGTTTATTTGCGTGTTGGGGAAGGCTCAACACCTGTACTGTTCCTTTACTCCTAAATTCTACCAGAACTTTCCATTACCATCTTTCTTAAATTCTCTAACGTATCTACCTGATGAAAGGATTTAACATTCCATGGTGCTACACATATAGTGCCAGTTTTGTTTTTCTTGATTATGACATTTAGCTTTAGACTCCATCAATAAATGATTTCATTTTCGGTCACTGTTCACTATATGTATTAATAGTAAGATGTCATTGTATTTGCAGGGAAGTTGATTTGTCATTTTTGTATATGCCTAGGTATGCTGCATAATATTTCATGTGTCCCCAACATAGACTGAAAAACTGACATACTGCATTTCATTCAAATGTGTGCTCTTCATAGCTTTCAGATGTACACTGTAATAGCCAGTGACATGGAAGTTTATAATCTCCGCTGTATATAGCTACCTCTGTAAACTACACATATTGTAGAAAATGGGCTTACTATCTTATTGCTATTTTAGATTATATAAAAATGTATTGCGCATCCAAATACAGTGCGTGCTGCTCATGATTAACTTTCTTTTCAACCTCTCGTTTTGTTAGCATAGAATGTTTCTCACAACAGAGTAAGATGGTAAATAATTGTTTTGTTGATTGTGTTAAAGAGCAGTAGCCTTTATCGTAGCTTGACAATGGTTGCATTTTTATGTACCTGGCTGTGATTAAATACACTACAGATTATAATAAATACTGGTTTATTCTGCTTGGCTTGTACCTAAAATGCTACTCAACATTGGCAGTATAATTCTTTGTTATTTATTTGTATCACTTTATTTCCATGTTTTAAAGAGGAAATTTTAACATGAGTTTTCTATATTGCAGAGTGGAACGTGCACCTTGAGGGAAGCCATAATATTTGGCTCTGTCATAGCTCGTAATTCCATACCTATACTGCATTCTTCAGCAGCTATTCTTAAGATTGCAGAAATGGATTACAATGGTGCCAATTCCATATTTTTAAGAATATTTTTGGATAAAAAGTATGCTCTACCATATAGAGTTGTTGATGCTGTTGTATTTCACTTCCTAAGGTATGTATTCTTAGTTTATTAATATGCTCTCCAAATCCGTCTTTTCACAGTAACGGTATGCACTGTAAAGCATCCAGATAATGATTTTTTTGCATTATTATTGAGAAATTGTTTGTAGTGTTTAAACACATTTATTAAATCAGTGAAAATGAGCATGTTCATATTGATGCTATGAGACTTTTGTAATTTTTATGATTCCAGTTAGTCACCAGTCGTAAATATATGCCATTAAGAACAACTAAAGCTATAACTGAAGTAATTTCTAGATAACTAGGTATGTAGTATACAAATGCTTGTACAGGGTGTTTCAAAATGTTTTGATGAATTCATATTTCAATAACACACAAACTAATCATGAAAAAAGTTGAATGTTTTACACAGGGCACAACATTTATTTGAGTTTGCTTATAAAACATTACATTGGCCAAAAGATAACCATTAGCAGCTACACTACACCTGAGGCTTTTAACCCAATTTTTGAACACATCTTTCATAACTGCTGGAGGAATTCTGGAACTTTCATAGTGAATTTGATCTTTTCAGTATTGTAAGCTTCTCAGCCGGTCAGAGTACACTCTTTCCATCAGGTAACCCCATATTAAGTTTGGCATGTTTAACTCAGGTGAGCAAGACGGCAATTTGATACAAGCACATTTGGAAATCATGTGCTCACGAAACACTTCATTGAGAGCTTTGCAAGGTCTTGTGTGTGCAGCATGTTGTGCCATCTTGTTGGAACATTTTTGTAACAAATGCCATAAATAGCATTCCACCACAAATGCCCGCTGATGCTTTGACCAGTACAACATGACTACTGACCTGTATACGGGATGAAACTTGACGGTGTCTCCATCAGTGCATCTGGTTTTTAGTGCACATTGTTCAGATTTGAAATCATAGAAACATTGTGAAACAGCCCATACTGTAACTAACAACTGGAGAGCTACTTCAGGAGTGTGTGAATCCTATGGTTTCCTTACTTATTTTGTTATGTACCATGTTTGGAAATGCTATCTATGGTGTTGTTGGGATCTCAGTCTTTTGACAATTAAGGTATATGGCTGAAGGGTCTGCAGCATGCAGCATATGTGAGTGATGTCAATACAGTGAAGTTGTAGATCTTGAATGGATATGAGGATGTAAAATTATATCAGGCACATTTGGTTATCATTTTGCTAAGGATTGCTTTAATATTATCTTATCTCCAGTTTGAACTGCTGTAACATGTATTATTTTGTCTGAGAGGATATGACCACAGGCATTCACTGTGTACAGCAGCCTTTGTAATGGCTGTAAATGCGAACGTGTGTTTTAATGCATTTCATTAGAGTGCACTGTGTATCCAATTGTGAGCAGTACATTACAGCTTGTGTTCACTGTTCAGTTTACCAACGTGCCTTTAAGGATCATCTGAAGCTTACATTGTGTGTGCATTGTTATTTTATGCCCTAGAAGACTGTCAGCAATAGCATTTGAACATTAAACCTCTTCATAAGAGACGAAATGCATGTCTGATAATGGTTACCTGCAGATAATCACAAGTGTGTTACCACAACCTGCAAATTATAGTTGTTAGGTACTCTGAGGAGAATGCAACAGAACTGTGCACTGCCCACTAGGAGGCTGTAGGGAGGGCTGTGATGACCCAAACAGTATGCAACAGTCTCGCCTTGTTCGGTTTGGGTGTCAGATGTCTGTTACAAGTATTGGTACACAGCCCCCAGCATTGTCTTACACAAAGGAAGTGGGCAAGGGAACACCTAGAATGAAGCCTGGGTTAACCTGACATCAGCTTCTCTTCACCAAGTATTAGAGGGCCCAGTGTCCTTCACAGGTACACAGTCCAATGGATTCACAAGGGATTTGGTCCTGTCATGCTTTGGATTGGTATCATGCAGATCTCAGACACTCCTCATCACTATTGATGGTAATTTGGAGACATTATATTATCAGGAAAGGATATGCTAATCTGTTTTCAAGGCCTGTAGTCAACATTTATATGATGGTTTTATCTCTTGTAATGATAATACACGAGCATCCTGTGACCCCCCCTTATGGACATCTTTCTCCAGGATGCAGGACTCAACCAAATGCAACAGCCAGAGGTACTTGCTGATGTAAACTCAGCTGAGTGTGTTTGGGACCAGTTGAGACTTTGCAGTGTGTCTTTTTTTATCATCAGTCTTCTGAGCATTTTTGAGCAGCCCACCACAAATTCCTCTCTTGTGCCATCCTCTTCATCCCAGAGTAGCACTTGCAACTCATGTCCTCAATTCTTTGGTGGATGTATTCCAGTCTCTGTCGTCCTCTACAGTTGTACATTCTCAGAAATTTCTTCCTCAAATTAAGGCCTATGTTTGATACTAGTAGACTTCTTAGCCAGGAATGCCATTTTTTCTAATGCTAGTCTGCTTTTGATCTCCTCCTTGCTCTGTCCATCATTGGTTATGTTGCTGCCTAGTAGTAGATTTCTGTAACTTCATCTACTTCATGGCCATCAATCCTGATGTTAAGTTTCTTGCTGTTCTCATTTCCGCTACTTCTCATTACTTTCATCTTTCTTCGATTTATTGGCAATTCATATTCTGTACTCATTAGACTTTTCATTCCGTTCAGCAATTCATGTAATTCTTCTTCACTTTCACTCAGGATAGCAATGTCATCAGCGAATCATATCATTGGGATACCCTTTCACCTTGAATTTTAATTCCTCTTGTGGATCTTTCTTTTTATTCCCATAATTGCATCTTCAATGTACAGATTGAACAGTAGAGGCCGAAAGACTAATCCTGGCACTTCGTTCTTGGTCATCCACTCTTATTATTCCCTCTTGGCTCTTGTACATATTGTATTTTACCTGTCTCTCCCTATAGCTTACCCCTATTTTTCTCAGAATTTTGAACGTCTTTCATCGTTTTACATTGTCGAACACTTTTTCCAGGCCAACAAATCCTATGAACGTGTCTTGATTTTTCTTTATTTTTGCTTCCCTTATCAATTGCAATGTCGGAATTGCTTCTCTGGTGCCTTTACCTTTCCTAAAGCCAAACTGATTATCATCTAACACATTCTCAGTTTTCGTTTCCATTCTTTTGTATATTATTCTTGTCAGCAACTTGGATGCACGAGCTGTCAAGTTGCCTGTGCGATAATTCTCGCACTTGTCAGCTCTTGCAGTCTTCAGAATTGTGTGGATGATATTTTTCCAAAAGTCTGATGGTATGTCGCCAGACTTATAAATTCTATACAACAACTTGAATAGTTGTTTTGTTGCCACTTCCTCCTATGATTTTAGAAATTCTAATGGAATGTTATCTATCCCTTCTGCCTTATTTGAACCATGTCCTTCAAAGCTCTCGTAAATTCTGATTCTAATTCTGGATCCTCTCTCTCTTCTAAATTGCCTCCTGTTTCTTCTTCTATCACATCAGACAAATTTTCCTCCTCTTGGAGGCCTTCAATATACCCTTTCCACCCATCCACCCTCTCCCCTGCCTTCCCAAGTGGAATACGCATTGCACTCTTGCTTTTAATTTTATCAAAGATTGTTTTGATTTTCCTATACGCTTAGTCAAGAAGTCAGGCCTTCCGACAATCATTTCTTTTTCGATTTCTTCACATTTTTCATGCAGCCATTTTGTCTTAGCATACCTGCACTTCTTATTTATTTTGCTCCTCAGCGACTTGTATTTCTGTATTCCTGAATTTCCCTGAACATTTTTGTACTTCCTTCTTTCATCGATCAAGTGAAGTATTTCTTCTGTTACCCATGTCCTCTTCACAGTTAATTTCTTTGTACCTATGTTTTCTTTCCAATTTTTGCGACTGCCCTTTGTAGAGACATCCATTCCTCTTCGACTGTACTGTCTACTGAGTTATTCCTTATTGCTGTATCTATGGCCTTTGAGAACTTCAAGCATATCTCCTCACCCCTTAGTACTTCTGTATCCCACTTCTTTGCCCATTGATTCTTCCCAACCAATCTCTTAAACTTCAGCCTACTCTTCATCACTACTACATTGTGGTCCGAGTCTGTATCTGCTTCTGGGAATGCCTTATAATCAAGTATCAGATTTCAGAATCTCTGCCTGACCATGATGTAATCTGACTGAAATTTTCTGGTAACAGCCAGTCTCTTCCAAGTATATCTCCTCCTCTTGTGATTCTTGAACAGAGTAGTTGCTGTTACTAGCTGAAATTCATTACAGAACTCGATTAGTCTTTCTCTTCTCTCATTCCTTGTCCCAATCCCTTATTATCCTCCAACCTCTTCTTCTACTCCTTCCCCTACAACTGCATTCCAGTTCCCCATGACTATTAGATTTTCATCTCTCTTCGTATATTGTATTACTCTTTTAATATCCTCGTAAACTCTCTCTGTCTCCTCATCGTCAGCTTGCGACGTCAGCTAGTATACCTGAACTATCATTGTCACTGTTGGTTTGCTGTTGATTCAGGTAAGAACAACTATACCACTGAACTGTTAATAGTAACACACTCTCTGCACTATCTTCCTACTCATTGCAAATCCTACTCCCGTTATACCATTTTCCGCTGCTCTTGATATTACTTTATACTCATCTGACCAGAAATCCTTGTCTTCTTCCATTTCACTTCACTGACCCCTACTATATCTAGAGTGACCTTTGGATTTAACTTTTCAAATTTTGTAGCTTCCCAGTCCACATTCAAGGTTCTGATGTTCCACGCTCCGACTCGTAGAACATTATCCTTTTGTTGGTTGCTCGTGCTTTCTCTAATGGTCACCTTCCTTGTGGCAGTCCACTTGCAGAGATCCAAATGGAGGACTGTTCTGGAATCTTTTGCCAGTGGATAGGTCATCATGATACGTTTTACATTACAGGCCACATGTCTTGTGGATACAAGTTGTGTGTCTTTAATGTAGTAGTTTCTGTTTGCCTTCTGCATCCTCATGTCATTTATCATTGATGATTTTTCTGCTTTTAGGAGCAGTTTCCCACCCCAAGTACAAGAGAGTGCCATGAACCTCTGTCCACTCCTCCGCCATCTTTGACAAGGCCGTTAGCAGAATGAGGGTGACTTCTTATGCTGGAAGTCTTACTGATTATTAATCAAAATTTAAGCAGTGGCAGGTTTTGAACCTGTGACCGAGGACGTTTTGATTAGCAATGGAAGATGCTACTCCTAGGCCATGGGGTGTACCATTACAGGAACTTTACTTGTGCCCTGAATGACCACAGAGCTGCTACCAGAGAGTGGAAAAAGCATAGACACTGTGTAAATAGTGTGCCAAGAAGGATCTGCACATTACATTGTGTGGGGTGGACCAACATGTTATTGAACATTATCCAGCAGCATATTTTAATTTCACAAATGTGCAAAGATGTCCAGTTTCCAACAGACTGCCTTTTATTTTGTTTTTGTTTCACAGTATTTTTCCCCCGTTAGGCTTCTCCTTCATTTCTTGCTTGCCTCTTGTCTAAGCCCACATATATTCACAGGTATGCAGGTTGTGCAAAACTTTTCTTGGGCAATTTATTAAAATTGATGCTAATGTTGCTGTTTGATATAGTACTGCACAAAACAGCAACATGCATTGTAATTGGAAGTTTTGTGTTTTTATTTTATGGGTCAGTGTTGATAAGCTGGAAGTATTGTCATGGAAAACCTTACTTTTGTCAAAAAAGTTAAATCTCTAGATTTTGCACAAAAAATCATTCACGTGCCAGTTATCAGTTAATAGTTCGTAACTGATTAGTTTCATAATCATGTTAGTGTCATCATCAGCACAAAGTGCCTCCAAATGCCAGAAGTATGGTTTTTGTATCAGATACAAATATCCACACAGGCATAAGTATAGCTTCTAGTCCAAATGTCCCTGTGTAGATATTCATATTTATGACTTCTACATGAAGATGAGTAGTAAAACTTCAAATTCCAAAATTGTCAAAGATAAACGTTAGGAAATCCCTGTTAGGTATGAAACATTGAGCCAGAGGTGCTGAAAGAACAGTTGGTCTTCAGGCCTTTGGATTGAACCAAACCTGTCTATCCATTCACAAAATCGTTTTAAATCCACCTCAGATTCCTTTTCCTCATGCCATGTAAAGTAAAATTACTGTCACTCATTCACTTTTGCAGTTTTTCTTATACTATCCTTGCAGTCATAACAGCTGAGTGCCTAAAATTTCTCATACACAACCTATACTTGATTCATACACAACCTCTACTTAATTTAGCTGTTTCAGTCTAGGTGCAATTCTTAATTTTTTTATGTCAAGTAAATTCGTGACACATCGTGAACCTTTCTGAGTTTGGGTGGCTTACGTGCCTCAGTGAGATAGATAGCCATAGTGTAGTTGCACAACACAGGAAAGGTGTAAGTGGAGAGGCGTGACAAACCTACTATTCCTGATGAGGGGCAGCAGCCTTTTCACTAGTTGCAGGGACAACAGTCTGGATGATTGACTGATCTGGCCTTGTTGTAATGTTAAACAAATTGGCATTGCTTTGTTGCAACTGTGAACAGCAAAAAGCAGTGATGAACAATGCCATTAATTTTTTGTACGCCATTAGGATATGCAGCTCTACTGTATGGTTTAATTAAGTTGGCATCCTCTTGGGTAAAATATTCCATAGGCAGAAAGTCTCCCATTTCAATATCTGGGTGGGAACTACTCAGGAGGATGTTGTCATCAGAAAAAACAAAACTGGCATTTCCCAGGCCAAAGCATGGAATGTTAAATCACTTACTCGGTTAGGGACATTAGAGAACTTACAAAGGGAAATGCATAGGTTGAAGTTAACTCCTGGTCAGGCAAATACAGGGAGCCAAAGGTTATTTACCATTTGTACATGTTATTCAAACCTTGTACTGAAACCAGACTGCGGTTATATTGACTTTTAATCACTTCATATCTCTTTGTTTTAACACATTTGTGCTAAAAGTCTTTATACTTGCTGCCTCCTCTTGTTTGTGTTATGGTCTTTTTTAACCTCTTGGTTTTAACTTTTTAGTTTCTTTTCCATGGCATACTTCAAGAATGATTTTGTTATCATGTTATGTATCAGTGCCAGATATATCAATCTTTTTTTCTGCTGTTATTCCATATATTCTGTATTATTATAAGGTTGAATCTGAGCAGAGGTGTCATGTTTATGTATTCAGTTATATGCCTGTTCTACTAGAATGCACCTGCATTGTAGAGGAGTTTTTGTTTGTGGAAGAATTAATCTCACGTGAACATGTAAATAAAATACTGCATTGCTGGTACTCATGTGTCATCCATTTAGTTTAACCAAAATTTTACAATAAAAATAGTAATTAAGATTCTTAACACTGTGTCTCGGCGTTACGTAGACATTTGCTCAGACATGATTTATTTGATTTCTTCATTGAGACCTCATTGTTCCAAATGTATATTAAAGATTTGTTTGCATTATATATTTCCTATTAACTTCTGTCATATTATTTTTAAATTTTCATTTGCTGCAGGCATTATACTTGTATTCAGATTTGTGCAACAGAAACACATCTTCAAATTGGATATTACTCAACTATTTTTGTTACCATTATGGTTTCAACTGTTGGAACCTACAACTTAATCGATGATGACTTGTGCATTCGGTATCACTATACAGTTCAATATCGTTTTCCGAATCCATTTATTGATCTATACACAAAACAGTCAAGATTAGCTACTCATGCCAAATACCATTTTGATTTTTTCTGGACATCTAGATATTGTTCCATACTAGGAACCTAATCATCTGTTAATTTGGTTTTCCTGAATCATCAAGATGTCTCAAGTAACAGATGAGGCCTTGCAGATTGACAGTTTCACAGCTGTCTGTAAATAAGAGCATACACACCTCCACTGCAAGGCCAACACAAATCGCAGTGTTAACTATATTAACAGTGGAGTAAGTAAACCCACTGGTTACAAAATTTTTGGCAGTTCTGTTCAATATATTTTCTTCCAGTCTGAGTTGCCTTTCATTTCCCATTTTAGACTGTTATTGACCCTTGCCCTCTTGACACTTGTATCCCAAGACCCTTGACTGTTATGGGGTGCTGTTTAGCATAAAATTTGTTTCTTGTATGTCATGGGTTCCAAACAACTGGTACTTCTCATCAAAAAATTCCTTCCTTTCCGCTTTTTTAGGTTTGAGCGTGATCGCCGTGAGCTGCCAGTCCTATGGCATCAAGCTCTGCTAACTTTTGTTCAGCGCTATAAAGGAGACATAAGCTCAGAACAAAAAGCTGCTCTTCTTGGACTGCTACGACATCAAAGTCATCCGAGTATCACTCCCGAAGTGCGGCGGGAACTTCAAGCTGCCCGCTGCCGTGATGAAGAGGTGGCAGAACCTATGTTGTAGAACTGGACTTCACAACTACGGTTGTTTGCTGTATAAGTTCTGGAATTATAATACAACTGTATACATTGTACATAAGTTTTCTCATTAAATGGGGCATTTTTTCCAAAATGCCAAATCAGTGAAATATTTTTGTTATTTATTAATATTTTTGTCTGTAGTCATCAAACCATCTTCAAGTTTCTTAATTCTACAAATACAAGAATTAGACACAGTACTGGAATTAAAAGAGAACAATAGTTTTATTGCAAAAAGTTTATGCATAATCCGTATGTACATGTAGCTGCTTAGTGTAACATTTTTTCTTTAAGAATTATAAGGTGGAACAAGTGCAGTGTGTCCCAGGTTGAAATCTTGAAGATTTTTTGTGTAAACTGCTACAAGCAGTTTTACATAGACTAGGCATACTGCCAAAGGCCAGCACAGTGACTATCTTGTAAACCAAATTCTTTTAGTATAAAAGTTTTCTTCATGTAGAATTCTGTCATGTTATAAAATAACTGTCACTTAATGGATGACACTGTATGGACCACCCTGTAGTGGCGAGCTCTGTAAGGGGTAATGTGTGTGTGGTGATGCTGTAGGTGATGGGTAACCAATGGAAACACTGTGGATAACTTAACGATATAAGTTTATTATATCATCAACTCTACATGAGACAGCACACACCTCCTTGTGAGCTCTGGACGGTACAGCTGGTGTCTGCTGTTAGGACAGCAGCCGGCGATGCTGTGTCAGGACTTTGGCTCAGCAGCAAAAGCAAGGCCACGGCTGGTTGCGAAAGCGACACTTCCCGGTGGAGCAACACGCCAGGCGGCGCCTCCACAGCTTTTCACTTCACAGTGACGGAGGCGGCTGTGCGTGGGTCTCAACCCTCGTCCCTCAGACGGGCAGCGGACGGCAGCTGGCATTATGATGCCAAGTTCCTCCCAGGGCCTCAGCATCAGTGGCAGCAAACACTGACAGCAAGCTGGTGGCACTATGGAACCAAGTCCCGTGAAGGGCCCAGTGCAGCAGCAGACACAGCCTGGTCTCAAACTGAAGGCTGCTGCTGGTGTTGCCCAGTCATCTCAAGGTCTGGCAGTGCTCTCATCTCATGGTGCAGCTGCCAGCGATGACTAAGTCCCTGAATCAAATGACATTCTGTCTTCAGTTTCAGCCTCTTTTATATTGTTACTGCCCATTCCTTTCTCTAAAACCTGGTGTCTAGTCATGTCACCGATAACAAAGAGACTTGCTCGAGTGTGTTGGCAGTGAACTGCTTACTACATCTTTCTTTGCTGTGCGGGGCAGTTTACCACTGCGCTTAGCTATCCTCATTTTGCAACTCACTTTCACTTCTGTTTGTGTCCTACACGTCGACGTAGTGTGGCTGACGGCCAGCACTGTTATTGCAGTACTCCACAGTGATCTCTGTGCCACTTTCCAACACACATTAAATATGTAAAACTTTTATCTAAAATGCTGGGTAGTGCCACTACACTGCCTCCCTCCATGACCCGGTCCATTGGGTCTTATTCCGACTATTCGCTATACTTTGATTACCACTAAACTTTTTATCTGTACAATTACCCCAGATAGTCTGTTCCTAACTATTACCTAAGTACTATATCAAATAAGTCAATCTATCTGTCGTCTCTTGCTGTGGAAATCCAATATACCACCACCTCATACCACATTGCATCAAATATAAAAATCCTATGTGGATCAAATGAGAATAATCATGGTGCTAGGAATTGTGACACATAATGTCACTATTACTTGACATTTCCTGTTCCAATACTGCCCTACACAATATAGCGTTTGTGCCACACTTATCTGCCCTTCTTGGGCTTCTATCATTTCACTTAAGGAGTGGTCTAGACATGGCTCACAAGTTTCGTTTGGAAAGGTAAGATTCTGTTTGCATAAGATCTCTAGTTGTTTGGCTGGCCACTACAGCTTTGGCTGTGCCACATTAAATAATGTAATTCCCTTCATTAAATACTAAATTTAAAGACCATTTATGGCTAGAAAGTGACACATCTGGCTGTCTGGAAAACACACTTCACTGTCTAGGTGATGCAGTTGCAGTTCCATTCTTGAGCCCCTGCCAAGGAGGTACGGTACTGCGAAAACTATTGTTGTTCTCCTCCTCCTCCATGTGGCAACCTGAGGACAGAGATCCATATCAACTCCTCCCCTCCCCCCTTCCCCTCCCCCAAGAAGCCTGATGTCTCTGAACAGTGATCATCGTATTGTTCTACTGATAAGACTACCACAAATAAATGTATAGGTCTACACGTACTACTATCCACATTATGTCCTACACTGTACATACAAATAAACTGCTCAAAATTGATACACGTAACTACTCTCTTGACATTAACGAGACTGAGGAATCCAGACTTCCATCTCTTGCGCTCATCATTTTGCTTTTTCCTCTTAATATCCTTCCTTGCTTTTATTTGCATTTCTCTAGCACACCTCTAGCGTGCCCTTGAATGGTCACAGACGTCCCACATGCACAATTGTCATCCTTGTTGGTGACTGCAGCTTCACATTCACTGTTGATGTAGTTTCAACTGTTTGGTACAGGCCCTGGTACCGTGTTAAAAACACTGTACCTTCGCCATATATGGACTCGACAAAGTCACCCATTGGCCCACCTTGTGCTGCGTTAAATGCCCCACAGGCCTCACTGCCTCTTCCCATTTCTCCTAACCTTCATATTTTCTCTTTGTACCCTGTTCCACACCACCTTCACTTTTCTTGAAAAATCATGGACTGCTTCCCTTTTTTCCACTCTTCTGGTCAATTGTGTCGAAAAGTTATGGCATCTTTTTGCCATACACTACCTCAAATGGTGATAACCCACTGCTAGTATGTACTTTAGAGTAATGTGCATTTACGACAAATATCACTGTTTCAATGATTTGAATCTATTTAGTAACAAAGCATTTTCCCAATTGTTCTATCAGCTCCCTCTGTGCTTCCATTAGCTTGCAGATGTAGTGGGCTAGTCCTCAATTTCTTCACAAGTCTTTCATCAGCTCTGACATGAAGTTCGTCCCCTGGTACATAATTATTGTCTGTGGCACATCGAACTTCAGTGTCCACCTATTAACTAACACCTGTGTGACTGTGAATGCCTGTTGGTCCAGCATTGGCACCGTCTTGACATAACAGGAAAAATTATGTATTGTGGTCAGCACAAAGGCATTACGCACTGGTGTTCAGTTGAATGGTCCTAACACATCCAACCCAATGAAACTAAAAGGTTCAACTGCTTCTGGCAATCTTTATACCAGTATCTGCTTCCAACTCAAATTGGCCCTCTATGCACCATCCACACAATTCTTGATGTATCGATCCACACCATCCTTCCTTCCTTTTCACCAATACTTCTCTGGCACCCTTCTTTTCATCACCCTGCATCAGCCATGGCCTGACAAAATGTGATCACTCATCTCACATAATGCTTCCAATTTTAACAGGGCAGAAACTGCCACTCACAGTCCTAATTTTGTCTATCTGCACAATAATCCGTCATCCATACCAAATTGCTGCTGTTTCTTATACTGCCTACATTCCTTGTCAGTGTTCTGTACTGGTCACCATTCCGCAAGATCGTGACCCAGTGCTTGTATTACAGCTGTCTTTCTGCTTGGCCCATCTGCATTTCTGTGTTTCATTCCTGGCTTGTGGATTACCCAAATTCACTGAGTTTCAATGCCCATCTCATTAATATACTACACGGTTCCCTCAAGCCTAGTAACCACTTTAAAGCTTAACTTTCCTTCCGTACAAATAACATCGAAAATACGTTATTTCGTATGCCAGACTAAGCATCTCTCTCTCTCCATTGTAGAGTAATTTTTTCCTGTTTCATTCAATTGTCTTGATGCAAAGGCAACAGGATGTTCTTGCCAATCGACCTCCAGGCTCAAAATGCAGCCAAGAGCATAGTTTGACACACCACATGTTAATATAAATTCTTTCTGAAAGTCAGAAAACACCAAAACTGGACTGGATGTCAACACCTTCTTTAACTCTTCAAATGCTCCATGACATTCCTTCCACCACACAAATTTAACCCCTTTCTTAAAAAATTGCGTAAACAGTGTTGCAATATCCACAAATCCCTTCACACACCTCTTATAGTAATTCGCAAGACCAAGGAAAGATTGTAACTCCATAGTAGCTTGTACTGAAAAGTCTTGCACTGTATGCACCAACCTTGGATCTGTTTGTTACACCACCCTTACTTATGATGTGGCCCAAATAGTTAACTTCCTCCAGTGCAAAGTGATATTTTTCATTGTTGGGTGTGAGGCGTGCTGCCCGTAGTCTGCTGAATATTTCTTTTAGGCATTGTCTATGTTCTTGCATATTCCTTAAAAGGATGATTATACCATCAAGATATTATACTAAGCACTGGCGTGATTTCAGTCCTCTCGGTACTCCATCCAACACCTGTTGGAATTTCACTGGTGCATTTTTCAACCCAAAAGGCATCCTGGTATATTGGTAGTGTCCCCCATTTTCTGGAAAAGCTGATTTTGATCTATCTTCAGGAGCCAGTTCTAATTGATGACATCCACTCTTTCAGTCCAATGTTGAGAAATACTTGCTTTTGCCTAGGTTATCTGTGTCTCCGTGACATTCGGGAAAGGGTATTGCATCTGTTTTAGTCTTGCTATTCAAGTAGTGATAATAGCAACAAAACAGACACTTCAGTGAACCATCCATAGACTTCTTAGGTACAATTATAAGTCCTGCCCCCATGCACTATTACTTTCTTCTATTATTGCATCAGCTAACTGTTGATCTATGAACTGTTCCTAAACTACAAAATTGTTAAGACTTTCATGGCCACTTGTTGACAAACTGCCTACCGGTTTCTATCTCAGGTTCTTCGGCCAACGTTCGTCTGATGATTTTACTGACATTTCACCAGCACGAGTGGCTGGCATTGTCAAAGCTTTTCCCTCCATTGCTGGTAGTGAACTCGCCACTCATGCTGGCGAAATGTCAGTAAAATCACCAGACGAACATTGGCCAAAGAAGCCGAGACAGGGTCCGCAGCTCGTGGTCGCGTTCTCGCTTCCCGAGCACAGGGTCCTGGGTTCGATTCCCGGTGCGGTCAGGGATTTTCACCTACCTCGAGATGACTGGGTGTTTGTGTTGTCCTCATCATTTCATCATCATTCATGAAAGCGGTGAGATTGGACTGAGCATTGGTTGAGAATTTGTACTTGTGCTGATAACTGCTCAGTTGAGTGCCCCACAAACCAGTCATCATCAACCCGAGACAGAAGCCAATAGGCAGTAGTCTTGTAAAACTGGTTGCAACAATCATGGCATTCCAAATGATCTTCGGTATACCGGTGCTTCATTTTCAGCTGGAATCCTGTTTGCATTACTGCCATAGCAGGCAATGGCCCTCTTGGAAAAATCAGATCCTTGAATTCTAGCACCAGTTCCTCCAACTTTGCTGCTTCTGCTCTTTTCAGATGCTTCACCTTCTCATGAAATGCAGTCCTAGCAGTGTCCTGTGCCCCCTTATAGCTCACACCTTCCGTGTGGCAATCTTCCTCGTTTGGAATCTCTAGTGTAGCTAATAACATTCACTTCAACAACTTTCCACACTGACAGGTACCATTTTTCCTCCAGCCCTTTCCTGTACACGTACAATATTTTTTTTAACAAACTACATGCTGTGTCTAATACTTCACTACCTTCCAACTGTTCTATTAAACATATCGCACCTACTGGTAAGTTCAGTTCCACATCACCCATAGCGATTTTGTGGTACCTTTCAACACACAATCATGGAAGTCAAGCCTCAATGCTATTGCTCTCAGTTTAACTGGACCGTCTTGTATATTAGACACTCCTCACAGCAGATTAACATTGACAACAGTTTCCCCTAGTCGGAATGTCTTTACACTCAGTTCCACTACACATTATCAAAGGTCAATTATGGCATGGCGTTGATTCAGAAAATCTAACCCTAGGACCATGCTGTACCCTCATTTATGTGAGACACCACTTCCACACACTGTCTAAACATGGCTGTCCCAACATCACTGTTCATCACTACTGACCCCCAATGGTTGTATAACTTTATCCTCTAAACCCCGTAAATCACATCGTGAAGGGTTCCACTGCATCCTGCTCACTAATTCCCTCGACCATTTCCACCAAACTGTTGGCATCCCTTGTCACACCAGCTGTCTTCATACATGTTCTGTTTGACTGCAGTTAAAACACTTAATATGCAATGTCAATACCTGTTTCCACTCTCTTACCCCTGTCGACCTATTGATTTCTACGTATTCCAAAGCTAATCTAACCCCTTCATGAAGATCGTTTGATGCCCCTGTGCGCACTCTCCTAGGCATTTCTGGTGTCAGGCCCCTTAAGAAAACATTGAGTGTTCGTTGCTCAGCCTCTTTCAGCCCGCTTTATTACCACCTCATTCAATGGGAGCTCATACATGTTAACGTTCATTTTCTTAATTCTATCCTCAAAGTCTTCTACTGCCTCATTATGTATCCTGGATACTGTCCCTAATTGTCCCCAAAAACACCGTGCCGTGTTATGCTTCCTGTATCGTTGTTCCATCCCCTGTTTCAACTGGTCAAAAGTTTCAGTATTTCATAATGCTTCTGTGCACCTTATGAATAATTTTGCTTCTCCTGACAAAAATAACCTTGTTATCTGCAACAACAGTTTATCTAGCAAACCTCCTATGTTGGCTGATAAATGCCAAGTATCCTCAGATGCTCTACCGGAGATAGGAGAAACAAGATTCACAACAGTTGGACCCACTCCTAGAATTTGCGACTTCAACATTTCTATCTCATGATTCTCTCCTGCTAGTTCATAACAACGATACAGGAAGCATAACAGTGCATGGTTTTTTTGCGAACAATTAGGGATAGTATCCAGGAGACATAATGAGGCAGTGGTTAAATATAACCACATTATCTGCTCTCAAGTGAACCACCTGATCCATTAATGACTGCAGTGTTTCTTCATTGGTGACACCTCGTGTTTCTGATTTCTCTCTACATCCATTACCCATGATAAAAATAGCACTACAACAAAACAATACGCACAGAGCAGTTAGTCCCATAGTGTTGTACTCTAACCATGAGCCACCTGGACATTCTTCATTGCCTAGCCATGTGCCCAAAACAGTTACAAGGAAAGGAGCTCTGCTACTGATTCAGCGCAAGCTACATAATGCCTGAGTAAATGACACTCAGTGCAACATGCAGGTACTAACCATTTATCTTTACCATTACTCCTAAACTGTGACAAATCCATAGATTCATTTGGTTTTGTAAGGGGTGGTACGTATGTGGTGATGTCATAGGTGGTGGGAAACCAGTGAAAACGCTGTGATCAATTTAACAATATAACTTTATTATATCTTCAGTTCCACATGATGCAGGCACACCTCTCCTCATCAGCTCTGGATTGTGCAGGTGGCGTCAGTTGCTAGGACGGCACCCAGTGATGCTGCATCAGGACTCTGGCACAACCAGTTGCAATAGTGGCACTTCGTGGCAGAATGACATGCCAAGCAGTGGCCCTGCCGTTCTTCGCTCTGCAGTGGCAGAGGCAACTGTGTGCGTGTGTGTCTCAACCCACGCCCTCGGAGAGGATATGACTGGTGTTGTGATTCCAAGTCCCTCCCTGGGCCTCAGTGTCATCAGTGGCAGGCACAGCGGGGCTGTGGCACCAAGTCCCATGAAGGACCCAGTGTGACAGCAGATGCAGCCTGGTCTCGAACTGGAGGCTGCTGCTGGTGCTGCCAGTCATCTCGCAATCCGGTAGTGCTCCAGCATCACGATGCGGCTACTCAGGAATAACTAACTCCCCAAACTGAATGACATCCAGTCCTCAAATTTAGCCTCATTCATACTCCATTACTGTCCATTTGTTTCTCCAAAATCTGGCGTCTAGTAACATCGCCTATGACAGAGAGAGTTGCTCGAGTGAGGTGGCTAGAATTACTACATTGTTCTTTGCTGTGTGGGGTAGTTTACTGCTGCACTCAGGTATCCTCACTTCACAACTTATTTGTGCATCTGTTATAATGCCCTACATGTCAACATAGCATGGCTGACAGTCAGTGTTAATGATGATGATGATTGGTTTGTGGGGTGCTCCACTGTGCGGTCGTCAGTGCCCATACAAAGTCCCAGTTTTTACACAGTCCATTTTCTTTTCATAATCCAGTCTAGTCACTCTTACAAATGATTATGATGATGGTGGTGGTGGTAGTTGGTTATTTAACTGTTACTTGACTATTCTTGCAGGGCTCTGGTTCAGATGATTAATTTACTGTCTTCCTTCCATATCTGTTTACCAGTTTATCATATCACTGTTGCTGCTCATTATTAGAACCATTACTAGCACACACTATTTTTATTACATTTATCTTGCTTTCAGTACTGTTCCATACAGATTATTCTACCTTTGTTTAGCTTTCTTTCCCCGACACCAGTCAGTTGTAAAACCTTCCTTCCCCTGAAGCTACCTGCCACTTTCACTTCCAGGAACCTGCACTCCCCTGTCTCAGAGCACTCTGCTATGCGTTTTTCCCCCACCCTCACTGGTCCAGAGTCACTGATGTCCAGCAGCAGCATCTCCATGAGCTTTGTATCCCAGTGCTCTAAGCTCCATATTGCACACAAAGTATCCAGTCTCTGCCAACTCATATCAACGAGTTCTGTCATATATTTCAAGACATAGATACCCACATACTATTTCTGTTGGAGACCTGGCTCAAACCAAATATTTCCACAAATTCGATAAATCTAGATGACTACAACTTTTGAAGACATGAAAACTTAACTGAGGAAGGGGTGGCGCAGGACATACATGTGCTCTGATTTATCTTGTGGTGTGTTACACGCACCCAACAATAATAAAGACAAACAAATGGAATATATTTTCATACAGATCAAGTCCTTTAATGGAGGTTGCCTGCTTTGATACTGTTCTTTCAAGTGTCAAACAGACATACAACCATATAATTGTAACTGGTGACACTAACATAAATTTTCTGTAAAGTACAACTTCCAGAGTGAAATTTAAGTGGATGCTTTCTTCTTCAAATGTATCACTACTTCAGCTTACTCCTACCCATCATACAAACAGTAGTCACTCTCTTACAAATATATCTGCAATGACATCGGCGAACAGAGTAATTTTTACTTCTTAAATATCTGCACCTGGCATGTCTGTTCATGACATAATTTTCATGACATACTCACTAGAATGTCCCCGAAAGAAACCACAACTGGCTGTATACTCAGATTTCAAACACTTTAGTTTTTATGTACTTGTAACTGAGGCACAAGAAATAGTGTGGGGGATGTCTTATATTCCTTTCTCAGACATAAACAAAAAACTGCATGGATTTACCGACAAACTTACTCAACTACATGAAAAATATCCTTCCATAAAAGATGGTTAAAGTTAGAAGGAAACCTTCACATTGGCTAACTGAAGAATTAAGATATGCCCCATAACTGAAAATCATGTTACAAAGGAACAGAAGTGAAACAGAGCCAAGAAAAGCAAGACTCAGGCTGACAACAGACACAGACCACCTGTCCTATGGAAAAACATGCATGGTCTGAGTGTAGGCAAAGTAGAAGCTGCAGCTGATCCCTTTGTCCCAGGTGAAGAACTGAACCAGTACTTCACATTACCTACAAACACATCTGAACCATTACAACTACAACTGAACCATCAATGAAAAAGAGGCTCATTGATTATTCAAGGGGGTAAATGACTAGTGACAAAAAATTCTATCTAAAGCATGTTACATACCCTAGAAAAAGCCATCATATGTACCAGATCAATGTCTACTGGACATGATGGCATCACAATCTAAATGATGAAGTTTATTATTGACCCACTACTGCCCACTATAACAGATATCTTCAACCACACCTTGACCACAAGTGTTTTCCCTGAGGCCTGGAAAGAGAGAATAGTTAAGCCACTACCTGAAAAGGATGTTGTCCTGGCACCCTTCAGATTACCAACCTGTTTGCATTGTTTGTGCACTGTACGAGGCCTTAGAACATGTACTATATGACCAGCTAACAAACTATCCAACTACAAACATATTTCTTGATGAATACCAGTCAGGTTTTCGTAAACATTGCAGCTCAAGATCTGCCTTGATGGAGGTAACATATGACCTGAAGCTTGCCATGGGTGCACAAGAAGCAACTGTCATGAGCTACTTAGACTTCAGCAAAGTGTTTGACACTGTTGACTTCTATATTTTACTTTCCAAACTTGTCAGCCTACATTTCTCACCAAGTGCATTGCAATCATTTCGCTCATACCTAATGTCTCACTAGCAATGTATCATGTCCAGCACCATAAGGTCACAGTGGAGGCAGATAACATCAGGAATCCCCAGCATTCTGTATTAGGTCCTATACTCTTTTCATTGTAAGTAAATGATGTGCCATTCATTTTGTCCTATTTATGCTGATGACCTCCAGTTATATATAAGTGCAAAACCAATAAACCTGAAGACAGCTATCAAGAATCTCAGTACCAACATGTGTGCACTACAAAATGGCCACAGGATGCAGGGTTAAAGTTCAACCCATCCAAAACCCAAACTGTACTGGTTGGTCATTCTAGGCTCATTAGCCGAAAATATTGGGAATTCCTATGATATTTAATCGTAAATGGGACAAGTATCAATTACTCTTCTTTAGCAAAGGATCTAGGAGTAATAATAGATGAAAATCTAAATTGGACTGAGCATGTAACTGTAGTCTGCAAGAAGGTGTGATCATCTGTCCACGCCCTACAAAAATATAAAAAGCTCTTCCCTTTTGACCTGAAAAGGAAACTTGTAAAAACACTTATACTTCCAATGATTGATTACTGCAATGTTATCCTGCAACGCCTTTCTCAAGAAAGCCCACGGCGCCTGAACCTGGTTATGAAGCTCGTGTTCATTATATCTGTGATGTTCGACTCCTTTATCATATTTTACCATCATATGCACACCTATACTGGCTGCATGCAGACAAGTGCAGAATTTCCATACCCTCTGTCTTCACTATTTTCTTATCAACATTCACTGTTCCTCATATCTCTACTTATCCTTAAAGCTCTTGTCTGAACAACATGGCAGAAACAGCTGTTCCCATCAGAGCAAAATTCTTTTTTTCCACTCCATCATCCAGCACTTTCTCAGTAACAGAAACCTGACTCTGGAATAACCTCCTGCATTATATTAGAGAACCAAATAACATCTCTATGCCAATGGTCTAACCATAGTGGTAACATCAGTTCCCGTCAGATCACCGAAGTTAAGCACTAGCGGGCTTGGCTAGCACTTGGATGGGTCACCATCTGGGTCTGTTGAGTGCTGTTGGTAAGCGTGGTGCACTCAGGCCTTGTGAGGCCAATTGAGGAGCTACTTGACTGAGAAGTAGTGGCACCAGTCACAAAAACTTACAGTAGCTGGGAGTGCGGTGTGCTGACCACATGCCCCACTGCGTCTGCATCTGGTGACGCCTAAGGGCTGAGGATGACACAGCAGATTGTCAGTACCATTGGCACTTCAAGGCCTGTATGAATGGTGGTGGTGTTGTTGAATAACATCTCTAGCTTCAGTAGACAGTGAATGAAATATCTACTAAAATATCTACCATTGCTCCTGTAAGTGCTCATTACTTTTGTATATCTTACTTTCCAACCAGATCTTCCTCACTTTCCAGTGTTCTTAGCTGGTGCAGTATCCTTAAATTTCTTTTCTCCGGAACTTGCTCTATCAGAAGACATTCTTTTGTACACCTATAAATTCTTTTTATATTTCCACTATTAGTACTACACTCCTGGAAATGGAAAAAAGAACACATTGACACCAGTGTGTCAGACCCACCATACTTGCTCCGGACACTGCGAGAGGGCTGTACAAGCAATGATCACACGCACGGCACAGCGGACACACCAGGAACCGCGGTGTTGGCCGTCGAATGGCGCTACCTGCGCAGCATTTGTGCACCGCCGCCATCAGTGTCAGCCAGTTTGCCGTGGCATACGGAGCTCCATCGCAGTCTTTAACACTGGTAGCATGCCGCGACAGCGTGGACGTGAACCGTATGTGCAGTTGACGGACTTTGAGCGAGGGCGTATAGTGGGCATGCGGGAGGCCGGGTGGACGTACCGCCAAATTGCTTAACACGTGGGGCGTGAGGTCTCCACAGTACATCGATGTTGTCGCCAGTGGTCGGCGGAAGGTGCACGTGCCCGTCGACCTGGGACCGGACCGCAGCGATGCACGGATGCACGCCAAGACCGTAGGATCCTACGCAGTGCCGTAGGGGACCGCACCGCCACTTCCCAGCAAATTAGGGACACTGTTGCTCCTGGGGTATCGGCGAGGACCATTCGCAACCGTCTCCATGAAGCTGGGCTACGGTCCCGCACACCGTTAGGCCGTCTTCCGCTCACGCCCCAACATCGTGCAGCCCGCCTCCAGTGGTGTCGCAACAGGCGTGAATGGAGGGACGAATGGAGACGTGTCGTCTTCAGCGATGAGAGTCGCTTCTGCCTTGGTGCCAATGATGGTCGTATGCGTGTTTGGCGCCGTGCAGGTGAGCGCCACAATCAGGACTGCATACGACCGAGGCACACAGGGCCAACACCCGGCATCATGGTGTGGGGAGCGATCTCCTACACTGCCCGTACACCACTGGTGATCGTCGAGGGGACACTGAATAGTGCACGGTACATCCAAACCATCATTGAACCCATCATTCTACCATTCCTAGACTGGCAAGGGAACTTGCTGTTCCAACAGGACAATGCACGTCCGCATGTATCCCGTGCCACCCAACGTGCTCTAGAAGGTGTAAGTCAACTACCCTGGCCAGCAAGATCTCCGGATATGTCCCCCATTGAGCATGTTTGGGACTGGATGAAGCGTCGTCTCACGCGGTCTGCACGTCCAGCACGAACGCTGGTCCAACTGAGGCGCCAGGTGGAAATGGCATGGCAAGCCGTTCCACAGGACTACATCCAGCATCTCTACGATCGTCTCCATGGGAGAATAGCAGCCTGCATTGCTGCGAAAGGTGGATATACACTGTACTAGTGCCGACATTGTGCATGCTCTGTTGCCTGTGTCGATGTGCCTGTGGTTCTGTCAGTGTGATCATGTGATGTATCTGACCCCAGGAATGTGTCAATAAAGTTTCCCCTTCCTGGGACAATGAATTCACGGTGTTCTTATTTCAATTTCCAGGAGTGTATTTTCATCATCATTATCATCATCGTCATCGTCATCTGGTGGCAGTAGCAGCAGCAGCAGTAGTAGTAGTAGTACTGCCAGAATTAACTTCATAAGTTCATAGTCATTATTGATTACTCACATTGTCTCCATAGACACTCAAATAATTTTAATACTATCCTGTCATATTAAAATTGTTATTTCTTAGGTAACTATGATCTAAAAACAATTCTGTATGTGTGAAACCTGGTCTAACGTAAGAGAGGCCCTAATCTGCAGGTTAAATAAATAAATTTCCCAATGGCATAAAGTTAAGGATATAACATTCTTTCAAGGCATAAATGGCATCAAGAAACTATTTTTAGAGGTACAAATGAATATTACTGTTCTGACTGACTCTTTTTTATTTCAGTAAGCATTGTGATGTCTGTGGGAGAAAAGGCTATTAATTGCTGTTAAATCTGAAGCAAGGCTGCACTATATTCAATGGAGTGCTGCCACACATTCTCGAGTAAACATTTCTTTTCATGAGCTTATAATCCTGGTACATCTACATGACTGCTCTGCAATTCAAATTTAAGTGTCTGGCAGAAGGTTCATCAAACCACTTTCACACTATTTCTCGATCATTTCAGTCTTCAACAGTGCATGGGAAAAACAAAAATTTAAATCTTTCTGTGCAAACCGTGATTTATCTTATTTTATTATGATAATTATTTCTCCCTATGTAGGCATGTGTCAACAAAATATTTTTGCTTTTGGGGGAGGAAGTTGGAAACTGAAATTTCATAAAAAGATCTTGCCTCAATGAAGAATGTCTTTGTTTTAATGATTACCACCCAAACTTGCATATAATATCTATGACATACTAACCCCTATTCTGCGATAATAAAGAACGAGCTCATTTAGTTGAATAGACAACCTTTAAATTTGTGGTATTTATCAGGTAAGTTTTAACCAAAATTTAGTGGATTCCTTTTGTTACTCATGTAGAGGATCTCACACTTTTCAATATTTAGAGTCAATTGTCACTTTTCACACCATTTCACTTCTCCAACGATATATATTTTTAGGAAATAAAACAGATAGAAAGAAGGAAGGTCCGGCTGTGAGTCTTTAATTAGGTTGCATTGTCAACAACATAACTGAAATACGAATAACACAATGTACATTCTTTAAAGGGGTATGGATAGTGACTGAGTTCATTCATAAGGGATGAGTATAAACAAGGATACACAAATTTCTTACAACAGAGTAGCTGTAAATAAGGACAATAAATTCTAAAAAACTAAATGAAAGTAATTAATGACATCTTAACAACCCCCCCCCCCCCCCCCCAAAAAAAAAAAACACCCTCTGTCTCACCCAGGTCATTCCATGTTGAGATGGACGTAATTTAAAAAAGTAATGAAAAAAGAAGAAAAACAACACAACACAACACAACACAACACAACACACACACACACACACACACACACACACACACACACACACACACACAAACTCTGCTTTGTTTGCTCCCATCATCCCACATTATGATTCCTCAAACATCTTTCCATACTTTGTGAGTACCACTTTATACATTTACGTCTCCTCCGTAAGCCCCACTCCTCACAATAGGACTGACAAAGAAAATTTGATAATAAAGTAGGAGGGGAGGATCAATCCACTGAAAATGAAACATGAATAAATATAACCATCAACTCATGTCCTTGAAGGTGTCACTCCACAAAATTCACAAAGAATGTGAATCCCTGAGGAAACATGACACACAATTATTACCACCCCATGCCAGTGGCATCGAAAAATGTATTCCATTAGCCATCTCTGGATACCCTGTCAACCCATGTACCTTAGTTTGCTTAATACAGGTGTGAGGCTGCCTAATTTCTACCTCCAATCTTCCTTTCCATTTCTCCATAAATATTTAAAATCCATCAAACTTACTTTGCAAATGAGTGTCACCCTTCTTTTTTCTCTTGTGGTTCAAATGTTTGTAATAAGCTGTGATTAAAATATTATATACAATTATATGCAAAACATGGAGTATCTACTTCATATGAATCTGTGTGTAGTTCAATACAATATTCATTCACTTCCTTTATAACTCCTGTTCAAGTACATCAGAATGTAGCTCCCACATTATAGTTAAGATAGTGGCTTCTATTTCTAACAGATTTCTATTTATTTCTGGTTTTTCTTGACATGCGTCAGTAATGAGATGCTCTAATTTCTGAACCTGCTTATCTATTTTCTCATAACTCTGCATTTAAATCAGCACCATATCTTATTATTGGTTGTATGTAGCTTAGCATTCAAGTCAGTACTTGACTGCTTTACTTCACCATTGTTTTGTGCTATTTCAGCTCTCAGATCTGTATTTAACTGTCCTATCTTAGGGTATCTCAGAAATGCTTTGAATATTTCCTCCATCTTTCTGGTTACTACTGGCATACAGTTAAAAAGTAATAAATTTACAACAACTTTTTCTGCTATCAATAACTGTCAAAGCGAAGCTAACTTTGTTTAATAAGAATTAGAAAAACAAAAATAGCTGTATGAATTTCTCACTTTTTTCCTCTGGAACTGGAATATTGCTGGAAGTAAGAGGCTGTAATGCAACAACAATTCTTTTGGAATAAATACAATAAGTTTCTTCAGACACATTTTCCAACAGCACAGTTGATTCTTCCACATAAGAAATTCTTAATGCATGAACACCACAAACTATTCTCTCCAGATCTCACATAAGTATGACATGGATCAAATTTTACAAATCTTCTGCTGTTTTTTCATGAATTGTTCTAGCATTCTGACACTGCAGCATTTACTTTTGTCTTACTGCATTACTCTAACCTAGGAGAATGATGCATGAAATGTGCATAAAAGGGAACTATAAAATGATGTCTTGACACACCACTCTTCCTCAGTGATATGCAACATCACAATCATTGATTTGAAGCAACTGAGTACCTGTATGCAGTGGATCCTCGATGAACAGCAATTGAATATATCAATGCATGTATATGTAACATTATAAATAAAGAAACAGTGGCATTAGTACTTGCAATGAATCACAGTACACAACAATTTTTTTAAGGTTTGTTAATGATTTTTAGACATCACTTATACAGCCAGCCTCAGAAAGATTTTTAAACATTTAAATACAGAACAGCCTGAACCATTACAAAACAAGTCATTCATTTAATTTGAAATTACGTGAATGTTCAAACAGAATTTAAATACATTTGTTAACGTAAACGCAAATCATGCTTATTCATTTTCTGATGTGTGGCACGTAGAAACACGCAACAGAAAACAATATTCACACTAGTTTTTGCTAGAGAAAGGACAAGAGTTTGACAGCTAATGTAAATACAATTCTCCGTTGCGTGTTTCTATGCACCACACATCAGTCAGCTATAGGTGAGTGGTTGCCTTTCCTTTATTTTATGTATTATTCCACCCAGGAATATCCATCATGGTTATTCATTAATGTATTATATGTATTTTTAAAAATTTCTTTTAGTATTTTTTTTATTTATACTCCTGCTCAAAAGTCACACAGGAATTTATACACTTATGTCTTCTGTCGATAGAAGTGTCTGAAAATTCATTGGTAAAGAATGTCCAGACGACATCAGACAATGCATTAGTATCGTAGTGTCTCTATATCTTATGCCGTGGCTGAAAAAAATATGGTTAACAGATTCCTCACTTCCACATTCAAATGAAGGTATGATGATGTTGAGGAGGTAGAAGTGTTGTCAGAATCTCCTATGACTGAATTGAAGTCGTGCCACCGTCACTATAAAGTAGAAATTTTGGTGCCAAGGATATGATGAGAGGTTAGGTATCATTACAGTACAGTGTTTTTCTTTCATTTCGTAAGACCAATGGAAGTCTCCATTCCATCGGGCCGTAGTACTCCTTTTGATCAGGTGGCACTTTATGGTATTTCAATGAAACAGTGTATGTACACAGCTTCCTTCTTCTACTTCTTCACTTTCCTTTATTCCATTGTACGCCTTTACCCACAACATGATAGTCATCTTATTTAGGTAGGAAACTCTCGAAATACTTCTATGATGCAGTATACTACATAATTTTTGGTGTTGTTGACAGTGCAGCATTTTAACAGCATAAATGCTGAGTGTGAATCTGATAAAATAATGATTGTGAGTATTGATGTTACTTCTGGGAGCTTAAATTTCCCCCTCAACTAGTCTTGTCACCTACAAATGCAATTCCTGCTTTTGTCTTTTTGTTAAGTTGATGTGTGTAAATCTTTCTTGAGGATGGCCATGATGTCATATTATCATCTCAAATTTCCTCAGTGTACTGTGGATGAATGTTCAGCTTCACTTAAGTGTTTGCATAGGATGTGCTGAGGCAGTTCAAATTTGGGGAAGTGGTGGCGTATTCATACAAAGGTCAAGCAATGAAGGAAAAATCTGTTAAGGCCGGTAGTTTCTGGTAAAATTAATATCTGTCTGCCCAGCACTTAGAAGTGAGTTCTCTAATCTTTGTTAATAAACTATTGCGTAAGAAGTGGAAACATTTCAACAAGAATCTGGTGGTGTAATTCCTGTGTAGTGACTAGCACTTCATTTGCTTCCACCACCATAACATAAATTGGAGTGAATCCGAATGCTCCAATAATGACTTTGAAGGCTTTAGACTGGCTCTTATCTATTTTCTCTACGCTATTTTTTTTTTTTTTTTTTTTTTTTTTTTTTTTTGCTGAACCTTAGTGTATGTTTCTGTAGTCCATGTAAGGTCGTATTAGAGCACGATATATATTAATGAAGGTCTTGTGTCTGCTTCTCCACAATTCTGACACAGCATGAAGGACTTTTGTTGCACATTCATATTTTTGAATTACATGCTTAATGTAAACACATTAGCTTATGATTAATATAAAGCTCCAAGTTCTTGAACCACCCTTTTACCCAATAATATAAAGTGTCCTAATCTTCTGCTTTTTATTTTCTTAAGCCTATGTCTAGTACACATGCACACAGATGCTTTATAAGGCAATTTGTCGAGGTAATTTTCATTCAGCCATTCGTTAAACATTATCATAGCTGTTTAGGAGCAGATACACCTCAAACAACAAGTTGGAAGTTGTATTCAATTTTTGAAATAACAAATGATCCAAGTTTGAAAGCTGATCTTCACTGTTCAGCATCTTATCTATGCAAGTATATAATGCACAAAGTATTTTTTATAGGAAAATAGAAGGTTGCTACTTACCGTAAAGATCATGTTGAGTTGCAGATAGGCACAATTAAAAGACACTTACATATAAACTTTCAGTCACAGCCTTCATCGGAAAAAGAGAAACACACACCATTCATTCACACAAGCAAGCACACCTCATGCACACTTGACTGGTCATATGTGTGTGGCCGAAAGTTTAATCTATCTTTTCCTATATTGTTAATATTCCTACCTCAAGTTTCCATTGTTTGACAATATAGTTTGTCTTTATAGTCAATAATTGTCACTATTAATTCTGTCTTTAAATATGTCTGCTTGTGTCTGTATGTGTGGATGGATATGTGTGTGTGTGCGAGTGTATACCTGTCCTTTTTTCCACCTAAGGTAAGTCTTTCCGCTCCCGGGATTGGAATGACTCCTTACCCTCTCCATTGAAACCCACTTCCTTTCGTCTTTCCCTCTCCTTCCCTCTTTCCTGATGAGGCAACAGTTTGTTGCGAAAGCTTGAATTTTGTGTGTATGTTTGTGTTTGTTTGTGTGTCTATCGACCTGCCAGCGCTTTCGTTCGGTAAGTCACCTCATCTTTGTTTTTATATATAATTTTTATATATATATTTTTATATATAATTTTCCCACGTGGAATGTTTCCCTCTATATATATATATGTATGATGTAACACCCAATATTGTGCCTTATTAGGTACAATGGTATATTTGTATCATGTATATGTAATCACAAATGTATATATGACTGTACTAAACTTGTAAAAAAATGCAAAAGACACCAGTTGGTGTCTCCATGCAAAAAAAAATACAATAAATAAAAAATAAATCTTCTGTATTTTGGCCAGCACTGCTGCAATGTATTTGATTCAGAATATACTCTCCAGTGTTACGTTAAAAGAATATTATGAGCATCCAAGTTGGCATGCCTTTGGATAACCTAATATAAATCTATAATGAATAATTAAATTAATGGTATTAATTGCTAACAACAAGAAGATACTAGTAAGTTAGTTACAAGTTATAACAAATACTTGCTAAGGTGGTGTAAAGGTGTACTTAGGAGATAAACATAAAACAATAGGTACATGTTTATGGTAAAGTGGAAATAAGTTTGTCTCAAAATAATAAATGTAGGGGGAGAGAGAGAGAGAGAGAGAGAGAGAGAGAGAGATATGTGGTATGGAAAAAGCAGGACAGGTGTGCCGTGGAGGAGGACCTACACTCATGTTGAGAAAATGGCGAAGTGTGTAAAGAAGGTCATCATCTGTGTGAGAAATGTAGAATTGAGTGTGAGCTGTTCTTATTTAGGAAACCGACTTACTTGACTTAATTCCTTTGGCCCCTATGAAGGCATAGTGCATCCAGGAGAACGTGCCATTCATCTCTGTCTTTGGTCATTTCCCTCAATTCTGTCCAGATCTTGCCAGCTCTCCTTGCTTCACCTTCCACCATCCTTTCTATGTACCTCTTGGTCTGCCTGTCTTCTTTGTTTCTTGGTGAAGCCATTCCAGTGCCTTCTTTTTGACTGCTCCATCTGGCTTTTTTAATGTGTGACCCAGCCACCTTCACTTTCTCTCATGTATGTTTTCTTCCACAGGTGTTTGATTTGTTTTTCTCCAGAGATCCTCAGTACTTTTTTTTTTGGCCACCAGATATTCGTTATGTGCCGGAAACAGCTGTTTACGAATCCTGTTTTTGTGATGTTATCTTTTTATCAACTTTCCAACTTTCACTGGCATACACAACTACAGCCTCCACATTTATATTAAAAATAGGAATTTTAGTTTTGCATGTGATGTTTGTGTTTCTTCATATTGGATACAGTTGTATGAAGGCAGCATTTGCCTTCTTTATGTGGTTCTTCACATCATCTCCAGCTCCACCATCTCCGGTCATCTCACTACCCAGATACAGGAATGAACTGACAATCTCCACTTGATGCTCCCCTACAAGCAGGAGCACTTTTATGTTCCCAGAATTTGTTCTCATTCCCTTTGTTTTACCTATGTTTATCTTGAGCCAAGCTATCCCTCCTCCTTTTTTTCAGTGAGTTTAATTTAACTTTCTGTAAGCCCTTAAGCTAATAAAACTATGTCGTCTGCGAAATACAAATCCTCCATATGTTCACCCATTAAATCCCTCATCTCGTGCCCCTGTGACTCTTCTCATGATTGACTCAAGGAGGACAAGTAGCAAGAGTGTATGTCCATCTTTTCTGAGATGGTTCCAAGATTTGGCTGTCCTATACAGGATGTCAAATCAAACACCTTTCAGCCGTCTAGCTTCCAGAGTTATTTTATTTGGCTACCAGTTTCAGCAATTTACTTTGCCATCTTCAGGCCCCTAACCAAGGTGTAGGAAGATTTCACCTCAGTTCTGGTCAAAACAGAGACCAGCATCCGAATATTGGTATCTGTGGGTTTCTGCTTGCTATACCGATCACGTCAACCATCATCTGTGAGCATCTGGCTGGGTAGGGAACACCTATGTTTGATTCCCAAATGCATTCTAAAGTTTTTTTCCATATCGAAATTGGTAAGAATAAGAGGATTATTAAGATAAATATATCAATGAGGAGTTAATAATTGGGCAGGCGAATAAATTTCTCAAACAACCTAAATTAGTAAATAATTAAACATTTTAATCCTGGTTGCTATACAGTGCCTCTTTCACGCACTCTGTTACATCTCCTCACTTTCCTTCTAAAATCTAAATGGTTAGTACATGTCATTTAAATATTTGAAGCAAATATACCCACGGCACCAAGAGCAGGTAAGGTAATGAATGCAGTTTCCGCACCAACTACATCGTTCCTTCTGAGGATTCAGCGGAAAACAGACTTTGTATACTGGTGCATTTAAAAACATTGCTTTTTCGGGAATTAATTATGACGCATGCCATTCATACGGTAACATCGCCTGAATAGTCAGGGCTGAAAGTTGATGGTGAATTGTTGTTGTTGTTGTTGTGGTCTTCAGTCCAAAGACTTGTTTGATAAGCTCTATGCTATGAATTATTATCATGTCCATATGACAGAGTAATTCATGCTGGATTTACTGAAGCACAATGCAATTTTGAAACCTGGAAATAAAGTTTTTGACTTGACGATAAAAATAACCATCCCACGGCTGACACACAGGTGTGCAGTTTGGCGATATTACTTTTAAGATGGATTTACACACGATGGAACGTCAGCGTCACATCTGTCACGTCAAAAGATTCGCCTCTGTAGTTCAAATGGTGACATTCACACACGTCATCATCGGAACGTGATTGACACATCAGCGCCACATGAAGGTTTCTTGGGAAGAACTTTTTGGTGGGTCATAGTTAGCCTACTTGCCGAGCAACTGTTACACTATGTACATAGTGTGAACTAATAAGAAAGTATTCCCCACTGACTGCTACTGCGAAAAGATCTTAATATGTACTGGAAGGCAATACTAAGTTAAGCTATTTTATTTTATACATGAAGGAATGCATTGCAAAATAAACGATACATATATCGTTCAATGTGTTTTACTCATGATTTTTCCTGTGGCACAGTGAAAAGAAAAACTGGAAGTAAAGCTGCTGCGGCATGCATAAGTTTAAAATAAGATTCGTAATAAACTGACGATGAACAGCAGGTACCAGAAATATCTGTAAACACAGTTCATGTAGGGGAGGACGGGAAGGGCACAGTGAAGTAACTAAATTTTCTGAAATGCATCTATTATTATAAATTCTTCATTAGTTTATCTTTTAAACGTAATAAAAGTTTTTGTCATTACATATACAAAATCTAGTATTTTAGTATCAAATAGAAAAAATTGTAAACATAGGAGGGTTGGGCCCTAGTGTCCCAACCCTCCCTTATTCAAAGTTGGTATTCCTTTACTGTTATCAGTTTATTTTGGGAGCTTATCATCAATATGTCACCTGTCTTCAAGAAAAGAGCAGTCAGACAGCCACAGTATAAGGATGCAATACAATGTGCTATAGAAGCAATCAGAAATGATGGAGGGTTGCGAGAACAGCAAAATCATATGGAATATCTAAATCAACTCTAGTGAGGTATGCAGTAAATCTTTCTAGTAAATTCAATCATATTGAGAAATACAGTTCTCTGTATAATCATTCTCAAGTCTTCACAAATAAATAAGAGTCCATCCTAGCTCAGTATCTAATTACATCTGCCAAACTAAATCATGGATTAAAACGAAGTGGGGCTTGGAAGCTTGCATATGAGTTTGCTGTTGCAAATAGAAAATTTCACTCTATACCCCAAGGTTGGACAGCTAATGAAATAGCAAGAGAAGACCGGATGGAAGGTTTTATGAAACGAAACAAAAGATTGTCACTACGAAAGCCAGAAGTTACTAGTCTTTCTCATAGGACAAGTTTCAATAAAAAGAATGTCACAGAATTTTTTGATATCTTGAGATCTGTTTTAAAAAGATAAATTTTTTAGACAAACTTCATTATAATTGCAAAGAGACATCCTTAACTACTGTGCAAGCACCACAAAATGTAATTGCTGAAAGAGAAAGCAAGTAAGTGAACCAGGCAACATCAGCAGAAAGAGGTAAATTAGTAAATCTTTGTGCAACGATTTCAACCAGTAGATTGTTCATTCCACCACATTACATTTTTCCTATAATCCACTCCAAAGAACATATGTTCAGTGGTTCTCTACCCGGGTCTTGAGGTTCTGCAAATCCTTCAGGATGGATGAATGCCACTAATTTTATAGACTACTTGCATCATTTCAAGAAATGTTCTTCTCAAATGCAGAAAACCCAACACTTCTTGTATTTGAGCCACATTTCAATTGAATCCTTAAGTTTTTTCAATGACAAGCGCATTGTGATTCTCACACTACCTCCTCACTGTAGTCATAAACTGCAGCCTTCAGGTGTATCTATATTCGAGCCCCTGAAGAAATATTATAACACTGGCTGTGACTCTTGGATGCTGTGAAACCCAGGATAATCACTTCTATATATGACATATCTGCAATATCAACCAGTGCAATCACTCAGGCATTTTCACCAAGAAACATATTGTCAGGCTTTAGGAAGAGTGGCTTCAGTCCTTTTGACTCTGAGAGATTTTCTGAGGCAGACTTTCTTGGTTCAAGTGTAACAGATTGACCTCTCCTAATGAAGAACTTAGCATCATATCAACATTTGAAACTGCTGTGGAGTCTCCATCTCCCAGCTCAAGTAGCAGCAAACAGCAAGTAGTATTAAGAGACACAGACACTTCAGACCACACTGAACTTGTATCACCTGAGCAGATACAGCCATTTCCAAAAGCTCCAATGAGAAAAATTGTGAGAAGAAATCGAAAAGGAGCGGAAAGTCGCATACTGACAGACACCCCAGAAAAAATCAGCATAGAAGAAGAGCTTCTGAAGAGGAAAACAAATAAGTGTGCAAAGAAAAATGTTAAAAGAAGAAAGCTGACTTATTCTAGCAATAGTAAAGATCTGGATGAATTACGTGATGATGGCAGTGATACTACTTTTGAAATGTCCTCAGATTCAGAACAAGAAGAGGAAATATCTAAGGAAAGTATGTGCTTGTTCAATGTGTCACAAAATTAAATCATATTCATTATGTGGGTTGCATAATGAACATTCTCAGTGATGACAGCAAAATTAAATTTTTGAGAAGAAAACATACTAGTTGTGAATTTATGTATCGTGATGTAGATGACATTTCAAATGTCAACAAGGATGATACTGTTCATGTCTTTCAGAACCACTGAAAAAAAAAGGAGAATCTGAAAGAAGAGGACTGCAACTGTTTTTTCCAGAAAAAAATTTGAATAGATTTCAGAATGGATGATAAGAACTCACTCAGAAAATGATCATTGTAATTTGTATCAATGCAGTTTATTTCATTAATTTATAAGTGATTATTGTATATTTTCATATGTCTATTTGTACATGTCCCAACCCTTCCATCCCACTGTCCCAAGTCTCCCTCTCTAGGGGAGGCTTGAGACAGAATTCAGGGTATCATAAATTTGTCTGTATTTACTACCAATATAAAGTTTCATACAAAAATAAAAAACATATTTAGTTTAGAAATAAATAAAGAACAATATTTGAAATAAAAAATTTGAAAACAGTTAAAAGGATTGCCTCAAATAGATTAAAAGAAAAAGTGTTCCAACCCTCCCCATCCTCTCCTACACTAAAATGGCCCATCTAGAAATACCATAGGCAAACCATCAGCTTCTGTTGAGGTGATATTGGATGCCTAAATCTTGGATTTCTCTTCCTAATTTTTATTTGTATCTTACTTAATAGGTAAGAAAAATCTTCGTTTAGACATTCTGAAATATTTATAGAACAATGACTCCTACTCTAGCAGCTCCTTGTAAAGAGTGTGGGACTCTCCTTCACAGTCTCCATGGATCCATTGCTTCAAGACAGACAGAAGGACAAAAACTTTCGCCAGAACATGGCTACATTGGTGCAAAATGACGCTGATAAATCCTCAGAATGGAAGGTAGTACACAACAAGCGTCAAACAATCGGCACTAAAATTTCGTCTACAGCAAATGTTTCGAGGTTCGAGAATGTAAACAATTTTGATGTACTTTGTTCTTGTAATAGTCTCACAGAAAGTGAAAACAATCGTAAGAAGAGTGTACCGATAAACTATCGGAAAAAGATTAGGTTTGATCTTCCAAAGCCACAACGCTCAGTTAACAGCAATGAAAGTGGCAGTGGAGTGATCCAGTCTGCTGTGAGTGAACATCAACAAATCGTTTTCACATTTTCCCTGATAGTCATGGTAGAGGCATGGCTGGTATAGTGAAAAGCAGTTTTAATGCTGCCGATGTTTGTGGAATTGTGAAGCCAGGTGCTAAACTTCAAGAAGTTGTAGCGGGGTGTGATCCTGAAAAAGTAAAAAACGAGTGTGTGATCATAATAGGTGTCTCAAACAACATTGCCTGCAACGAAGGGAATGGTGTCATACAGTCGCTCAGGAAGAAAATATCGGCGCTTCATCAGTCTAAGGTATTTGTTGTGAACATTCCAAAGAGACATGACTTAATTCCACAGTCCTGTGTAAATGAGGCTATCTCACAAACGAACTCTAAGTTAGCAAAGTTGTGTAAGCATTTTAACAATACTTGTGTTGTAGATATAAGCAGTTTTGGACGAGAATTATTTACAAGACACGGTATGCACCTGAACAGATCAGGAAAAAGAGCATTAGGTACCCTCTTTAAAAACAAAAATATTGGAAGAAGTCCACAAGTGTACTCCAAAGTTGGAACTAATCGCACTTAAATGGCTCCAGCCATCAAGTCAGACTCGGTTTCAAACTCAAATGTTTCAGGAAATTGTTAGTAATGAACATACTGTGTCTGTAGCTACAGATAATTTTTTAGGCAAAAGTTTACATCTGTCCCTAATTCCAAAGAAATGACGATTTTTCACCAAAATGTGTCAGGACTTGGTAATAAATTAAATGACATTACTGTTCTGTTAGAGGAACCACAAGGAATAAAAGATACTGATGTATTATGTTTTAGTGAACATCATGTGAAAGATATTGAAAGGTTACAGCTAAGTGGTTACTGTCAGGCAGCGCATTACTCTAGAACCATCATGGAAAAAGGTGGAGTGGTAATTTATGTAAAAAACAACATATCTTACAATGCATTAGATTTAAAGAGCCATTGTATAGAGCAACAAATTGAAGTATGTGGTGTTGAGATTACTGTAAATGACTTCACGGCTGTAGTGTTAGCACTGTATAGATCTCCCGGAAATACGGAAGCGTCCGATCCCACCCGTCTGCTTTGACCCATGACGTCACAAATATGGCGGAAACAAAAACACACACACACACACACACACACACACTTTCCACAAGAAGCCTAATGACACTAACGGGACAAGCGCGGGAAATGGGGTGTTTTGGGTGGGGGGCAAACTAAATATAAACAAATTTAGACGCCTTGCGTAGCTACAACGTGTAAGACGTAAGTGAAGACAGCCATAAAGATAAAGATGCTTCAGTAGCTGATTAGTGTTTTTTGTCTTAAAAAAAAAAAAAAAAAAAATCTCACGGGATAGAACTAACAGATCAGAAAGATAAATATAATAAACTAAAACAGAAATTCGAGGAAACAGATAATTAAAATAAGTAATAAGTGTTTTTAAATTTAAAAAAAAAAAATCTCACGAGATAGAACGAACAGATCAGAAAAGTAAATAAAATAAGATAAAACAGAACTGGAGACAGCCACACTCAAACCAAACTCCGTGCCATCATGACGTCACACACGACAACACCCTTACGTCACGGGTCAAAGCCGACGCGTGGGATCGGACGCTTCTGTCGACCCGATCTCCCTCAGGGAATTTGAATGTATTTCTTAAGCGCTTAGATTCTTTATTATCCATACTGTACTCAAAGTCCAAGAACTTGATAATTACTGGTGACTTTAATGTTGATTTCCTAAATGAGAGCAATAGTAAAGCTGATTTAGTACATTTAATGGAGTCTTATAATCTCATGGCAATAGCAGATTTCCCAACCAGGGTTACTGTTAACAGTAAAAGCCTGATAGATAATATATTTATAGATAAGTCTAAATGCAGTGAGATCACTGTACATCCAATCCTTGGCCTTTCTGATCATGGTGGTCAATTGCTTAGGCTCAATTACATCAGTGTGTGCAACAGTTCCGAGCATTCTTGGAAATCTTTTAGGATAATAAATGAACAGGGCCTAAAAAAATTCAATGATAGCCTAAAAGAGATAGATTGGAGCCCAGTTTATAGGGAAACAGATGTAAACATAAAGTACAATTAATTTTTAAATGAATTCATGTCTGTATTTGAGTCCATCTTTCCCAAAAAAAGTAGTTAGAAATAGTCATATAGGCAATACCAAGAAGTCTTGGATCACTACAGGGATAATAACATCTTGTAGAACAAAGAGGATGTTATACAATTCTCTCAGGACTTGTAATGATCCAAAGAAACGACAACACTACAAACTTTTCTGTAGCATTCTCAAGAAGGTTATAAATAAATCTAAAAGTATGTGCATAAAAAAATTGAAAGCTCAGAAAATAAAATTAAAACTATATGGAATGTAATAAAGAGGGAAACTGGCAGGACAACAGGGAACATGTCTCAGGTAGAGATTAAAACAGGGGACAGTATCATAAAGAAACCTGAGTTGGTTGCATAAATATTTAATAACCACTTTTTGAGAGCAGCAGAGAAGACAGGCTGTAATGCTTCTATGCAAGAATCATTGTCCCTCCTACAGAAAGCTATTAGCAACAGGATCCCATAGTTATCCTTACCTCCAGTTACTGTAAGTGAAGTCATAAGAGTAATTAGATCATTAAAAAATAAAACTTCTGCTGGTGTGGACAATATTTCTAGTAAAATACTGAAACACTGTTATAAATTTGTTAGTCCCGTCTTATGCAACATATACAATGCATCCCTACAAGATGGGATTGTCCCTGACAGACTTAAGTTGGCTGTAGTGATTCCTCTCTTTAAAAAAGGTGATAAAAGAATTGTTACAAACTATCACCCAATATCCCTATTAACTACCTTCTCGAAAATTCTAGAAAAACTCATGCAGAGGAGGATTGTAGACCATCTCAACTTCCACAGTATCTTAAGCAAAAATCAGTTTGGTTTTCGTGCCGGTCTTTGTACTGAACAGGCAATATTCTCTTTCAGCAACCAAGTTTTGGAAGCCATTAGCAAAAAAATGTCTCCAGTGGGTATTTTTTGTGATCTTACGAAAGCCTTCGACTGTGTAAACCACCAAATTCTTTTGAAAAAGGCAGAATACTATGGTTTAGGTGGTACTGTTGGCTTGTGGCTACAATCATATCTACAGGATCGGAAGCAGACTGTAATGCTAAATGGCTCTTCAGGAGAACCTGCCTCGTCTGAATGGGGCACGATAACGTGCGGTGTGCCTCAAGGCTCCGTTTTGGGCCCACTGCTTTTCCTCATCTTTATTATTTATCTTCCTCTTTGTTCTGAGACAAACAGCAACTTTACCCTGTTTGCCAATGATACCACAATTGTAATTGACGATTTGATTGATCATGATCTTGAACAAACTACAAATACTGTTTTTAATGACATTTAAATTGGTTCTCCTGAAATGGTCTCTCACTCAATGCAGATAAAACTCATTATATGAGGTTCCATACATCACAAAGTAATCCCGATGAAATTAACATAAAATGTAGAGATCAACAAATACAAAAAGTTGAAGATACAAAATTCCTGGGTGCTTACATAGACAGTAAGTGTAATTGGTCAGTTCATATTCTTCATCTATGTAAAAAACTTAGCTCGGCAACGTTTGCGTTACGGGTAATTTCTTCAGTGGCTGAAGTTGACACTATTAAGATTGCTTACTTTGGCTACTTCCACTCATTGATGTCATATGCTATCATATTCTGGGGGAACCAACCACTTGCAAAAAAAGTTTTCACCATCCAAAAAAAAGCAATCAGAATAATGTGTGGGGTCCATCAAAGACACTCTTGCAGGCACTTGTTTCGGAAGATAGGTATCCTAACAACTGCCTCACAGTATATTTTTTCCTTGCTGACCTTTGTGTGCAAAAATTATTCCATCTACCAAGACAACAGTAAATTCCATGGTTATAACACCAGAAACAAAAACAACATACATTTCGAAATGAAACATCTCACTCTGGTACAAAAAGGTGTTTACTACTCCAGCATTAAGCTGTTCAATGCTCTACCACTACATATCAAATGTGTTCATACAGAACTGCCAAAATTTAAACAAGTTCTCAAAGATTACCTGACAGAGAAATCTTATTATACTGTGGATGAATATCTGAAAGAAAATGTATACCATCACTAAACTTATTGTGTCTAGAAGTAGTTGAATTGATTTTATTGTGCATTTTGGCATTAACACACTTTTTGTAACAACAGATTGGCTGTACATGTATTTACTCTTGTAGGCCTAATATCTGATTTAACTTTGTGCTCTTATCCTTAACCTTTATTTGAAACTCCTTTTTCAGTTAAATGGTTGTTATGTTATCTAGCTGACATTGTATCTGTTACTGTATTTATAGTATGTCTTACTTAAACTATGTACAATTTACCATTGAATTGCCCTTGTATTTATTGTAAGTTTAAATTGAAACCTGTACAATTTGACACGTTCCATATCCTTGTGATTGACTCACTAACTGGATCTACGGAACAAGAAATAAATAAATAAATGTATCCTAGATTCTGTTTTCTCTCTGTTCCTCATCATCAAATGCAACAACAATAACTTCACACTGTTTTTTAAACTAAATTTTGGCATTTTATGACGATCTACCACAAATTACAAGATAGCGCCTCTGGTGAGTATTTTACAAAGTACCTGTAACATCATGACATTCTATTGACGTTGATGTGTCATGTACTGTGAATGCTCATGAATTCCTCTGATCATTGACATTCAAAAACATAATGGTGACATTCCGGCAGGTGTGAATTCACCTTTACTACGCAAGTCAGTTGGTGTCTGTCATCTATAAAAATGGTAACATACATAAGGGTATTATTTTGTCCATTCCAAGAATCGAGCAACAAACTTTTTATGAGCAATGTACAGGTTTAAAACATTCTCGACATATGCTTTGAAAAACGCTTTTGGCAATTTCCCAGATTTGGATCAACTGACACTTAATGAGTTAAATGATTAACCTCTTCTATAACCCAAGACCAAATTTGTCATTAGTTTCTTGTAAGCACAGAAAGACTTTGGGCAACAATTTTCCTGACACTGTGAGGGAATATTTCCCCATGTAGAAATGCTTTATTTTGTGTGTCTTACCTATTGCAACAAAGGTTTGTTTCTCTTCCTTTAGATATAACATGCATCGAATGTGTATTGTGTTTTTTTGTGTATTGTGGTTTATTAGTCTCATAACACACACAATGTACATCATTTGGCTCAGGTACAGGAGACACATCAAAATTGCAGTAAAATTTCACCACAAACATAGAACAGTTCATGTTAACAAAGAACATCATAATAATAATATAATTATGTTATATGTACACACACTAAAACCTAATACTTAATTCCCCTCACTCAAATTAGCATTTCACCCTCTATGAATTCTTCTAGTGAATAGTAGCATTTCTCCCATAGAATATGTTTTAGCTTATTTTTTAAAATCTATGGCTTCATATTAAATATGTCTTTGCCCATTGACTTGTTATATAATGTCATCCACTTACACTGTGAAGTCCATGCATATAATTTCAACTGGTGCATGAATAGCATAAAATTATTTTTATTTCTCTTGTTATATGTGTGGTTGGAATGATTTTCATCAAATAATTTTTGTCTGCTGTGTAAGGAGATTATTATTTCATAAATGTATATGGAGGGAACAGTTAGGATTTTTAATTTCTGAAATAACGGGTGTCAAGGCTCTGTTTGCTGTGTAGTATACATATCTCTGACAATTTTCTTTTGCAGTTTCAGTCTTTGAGATACACTATTTGAACTTCCCCAGAAAATTATAATATACCTCACAACAGATTAAAAATAACGATGATATACAATTTTTCATCTACTCAAATCAATGGAATTTGCTAGTATTTGCATTGCAAATGCAAAACTGCTTAGTTTATTTGATAGGAAGTCATTATGTGTGATGTAGCTTTAGCTCTTGTCCACATTTAGTCTTGGAAATTTGAATGTGTCAACTTGTATTTTAAGTTCCACATGTTTTGACTGTTTGGTTTTGAAATGTACCAAAAGGTTTTTGAAATGTTCAGTTTCAACCCATTTAACTGCAACCAGTTTTATAAGGTATCCAGTGTGCTTACAATGGAGCTCGGAATTATTTCTGCATCATCGTCTTCAATTAAATCAGAACTGTCACCTGCAAACAGAACTGATTGGGAATTTATATTAATCGGTAAGCCATTTACATAGAATATGAATAGGATTGGCCCCAAAATCAGCCATTGAGGCACACCTTATTGTACTGTACTCCATTCCGAATAATAATTTACTGCACTGAAGTGATAGTTACACTTTGTTTTTTGTTTTGTAAGTGTGAAGTGAGCCAATTCAGAGCATTGCATTTAACCCCATATTTGTCTAATTTGTAGTTAAGCAAGTCATTGTTTACAAAGTCAAATGCCTTTGTGACATCACCGAAGACACCTGCGACTTCACACCTCTGATTCAGTGATTTGCATATCTTGTTGATAAATTTATTCACAGCATCGAGACTGTTTTTTCTGGTTGAAATCCAAATTGGATACTGATAATAATAAAAAAATTTTACAATAAAATTTTTGATCTGGTTTGCAGCTATTTTCTCTAACACTTTTGACAGGACTGGAAGGATAGAAATAGGACTATAGTTCCCCGTGGCTTCGCTTGACCCTTTCTTGAACAGAGGACTGACTTTGACATACTTCAACACATCAGGAAAGCATCCCTGTTCAAAAGATTAGTCGAATATTTTAGTTAGGGGAGGTGCTATTATGCCGAACACTCTTTTAATTAATTAATGGGTATCCCATCCCACCCAGTGGAGTGTTTATTTTTTAATGATAATATAACATTTGCTACACCCTGTATTGTGACTTATTATAAATCCCTAAGATACTCAGCTTCTTGGTGGCGTCCAAAGGGATTTACTATGCTCTGATACTCTGCTACATCAACATCTGACTTTTCCACATTTATGAAGAACTCATTTAAACACTCTAATATCTGAGCTGGGTTTGCAATAAGGCTATTATCTAGTTTAATCCCTGATAATTCATTAGTACTAAATGTATCACCTAACTCTGATTTGACAACGACCACACTGCTTGTGTCTTGCTTTTATGTTGTACAATGAACATATTGTTTGCCAGTTGTTTGGCTGCCTTCACTACTTTCTTAAATATAGCTTTGTAATGATGAACATGCTGTTTTCATTATATTTCAGTTCAATATGGCATTTCATCTTCCTGGCATTAGAAATTCTTATACGATGAGTTATCCATTTAAGTTTATTAGTTGTTTTGTTACTTGTGGTTCTAAGTGGGAAAGTTTCATTAAACATTTCAATAAAGTTACTTAAACATGGTTGAAGTTACTACTATTTGAAATGCAGCTATTGTAAGGCCATTCAACCTCACTTAACTTATTTCTAAATATATTGAATTTTTTCATTGAAGTTCCTTTTCATATTGCTTTAGTTACATGAAATATCTTTGTTAATTTTTGATAGTTCAACGAATTATGTAGAGTGGTCACAGATTCCTAAATCTATGCAGATTTATAAACATCTTCAAATATATAATTTGTTATAATATTATCAATACAGATCGGTGACTGTGCATTTACTCTACTGGGTTGCATGGTTACTTTGAATCCAAAGTTTTTTTATTAAGTCAGTGAATTTGGACACATCATTGCTTTCAACTATGATTTTAATATTAAAGTCTGGAGCTTCTACTATCTTTTCCTTTTGTTGAGCTTTCCAAGCAGGCAAAGAAATTTCAACGGAAAAGTTTCACTTGTAGCTTTCTCTGGTACTCTGTAAACAGAAACTACTCTCGCCTCAGCTGTTTTCCAAAAACATTTTTTCCTATCTTTCAGGTTACAATGTTCATGCTTCTGCACTGATGATTGCTTTTAAACTGTCAGTGTCGCTATGAAGCATTTTAATAATTTCTTCTTGCGAAATCACTGGTGAAGTTAGTGTTGTGTTTCCGTCCTGAAACGGTCAAGGCATGATCAGTGAATATCGTCGGTCATAAATTTTACAGATATTTTCACACACCTTTCCTGCAGCCAGAAGTTGCCCTTCACACACAGAATTCCTTTTACAACCAGTTTCTGACACTTTCTACATGACAGACTATTTAAGTTTTGCCTATTTACGAGCGTTGTGTCACTGAATTGAATTGAATGAAATTTTATTGTCGTTTGGCTATTACAGCAATTGACAAAGTCAAGTTACATATATACAAGTTATACAGCATATACAGAGTGAGTCGCATAAGACGTAACACCCCCTTTATTCCGGGGGCGATTGCACGTATCGGCATGCGGTTTTCGGCGAATCATAGCGGATTATGGTGCACATACGTCGGTACCTGCACAATAATCACAACGTTTATATTGACCGAGATAATGATGCCAGTACATGTTTTTTACATGGGGCGCTATATTTTTTTTACCATCATTCGAACGCTCTGGAAAAGAAGCGGATAGTGATGTAACACATGTTGCTATAGTGATTCAAACTTTGCTTAAAACAGGGCGGATGAGGATTTACCTACGTAGCGTAGGCCGTGCATGCTGCATAGAGCACGGCAACTCTGCCTGCGGGTCGCGCGAGGCGTGTTTACAGTCTGCAGCCGCTTCCGACCGCCTCGATCTTCAATCGTACAATATTTCCCAGCATCTTTTAAGCGAAGTTTGAATCCTAATAGCAACATGTGTTACATCGCTATACGCGTCTTTTCCAGAGCGTTCGAATGATGGTAAAAAAAAGTATAGCGTCCCATTTAAAAAACATGTACTTGCTTTATTATCTCGGTCAATATAAACGGTGTGATTATTCTGCATGCACCAAAGTGTGTGCCCCATAATCGGCTATGATTCGCCGAACACCGCTTGTCGATACGTGCAATTGCCAACGGAATAATGGGGGTGTTACATCTTACGCAACTCACCCTGTATACATGGGTTGAAGATCAATATGTCACTATTGGTTTTCCATAAAATACAATATTTAAAATGAAATAATATGAAAACATTGCATCATAAATTGCTCAGTTAAAGAAATTATGCAGCACTCTCCAAACCAGTACCACTATGATATTTTACAGTCATGAAATTCCTGAAGTGAGTAGCAAAGATTTGCAGCTAACCAACTGAATAATTTGTCTTTAAATAAATCAAATAGAGCTTCGACTCATTCTAATGGCAGTTTGTTAAAGATATTCATACCCACCACTTCGTAGCTGTTCAGTGACTTGGATAATCTGCAGTAAGGCTACTATTTCTGGTTCCACGAGAGTGTACATCTCTTCTACACTGGTATTCTAATAAGTTGCTCTTTATATGCATTAGGGCAGTGTAAACATACATGTTTATAACAGTTAATATTTTTAAGTTGATAAACAGTGGTTTGCAGTGGGCCAGTTCATCACTGTTTGTGATAATTCGAATAACTTTCTTCTGAAGTACCAAAATGTCCTGATGGTGTGAGCTATTGCCCCATATTAAAAGCCCATAAGATATAATGCTTTGAAAAAAAAGCAAAGTAGGCCGATCTTACATAGGCCGCAGGTACACGGTTTTTTAAATTCCTTAACAAATATACCACTCTACACAGCCTTGCACTAATGTATTTAATATGTGGCTCCCAAGTCAATTTACTATCTATAACAATACCTAAGAACTTAACGCTATCCATGAAGTCTTCTACTGGCGGATCTCTTAAACTAAATACAATCTTTTGCGTTTTACTCTCATTAAGCAGGAACCCATTACCTCGAAACCAGACTGATGCCTGTGATATTGTGTCATTTGCCACAGTTTGGAGCATATCCATGTCTGAGCTCATACTGAAAAAGTCGTATCATCTGCATAGAGAATGGAGTGAGTATTTATGTAAGATGGTAGATCGTTTGTCATTAGGATAAATAGCAGAGGTCCTAATACTGAGCCTTGTGGCACACTACACTTAACTTCAGCTATCTGTGATTTCTCTTTACCAATACAAACAATTTGTTTGCGGTTGCTGAGAAAAGATTCCAAAATGTTGTCAAATTCACTGTTTGTGATTCCATAATAAACTAGTTTGTTGAGCAGTGAAATAAGCTCCACACAATCGAAGGCTTTGCTAAGATCACAAAAGGTAGCCAGAGCAAAATTTTTTCCTTCGTAAGCATTAAGCACTTTTTTAATCAGGGAGAGAATGGCATTTGCCCTTCCTAAAGCCAAACTGTACCACAGTAATAATGTTATTACATGTCAGATAATCACACAACTGGGAGTTGATGATGGATTCCAAAACTTTAGATAAAAGAGGTGTCAGAGACATTTGGCGATAGCTAGATGGGCAATTTTTGTCTCCTTTCTTGTAAATGGGCACTACCCTGGATAATTTTAATACATCTGGGAATACTCCTTCAATTAGATCTGTTTATACATTTAGTAAGAGGATACTATGTGCCCAATTATCTTTTTTAACATATTACACGAAATACCATATATATCTTCACTATCAAAGGGCCTAAAATTATTTACAATTGTTAAAACAACATCTGATGTGACCTCTGTTAAAAGGAATTTATCTTTCAGGGTGTAGTCTACATTATGATATTTAACAAGATCAGCTACAATTTCTTGCGGCCTCCCAATGCTTTCCCTAATTTGGTTATCAGATTTTATACAGTAGTTATTAAATTCATCTCCTGAAATTTCTACGTCAGCTTTCTGCTTGCTTTTGGCCACTGAATTTATTATAGTCCATGCTTTTCTGCATTTATTTTTTGATGACTCAGTGCTGACAAGGTTATGTGGTTTTTTAGGCCCCATTTAAAGCGTACTTATATTCCTTTTGTGCTCTTGAGTACCTTTATTTAGCCATATCAGTTTTTTGAAGTCTGTAAGAATCGCGATACAACAACCACCTCCTTTTAATATTGGCTAGTTGAGTGGTATACCATGGATTCTTATCCCTATGTCTATTACTATTACTTATAGGGCTAACTTTACATTTGTATTGAGGGCAGTTGGTCTCGAATATATTTAAGTAAGAATGAAAAAAATCTATTGAACAATGTATTGACAGAGCCCTGAGCATTATTGTTAAACATATGTGACCAGTCATAATTACTGAGTGAGACGATGAAATTGGACAATTTCTCTTATGTTGTTGGTCTTGTGATGACTATTTTATGCTCTTTAAACTCCTTATAGTCCATATTAGGCCTATTTGTACCTATTTTTACCAAAACTGATTCATGGTCTGAGAAATCGAAGACAGCTACATGTGAAGACAGTAAATCTCTATTGACATTTGTATGTTGTCGAGACAAGTGGACTGTCTTCTGGGTTTGCAGTTCGTAAAAATGAAGATGAATTGCCATAACAGGTTTTTAAATTCATTTACAGTGTGCACGTCTTTGTTTACATCAGATGCGGCATTGATGTCACCACCAATCACTATACCATATTTCTTCCACTGAGAACTAAGAAAGAAATTTAGTTAAGTCTCAAGTTTTTCTAAAAATATTAGTGAACTTCCATCTGGTGATCTATAAAGAGATACAATACCAGTTTTTAAATGATCCAGATATATATGGTACCTGTAGCTTCAAAATGTATCTCACTGCACAGAAATCCTAGATCTAGTTCATTACTACAATTTATTAACCATTTCTTAATGTAAATTGATACACCCCCATGAATATGCTGCTCTCTGCTAAAGCTCTTTGCTATGTGGAAATCATCTAGTACATGAAAAGATATTTCATTTCCTTTACACCAGTGCTCACTTAAGTATAATGCATCAAATAAGTTTTCATTTGCAAATTCGTTTAAAATTACGTGTTTTCCACTTATACTTTCAATATTGAGATAACCTATCTTGAAATACAAAGTTGGTGAGTAATTTTTTTTATGGGGGCAATCGTAATTACTGCTATATTTCTCTCTAGTGTTACCGACATTTATTATATTATTCTTATCTTTAATCTGGTCGTCCAGTGTGAATATGGGCAGACCTTTTAGTCTTGGTCCTTCTTTCCTACCAGCCAGTTTCGGTATATCTTCATTATTTTCTACCCCCTTTCGTGAGATGTATTTCGTGGTGTGCCACTGATGAATTTTACGCCCTAATTTGCCCAAGATAATGATGTAGCACACGTAAAATACATATTGGATGTACATGGAACTTCTGCAACTGGAGTCCTCTGCTGGAGCATGCTCGTTGTCACCTTCTTGTTACACGGACGAGATTCGACAAATCGAACATATGTCAGTTTAACTTTCGACTGGCACTTGTCGTATCTTGTCTCTCCTTTAACAATATAGGCCAATTCATATTGGCCATCATGGCACCATTGCGTTGAGACTTAAGGCTAATTGGCAATCGCTGTCAGGCCACTGTCACATCACGCCACTGTCACATCGATATGTAATCACACTGTCCGTCCCGAAAATTCTGTATCTCTTACTCTTCAATGCCATGCTTTCGAAGATTATGTGTGAAGCAGTTTCTTCACTCTCATCACAGATCCCTCATTTAGGGTCTTCTTCCGTTATACCCATTGTATGTAGGTGTTTTTTTAAATTCCCATGGCCGGTCATCAGTCCAGTCATGAGTTTAATCTCTTTCCTGTTCAATCCCATGAATACAGAACTTCTTTTAAAACATGGCTTAGGCATTATTACCTTACCATGTTTTTGTTTATAGGCCGAGGTCAAGTATTCTACGTGCTGTTTTCTAAGCCAGTTCCGTAGTTCTAGTTTGATCATAGCCTTGGTGATTGTCAGGACAGGTTCTGGCCCTATGAAGGGAGTCTTTGCCCCCATCTAGACCTGAAGAAATTGTGTATAACAAAAAACTGGTAAAGGGGCTCCTTGCTCCATTTAAGGGCATTGGTTGGCTTTACTAGATACCGCACAATAAGCTCGGTTTTGGTGCGGCATTGGTGCGTTAGACCAACGCTGTTTTAGCTTCCCTGCCAAAATAAATCAACCAATCAATCACACTGTCTGTCACGTCAAGGAACGTCAAGTCAATTCAGATCATGTGATCTCAACTCTTATGGCTATACTCAAGTGTTTTTTTCTCGAGAATTGCGATATTCACAAGATGATTTTCAACTCTTTCTATGTGTGAAGTGTAGTTTGGAGGTACAGCTTGTATATTAGTGAAGAAAGACAGAAGTGCAAAATAACACAAAAAGAATTTGTGTCAAAAAATATCATTATGTGGTACAGAAGGGGAATTTCACATACTATACAAGGAGCTTGGGGAAGATAATATGAATTTTTTAAGTGTTTTAGAAAGTGAGAGCATCAGACATTTTTTTTACACCAGATAGCACCCAGAGTTACTATAAAGAACACAGTGTTATGTGCTGTCATCACGTCCCCTGAAAAACTAGTTTGTGTAGGGTTAAGTTTAGATCCCAGTCGAGTACAGAGTTTTGTGCAATAGTCATATCTCCCACAATACCTTTTCCTTCAAGATATGAAGGGTTCTTTTCGATCTTGTACTTCGATCTCGTATTGTTCAAGTACCTTACCTGTACTGGGTTTAGCTAGCGAAACGACGTAAATATTGACCACTGATGCTTGCAGAACTGTTTCAAACACAGGCCACAGACCTACTAAACAATACATTAACCTGCCACAAAATATATTTCAACAAACAACTCTAATACATTAGTTGATGCATACTGCACAAACAAAGGCGTTTGGCCACTGTTTAATTGCCTGGAAGTTTCTGTCCATTTCTTTATCAAACATCACAAATGTGTGACAACCTACAAACAAATTCCACTTAGTAATCAATCTGATTCTATCAAAAGTATTTTTTTCACTTCAAGTTGCAGCTACAGTGCAAAGTATCTCATTGCAAAATATTAAACATGGTAACAGTATGTATGAAAATGAATTTTATAAATGTAGTAGAGGGCAAATAATTTAGTACGCTCATGTCATGCATTTCACACTGTTGCCCCATTTCTTCACTAAATCTTTCGTCATTTATTACGAAATTAGAAATTTTAACAAAAGAAATAACGAAACGAAATAATTTATCGTAAATAACGAAAGTAACAAGCAACACACAACTGATGTCAACCACAAAAATCACGACAAAACGAATATTGGCTTTGTATCAAGAGGAAATCACTTTTCAGAGTACCAAAATACGATATAACGAATAGGCAACGAGGATAACAGAACGGTCCATGAGTGCATTCTGTCCCATGCCTCATTGTAAACAAACCCTCGCACAGTCGGCAATCTGTGATCCATAGTGACAAATTCACAGTAGCCTTACTTGGAACTGTTTTCGTAGTACAAAACTTAAAATTTTAATTCTTTACTAATTCAAATCGTTTGACAAATTTATTGGTCTACCTTGTGTTTATACCTTATTGATTTACATACCTTACCAGTTTCGATACAAAAAAATATATAAATTTTAAAAACTGTAGAATGCATTTGGGAAGTGAAGGCGAGTTCTCTGGTCCCCAGCCATATACCTTGTTCACTATGCCATCAGTGCTTCCATTGTATAGTGTTTACCTTATGGGTCTATAAGCAGCAGTCTTAAAAGTTTCTTCCTTCATTTCTAGGGAAATAAGCATTTGCAGACACCATTACGATGAAAAATGCTCATTTTTCAGTTATCTATCGATCCCTTGAGTTTTGAGTCAATTGTGCAACATGAACTAGAGGGGTAGGACAAGAGCCAAAATATTTCAGAATCTTCTTTTCAGGCTGCACACAAGCTGGCTACAAATATGAGCAAGATCATTTGTTTGCGTCTGAGGCCTTCCACCTGTATGTACTAAAGATATGTAACACCACCTGTATGGTTATGGTGATGGCCAAGAAATGGTACCAAACTCTAGAAAGAAACAAAACAAAATAACGAAATCATTATATTATCGTAAGTGTGTTTATAACGTATTGTATTTTATTGTATTGTATTGATCCAGGCAATCATAGTATTGTACAGTTGTACATATGATATTGGACAGGTCAAGAGAGCATATTTACAAGCAATTTTTACGAATTGATTTTAACATATTTGTAGCGAGAAAATTATCTATCTTAAACAAAACAGTCAATACAAATCATAGAATTGTACGGTTGTACATATGATATTGGACAGGTCAAGAGAATGTATTTGCAAGTAATTTTTAATAAATTGATTTTACATTATTTTGTAATGAGGAAATTATCTATCTTTAACAAAACAGTAAATACAAATGTTGTATAGTAAAATACAAACAGGCAATACAAATGAAATAGTAAAGTAATCCAATATATTTCATAGACATACACAGTATATAATAATCGAGTATATTTCATAGACATGCAGAGCATATAATTTTCATACCTAATTGAACTTCTGTTTAGAACATGTGGTGTGCCTGTGTACTCTAACCAGAAAAGATGGTACAGAATATTAAATACGAGATATGTTCAAAAAGAAACCGATCTTTTGATACAGCCCGACAACGAGTGGAGGGCGCATGCTGCTGCTGCTGAGCGCACTTAACGACAGGCTTAGATAATAGACTGCCATTTGCCGCATTTCGCTCTGACTCTTAGTCGCCAGATTAATGCCAAAGTGACAATGAAAGAGCTTGAAAGAATAACGTGTCTGTAAAATTTTGCTACAAACATACCAAAACGTTTACTGAGACTTTTGATGGCACAGTCAGTCGTCGCAGTGAGTGCGCAAATGATCTATTTGTCCAAAAAAAAAAAAACAGTCACGGGACGGTCAAAGATCGATATGATGTTTGGTTCGTCGATTTTGTGTTTTTTGACTTAAAAGCATTGTCCATCAGAAGCTTATACCACCTGTTCAGATCTTAAACAAGGATGTCTCTCAGGGAATTTAGTACATTTGAGGGATGCTGTGTGCAGGAAGCAGCCTGAATTGTGCAAAAACCAGACTTGGATATTGCATCATGACAATGCACTGGCTCACAAGACACTCCTTGCGCACAGCTGTCTAGCAAAAAATCACATTCCCATTGTGCCCCATATATTGTATTTTCCGGACCTAGGCGTCTTTTTAAAACAGCAGAGAAGACTCAGGACCTGCATGCCATCCCAGAAAATACATTCCACGATTCTTTAGAAAAGTGGAGAAAACTATGGGAATGTTGTATTGCAAGTAGAGGGCACTGTTTTTAGGAGGACAATCCTTAAAATGTGCAATAAGTAATAAAGATGTTATAGCGGAAATCTAGTTTCATTTTGAACACACTTTGTACAAACGGAACCAAATAGATGTTTGTATATATGAGTAAAATATAAATATAGATTTTGTTAAGAGGGACCTGCATTCGAATATTGGTATCAGTGAGTTTCTGCTTCCTATACCGATCACGTCAGCATCTGGCGTAGGCATCTGGCTGGGTAGGGACCACCTATGTTCGATACCCAAATGGATTCTAACGTTTTTTTTTCAATATCGAAATTGGTAAGAATAAGGGGATTATTAAGATAAATATATCAGTGAGGAATTAATAATAGGGCAGCTGGACCAGGTCTTCTCCATGAAAGGCCAAGGTCCCAGGTTAAAGTACTGGTCTAGCACACAGCACACAGTTTTAATTTGCCACGAAGTTTTATGCAAATTCTTAATTCCAAAACTGACAGTAGGATGAGCTATATATTACTCACCTGAAGATGGCCTAGTTGTCAATCGAAATATCGTGTAATAAAGTCGACATCTTCCTGCTGCAATCTCAGAACATCATGGTAGACTCGTATGTTGTCTGTGCTAGACTTACATTTATTGACGGTAGCCCTATCGTCAAGGGATATCTGTTTTATATTTTGTTCTCAGATTAAACGGAATTAAGAGCAGAATAAGCATCTAAATATCATTGTACCGAAATGACATATCAAATTATGTAGCTGATTGAAACATACAGTTAAAAATTCCCATAGTGAAATATTTAAACTGATGTGGAAATTTCATGCGCATACAAAAACTTACTGCAATGAATGAGTAAGTGATTTAAATGTTGCTAGGATGTCTTTTCCATGCTCACATGTTACACAGGAAAAAAGATGTTCTATGCAACAAGGTAGTCTATGTTCTTCATTCAGCTGCAAGGGTCTGGCATGGAAAAAGGGAGAATGAAATATATCTCAATAATTTTTAGTCTTCTGATCTTATTTTGTATACCTATTTATAACTCTTATTACACTTGAGTTTTAAGTTCAAACCTAATTTTTATTGATTTGTGTGGGTGGAACTCAGGCCTTCTAACATTCCTCTCTCACAGACTAGAGGCACTGTATCATGTGTACAACATTGGAATATTCTTTACTGTAATTGTAATTAGTTTGACCATCTAATAACTTTATTTTTATTGTGTTTGTCATTGTAAGTATAGCTTACGCTTTACATATAATTTTGGAGACTGAAGACGATTTTTTAAAGTACAGACTTCACCTGCATGTGGCAAGTGGCATGTCATGTCAAAACTATCAAGCAGGCCTCAGTCCAAATTTAATTCGTACTCACGTTTGTTACTATATCCAGATTGTTATCCATTTTTGTGCGTCTTTTGTGGCCAACTAATTTTAAACTGTATGCAGTTGTCCTGCCCACAAATTGATGACCTTCTACAGATTGTAGCTCTTACTAAAGATCTAAAGATTTGTAACATTTTTTTAAAATTACAGATATTCTTCTTATTTTTATGAAGTTGAATATATTTTGTTGTTAGGGTAAGGGCCCTGCCTGTGTAACAACTCTGTACATGGCCACCTATACTAGGCACCTGTGCTCTGTATTGATTCTATGCCAAAGACTGGGAATGTTGTTCAGTCAGCTCATTGTATAGGATATGCTTTTAAGTAAACTATTGAGGCTGTGAGAAGTAGAAAATTTAGAAAAGTTGCATTCAGTGATATAAATGGGAGTGGAAATCAATCAAAGCTTTTAAATATTGGCTGAAACCTGTTGCAGCCAGTGATATCAAAGCTCAGTGCATTTTCTGCCATCCTGAACATTACGCCAGGTTAAAAGATGTCAGATGACATATGTTGTAAGTAGCCTGTCTTTTTATGTTGGCAGCAATATGTAGCGCTCTGCATTAATAACTCTGACAGCGCTGTGTGCACTCTGTAAGAGAATCTGTAGCTGGTCGGACTAGCAGTTGGAGGTGAACAGCTAGCAGTGATGGAAGTTGGTTGTCATAAGTCAGCAGTGATGGAGGTTAGAGGTTAATAATTAGCAGTGTTGGAGGTTTCCAGTATTAGCGTGAGCAAGTGGTCTGAATGTGTATCTGTCATTAACATTTATAACTGATCATTATATAATTTTTTTGAACTGGTTGTCAGTTGATTACTGTAAAATCTGGTAAATACATTGTTTGCTCTGCAACAAAATCTTTCCTTTGCTAACCACATGCCTATTAGAGAGCCTTCAGTAGTCAGAATCTTTTATTTAGCTGCAGTATTGGTGCTTGCAGCATTGCTGTAGTTCGTGTAATGAAGATTTTCTGTGAGGTAAGTGACTTATGAAATGTATGGGTTATTGTAAGTATTTCTTCTAATTTAGGGCCATTCTTTAGTATTAATTATTTGAAGTCAGTTTATCATTTTTTGAGCAGTCAGATTGCTTTGCACCAGGATATTGTGGGTCAGTTTTGAGATGATAAGAATAAGTAAAGAGAAAGTAGGCTCAATACGTTCAGTTTCACTCAAAAGTTTCAGAATTAAATAATGTAGATGTTTCTCCATCTTAGTTATTGCAATTTAAGTAAAAACTTAATTAAGAAGTTTCACCTGGCAACCCTGCCAGGTTACCTCACTGGAATATTCTGATTTTCTCATAGTTTGAATAATTAGTGCATGATTAGAAATTAGTTATTGCTTACTGCTAGTGCTTAATTGTTTATAGAATTTCCTTTGTAGTTGTAGTCTCTTATTGATGTGCTGTATTGTAATAAGCAAAGCAGTTGTGGAATGCACAAGGATTTACACCAAATATTTCGAAGCCACGTTTGCAACTAATTAGTTATTGGTTATTTTGAGTGCTATTTTATTGTCTTTCAATTTTTGTTGAGATTGTGTTTTTTGTGTGTTATTGTGCAAAATAGTGTAATAATCGTGATGTGCGAAAAGCCTAACACTAGGCTGAAAAGAAATTGAGAAATTTCAGTGAAGATGAGAGTAGTGTGTTATTGTCACGAATAGACTAATGTTTAAGACAGTAATTTGATAATTGTGCGTAGGGACATGGACCAGACAGTAAATGAAAGTGTAGAAAGAGAAACAAGCAGTGAACAGGAAACTATTGTCGATCGATCGGTCGGTAACTGTTTGCCAAAGGAACATGAAATAACAGAACACAACCTTGCAAACACCGTAGGTTCAGGTTTTGCTCCATTACACTTTCCTCAATTAAGTCAAGACACACTCTCTGCTTTTCAAAATACGAATGTTGCCGGTGCAAGTGTACTGACGAAAGACACAACAGAACATGTTTCAATCACTCGTGCATTGCTATTGCAATTAATTCAAATTCAGAAACAAATAAACCAGAAGCTTCAAAAGTTAGATGCAACGGTACAAAATCAGGAACGAATACTGCAAGAGCCCCAAAAATAAGACACAATTGAATCAAACGCTTGAACAAACACGTAAGATTTAACCGCTGAGACACTCGAAATCGAATCGAAATATCAAATAGTTTCTGAAGATATAAAAACACAAACTTCTGAACATTTTCAGCCTATCTTTTCGCAACATGAAGACGCATTACAGAATCATGAAGCTGACATAAAGGAACTGCAGATCATTGTGCACGAAAATCACGACACCTTGTAAGCTAAAATTGTCTCCGTTGCATCTACCAATATGCAACATGTAAAAGAATCAGGAAAACATTAAGGAAACAGTAGATACAATTAGGACACAAAATTCACAAAGCAATAAATAATACACGTTATTTCGGAGATCTTTAAAGGAGTCAGTAAGGTGCACCAAACCGTGACATGGAACTGCAGACAAGACCTATAACCTCCATCACTGCTGACTATTCACAACCAAGATTTGCGACTCTGTGAAATGATGACTTTCACTATAAGCTCTTCATAACAATGCATAAATTCAGAACATTCAAGAATTCTAATAATGATACATATCCAAAGGCTTGGCTTCATCAATTTTCTTATTGCTTTCCTCCTAATTGGTTATTAGAGTGCACACACAAAAAAATTAACAAAAGATTACACCATATTTCACGTGTAAAAACCGTTTATTGATAAATAATTTGCTCTTCGACTCAGTCCTTACCATCTTCCACTTCAAATTACTATCACGCTTTGTCACATTTCACATGCAGTGATGTTTTGAAGTCAACTACCCAAAAAAAAAAAAATGGTTCAAATGGCTCTGAGCACTATGGGACTTATCAGCTGTGGTCATCAGTCCCCTAGAACCTAGAACTACTTAAACCTAACTAATCTAAGGACATCACACACATCCATGCCCGGGGCAGGATTCAAACCTGGGACTGTAGCGGTCACTTGGCTCCAGACTGAAGCGCCTAGAACCGCATGGCCAGACCGGCTGGCTCAACTATCCAGTCAAGAACCTATGGAATATATTAAGACAGTAATTTTATGAGTCCACTTCTATGGGGAATGGACGACACAGTCTCATTGAGTGTGCATCATGCATGTTAGTTGCACGATTATGTCATGACTGTAAAGTCTACATTCTTGGAAGATATACTAATTATGAGATTTAACTGCAACGTTTTGATTTACTTGAAAAGATATTTTTATTAAAAGTACTTTCTGAGAGGTCACAGATGACACAGCATTTGGTTTGTTTAACAGCTGCACGATTATACTACAATGCTACTAATGAGTGACATAATTCTCATTATTGCTTTTGCGCTGTATCTGTATTATGTCTGGACAGTTTTTCTGGAAAGTACAACATGTTTTGGTAATAACTTTTGCTGCATAGCTACAATGAGACAGGTATTTTTCGTAACACAACAAAACGTCACAGTATAATACTTTCAAGGTCATGGCAATGAGCGTAATAACTATGACATTTACACGCACAGCTCTTTACTTTTGAATATGACAAAGGTAAGTACACTGATTTTTGAGGAACTTTGCTTATGAACGACGACAACTACGACACTTGGTATGTTTTTTACCTTTAGCCAATGAGAGACATTGTCTTACAGCAAGAACTATAGTTTTGCACTACATGACACGCATTTGAGTGATTACCTTTCGTACTTGGAACATTTTTTAGAAATATTTTTTAACTACTATGATACAAAGAAGGTTTTCGGCGATAGATTTCATTCCGCAGTTTAAATCTGTAACATCTGAGGGTATAATTACATTATCCCTCATGGGGGTACGCCTACTTTGTGTACCATGTGTGTGGCAAGCACAAGGAGCCCTTGCTAATATGGTATTTGCTTATACCGTTTTACACATCAGTACCATATTTCTGTAACTCAGAATTACACAGCTATCTGATCTTTTAACTGAGAGAGACAAACTTTTTTTTTACTATGTCACTGTCATATGTCTAGATAATTGCACAGTTGGATTACTTCACACTTATGAAATCGTAAATTATCTGCATTTTGGAAATTGTTCATATATTTTCGCAACCATTGTGATACAGTGAGAACTTTGAGAGATGTATTTTGAATGGGTTCATGATTTTTGAAGTACGCTTGAGGTACATGACACTACTGAAACGAGCAGAGAATTTTTTTTAGAGGTTTTGAGATTATCGAAAGAAGCTACAACGATTTTGAGATTTGATTGATCTGTTATGATGATGTTATTACAACGAAGATGTGTATTATGATGTCAAGATATGGTTATGATCATTATGAAATGGAGTAGATATGTGAATGTGAATACCACAATACCGACGGAAATTTTCGGACACTGTTATTCATGAGAATTCGTTTCTAAACACTTCTCTTGTAAATTACCAACCTGTGAGATTTTTTTATTGGTGTGTAACTGTTATTCTAGCTCAAACTGTTCTTGTAAATATTTCGGTAAAGAGTATATCTGACCTTAACGTAATGCTCTGCTGTGCCCAGCTGTATGCTAGCCACTTTGAAAAATACCTATTTTTGTGTGGACTTTCAACTTTACTTGTGCCACTCTGAAGCTCGCTGCAATCTCGCAAGCACTCGAATAGCTGCAGAAAAAAAGATGCCGTTGACGTCGCCATTGACATTTCTTTGCAGAATGCACCACAAACATGACACACTACTACTTGAAAACGTATGATTACACTGTGGAACTAACGAGTGAGGTGACGCAGTGGTTAGACACTGGACTCACATTCGGGAGGACGACAGTCCAATCCCGCGTCCGGCCATCCTCATTTAGGTTTTCCGTGATTTCCCTAAATCGCTCCAGGCAAATGCCGGGATGGTTCCTTTCAAAGGGCATGGCCGACTTCCTTCCCTGTCCTTCCCTAATCCGATGAGACCAATGACCTCGCTGTCTGGTCTCCTTCCCCGAAACAACCAACCACCCAACCACTGTGGAACTCATACTTTGTGCTGCTTACTGAAATGCTTACTCAGTCATGAGAAATATGTTTATGTCTACACACCTGATTATGACATGTGTCTTTGTACGAGAGTTGAGACAATTTTTACTGATTTATGAAATGGCATTTGGCTGGTGAATGATGTTTTTATGCTTTTTTTGTACTTATTTGTTTATTTTATTTGATATTTGGTTTCTAGTTGCGCTGCAGCATTGGTTTCACAAAATAAAATTCATAAATATGCTAATGTGAACACTTTCTCCCAACAGATCCATTAAATAATAATTTTGTAATCCACCTTCTTAAAAAAGAGCACTTGTAAAGGAAAGATCAATAAGAAAGAGCACTTGAAAGGATATTTCAAGGACTTGGTAATTTTTTTTTTTTTGGATAAGTTGTTGGGTGCACCACTCTAGTGTCAACATGTGACATAGACATTAAGATGTGAATAGACATTTCCCTTATCTGCATTGCTGCCTTTACTGTAATATTTTTTCTGCTTGTGCTTTCTTATATTTAGGTATAAGTTATTGCATTTGCTGCTGCTACCTGTCAGACATTGTCCTACTGAATTTTACCTTGTATTACTCTGATAAGCCAGTTTTACCGCTGATTTATCTTTTTCGTTTGCTGTGTATTGCCTTATACTAGTTATAATGTTGCATTTGATTTGCTAATTTAAATATGCTGCTGCTTGCTTTACTACTTTGCATTTTTCTTGTTGTTGTTTATGTTAATTGTTTTGTGCTGCTGCATTGCCTCATTCTCTAGTTTATATATCTGAGCTCAGTAGATTTAAGTTAGTTTAAGAGGGGGTATGTTATACAACAAAATGGGTTATGATGAGTTGGGAAGAAATGCATTGAGAAGCTATATGAAAAAGATTTGGCCAAAGAGTGTTGTTCAATGAGGAATAATTATTTTGATAGAGGAAATAAAGAGATGTAGGGAATAGTGACAACAGGTTTAGGTAGGACTGGGCTTTCTTGGAAACAAATGATGAGGAAACAGGTGATGACGTAAGAAAGTTATGAAAGTATAAATACAGATAGATAAGACTTTTCTTGGGAACAAATGTTGAAATAAGAAGAAAGATCTGTGGGTGGGAAAACGAAGTTTTGACTGGGAATGAAGTACCACAACTATTGCAGTACTAAATGTTACACTGAAAACAAACTCTGTCCTTTCATTTTGTGTTACTCCAATTGTTCCAATTGAAAGAAAACAGCCCTTGGTCACTATTTTTAATGAATTAACCGGGTTTCAACACTGCCAGGAGTCTCTTCCTCAGAATTTAAACAAAGAATGGTCTATAACATGGTCACAGAATTATGACTAAAAACGTATGATACAGACTAGAAATACCGAATCATTGTGAAAGACTGGCAGAACTTATATATCATTTATAAAATAATAAATATGCTAATAGGGCATTAGTCACAATGATATTTAAGATAAAAAACTGTGATGGCGAGCCACTAAGGGCTGCTCATTACTTACGAAGTTACAGGTGGCAAACGGACTGAAACCTGTAACCTGTAACTGCATAAGTAACGAGCAGCCCTTAGTGGCTCGCCATCACAGTTTTTTATCTTAAATATCTTTGTGACTAATGCCCTTTTGGAATATTTATTATTTTATAATTGACATATAAGTACTGCCAGTCTTTCATGATGATTCCATTGTATCATACATTTTTAGTCATAATTCTGTGACGATGTTATAGACCATTCTTTGATTTAAATTCTGAGGAAGACACTCCTAGCTGTGTTGAAACCCGGTTAATTCGTTAAAAATAGTGACCAATTGCTGTTTTCTTTCAATTGCAACTTTTCACTGTTTCTGAAAGTGCACCCATGTACAAAAGTTTGTTACTCCACTCTGTGTTTATGTGCACCCTTGTTTGTCTGTGTTTTTCCTGTCTCTGTGTGTTTACCTGATAAGATAAATTTGGTTGAATTTTTTTCCTTCTAATAATAAGCTGCATTCACTATGATGAGGAATACTGTTATCCTCAAATCTAACTTGTTTTTTTACTTTAAAAAGATGTTCAGACATTATTTATTCTGTTCTCTTTAATGCTCATGTGTGAAGTTAATGTTTCAAAGGATACTCTCATTTCTCCTTTATTTACTTATGTCATAACTCGTGTAATACTCATGTATATATTTATTTTTATTCTTCTTGTAAAGCCTGTACTACTACAAATGTTATCTGTGTTATCATGTTCTTTACTGTAATGATGTTTTCTTTACCTTTGTAATTGTATTCTTATGCTGTAAAACTGTAACTGTATAGACACCAGTTCTTCAAGTTGAATAAATAGTATGGATTCATTTAACTGCATACATTTTGTCTGTTGGTCATAGTATATGTATAAAATGTCACAGGTCATATGACTGTGTTAGTGCTTGCATGTGTGTTGATAGTTCAGCAAGGGACTTTTTAACAGCATTCCTGGTTCTAAGGATATTGCAAAAAAAAAGAAACATTAGTGAATGCACAAGTGGTGGTTCATGGACTTGCTACATTGTCATCAAGACTCTTCAGTTGTGACTGTGCACCCACACAGTCGCAACAGATGGCTGCTAGCCATCTCGACAAGGACTGCAGTTGGTCTGCATCTTTGGTGGCCCACTACTACCATAATCTCTACAAGGACTACAGTGGGTTTGCACCTTTGGTGGCCCATTACTACCATAATCTGCTACCATAGTCTGCTCTGTGGTGACCTACCAATTCTACCAATATTCTGCAAGACTTCGACTGACTCTGACTCTGCTGTGGGTTTGCTCTGTTGTGGCCCATTACCAATCTTCGTGTCTTTATGTCAAGAGTCAGCACTATATTTCTGATGGGAGGCCAACACTACTTCTTCAAGACTGCATGGAGGTCCATTATGTGTGTGTGCATTTTTTTTATTGCTCAGAATTTGTGCTTAAAACTGTCATAGACTACTCTTCTGATGAATTCTTAGGACTGTCTTTAGGGACTGTGAGGTGAATTTTTTGATTTATTGACCAACAGTATGTTACTAATTCTGTGCATCTGGTCTATCTGATACTGTTAACATGACAAAATTTTAACAAATTAGTTTTGGCCACTGCCCAAAACATTTTGCAAAATTTTTTTGAGAGGAGCAGGGGGGCTATGCAAGTAGCCTGTTTATGTGTTTGTCTGTTGGCAGAGCTATGTAGCACTCTGCATTAATAATTCTGACAGTGCTATGGACACTCTCTAAGAGACTCTGTGGCTGGTTGGACTAGCAGTTGGAGGTGAACAGCCAGCAGTGATGGAAGTTGGTTGTGAGTAGTCAGCAGTGATGGAGGTTAGAGGTTAATGATTAGCAGTGTTGGGGTTTTGCAGTATTAGCCCAAGTGGACGATCTGAATGTGTATCTGTCATGGAGATTTATTTCTGATGATTATATAATTTTTTTGAACTGGTTGTCAGTTGATTACGGTAAAATCTGGTAAATGCATTGTTTGCCCTGCAACAAAATCTTTCCTTTGCTAACCACATGCCTATTCGTAGAGATTGGTGCTTGTGGCATTGCTGTAGTTCGTCTAATGGAGATTTCCTGTGAGGTAAGTGACTTATGAAATGTATGGGTTCTTGTTAGGATTTCTTCTAATTCAGGGCCATTCTTTTGTATTAATTATTTGCAGTCAGTTTATCATTTTTTTGAGCAGTCAGATTGTGTTGCACCAGGATATTGTGGGTCAGTTTTGAGATGATAAGAATAAGTAAAGAGAAAATAGGCTCAGTACGTTCAGTTTCACTCAGCAGTTTCAGAATTAAATACTGTGGAATTTTCTCCATCTTAAATTGAGAAGCTTCAATGTTACAAAAAACCATCCTTAGAAAGTTCAGGCATAGGTTGTTTCTAAGTAGCAAAAGCTATTAGATTTTAAGCTGTGTAGTGCTGATCAAAAATTAGAAGCTGTGCACAAGGTGAAAGGAACATTATTGTTGTTCATTGCAGAACATTGTTCCATTGTTACATCCGATCATCTTGGTGGATTGTGTAAAGGGACATTTTGTTATTCCAAATCTGCTGTTGGTTTGAAATTGCATAGTATAAAGTGCACAGAAATAATAAAAACTGTTTTGAAACCACACTTCAAGATGAACTACATAAAGATATTGCAGAAAAAAAATTTCGTGTAATTCTGTACGAATCTACAGATACCAGTGACCATAAATATTTAGAAATTGTAGTGTGCTGTTTCAGAGAAAAACAAAATTACATTATATCAACATTTCCTTGATTAATTAGTTTGGAAAACGCAAAGGCAAGAAGCATTGCTGATGTGTCAGTTGCACTAATTGAGAAAAAATGAAATTTGCTAATGTTATTGGTGTTCGTTCAGATAATGCACCAGTGATATGTGGATCAATAACAGTCCCTTTAAAATAGTGAAAGATGAGTATAGGCTACCGCTTTTAATGCGTGTTTGTTGTTTATGTCATTCTGTCCATTTAAGTGTATCACAAACATCTCAGGAAAGTCTTCCATGAAATACTGAATTCCTGATAAGAGAGATTATAATTGGTTCTCTCAGTCCTCGAGTAGACAAGACGAGTACTTCCAGTAATTTTCGGGTTTGCAGCCGGATACCACCAACATTTTGCCATGATATTTCGTCCCAGAACGTCCGGCCATCCTCAGGTGAGTAGACGAAGTAATGAAGAGACCTGATGCAGTGATGGTATTTATAGCGAATTCCGCGCATGCGAATCGTACTGGCGGTTTACGGCTCATGCATTAGGAGGTGACATGCAAGTGGCAGCGAAGTTGTGTGTGCTTCCCTCAGTTGTGAAGTAGGAACAAACTAATCGCTAGTATCGACTGAGGATGTCGATTACGTTATGATCTCATCATTTTAATTTGGATTCCAATTTTTATCACGCTGAAGGCTGTTGTCACGATTCATTAAATCATCAGCAAGAGAAGTACTGCAGAATCTACAAAACAATTAATTATGGAGAGGCTCCTTTGAAAGTTCTGCAATTGTGTGTAACAAGATGACTTTGAATAGAGGCTGTTGTGACTAGGATATTTCAACAATGGGTTGGCCTTAAGCAGCACTCCTTGCACTCAAAATAAAAAAAAAAAAAACTGCTACACTGCTGATCTTCTACATCCAAAGTATGCTGATGGAAAAAACAGAGTTATTTAATATATCTCAAATTTTTCTTAGGAGAGGTGCAGCTGTGAAACAGTTCAAGGGCGACAAAATAGATCCAACCAAACTCCTTGCAACTGTGTTAAGCTTTCTGATGTCTATATGCATCAAAGTGCTGATGCCTGTATCAAGAATAGACATTAGTAACTGTGACATTGAAGGATACCTCAATCCTTCACCATATCATGGATACTACTTGGAACGGAAATAAAAGACTTGAAAGTCGATACAGGTGAAGAACGATGAGTTAGGGAGAAGTGTATAGGTTTTACTGTCAAACTTTCCAAACAGTTACAGCAGCGTCTTCCTGATAAAGTGAAAACACTGATGGTAATGCCTCAACTGAGTCTCTGAGAAACGCTGAAAATACACAAAAGAATGAAAATTACATAATTGGCAGAAGTTTTTTGACAGAATCGTTGACCAGTATCGAAATATCTCTCACCAAACCTGGAACAACAAAGAAGATACAGTGGCATTTTGGGCTGAAATACGAGTGTAACAGTTTCGAAATGTAACAGATTTCGACCCATTTAAGGACTTGAGTAATCAGGCTGTGGCAGTGTTATCTATACCTCATAGTAAGTCCAAAGTGGAAAGGGTGTTCGTTGCAATGAACATACTGAAAACCAAATAACGGAATCAGATAGGGATTGACACTTTAAATGCTGTGTTGACACTAAGATGTGTGTTACAAGGAAGGAACAAATATTGTTGTCATTATGAACTTTCAGAAGACTTGGTGAAATAAATTGGTTCTAATACTGCATATAACTTCAAAAGACACTGCTCACCAGTGTGGGATCCATACCAGGTAGGGTTGATAGAAGAGAGAGAGAAGAGCCAATGGAGAGCAGCGCGCTTCATTACAGGATCATTTACTAATCGTGAAAGCGTTATGGAGATGATAGATAAACTCCAGTGGAAGACTCTGCAAAAGAGATGCTCAGTAGCTCGCGAAGAGACCATGAGGATAAAATGAGAGACATTAGAGCCTACACAGAGGCATACCGGCAATCTTTCTTTCCACAAACAATACAAGACTGGAATAGAAGGGAGAACCGATAGAGGTACTCAAGGTACCCTCCGCCACACACCATCAGGTGGCTTGCGGAGTATGGATTTAGATGTTGATGTAGATGTAGAAGTTAACTTCAACTAATGTGACAGTAGAAGAAGATGAAATAAAAACGTTTTCTGTTAATTGAATGGTAGTATAAGAAATAGAAATGACAATGAGAGTGAAGATCACCAAGTGGCAAACTGTGTCAGATTATCAGATTTGAAGCATGATGCTCGACAGAAGGCCAGACTTTCTAACACTGATTAACACGCTTCTTCTTAACGAATTGTTAAAGACAGACTAAAAGTTAAACGATGCCAAGTTCAGCAGCATTTGTGAAGCAAATAACCTAAGCACTTGTTATATTATTTCGCTGTGCGTATGTTCGTGTGTGTGTGTGTGTGTGGGGAGGGGGCACTCGTGTAAATGGGAGAAAGAGCGAGAGAATTTATTTGGATGAGATTTAAACTCTGTCATGTTTTGCTGCGTACCTCACTACACTCTGGTTTTTAATACTTTATCATACATATGTTAGTGTAACAAATTAATTAACTGAGCTAGTGAGGAGGCACTTGATGTAAATTATTTTGTATACTGTTTGTGGCTTTACTGCCCACGTACTACTATGAACGACAGAAACGTCAAGTGATATTCCATATAAAAGTTGAAATATTGGTCTTGTTAGTCCTATGTTATGTTGATGTTTATAGTCATAAATATCTAATAATCCGAACGGGATACATTGCTGTTTGAACCGGCGCTCAACCAATTTAGTTTCATGTTACACTCTGTTAGCGGAATATCGTTCCCTGATTGGCTGATAAACTGGAGCACTGTACTATGTAAGTATTTACATCTATACGATTAGGAAAACTATCTTGTGTTTACTGCAGTGAAGTAAGTGTTCGGAAAACTATTTTGCATTTACTGTAGTATGATAAGTACACAAGTCGAAATTATTAACAATTAGTTCGTGACATATGAATCTAGTAACGGAAAAGCAAAAGATTTGGCACCTGGTTTTTTTAGATAATTAAGGAACTTATGGATCGTTCATTAGACAAAGGATTAAATAAAATACTAGGGCAGAAGGTAAGCAGAAGGTTTACCGTCGCTTACTTTAAAATTATATTTGTAGATGATACTGATGTATTGTAGACTGCTGATTTATACACTACAGTTCATTCTGTTTAATTTCTATGTGATTTTTAAAACCCAGTTCCTATTACTGCACGAGAATTTTGATTTGTTATCGTAAGGTGGTAGAGGGTAGTGTTGTTAATTCACTCTACTCTGAAGTATTAAGGGCGCTGTGAACTATGATCGAGATGGAAACTACCGCTATACACAAACATTCTTTGCCTCTTAGGTACGTGTATGTAGAATGTGAATTAATTGTGCATCCTCTGCAAAATAATTACTACACTGCTCAACAATAGCATATAGTGAAACCATGAGGTCCACTTTTAGCGCTAAATTGTGGCATCGAGTTGGTAGCACTGCGCCGTATGGGTCAAGGTTCTAGCCTCTTTGATTTAGGTACACATAATTACTTACTCTGAAGTAAGTATGTTGTTATGGGTAAATAAATGCGGAAGGTTGTAATAACATTATAGTGCTGGATAATAATAAGCTGTATCATCGAGTTAGCTCTATACGTGTGACGTTGTCCGCCGAAATAGACTTTCCCTTTTGTTTTTTTTATATGTAACTTTTATCCATTTTGCTAGTGTAAGTAATATTATAGACAACTACCTCTGTTGGTGGCCAATAAATGTACGTTCATTAATTCTCTTTAACTTTGTGGTAAGAGATATGTTGATAATAACTAATTATGTGGCGTGTTTGTATACATCCCTGTTGAAAGGGACGAAATCGTCACTGAATGTTCAAGCAACGGTGAAGGTGACTTGTTTCAAATATGTGTTAACTTTTCCCCTGTGTCTACTTACTGATTTTTTTGATGTCATTCAAATGCACAGTGTTGCCATTGTGACAGCTGCATCTTACAGTAGCGTACCGCCAAGATTAGTTTATGTTTTTTGAGTGCAATTTTGTTATACGGAAAACGGTTCAGAGCTTTTTATGAGTTCGCGGATTTAAGATCAGTAATAAATGCGCTTTGTGTTTACAGATGTCAACGGAAGGATCACCGATTCATTTGGTAGATGAACTGAAAGGAACCCTTTATGATCCAGAGTATACAGCTTACATTAATCAGCGAATGAGAGTACCAGAAAGGCTAAGAATTGATGGTTCGTCGGATGAACTGTACAATTCGACCATAATGCCCAACGAAGTTTTTGACATGCGTGTTCCAGAAAGGATAGTTGTAGCAGGTTTGTTCGGAATTCTGCCACGACTTCTTTGCATTTAATATACTCAGATATATTTAATTCATAGCGTGTGTAGCCAGTTCTCTTGCAGATCTTAGCGAGATGGTTTAATGGTATTCATACACCACTTGTAATCAGGTGGAGTGGCAATTGAAATTCTTTATTTTCCTATAGTATCACTAATCAATTTCAGGCAATGACAAGGTAGATCCTGCAACAGAGCAGTGGGCAGTTTGCTGCCAAATAAAGTGCAACTGAGTTACTACCACATCTCTAATGTGACCATGTGACCCCTTTGTTAATGAGAACATCTAATTCCCCCTCCCCTGCTGCACTAGTAACATTCTTCGGACTTTTCCATAAATAGTGACAGCTGAACCTTACGTCACTATATATGTGTTCTAAAAAGATGGTTAGAAAATTTTACTTCTGCTTGTATTCTATGGAGAATTTAAAGGAAGGAACAAAAGTACAGCATACTGATTGCAAATAGATAAAGAGAACATGTACAGGACTAAGAGCAGGCCAGCAGTAAATTTACTTACCTCCACGTGAAAATAACTGCTTTCGCTATCATCTGCATTGTAATCCAAAGCAAGGTTTCCTTGTACAGGCAACACATGTTACTGTTAAATATGGACGGGGAGAGCACATTCAAGATTTCAAAGTTTGTCTGCCAGCTCAAATAGCAATTGAGAGCATTTATTGCAAGCAGTTGCAGGTTGTGAACCTGGTAGATAAAAATTATGATTGTTGTATTGACTGAGAAGCCTTGCTTGGTTTCTTCCGACAACTGAGAGATTTAGTTGAGACTAGTCTTCGTAATGATGTTCAAAATGTGTCCAGTTGTACATGGAACTCGCTGTGGAATGATAGTTTCAAATAAAGTGAAAGGGACTAGCAAGATCACAGAACTTTTGTGACAGTCTAAGCCACGTATGCCTAGACTTTGCCATTGGTTGAGAACTGCCAAATAACCCACATACATTATGCATGCGAGGTAGCTACCAGGGTAATGTGTACTGTGTGAACTGTACTAAACAATTCTTAAAGAAATATGATTTTTTTCATGTCGGGAAAATCTAACTGCAGAGTACTTTGAAAACCTAGTATCAGATTAATGTATTAGTGAAGTTATTTGTGGTCCATGCAGAAGGATAATGCACTTGGGCAAACCTTGCGAAGAACCTCCTACATGTGTAACTATCTATAACACTACCCTCATTTGCCGTTGTGTAGAGTTTTCAAGAGGAGGAGAAAATCCATGGATTTAAAACTGTTGGCCCTTTACCATATCAACGTTCTAACAAGGGAACCTCCCCATCGCACCCCCCTCAGATTTAGTTATAAGTTGGCACAGTGGACAGGCCTTGAAAAACTGAACACAGATCAATCGAGAAAACAGGAAGAAGTTGTGTGGAACTATGGAAAAAATAAGTAAAATATACAAACTGAGTAGTCCATGTGCAAGATAAGCAACATAAAGCAAACTGTCAATTCAGGAGCGCCGTGGTCTTGTGGTTAGCGTGAACAACTGCGGAACGAGAGGTCCTTGGTTCAAGTCTTCCCTCGGATGAAAATTTTACTTTATTTATTTTCGCAAAGTTATGATCTGTCAGTTTGTTCAATGACGTCTCTGTTCACTGTAATAAGTTTAGTGTCTGTGTTTTGCGAGCGCACCGCAAAATCGTGCGATTAGTAGACGAAAGTACGTTCCTCTCCAATGGGAACCAAAAACATTTGATCGCAAGGTCATAGGTCAACCGATTCCTCCACAGGAAAACACGTCTGATATATTCTATACGACACTGGTGACGGCATGTGCGTCACATGACAGGAATATGTTGTCGACCCACTTAACTTGTACACTTGGCGAATGGGTAAAAAGATTCTTCTACCTTGCCCGATTTAGGTTTTCTTGTGGATGTGATAATAACTCCCAAAAAAGTGATGAAAACATAAGAGTTTGTCACATAAACTGCAACAAATGAATGTAACAGTTTCACAGTCTCACAGTTTTCCCTGTGCTCTGTCAAAACATATGTTTTTAACGTTTTCCAATTTTTTCCGTGTGTAGACCGTCAAATCCTGCATATGTCCAAGCAAATCTGAACATGTCCTGGAATTTTCGAGAGCGAACTTTGATAATTGACACACGTCAATTGCTAGAAAATAAGAAAGTTAAAATTTTTACTAGAGGGAATACTTGAACCGAGGTCCTCTTGTACTGCAGTTCCTTACACTAACCTAGAGACCACGGCGCTCCTCAGATCACATTGTCCTTGATGTGGCTTATGTACACATCGACTACTCAATTTGTATATTTTGCTTATTTTTTTCATAGTTCGACAAAACTTCTTCCTGTTTTCTCGATTGATCTGTGTTCAGTTTTTCAAGGCCTATCCACTGTGCCAACTTATAACTAAATCTGAGGGGGGTGCGATGGGGAGGTTCCCTTGTAAGAAAAAGTTTGAACAACCCCACCCACTTGACACGTCACACATTGTGACAAAGTCCACACATAGCATGACAATTATAAGGTGTCAAAAACTAACTCCCAGTCCTAGCCACATAGCAAAGCCTCGTTTTCAATCAAGGGGGAAGATATCTGTACCCTCGACCTCCAAACTTCCACACCATTTGTCACCACCCCACCGGCACAGCCAGAGTCACCTTGCCTTCCGCCGTCACTAGGGAAGAGGACACCTGAGGAGGTGCCCCCACCACTCCCAGGACCAAACAACCTGATAGTGTACCACCATTCGTTGGCTGAAAGAGCTGCAGGCTGACATGTACTAAAGGGTTGTCGTCTTCCATCTCGGAAGTCAAGACAGTAAGATTTTACAGAAACCAAAACCCTGTGTGGTCAGAAAGAAAAAAATCTAAAGTGAGACCAGGTTCCACTCGATCTAGCCCCCATTCCCTGCAAGGTTGAGCCTGGAAGTATCGATGTAGAACCACACATTCAGGTGAAGCATGACTCAGCAGCTAAGTAGTTTGAACTCCCCTTGCATTGAGCCCAGTCTGATGTTCCTTCAATCGGGTTGTAATGGCTACTGTCGTTACATGGCTGAACTCTGCAGCTGCCTTTGCAATTCAGGACACAAGTTTTTCAGAAATCAAACTACCTAATGTTAAAAATTAAAACTGTTGCTTTAAAAGTCATGTTAATACCAAGAGAGCATCTAGAGGATCTAATACATTCATTCACTTTCACTGGGCACTTGCCTGTAAACACTGGATTAGAAAAGGCAATAGTATGTATCATCTATGAGAACCCACAGCCAATTGTCTCAAGTACAGACTGAACTTTGCCACATTTGCTTCCATCCATGGCATGCCCTCTATGGCAACATCTCTACTGATCCTGAGGTCATTTCTCAATGTTTAGTGGCACACTTCGTTGAAGTGTCAGTTTGCAGTAACTATCATCCTAAGTGCCTGACAGGCTCAAAACCTCGACTCGAACAGTGTTCCACTTAGTGAATGAGAGCACCACAGTGTTTTAGCAGTGTGTTGAGACTCAGCCTGGTCCCAGTAAAGTCCACAATTGAATGCTTACATGCCAACAGGTTGTCAGCATAGAATGCACTTTCAGGGTTTTCAGTTGTTTGATGAGAAGGGTATTTTCCATCCCTGTGGGGGGAGAGTATTGCTTTATTTTTCACCTAAAACTAGGAAAAGACCCACAGATTTTGATCAGTTATTGACTAGTATTCGTAATGAATAGAATGTGTAAATTATTTTAAAAATTGATAAACTAACGACTGTGTTTTGTCTAAAAGCCAGTAGACATTCATCCCATTTTTCAGAGCAATTTTTGAACACTCCAATCCACAACAGACCAACTGTTAAGTCTGCAATCTGCAGTTCACAGTGCCTTCGTGCATCTCCAATGTCTGATCAGTGTGTTCTTTACACTGTGTAAGATACATGATACCACCTGGTGCCATCACATCCTGTGTACACTGCATGAGTGGTTTTCGTAGGGTTGCTGCCCATTTTTATCAGAATTTCCTATCCCTCCAACTGTTCCCAGTCCATGTGGGTTGAGCCATCAGCAACTAATATGTACATGAACATGGAGCCCCTCAGGGATTGATTTTGGGTGTAACCGTCTTTGCCTTTGCAGTTGATGGTATCATGACTGCGGTGAGACCTTTGGTTGTACTATCGGTGTATGTAGACAATCTTTGCCTGTTTTGTTGCTTTACATCAATGCACACTGCAGAGTTCAAACCCCAGAGAGCTGAATAGAATTTGCAAAACTGGACTCCGAATCACGGATATCAATTTTCTCTCATGAAAACTTGGACTGTGCATTTTTTTAGATTCAGGACTGTGATCCTCACCCAGAACTTTACCTAGGTAACTGGTTTCTTGAAGTCATTGAAAATTTCAAATTTTAGACCCTTCATTATGGTTACCACATACATGGCAGCCAAAGGCAAATTTCATGAGGAAACTTAATACCCTCAGATTTCTTAGTAACACTTCCTGGGGAGCAGAACACACAGTTCTGCTATTCTATAAACCTTGTATCTTATCCTGTTTGGACTATGGATGTGTTGCTTACAGATTGGCAGCACCATCAGTACTAAACTTGTCCACCAGAGCAGTGTACGATTGGCAGTTTGAGTTTTCCGTTCGAGACTCATAGACAGTCTTCTGGTGGAAGGCGGTGTACCACCACTGAGAGTCAGTCACCAGGAACTCTTGGTGGCTGGTGTGGCAGCGATCTGTCAGATGCTTAACCATCTATGGTACTCGTGTGTTTTGCAACCAACAATTCAAGACTGTTTACAAGTTGCCTACAGTTACAAAGACCAGCTGAGGTATGATTGAAGGCCCTGTGGAAGGACAACAGGCTCCCCCCTCTTGTCTGCGTGCATAGAGCTCCCTCGCAGCAACCCCAATGGCTTGGATGGATCAGTCTATGATCCTAAGGAAAATAAGAACACGCTATTTTCAGACACCTGTTCTATATGGTCTTACAATACTACCCCAATTTGAAATCTATCTGCATATATGGATCAAAACAGTGGAGTTGATTATGCCTTTGCACATGCAGAGACACAAAAGAATTCTCTTCTGAGTGCATGCACTGCAGATTTTGTAGCCATATCTCTAGCTTACCAATTCATCATAACTGTGAACAAATAATTTCCTGTTTTATACCAACTCTGTGAGCTGTTTACAAGGAATATATTAGTGGTACTCCAGAAACCGGCATCCAAGACCTATTATTGCCCTCCACAGCTCTGAAACCACTGTAACATTCATTTGGTCACTGAGCCACGTGAAAACACTGGGGAACGAGCTCACTGACAGAGTGGCTAAAGAAGCAAATACAGTAAACAAACTTTAGCTTGGAATACTGTGAGCAGACCTATGATTGCAACTGAGGCATCAAATTTTGAAAACCTGGGATATGGAACGGCACGCAGTCACAACCCTCAACAATTTGAGAGCAATAGAGGACATTTCATAATTCTCTTCATGCCTCTTGGAAAGAGATGATGTATGTTTGAGCACACCATAATTACCAACAAGTTCGATTTATGTCAAGAGGACTGTGCGTGCACATATATGTGTACCAGAGGGAAGGAGATGCTGGAGGGTGAGGGGATGCAGGTTCATTCTTGTTTATTAGCTGGAGGATTAAATCATTCTCCAATTCCAAAAATTTTGTCTTCAAACCTTTGTGAAGTGCACATCAGAGGGAACTTACCTTTGTAGCACTTATTAGGCCTCTCCACATTCCATTTGCATGTATAAAGAATCATTGCTGTGATTTGTCTGATCTTGTCTTCCCGGTCCCTACAGGGGTGTAATGCAAATCATACTCCTAGATTTATATTGTAATAATAGTTCTTGAAATTTTGTAGGTAGAATTCCACAGGATAGTTGAGGTAAATTTTAAAGTATCTGCCAGATCAGGTTTTTCAGTATGACCCACCCCCAAGTGCCAAACATATTTGAATGCAGTATTCTAGGATGGCTCATGTATTTTCTAAACAATCTCCTTTGTAAATTGATGGCATTTTTCGAGAATTCTACCAACATGCTGCCACCTGCTTTATGTCTTCTTAGCATATTTGAGCATTCCATTTCAAATTCCAACTAATTCTTACACATAGGTATTGATATGAATTGACTGATTCAAATTGTCTTATTGATATAGTCATATTTTTCATTTTCTGAAATTTCAAATTTTACGTTTATGAATATTTAAAGCAAGTTGCAATTTTTGCAATGCTTTGAACTCTTATCAAGAGCTCATTGAATATTTGTGTAGTTTTTTTCAGACAATATCTTTTTGTAGATAAAATCACAGAGTTTGATACATTACGTGATTGTGCCTTTGTTGTAAATGTTGTGGTATTGTGTCAGATGCATTCTGGAGGTTAAGAAATATTGCATGTAACTAACTTCTTAGTTGCATGACTTTCAGGGGGTCGACAGAAGCGTCCGATCCCACGCGTCGGCTTTGACCCGTGACGCAAGGGTGTTGTCGTGTGTGACGTCATGATGGCACGGAGTTTGGTTTGAGTGTGGCTGTCTCCAGTTCTGTTTTATCTTATTTTATTTACTTTTCTGATCTGTTCATTCTATCTCGTGAGATTTTTTTTTTAATTTAAAAACACTTATTACTTATTTTAATTATCTGTTTCCTCGAATTTCTGTTTTAGTTTATTATATTTATCTTTCTGATCTGTTCATTCTATCCCGTGAGATTTTTTTTAAAAAAGACAAAAAACACTAATCAGCTACTGAAGCATCTTTATCTTCTATGGGTTGCAGGGGTTACGACTCCTGGGGAGGTGGGTGGGTATTCATGCATGGCTGTCGTCACTTACACGTTGTAGCTACGCAAGGCGTCTAAATTTGTTTATATTTAGTTTGCCCCCCACCCAAAACACCCCATTTCCCGCGCTTGTCCCGTTAGTGTCATTAGGCTTCTTGTGGAAAGTGTGTGTGTGTGTGTTTTTGTTTCCGCCATATTTGTGACGTCATGGGTCAAAGCAGACGGGTGGGATCGGACGCTTCCATATTTCCCTTTCAGGATATCGTGTAAGAAAAGTGCGAGCTGGGTTGTAGGTGAGTGATTTTTAATCCATGCTGCTTGGCATGCTGGAGGTCCTTCTCTTCAAGACAGTTCATTATGTTTGAGCTCAGAATGTGTTCTGAGATTCTCCAACTGATGAATTTCATGTATTGGACAGTTGTTCTGTGGATAACCTCTGATAAGCTTCTTGTGGATAGGTATGATGTTTACTTTCTTCCAACTACTGGACACAGTATATTGTCTGGAGATTTTACTGTATATTATGGTTCAAAGAAGGGCTGATTTTGGTGCAAATTCTGTATAAAATCTGATAGGTATTCCATCAGGCCCTAGAGATTTATTCAATTTTAACAATTTCAGCTGTTTCTCAATACCACTCACAACAGTATCGATATCACGTATTTGTATATTGTTGTTGTGAAATAGACTAGGGCTGTACTACTAGACTTTCCTTTGTAAGGCAGCATCTGAAAATTTAGCTCATCACTTTTGCTTTGCTAACTATAAGTTCCTGTGTCAGCCGTGAGTGTCTGGACACTAACTTTAGCGCCAATGACAGCCTTTACATATGACAAGAATTTCTTTCGATTTTGTGCAACATCTTTTGATAATATTCTACTAGGGTCAATCCATTTGAAGTGGTCCAGTGATGGTTGCTTGACCATTTTTAAATTTTTTTTTTTATATGTGATTGCCCTATATTGGCTTTTGGCCATTAAGGCCACACACACACACACACACACACACACACACACAAAATCGCAACTTGAGACTGCAGACATGTGTGCAAGTAGTTTTTTAAAATAATTTATGTTGGACCTTTACTGGATGGTGGCCATTTTTATTTGTAGGCGCGCAACGATTTTTCAGTCTGGAGACATTAGCGAAAATTTGAATCTCTCTGCACTGGGTTAAGTTACAACATTGCAATTGACATGATTGTTTTTAGAAAAGTGTCCTCTACAACATTGTGTATTACACAAAATACCCTGAATTCAAAAATAACCAGTCAAAATTACCTCCAAAGTTTGGTATCCAAATTTTCAAAAATCCGCTTTTTAGGCTCAAAAATAACAAACAAAGAGTGGTTTATGGCAGTCTATTTTTCCCTGTAGTTAGATATCATACACTACTAGCCTCATATAGAGCAAGAACACTTACAAATGTTTCCTTAATTTTTTATGAATTTTTGAAATTTGAAAATTGTCATTTTTTGTAAAGTTTGGGCTTAGTTATCTCAGGTGGGACTGAATATAAAAATATTATTTTTGCACAGTTTGTCCACCTATATAATAGCAATGTATTGTAAAAATTTCGAGATTGATATCTGACTGTGAACAAAGATATGAATTTTTGAAAATGAGGAAATAATTCACATTACTCTACAACTGGTCTTCGGCTGTTGCCTATTTAAGTGATTTAGTGTTTCACTGTAATAAAATTTAATTGTGCCATTATCACCCAATATTCATTTAGTTTATTTATTTTTAATAATGCAGTATTGAACAATAGGAGATTTCGCTTTTGTTCTGTGGTAATAAACATGCCCATTTACACTTAGGTTTATTGTCAATAAAGAAGTACATTATTGCTGGGCGCGGCATTGTTGTAGTCAGTCTGTTCTGAAACCTCTGTTAGAGTCGATGTACATACTTCGAGAGTGCAGAACGTGTTATGTGCTTTGTTCTGTATGTAATTTGTAATTAATTTTGAGAGATTAACTGGAATGCAATAACATGGATGAACAGTGCTCTGTTGGACAGATAGCAAGTGAAATGTCCCACAAAACAGTTTACAGTTCAGTTTCAAAAAACTTGAAAAATGTCAGTGACTTTGATGAAGTTAGACAAACTTTGTTTAAATTTAGAGTAAGTTCTTCTGTAACATCAGTGTGTGAGTATCATGAGAAGAAATATATTTTGAAATACAACCACATTTTTGGAAGAAAGTGCTGTGATCCACTTAAAGTTCATAAAAAGCCTATTACTGAAGTTTTGAGAGAAATAAAACTTGAACATTTGTCCTTGTTATGTGAGAGTGAAACAGTTTCCCAAGTGAAGTGTAACGTGATTCCTGGAAATTCCCTGTGCCCAAATTCTTACTCAAAAATATTTGTTGTGAATCCAGAATCAGAATTGTACCTTTGTTAATGTCATTTCTAATGAGGAAGCTGTTAGCATATTGGATTTTGCTTGTTCTAAGTTAGACCTATCTCCTGATTCGAAAATAATAAAATTAATTAGCAGAAAAAGAAAAGCAGCTATTGAAAATAAGGTACAACAAATTTCAGACAATTATAAAAGACTTGGAATCATGCTTTGATGATACAGATACCAACATTATTTCTAAAGAAGGAGGAAACCTACCACCAGCATCATCTGACACTGAATATTTGAGCTTAATAGAGATATTAAAAATTGAATGTTCAGTGACATCTAAAGAGGAAAAAGTTAAAATTTTAAGTTTGCTCCCTGGCTCATGGTCAAGAGAGAAAATAGTTCATAAATTAAACGTTTCTCATTGTTTGGTTAAACTAATCCGAAAATTAGTGAAAGAGCGAGGCATTCTTCCAGTTTTAGGAAAGAAGAAAGGACTAGGTATAAGTGAAGAAACAAACAGCTCCAACAGTTTTGTTGAAGATGATGATAACAGTTGAATGTGCCCAGGTTGCAAAGTTGTTAGTTTCATTTCATTATACATGTGGTCCTTGCTTATCTAAATTTCTTTCAATCCTCTAAATTCTGAAAATTAATTATTGTTAAAATTTATTGAACATAAATAATTTTTTACATTATGCTTCTCGCACATGCAAGCCAAGTATGCTCACCCTCCTTCTACAAACATAACAGTTCGAGCTTTAAGGTATGATGCATGAATAGGCACAGCACTTGTTTTTAAGTGATCGCAATTGGTGTTTGATGATAACTTAACATGTTATTAGTTGCCAAAGCTAACTGGTTACCTGGTGAAGGTGGCAGCACTGACGTGTTTATGTCCAAGAAGTGGGGAGGGCAGAGGAGGCAGTAACAGCATAGACTTCAGTACACTTAAAAACGGAGAGCTGCCACACGCAACATGCTTGTACCTGCTCCTCAATGAGGAACCCATTTAGAACAAGAATGGTAATACATTGTATAGCATATCTCATGTTACTTCATTGGAAGTGTCTATAAAATTATTCTTACTGGTAATTTATTGTAGATGATTATTATTATTATTATTACTGTAGAGTCTTGATAGTTCGAGTCTCGATAGTTCGGGTTTCCAATAATCCAAGCCTCTTAAAAAAAGTTGCAACGATCTACTTTCTTTTTTTTTAGTGACATGGTAAATAATGAAAACATCATTACAAAAGATAGATAGGTAGAGTACAGCTCAGTGACAAAGCAGACAACAATGCAATCAACACCGACGGTTATCTCGCTGCCCTGTTGCATGAACATCTGTTGTCAGTATGGCACGAAATACCCCGACTGCTGCCGGCTGCTACCGATCAAAACTGGGGAGTTCATACGCTGCTGTAGGAAGAAGATGTATGGAGTGCATCAACTACACGTATGTGGAGAAAAACTCTCTGGTGATGCTCAGGCCGTTTCAAAATTTATCGTCGAGTTTAAAAAAATCATAACTGACGAAAATTTGTCTAATGAACAAATATGTAACTGTGAGGAAACTGGGCTAAATTTTAAAATGTTACCAGCGAGGACACTTGCTTCTTGTGAAGAAAAAAGTGCTCCTGGGCACAAAAAAAAGCAAAGAGCAGCTGACAGTTATGGCAGCTTCAAATGTAATTGGAAACCACAAACTAAAACTAGTTGTGATTGGGAAGTCTGCCAAGCCAATAGCATTCAATAATTTATCCATCTCAGCTCTTCCGGTTGTCAATACACATCAGAATAATGCGTGGATGAATCAGCAAATATTCAAGAACAGGTTTTTTAACTCATTTGTACCTGACTGCAAGAATTTTTTAAAAGAAAGCAGGCTGCCATGCAAAGCAATTTTGCTCATGGATAATGTGTCCTCACATCCAAGTGCAGGAGAATTGCAGTGCGACGGTATCCGCGCCTTGTTTTTCCCACCAAACGTTACCTGTCTCATTCAGCCCTTGGGTGAGTGCATTCTGGAATGTCTAAAAAAAAAGTATTGACGGCGAGTGCTACAGTCAATCCTGCATTCCGAAGACAACGAAAGCATTGTAGGAGCTATGAAGAAAGTGACTTTGAAGGACGCCGTGTACTGGATTAGCGAATCTTGGAGCGAAATAAAGTCATACACTATTTCTAAGTTGTGGAGGAAAATTCTACAGGAAAGTATGCCAGACACAGAAACTGAAGATTTAGCAGATGAGGACGATCAACCATTGTGTAATTTAATCAGAAGATTGCAGATTGCTGGGGTGTGAAGAGGCAGAAGAGGCGGAAGTAGGTGAGTGGTTAAATTCGGACGAACAGTTGGAAGTGACACTCTTCTATAATTGACATGGTTAAAATTCCATCGCAGTGTGAGAGTGATGAGGCAGAGGCTGCACCGATGATGAGTCACACCGATGGCTATGCTGCTCTTGAGGCCGCCATATGCTACGTGGAACAACAGCGCGAGGCGACACCAACTGACCTACTGCTTCTGAGACGGTGGCGTGACATCACCGCGAGGAAACGTTGCAGCTTCGCCAAACAAAAGACACTTCACTATTACTTCTAAATAAATAATTATTGATATTCTGCCAATGCAAATCCATGTGTAAATACTTTTATTTTAATAAAGTTCATATTTTGACCTGTATTACTTACAATATCATATTATTTCTTTTTCCCATTTAAATTTTGATGGAGTTTTCGATAGTTTGAGGTGATTCTGGTCCCATTCACCTCGAACTGTTGAGACTCTATTATTATTATTATTTTCTGTTTAAAACTATGACAATTTATTTAATTGTATTTTCAGTTTTCACATCTGTTTCACTCAGCAGACATCACACACTTTTTTTGTTTGAAATACAGCCTTTCTAGTCTTCTAATGACTCAAAGTTAAAAGCTAATATCACACCTGCAAAAGAAAACTGGCTGCTTCGTCTAGGGGTTAGCACTTCCTGGTTCTTAATGCAAAGGTCCTGGATTGGATTTCTGGTGACACTTCAAATTTTTCTTCTCTGGAAAGCTCTAGATGGCGATCGGCTCAGCCTTATGAGGCCAACTGAAAAGCATCTTAAGTATAAAAGTAGTGAAATTGATGCAGAAGTTGCCAAGGTAGTGTTATGCCGAAAAGCTGTGCAACACGAGACCATTATTAATTGGTAGCAAAAGCATCAACTGTTAATTTTTCTGACTAGAGAGGGAGATGCTTGATACATTGAGAGACTACTGATCTTTTTCTTTGCAAGATATCAGACAAGTTCTATAGGACTTACATGTAGGTGGTACAGTGGCAGTAGTAAGGGAACAATTTTTTGCTAAATTTGATAATTTAAATAAAGAGGAGAAGGTTGCTGTTCCTTAATTAATGTCAGAAGTTCATCTTTCCTTGTCACCATAATTTTTTTTATTGTTTTTGACCATTTCTGCTTGATGGTCTTGTTATAGTCAAAGAAGTAAACATGAAATGAAGTTGTCTATTCATAACAATGAATTGCTGCATGGCATTGCTGTTTGACGTTCTTCGCACAGTCTCAGTTTGTAACATATATTCACAGTCTAGAGCATATGAAGCCACAGTTTCTCTAAATGAACCACTCGCCACTTTAATTCTACTTCCTTTTTTTCTGCACATAAACGAGTCCTTCATCCTTGCACCTTTTAAATTCTAATTCCATAGATCAAATAGGTGTTCACAGTTCCTTTGCTGACCTGCAAGTCTAGTTCTGTGTGACAAAAGCTGTGCAGTTTGTACAAAGAGAGTATTTGCTAGTGTAGTTCATAAAATCACAGAAATAGCTGTCTAATTACTTATATCACCAATTAAATATTTATTATGTGCATTTTAATTATTCTCTTTTGGGACAGATACTTTAATCCTGTTCTGATCAGCATTTTATTTATTTTTTATTTACATGTCAGGTTCCATAGGACCAAATTGAGGAGCAAATCTCCAAGTTCATGGAACACGTCAGTACGTGAAATTACAACATAAAAGTAATAACAGATAAAAATAAAATATTTATGAACCCAAAAAAAGTCAATCATAAGTTTAAGTAAATGCAATCAACAATACAACAAGAAACGGCTTAATTTTTCAAGGAAACTCTGCAATTTAGATTTGAAAGCGCTTGGATTACTGCTAAGGTTTTTGAATTCGAGGGGGTTAGCTTATTCGAAACTGGATGCAGTGGTATACTGCACACCTTTCTGCACAATAGTTATGGAAGACTGAACCAAATGCAGGTTTGATTTCTGCCGAGTATTGACTGAGTGAAAGCTGCTTATTCTTGGGAGTAAGCTAATATTGTTAAAAAGAAATGACAGTAAGGAATATATATATTGAGAGGCCAATGTCAAAATACCCAGACTCGTGAACACGGGTCGACAAGAAGATCGTAAACTTACACCACTTATTGCCTGAACCGCCCGTTTCTGAACCAAAAATATCCTGTGTTCAAATAACTTACGGGTTTGTAGCAATATTTTAGAGTTACCCATAATACTAGAGAGCATATCATGAGCTGCTCCTCGTATTCCATAATGGTCCAACTTCTGGAGCAATATTTTGTGTTCAACACAATCAAACGCCTTAGTTAAATCAAAAAATATGCCTAGCGCTCGAAACCTTTTGTTTAACCCATCCACTACCTCACAGAGAAAAAAGAAGATAGCATTTTCAGTTGTTAAACGACTTCTATAGCCGAAATGTACATTTGATACAAAATCATGTGATATGTAATGATAAATTATCTTTACATACACAGCTTTTTCAATAACTTTAGCAAACACTTATGGCATAGAAATAAGTCTAAAATTGACTACATCATCCTTTTCTCCCTTTTTATAAAGTGGCTTTACTGCCAGATATTTTAATCATTCAGGAAACTGACTATTCTTAAAGGAAAAATTACAAATATGGCTAAATACTGGGATAACATGTGCAGCACAGTACTTTAGTATTCTGCTAGGCACTCCATCATATCCATTAGAGTCTTAGTGACTTTTTTATTGACTCAATCTCCCCCTTGTCTGTATCACAGAGGAGTATTTCAGACATTGATCTCGGAAAGTAGTTTCCCAAGAAAGTTATAAGATTCCCTGTAGAAACTAAATTTTTATTTAATTCACCAGCAATGCTCAGAAAATGATTGTTAAATACTGCACATATATCTGATTTATCAGTAACAGAAATATTTTTGCTATGAACTGACTTCATATTGTCGACCTTGCGCTGCTGACCAGGCACTTCCTTCTCAACTGACCATATGATTTTAATTTTATCCTTTGGATTGGCTATTCTGTTTGCATGCTACACACTTTAGCCTCCCTAATAACATTTTCAAGCACCTTACAATACTGTTTTGGTCTCATAAACTGACATACAGCCAGGAGAGCGGTGCGCTGACCACGTACCCCTCCATATCCACTTCCAGTGATGCGTGTGGGCTGAGGAAGACATAGCGGTCAGTCAGTACCATTGGACCTTTGTGGCCTGTTCAGACGGAGTTTAATTTTTAGCTTTACAATACTGTTTGTAATGGGCTACTGTAGTTGGTTGTGACTACTTGTAACATTTTGATATAATTCCTGCTTTGTTCTACATGATATCCTTATCCCACTGCTCAGTATTGTGTCCCTCCTTCTATAATTTCAACACCATTGACTTGCGAAACTATTGCTTGTCAATATTTGCTTGCACTGTGTGTAGCCTTCTGTCTAAGCTTTATCACTCCTTTCCTCATTCACATTGTCAGCAACATTAATGATGATAAAAGCGAGTTGTGATTTCCCATTATAATGACCCTGTCGGTATTCTTCCAGGCCTGCCATATTATGTTGCAGTCTCTCCTTACTTCTCCAAGAAACTTACCGTACAGCTAATGTCCATTAAATAATTCCTCCAGGGATACTATGATAACTGTTTCAAGTGAGAACATTGATTGTTAAGGGTCACCATAATTTATTCAAACACTCAGTAAACATTAACACTTTTGATAACATTCAGCATTTTTCCACATGCCACAATTCGCTACTGATCCCTTCTACACTGAAACTTAAGCAACAACTGATTGTAGCATGGACACGCTATAAAAGCATTGACAGCCACCAAGCAGTGCTGACAAATGCACTATCCAAGCTCGGCTCACTCTGTCCTGGCCGAGAGCCCAACTGCAACTAACTCGCACCGTAACAATAACTGGTCTCCAGCGAATTGTCAACAAGCAAAGAGTAGCACATACTGGTAGCCACGTGTGCAATACACTCAGTGGAGAATTTTATATATTATTAAACAGACACTACATTAAATTGGAATGTGACTGTACCTAGTTAGATGGTCAGATTGTTTCGAAGTTTGGCAGCATAACCAGTTTGCCTTTCTGAGTAATACTGTCAAAATGGTTACTGGGTATATATTCCTTTTTAGCTTGCATTCTTGTGTCTTCTTTGTGTTTAGTTCTGGTGATGACTCATGAGAGTTGAAACCACTTAACTGCAATAGATGTATATATAATGAAGATATGTACATAATGATTATGATCAGTAGATTTGTGAGTAAAATGTGTGTTTCAAATAATCAAGACTGACTTTGATACTGTCAATTTTCATTGGGCTGGAGGAATGGGTGTAATATCATAAGTCCTCCCTGGTCCCTGCCTCACTTGCACATTCCCTTAGACACACTACTGTATTCTGCCAGTGTTAATAGTGATCTGTATGTAAGAGTGTTCATGTTAGGGCTATCCACCATGTAAAAAGGCAGTATCCCTCTGTTGACAGAGGACAGTAATGCAGTGGTAACCTATATGCAGACAGCACCATGCCAATTTTTGGTACAGACTTGGTGTGTTTACCAGCAATAACCAGTGTAAAACTCACCTGAAGGTGGCTGAATTGTTGGCAGCCCAAAATATTGCGCAGGATGGCAGTATCATTGGTTTGCAGTCACAAAAGCTCATGTAATACTCATTATGCTGAGATAACTTCTCATGTAAATTTTATTGTGACATTCAGTTCTGGTTTAGATGTTGGTATATTTAAAGTGTGTAACTGTAAACAGAAGCACAAAGTTTTGCAAGTTCTTTAGTTTTTTGTAGGATCTGTGCTATTGTGGTGGTTGTGAGACAGAATGTATGTTATAAACCTGTAGTAATGGAAGAAATGATTCTTTGTAATGTGTAATCACAAATGAAACTTTAATATTAACTTGTGTATTCAAAATGGAAAAGTTAAATGATTACATGACAGAACAACATTGAAACGCATGGCCCTTTGAAACAGAGAAGTTGACCCACGTTTGTATATTTTCGAACACTTCCTTCATTGGGAGACTGGTACTGAGAACTAGCAAACTTGTAAATATAATTTACGTGTGTTGTTGGGGTGATCTAATACATAATATTAGAAAGAATGACCTCTTGTTGTGAAATAGTTCATTTCATGACCAGTTTCAACAGTAACTAGCTGTCAGCGTCCTTGGATTCTCAGAATCGCTCAGAAATATAACCGTACATCAGTCTCGTCGACATCCGCAGGTCTTCATTATTGATGTACCAGTTTTTTTTCTCCTGCACTCCTTACTGGTGCTAAGGATATTTTACTTGGCATGTTTTATGTGTTTGACAAACCAGTGTGGAACTGTATTATTAGAATTTGAGCATGTTCTCAATACATTGATAAGACTGATGTGTAGTTGCAGTTCTGGGAGATACAAGAATCTGAAGACAACAGCTAGTTACTGTTAAAACTGGTCATGAAATAAACGGTTTCACAGCAAGTGATCTTGGCTTCAAATAACATATATATAAATATAAAACCAATGTTATGGTTATAATAGAGGGAAACATTCCATGTAGGAAAAATATATCTAAAAACAAAGATGATGTGACTTACCAAATGAAAGTGCTGGCAGGTCGACAGACACACAAACAAACACAAACATACACACAAAATTCAAGCTTTCGCAACAAACTGTTGCCTCATCAGGAAAGAAGGAAGGAGAGGGAAAGACGGAAGGATGTGGGTTTTAAGGGAGAGGGTAAGGAGTCATTCCAATCCCAGGAGCGGAAAGACTTACCTTAGGGGGAAAAAAGGACGGGTATACACTCGTGCGCACACACACACACACACACACACACATTTTTTAAATATGTCTGCTTGTGTCTGTATATGTGTGGATGGATATGTGTGTGTGTGCGAGTGTATACCCGTCCTTTTTTCCCCCTAAGGTAAGCCTTTCCGCTCCCGGGATTGGAATGACTCCTTACCCTCTCCCTTAAAACCCACATCCTTTCGTCTTTCCCTCTCCTTCCTTCTTTCCTGATGAGGCAACAGTTTGTTGCGAAAGCTTGAATTTTGTGTGTATGTTTGTGTTTGTTTGTGCGTCTGTCGACCTGCCAGCACTTTCATTTGGTAAGTCACATCATCTTTGTTTTTAGATATATAAAACCAATGTGTTTCACATAGTCTTTCACGATAAAAGATTAATTGTGTTCCGACCTTACTTGAAACTACTACTTCTTTTTTCAAAGACTTCCATATCTGGCTCTTATTTGATATTATTTTTATTTGTGTTTATGCAGTCTGTCCCAGTTTGTGGGTGGGTGCCCTTCTTAAGTCTTGCCGTGTATACATATTTATGGCATTTCTTTTTAAGTACTTTAACCTATTTCACGAGAATAGCTTTGATAATGCAGCAGTAACAGCTGTAATTCTCTAAAATGTAATACTGGATTATTCAATTAGTAATTGCTAGTATCCCAAATTGAATCCCTATTTACTTTGTGGTTGTCATATTTTTAACAGGGAATGAGCAACACATAGGTATCAAAGGAATTCCAAGAGAAATTGAATATGAAAATAGCATCATGCCCTTGAAAGAATCAGTGAGAGTGAAGGTAAGAAATAGTGTGCACTTTAAATCACATGTTCCCAATTTTTTTCCTTTCTTTTTTTTATCCATAGACATTTTAAAATGTATACATTCACGTATTTATTTATACAGTTTTTCGTTACATGTAGTTAAGCATTGTGAGTTATAAGTTATTTACAATCATTTTTACTAAGAATTTCACATATAGTATAAAAACAGTGTTCCTGCAAATACAATTTAAGATTTTTTCCTAAAGCAATACATATTATCTGTTTCTTTTATTTTCTGCTGCAGTTTATTATACAGGTTTACATCTTCAAACAAGTTTAAGTCTTATGTTTATTTTTCATGTCTATGTGAAGACAGTGACTTGTTCTTGTACTATAGTTATGAAAACTGCTATTTGTACCATACCTTCCTGTATTTTTCTTGATATACACTATGGTTTGGAATATAAATTCATAAGGAACAGTTAGAATTTATAACATTTTGCAAAGTTCTCTGCAGTGGGCCGACTTACTGCTTTTCGTTGTAATTCTTACTGCTCTCTTTTGCATTTTAAATACTTTTTGTAAATTCTGATCACTGTTTCCCCAGAAAATTATACCATAACTGAACACTGAATGAACATAACTAAATTATACATTTCTCAGACATTCACCACTGCATGCGGATGCAAGGACTCTTTTAAGTGCATAACATGTCAGGGATATCTTTTTTGAGACTTTCATAGCATGTTTATTCCATTTCATTTGGCTCTCAATGTGCAACCATAAGAATTTTGTTGTAGGCACTTCATCTATGGAGATGTTATCTAGTTTTAAATTTAAGGGACTCTGTTTGCTATTCACTCTAAATCATAGTGTATGTGTTTTCTTTAGGTTGTTGGTTACTTTGTTTTCCTGTGACCATTTGTAGACATCCCTCAGCACTTCAATAGAACTTTCCAGCATTTGTGCTGGTGTCTTACTGCTGATTAATATGTTGCTGTCATCAGCAAACAATATCTTCTCTCCACGGCTGATATGTCGTGGAAATCATTTATATATATACCAGAAACAATACTGGGTCCCATACACTTCCTCGAGGACCCCAATATTGATATATTGTGGATCTGATATATTTTTTTCAATGTACTTTGATTCACTCGAGACGTGTGTGATCTCTACTGACTGTACTGTTTTCTAGATATGAATGAAACCATTTGTTAACCACTCCCCTTACTCCTAGTGCCTCTAACTTAGGCAACAGTTTCTGGTGGTTAACTGTATCAGATGCCTTAGACAGGTCTAGGAAGAGATCAGTTACATAGCTGTTCTCATGTAGTGCTTCTAAAACTGTTTTTGTGATTCGTGCTATTGCAGATTCTGTGCCTCTGCCAGGCCTGAAACCATACTGGTCATTGCAGAGGAGTTTGAATTCGCTTAGATAGCTAATAACCCTGTTCTTCATTATTGTCTATATCACTTTGGAAAAGGATGACAATAGGGCTATTGGCCTGTAGTTCACAATATTTCCTATATCACCCTTCTTGTGAACTGGTAAAATTTTTGTATGTTTCAGACAGTCAGGGAAGCAACCAGTTTCGAAGGTTTGATTTATAATTTCTGTTAGTGGAGCTTGGGTACCCCTATTCAGCGTCACATGAAAACTAGCCTTCACATAAGACACCGCACATCATGTACTGCTCCAGATATGAAATACTGCAGGACATGCTTTCACCAGCTTCATTGCTGGCTTCTTCCACATTTAATTCATAACTGACTTTTTCATCTCCTTTTTTCTTTTTTTGATCTCTGAAGGCCCTAGTGTAGTTGCTACCTCTACCCAGCTGTATTCTCTCTTGTGCTCACAAGTACGATACCCTAGTTGCTTTCAACTTTCCCATTTCCGTTGTAGAACTGCACGCCTTTTGTCTCGATTTTGAGACCCTAATGCTAAACATACTGATTTTAGAAGCAGTGGTAGTTTAAATTCTCCAGGGACCTGTTTTTTATTGGGGACTGTTGACCATGGAACACACTGAGCTGTTGAAGACATTGATGGTCGGTTTTGGTCAAATTCTAAATCGATAACGTGTGGTTTGTCCATATCTTCTCTGCTCTCTGGGTGCACTAGATGATTTATAACACAGTCATAAACGGTGAATTGTGCTCTTCATCAACCTCTTTAATACGTTCAGCATATGAGAAATAGTTTTCCTTTTGAAGGGGGTATAAATCCATTGCTTCACATCAGTTACTTGTTATTTGAGCAGTTTGGCATCTAATGTGAGCTTTGCTAAACAGTGCCATTACATGCAAAACACTGAGAACATGGATCTTGTACCTCAATCATTGTGTGATTTACTCATTGTAGTAGACTGTGAGAAGACACTTGACAGTGTTATCAAAGGGCTGAAACTAGTGTGAGCAGTGAGGTGCAGCAGAAAAATTGACGGTTTCAGTAAGTAGATCAAGTCAGTATTTTTGTGTGTAGCTATAGTGACCATCAAAACAACAATTGGAAGCCTACGCTTGTGAATTGTTACTACTGGAAAAGTAATTTTAAATTATTACAGTGTGTAGATCTTCACCAAAAAATTGTCTGTAATTTTTATAAATTTGAATTGTTACTGTCACCTAGCCAACAACAGAAAGGAAATAATAGTCCATGGAGAGTTTAATGTTAATTTTCTGGAAGATGCAGATAGGAAAAAGATACGGAAGTGTTATTAAACACTTACAACCAGAATTGTGTTGTTCCTTTTCTAGCCAGAATTGCAGAGGAAAACAGTACAGTAACTGACAACTCGCTTGTAGGTGAACACTGTGTGAGTAATATAAAAGTTTGCCCAGTTGTGAATGGCCTCCATAACAATGTTGCACAACTAGCCGTACTTGATAAATTACCGATTACTATGTAGTCATGTCATGGATAACAGAGTAATTAACAGGCAAAAGAAATGTTTGGCAGTTTTACAGGAAGCTGACTGGATGTCGGTATACAGGGTGGTCCATTGATCATGACCAGGGCAAATATCTCACGAAATAAGCGTCAAAAGAAAAAAAATACAAACAACAAAACTTTTCTAGCTTGAAGGGGGAAACCAGATAAGAGCTATGGTTGGCCCGCTAGATGGCGCTGTCATAGGTCAAACGGATATCAACTGCGTTTTTTAAAATAGGAATCCCCATTTTTTATTACATATTCATGTAGTACATAAAGAAATATGGATGTTGTAGTTGGATCACTTTTTTTCGCTTTATGATGGAGGGCTCTGTAATAGCCACAAACATATGGCTCACAATTTTAGATGAACAGTTGGTAACAGGTAGGTTTTTTAAATTAAAATACAGAATGCAGGTATGTTTGAACATTTTATTTCGGTTGTTCCAATGTGATACGTACCTTTGTGAACTTATCATTTCTAAGAACGCATGCTGTTACAGCGTGATTACTTGTAAATACCGCATTAATGCAATAAATGCTCAAAACGATGTCCGTCAACCTCAATGCATTTGGTAATACGTGTAACAACATTGCTCTTAACAGCGGGTAGTTCGCCTTCTGTAATGTTCGCACATGCATTGACAATGCGCTGATGCATGTTAGGCATTGTCGGTGGATCACAATAGCAAATATCCTTCAACTTTCCCCACAGAAAGAAATCCAGGGGCGTCAGATCTGCTGAACATGTGGGCCATGGTTCGACGACCAATCCACCTGTCATGAAATATGCTATTCAATACCGCTTCAACCACGCGCGAGCTATGTGCCGGACACCCTTCATGTTGGAAGTACATCGCCATTCTGTCATGCAGTGAAACCTCTTGTAGTAATGAAATGATAATTAAATGGACACCCTAGCTGGAAACAGGCGTTGATGTACTTCATTGGGGACATGTTGAAAATGTGTGCCCAGACCGGGACTCTTGTAGTAACTTTGGTAGAACATTACGCAGGAAATCAGCATACATTGTACCATTTAGATTGCCATCGATAAAATGGGCGCCAATTATCCTTCCTCCCATAATGCCGCACCATACATTAACCTGCCAAGGTCGATGATGTTCCACTTGTTGCAGCCATCGTGGATTTTCTGTTGCCCAATAGTGCGTATTATGCCGGTTTACGTTACTGCTGTTGGTGAGTGACACTTTGTTGCTAAATAGAACGCTTGCAAAAAATCTGTCGTCGCCTCGTAATTTCTCTTGTGCCCAGTGGCAGAACTGTACACGATGTTCAAAGTCGTCGCCATGCAATTCCTGATGCATAGAAATATGGTACAGGCGCAATCGATGTTGATGTAGCATTCTCGACACAGACGTTTTTGAGATTCCCGATTCTCGCGCAATTTGTCTGCTACTGATGTGCGGATTAGCTGTGACAGCAGCTAAAACACCTACTTGGGCATCATCATTTGTTGCAGGTCATGGTTGACGTTTCACACGTGGCTGAACGCTTCCTGTTTCCTTAAATAACATAACTATCCGGCGAACAGTCCAGACACTTGGATGATGTCATTCAGGATACCAAGCAGCATACATAGCACACGCCCGTTGGGCAATTTGATCACAATAGCCATACATCAACAGGATATCGACCTTTTCCACAATTTTAAACGGTCCATTTTAAAATGGATAATGTATCACGAAGCGAATACCGTCCGCACTGGCGGTATGTTACGTGATACCACGTACTTATCCGTTTGCGACTATTACAGCACCATCTATCACAAAGCGAAAAAAGTGGTCCAGCTAAAACATTCATATTTCTTTCTTTACGTACTACATGAATATGTGATAAAAAATGGGGGTTCCTATTTAAAAAAGCACAGTTCATATCCGTTTTACCATCTAGTGGGCCAACCATAGCACCATCTGGTTTCCCCCTTCAAGCTAGACGAGTTAGGTTCTTTGTAGTTTTTTCATTTGATGCTTATTTCGTGAGATATTTGGCCCGGTCACTATCAGTAGCCCTCCCTGTATAATGTTGAAATCCCAGCTCCAAATTTAATGTATTTATTTACAGTTTTTTGTCAGTGTTTGAAAGCTGCTTTCCTGAGAAAAGAATAAAGTACAACATTGATATGATATAAAAAAAAAGGCCTTGTATTACAAAAGGAATCAAATTATATGCTAGGAAAAAGAATTTTTGTTGACTAATAAACTGGTAACACATGAAAAGATTCAGTGAAATTATATGGACCAAGTATGAAATTAGAGATAAGTTTAAACATAAGATGTGACTCAACCACCAACTGTATGTGAAGTGCTTAATGCTAACCAAAACTCTCTGTCCAGTACAATGTGACTTAATAATCAAAGTAATCATTATGCACATATTATGAGTTAGGAAGATAGAGAGAAATGTATAAAGAAAGTAATCTCATAGTTCACAATAGAATGAAACGAATTTGTAAAGATGGCCAGCACAAATCAGACATTTCAAAATTTTTGGACATGTAGGAAAGCTGACAGATAAACATTTCACTAAAGCAGAGCAGGATCTTCTGAATAAAGCTACATAGGATCTTCTGAATAGAGCTACATAGTAGTGTGATTAATAATCTTTCGGTTAACACAAAAATAGCCTACACAAGGCACAACTCCCCATCGTAGATCAAAACAAAATTACTTTTCAATCATTTCAGAGCAAATGTAGTGTGACAGTGAAGAAAATCACATACTAGGAAATGACCAATCTACACTGTGAAATTGAAAGCATAGGTTTAAAAGCTGGCAGCCAACATGTTTGTTATGCTGACCGATGACTATCAGAATAAAATTTAAGAATTTTTTGGAAAGAACAACAACACGATCCTGTGCACAAATTTAATGCACAGAGTGGGAAAGTCCTTGAAAATGTAATTTATTCCTTACATAAAAAGAAATAAGAGATTGCTTGATTATGAAACCTAGAGCCCCATTGTTACATGCACAACCGAATGTTTGTAAAAACAAAGATGTGCTTGTTCAACCTGTTGTGCAAAAAACTCATTTATTGAATAAATTCTGTGTGTATGATGAAATGGTCATCTTTCCAAAATTATGTGAAAAACAACTCTTGTGGTTTTGTACCCAAATTATGCACCCCTCTTTTCTTCACAAATTGCTAATGTAGTACATTTTTAAAGTCCAAGGAAAGAGCAATGATTTACAAAAAAGTTACATGATCAGTAATGTTAATACAGTGCTCATTATTTTGCTAGGAGATGATCCAGGGCTTTGTTTCTTACTAACAAAGTGAAGACATGTTTTCACAATATAATGGCATGTTTTATTTCATGTTTTAACTTATAACAGTAACAATACACCATTCAGATTTTTAACACTAACTAGTACTTTTTAGAGACCGACAACACGCACAAAGGACTTGCTGTAGGCACACTTGAAACAAGGACTGATGCACATGTTGATGGTATTCACTGATAATTTGATGCATTTTCAGTTCCATATACTGTATTAAAACATGAAATTCTTACAGGTTCTGTATTGTTCAAATTACTTACTGTAATGACATTCAGTTTTTGTATTGTTAACAATTTTGTGTAAAGTTCTCTTTTTTCCACTCTTACTAAATTCAAAGGAATAAAATAATGGTAAATGTTATTTTATAAAGTTGAAAAATAGAAACTTCGGGATTCTAAAATATACCACATGTAAAGAACAGCATATATTTAACTTTTGCAAAATATTCAGTTCTTTACAAAAACAGTGTACTGTTTCGTAGTCATCAGTGTTCTGACTGGTTTGATGCCCCACCACGGATTCTTCTCCTGTGCCAGCCTTTCCATCTCAGAGTAGCACTTGCAACCTATGTCCTCAATCATTTGTTGGATGTATTCCAGTCTCTGTCTTCCTCTACAGTTTTTGCCCTTACAGCTGTATGTTTAGAACTCAATAATAGTTTCCAATTTAGTGAACAAAAAATTTCCATGAAATATTAGGAAAAGTACAGTCGGAAAAAAATGTTTGATGCCTGTGGCATTTATTATGATTTACATAAAATGATGTCTATAAGGTAACTAATTTTTACCACCAAAACCTTGTACTTTGAAAGGTGTAGATAATGTTTCAATCGGTTGTGAAATAATTTGGTAAAGTATAAAATTTTTGTAAATGCTTTAGTATAAAAGGTTAGTGGCCCTGGTAATTTGCTTCTGTACCGTGGCAAACAAATCTGCTCCAGTCCGGAATTGCTGAACCATTACACCAACAACCTAAAAACAGCTTTCGCATCCCGCAACTACCCTCCCGACCTGGTACAGAAGCAAATTACCAGAGCCACTTCCTCATCCCCTCAAACCCAGAACCTCCCACAGAAGAACCCCAAAAGTGCCCCACTTGTGACAGGATATTTTCCGGGACTGGATCAGACTCTGAATGTGGCTCTCCAGCAGGGATACGACTTCCTCAAATCCTGCCCTGAAATGAGATCCATCCTTTAAGGAATCCTCCCCACTCAACCAAGAGTGTCTTTCTGCCACCCACCTAACCTTCGTAACCTCTTAGTTCATCCCTATGAAATCCCCAAACCACCTTCCCTACCCTCTGGTTCCTACCCTTGTAACCGCCCCCGGTGTAAAACCTGTCCCATGCACCCTCCCACCACCACCTACTCCAGTCCTGTAACCCGGAAGGTGTACACGATCAAAGGCAGAGCCATCTGTGAAAGCACCCACGTGATTTACCAACTGACCTGCCTAAACTGTGAAGCTTTCTATGTGGGAATGACCAGCAACAAACTGTCCATTCGCATGAATGGACACAGACAGACAGTGTTTGTTGGTAATGAGGATCACCCTGTGGCTAAACATGCCTTGGTGCATGGCCAGCACATCTTGGCACAGTGTTACACCGTCCGGGTTATCTGGACACTTCCCACTAACACCAACCTGTCAGAACTCCGGAGATGGGAACTTGCCCTTCAGTATATCCTCTCTTCTCGTTACCCACCAGGCCTCGACCTCCGCTGATTTCAAGTTGCCGCCACTCATACCTCACCTGTCATTCAACAACATCTTTGCCTCTGTACTTCCACCTGGACTGACATCTCTGCCCAAACTCTTTGCTTTTACAAATGTCTGCTTGGTCTGTGTATGTGCGGCTGGATGTGTGTGTGTGTGTGTGTGTGTGTGTGTGTGTGTGTGTGTGTGTGTGTGTGTGTGTGTGTGTGTGCGAGCGAGTGTGCGAGTGTATACCTGTCCTTTTTTCCCCCTAAGGTAAGTCTTTCCGCTCCCGGGTTTGGAATGACTCCCTTCTTACCCTCTCCCTTAAAACCCACATATTTTCGTCTTTCCCTCTCCTTCCCTCTTTCCTGATGAAGCAACCGTTGGTTACGAAAGCTTGAATTTTGTGTGTCTATCGACATGCCAGCTCTTTTGTTTGGTAAGTCACATCACCTTTGTTTTTAGATATATAAAAACAAAGATGATGTAACTTACCAAACGAAAGCGCTGGCATGTTGATAGACACACAAACAAACACAAACATACACACAAAATTCAAGCAACCAACAGTTGCTTCATCAGGAGAGAGGGAAAGACAAAAGGATGTGGGTTTTAAGCGAGAGGGTAAGGAGTCATTCCAATCCCGGGAGCGGAAAGACTTACCTTAGGCGGAAAAAAGGACAGGTATACACTCGCGCACACACAAACTTGTCTAGGTAACTGTCCTTCCAGTAATTCACTTTAACACCATTGTGTTCCCGTTCCATAGTGATAATATAGAGTGCTTTCCCATTCTGATAATTGCTAGATAAAGGCTTTAAAAAGCTGAAAATGGTTGTGAAATGAAGGAGAAGTTTAAATAAATAACAGCCTGAGTGGGGAAAAATGCCCATTCATTCAGTGACTAATAATAATTGCATTTTATTATAATTCCAGCCTTATCCAGATTTTACAAGTTTATAACTTCTCATTTGTCGATATAAGCAGTGAAGAGTAGATTCATATAGCCTCATGGGTTTCCTTTCTTTATTTAAAAATTTTCCACTCATTTTACATGCCTGCAGAAAAATAGCATTCTGTTGTTAAAGACCCTCACAGACAATAGGCCTGTACATTTTCGGGAAGTTCCTTGAATATTTTACTGCCATAGCATATTTCATCGCCCCTGCAGATGCCAATCTTGGGGTAGATAATTCATTGCATTTTCTCTGTTTTCTTTATATGTTGATTTAGAAGAAATGCAGTGTGAATAATTGTAAAAGTCTTATTGGTACTGAATGGTTAGCACACTGGACTTGCATTCAGGACGACGACATTTCAAACCTGTGCCCGACTGTACTGATTCAAGTTTTGTGCAATTTCCACAAATCACTTCAGGCAAATGACAGGATGGTTCCTTTGAAAGGGTATGGCAGATTTCCTTCCCAAATCCGAGCTTGTGCTCCGTCTCTAATCACCTCGACGACGGAATATTAAGCACTAATCTTCTCCATATTGATACTGAAGAACATAACTACATCCCATCTGTTGTTGTCCATTGTCTCATCAGTCAGCACTTATTCATCCAAATATCACAGTGTTGCTTAGATGAGAAAAAAATAGGATACGGAGTATACAGGGTGAGTCGGGACTATAAGTATATGTTTTGAGGGGTGATAGTATTAATGATCCCGAACAAGAAACTTCATTGGGCACATGCCATATTCTGAATGGTTTCGAAGATAAAACACATTTAATTTACAGTATTGTTTATTCTCTGTATTATTCAAACATTGCCATTGTTTACAATTTACCACAGTATAGAGGAAGTTGAGATGAGCAATTTGCGGTCTATCAAGTCAGAAAACTACGTCATATTGGCATACAGAAACTACCCAAGCTACAGCATATGCGCGTCACACAAGATTTTCAATATTCTCACACTCTTCGCACAAACTTTTACTCCTGGAGAATATTAAATGTGTTCTATGCCAGAAATCATTCAGAATAGGGCATATGTCCATATGAAGTTTTTTTTGTTGAGAATCACTACTACTATCACTCCTGTAAGCATGTAACTTCCCTTCTGGTTCACCCTATGTTTATAAGATGGTGATGTGTTTGATTCATTAAAGTGCCAGGTAGGGTCATTGTGTGTGTGTGTGTGTGTGTGTGTGTGTGTGTGTGTGTGTGTGTGTGTCTGTGTCTGATTCACCTCCTGACTGACACTTCCTGTGCATGTCCTTTTTTTGTAATGTTTTTCTCACAGTTTTATGTCTATCAGTTTGCATTATATTTCAAATACTGCCATAAGTTCCTCAGTCTTATTGTACAAAATACAATCCAGGTAGTGTCTGATGACAAAGTTCTTTCAGAAGGAGGAGGAACTTTTCCAGTAAGAATCCTGGCTTTCCATTTGTTCCGTTGGTTTCCAACCTCCACTTCCCTTTTAGGTGCTACTGTTATTATTATCATTATTATTGTTGTTGGTTTTGTTAATACCTGCACATTTATATTTTACAGTGGGTGAGAGTAAAACTCAAGTACAAAATTTCAGAGAAGCCCTTTTCTCACATTTTTATTCACTTCAATATGTATTATAATTGTAAAAAAAAATTACTCATGGTCTCAAGATTTTCTTCCGTCCAGTGTAGCTGTTGTATGTGTCAGTACTACTACTACTATTGTTCTACTGAATAACATTTGTTCCATTTCAGACTCCTCCATCAGTCATAAGGCTTGATGAATACCCTTTTCCTTCTGCATTTGAGTTCACTTCTGAGGCACCTGCAGAGAAGCCTGGTGCACTTGTTAAACCTAAACCACGTGTGGACCAGAAATTAATTAACAGGTAAGTTTTGTTTGCAAGTGTTTCGGAAAAGTAAAAAGATTGTTTTAGCTTAGTAGACTTACACACACTTCAGAGCAACATTTATGTAACACAGCAACACTTTTTGATGTTGAAGGCTTTCATCTGGTGACTGTGCTAAAACAGTCTCTCAAAAACTACGAATACATGCATACCAGCCTTCATAATGTTGGCCGAGCGGTTCTAGGCGCTACAGTCTGGAACCGTGCGACCGCTACGGTCGCTCGAATCCTGCCTCAGGCACGGATGTGTGTGACGTCCTTAGGTTAGTTAGGTCTAACTAGTTCTAGGTTCTAGGGAACTGATGACCACAGCAGTTAATTCCCATAGTGCTCAGAGCCATTTTTCATAATGTTGGAAAAAATGTGCTAATCCTACTGCATAACTGCTCACTTCTGTCCATTCAGCCAGTTCCATTACAACTTTCCAACTTTTACTTGCCAAATAGTATTGAGTCCTCTTTATTTGCTGTTGCCCAGTCCAACAGTTAAGATAAAGTGAAGAAAAAAATTTCCGGGCTGGTCCATAATGTGACCTACTTCTGGTTGCCCAGTCTGATGCACTGACATTGCAGCTGGTTAGCCAGTTGGAAGGATGACTGTTACAGACAGCCACCGTAATAACATCCTGTCTCGCTATGTAAACATGGTTGGTGATGGAAACAGCTATTTGCATCCAGGTAAATGTTGGCTGGATGGAGCTGCCTGTACCAACATCACTGTGAGGTGTCCAGTGATGATGATAAACAGCTGTGGGAACTTTAGCAGTTTCACTACAGGTTTGGAGTGCCTTGTTTCTGCATTTGTATTGAACAGTACAGTCACGAGATGAACTGAACAAGAGCAGTTTCTCAATGGAAATTCAAACTGCAGTGTTTCGTTGTTAAACTGTACTGCACTTGTTTGTTCAACATAATCACATTGAACTGCTGCATTGCGTTCCTTTTCGTAACATAAAATATACTGGGTTGCTGCCTGCCAATAAGCAGCTGTACAGGGTTAGATTCATAGGTAATTAACATTTTAAGCTCCAAGTTACTCTCTCATAGATTCTACCATGCTCAAGCTATGCAGTCACTGCAGTGTTACCTGCATCAATGAAGAGTATGCCCATCACCACAGGCACCAGTTCATGTCAGTATTCTGATATATTTCTGGAAATAATTATCTGCGATTCTACTAACTGCATATTTAGCATTTCCAATCACAAGAAAAATAGTGTGGATTTAGCAGTCACTACACAGTATAAGTGTGTTTAGTTGGCATGCTGTTCACTGAAAATTATGCCATTTCCTTGTCACTGACTTGCAGTCAAGGAGGATGAAAACTTTACAGAACGTTGTTGAAATAGCCCAAAATCTTTTTCTTTCACTTGCTTACTAAGCAGGATCCAATGCCCAATGCAGAATTTCATGCTAATTGCTAGGGCACAAGGATACCCACTCCTCCTGCTGCACAACTTAATCACAATGGTAGTTTACCTTTATCTGTGGACAGACAAAACCCTTTGTGGTTTGCTGAGATTACATTCAGTTTGTGTCAGAGGAGTACAGTAAACCATGAAAAACATGGCCATGTTATACTATCGATCTGTTCATATATGTTGTAAAAACTCTAACCATATTCTGCGTTAGAAAACAGTGAAAAAGTGTAAAATTTCAAAGTCAGAAGCATATCCTCGGTAGAAGCTGACAAAGCTTTGATCTTGCAGGGTGCAACACAGTGCAACATGCAGTCATACAGTTAAGAATTCAGTAGTCCAGTGGGCAAGGCCACAAATAAGCTGCTAAGCCAGAGAGCGAGAAGATCAAAACAAATTGCAAAACGATTTAGAAAACATATCTGAATGGTGCAAAAATTGGCAGTTGACCCTAAATAACGAAAAGTGTGAGGTAATCCATCTGTGCTAAAAGGAATTTGTTAAACTTCAGTTACACGATGAATCAGTCTAATCTAAAAGCTGTAAATTCAACCAAATAGCCAGGTATTACAATTATGAACAACTTAAATTGGAAGGAACACACAGAAATGTTGTGGGGAAGGCTAACTAAAGATTGCGTTTCATTGGCAGACACTTAGAAAATGTAACAGATCAACAAAGGAGACTGCCTACACTATGCTTGTCCGTCCTCTTAGAATACTACTGCATGGTGTGGGATCCTTACCAGATAGGACTGACGGAGTACATTGAAAAAGTTCAAAGAAGGGCTGCACCTTTTGTATTATCGCGAAATATGGGAAAGAGTGTCACAGAAATGATACAGGATTTGGGCTGGACATCATGAAAAGAAAGGCATTTTTCGTTGTGACGGAATCTTCTCACAAAATTCCAATCACCAACTTTCTCTTCCAAATGTTGACACAGGCCTACGTAGGGAGAAACGATCACCACGATAAAATAAGGGAAATCTGAGCTCGTATGGAAAGATATAGGTGTTTGTTCCTTCCGCATGTCATACAAGATTGGAATAATAGAGAATTGTGAAGGTGGTTCAATGAACCCTCTGCCAGACACTTAAATGTGATTTACAGATTATCCATGTAGATGTGCCTGTCTCATATCAGGTGACTGGGTAACGCATAATTGCCAGTCCAGGATCGACAGGTACCTCCTGGTACAGGCCAAGCCAAGAGGGGATGGGTGATTGCCTGAGCTGCGACCTTCCAAAATTGCCAATTGGTCCCTCTGTCAAGTGTTCGAGAGGTGTGATCTGAGATGTGAACAATCACCTAAGGAGGGTACATTCCGCTCTGAGGGAGGAACCCCCTTTGGAAGCAGAGCGTGCCATCGGAGATGCTGGCAACTATAGCGGATTTTCTCTCAGTGAGCCAATCTTCTTCTCCATGGTCAGTGTCTACTAACGGAATGAGGCTCAAGATTCACAGACCCTCCCTGCTGCACCAAGGTTCCTCGTGGTTTCACTTACTGGAGACGGTCAGTCCTTTGCTACAGGAAATCAGTTTATTATTCAGAAAGGTGTTGATGCAATTGCTGGCCCTGTGAAATCCTTCTCTCATTTACACAATGGCACTTTGCTTTTGGAGACTACTTCTGATTCCCAAGCGCGACAACTGCTTGCAGCTTCGCTTCTCCTCAGCTATCCTATTGGTGTCAAGGACCATCGAACACAGAATTCTTCCCGTGGTGTTATTTGCACTAGGCTGCTCGAAGGTCTGACCGAGGCAGAAATCCAAATGTACCTCCCTGATAGGGGCATCATTACAGTTCATCGGGTGATGAAAAAGGTAGATGCATCCTTAGTGTCCACACGCTCTCTTTTTCTCAATTTTGGTAGAGTGGTGCTGACATAAAAGAACAAAGCAGGCTATCAAGTGATCACAGTCTGACCATACATTCCATACCTGATGTCCTGCTACCAGTGTCTTCATTACATCCCCACTCAGCCAAATGTGTAACTTGTGATAGGGATGCTCACAAAGGTGGTTGTCCACCTCCATTTTCTCCACTGCATCAATTGCAGTGGTGATGGTGCAACCTCCTCTTGAGATTGTCTCAGGCATATGCTTTCCATGTTTTTAATGATCATGCTATGATGGCAAACTGCATTTGTTATAAACAGTTGCATACACAGTGTCGTAGCATTATTTGGAATAGCAAGAAAGCTAGCTGGATTTCATTTACTAGTTCTTTTAACAGTTCCACTCACTCTGCCATCGTGTGGGCCAACTTCTGACAACTCTCTAGGGCAAAGATCCAGTCCCCAATGTCTGGCTTGACCTTAGCAGATGATGTGATAGTGGACCCTATTGCTATCTCCAACTCCGTGGACCACTATTTTATGGAGATTTGGACCTCCACCCACCATACCCTGCCTTCCTCCATCGGAAACAAGTGGAGGCGGCTCTAGCAATACCCTTCTCTTCTCAGAGTCGAGAGTGCTACAGTGCTGCCTTCACTATGAGGGAGCTCGTTCATGTTATCACTTCATCCCAATCTTCCGTCTCAGGGTCACAAGATGTTCACATTCAGATTTTGCGAACCTTCTCTTGTGAGCAAGCACTTTCTCCTTCATACGTACAATCGCATCTGGGCAGAGGGCACATTTCCTAGATGTTGGTGTGAAGCCACTGTCATACCCATACCTAAGCCCAGTAAGGACAAACACTTTTCTTCTAGTTACCACCCCATTACCCTCACTAACTATGTTTGCAAGGTGATGGAAAGTATGATTCATGTCTTGTTGGCCCAAGTCTCGCATTTTATTAACCACTGCACATTGTGGATTTTGAGTGCACCCTTCTGCAGTTGGCCATCTTGTCACTTTGTCAATCCACGTGGTGAATGTTTTTCTGCGGAAATGCCAGATTGTGGCCATGTTTTTAGATTTAGAGAAAGCCTGCGACACCTGCTGGAGGACTGGTATCATCTGTACTCTCTACATGTGGGGCTTTCGAGGCCGTGTGCCCCATTTCATTCAGAAATTTTTAAAAGACCAAATTTTCAAGGTGTGTGTGGTTTCTGCGTTGTTGGACACCTTTATCCAGGAAAACGGGGTGCCTTAGGGTTCCATCATGAGCATTGTCCTCTTTGGTATTGCCATTATCCCTATTATTGCCTGTCTCCCATCAGTTATCTCCGGCTCCTTTTTGTTGACAGATTTTGCCATGTGTTGCAGTTCTCCACAGACCTGTCTACTTGAGCGACATCAGCAGCCTTGTTTCGATTGTCTTTACTCATGGAGCATCGAAAATGGCTTTCCCTTTTCCACTGACAAAATCCTTTGTATGAATTTCTGACGGTGCAGTTGGTTTCTTCCACTGTCTTTACATCTTGGGCCTGTTGCTCTTCCAATCATTGAATCTACGAAATTCCTGAGGCTAATACTTGATAGGAAACCTTCTTGGTCCTCCCACGTCTTACCTGGCCACCTGCTGTTTGCAGTCCCTCAATGTCCTATGCGACCTCAGCGGTACTTTCTGGGGAGCGGATCGGACCATCCTCTCCATTTGTAACAGTCCCTTGTCTCTTTGCAACTGGACTATGGGTGTTATGTTTATGCATCTTCACGTCCATCCATCTTACCCTCTCTCAATACAATCCACCATCATGGCATCCATTTGGTCACTGGCTCCTGTTAAACTAGCCCGGTTGAGTGCCTGTATGCAGTCACTGCCGAACTACTGCTGTCGTACCGCCATGATTTATCTCCTCAGCAGATATGTATGCTGTTTGTCTACAATGCCTGGCCACCTATTCTGTGCCTCCTTCTTCAATGACTCCTTTGATCACCAGTATGGGGTGCATGCCTCTTCTGTTACCTCCTGGAGTATGTTTTTGGCTATTGCTCCAGCAGCTTAACTGCATGCTACCTGCCATTTTCCGAATGGGTGTGAAACCCTTCACCACCTTGGCTTCATGCAGCGGCCCATATTCACCTTTGAATTCATTCGCTTCCTGAGGACACTACTCCAACCTCGCTCTGTCACCGTAAGTTTCTCGAGCTTTGCATGGAACTTCGCGATAATACCTTTGGACTGACTGGTGTTGAGTGTGCCTTCATTATTAGTACTGACAGATTTTTGATATCTGCTTCCGGAACACTGCCCAGTATTCACAGTGGAATTCTTCGCCCTGTATCAGGCCACACAGTACATCCGGCGACACAGGCTTTTCAATTGTTTTATCTGTTCATACACTCTCAGTGCCCTGCAGAGCCTGTGCGCGCTGTACACCGTCCATCTCTTAGTGCAACGGGTCCAGGAAAGCTTTCATTTGCTCAGTCTTGATGGAGCTACTGCCATATTTATATGGGTCACTGGTCACGTCGGTCTGACGGGAAATGAGGCTGCTGACACTGCTGCGAAGGCTGTAGTCCTCGTTCCTTGACTTGCTAGTTCTTACATTCCCTCTGATCTCATGTGTTGCCATCTGTCAGTAGATGTTGTCACTTTGGCATCCTCACTGGTCTTCCTTTCATGCAAACAAACTCCAGGGATTTAAACCTCTCCCCACCTCCTCCCAACTCTGTTGCTGCGAGGAAATCATTTTATATACGTTGTGTATTGGGCACAGCCTTTTTACCCATGGCCATTTAAGTGGTGATCCTCCACCACTTTGTGCTCATTGCCCTCACCGTTTGACAGTTTGCCATTTCATGACAGAATGCCCTTTTTTTAACCACTTACATTCTCATTTATGTTTGCTTTGTGAATTATCAGGAGTTTTAGCAACGAAGCGCAGGCTGTCGACCATTTTACTTTCCATATGTTGTATCAATATGGCGAAGGAGATTTAATCTTTAGTTCAGGACCTCCGTTGTCTCTGTGGCATGGACCTTTCTCCAAGACCCTGTTTTTAGCTATCTTTCCTTCCATTGATTTGGCTTAATGTGTAGCTGGTTTTAACTTCTTTTTCATCTTCATGTTCCACAGTTTTGACACTGGCACTTATGACCCTAGTTATTTTTGCACCCTAAAACAAAGCAAACAGTTCAATAAGGGTTCAATACACTTCATTTTAATAATACAAAGGCATCATTTAGGATCACTAACTAAAAATGGTGGTGCCAGAAATAAGTAGCAAAAAGCACTGTGCATGTCTGATGAAATACTTACCCTTTACATATCAAAGTAATATACCTTCAGAAAATATTGAGTGGATGCCTGTCATTCCTTTGAGAAACATGAAGGTTTTGTGTATCTGTTGTGTCCCAAGAAATAAATATTACGACGTGTTCAAACTCATGAGGCACCTAAAACAATAAAGATAGTTTCAGAATTTTGCCCCGTCTTGAATAAATTTTGGTGAAGGCCAATGTTTGCAAGGTACTTTTGTTTACACTTAACAAAAATTCTGATTAGTTACAGTTCCTTTGTTACTGATCTACCTGCATAATTGATTTAATACTAATACACTAAACTAATTTATGTTAGATCTACAACCTGTAAAAAATTACCAGTAAACCTAGGGTAAGTAGGTCTGAGACGAGGGTGCCACCAGAAGCATTGAAACTGCGATAATTGCATAATCTTATGCTATGGAAAATGTCACTGCTGTGGGATTCAGTGTGAACTTAGGTATTAAAATGTGCATTTAGATGGTTGTAGGTTTATAGCTAACATTAATTCCCAGGAAAATGCTTGGCCATAGCTTTTAAGGGTCTGTAGCTAGATTTATACAGTCGATTGGAGCAAACCACCTCTAGTGCAGTTTTTTGTACCCTAGATAATTATGAATAATTGTTAGAGGTGCATGAACATTGTTGCAGCACATGTACCATACAGCACATCAGTTTGTTAATAAGGAGAAAAATATGTGAATAATCAAATGTTACGTTTACTTTATGAACATAACAACAACCACTACCACTACTATTACTCCATTGTGCTGTATAGTGCAAAATATTGTTCATTGTTCTCATTACAATTATCTGCTAAGATAGTGTGTTCAGTTGCAATCCGTCATGTAAAAATGATAAAAATATCCATATGATTTTTAAAAAAATTCATTCAGTTTTTAAAAACTTACAAAATAGTAATTTTTTGCCGAGTGTAAACTTTTTGAAACAATTACTTCCTGAAGGAAGGCAAAACAAAATACATTTAGGATACCTCACAGTTGTTCTCTCTACCTCTCTCCATGTCTTCCTCATTTTTGTTGATAGAATTGTAATTGGGAATGGTTAACAATATATTAGAAGGAAATCTGGTAGCCTTTTTTTATTTATGCATCTGCATATTGAAATCTTATTGGAAAAAGTCCCGTAGAACTCTTTAAGGAATCATTCACTTAGCTTTTCTCTCACATAAAGTCATAGGCGCTCGCGTCAGGTCAATTTGACCTGAGAGTCTTTTCTTCTGTACCTAGTCTTTGGCATGGTGAGAAACAGAGGTAGCCAGTCCCACGTAAATTCCATTGTTATATGATTGTGTCTTGAGGTCTGCTGAATACCATTGTCACTGTCATTGTTTTTTTGTGCGTGTTTTGACCCGACTGGACTATCTGTGTCGCTCCAGTGTTCAGTGAAGTAACCCAACACGACCACTTGTGCTGTTCAGTATTTCAGAGAAGCGACCAGACATGAGCGCTTATGCATGATCACTATCATAGTCTTTGATGTGCATCAACTCAGAAGTAAATTTGTTACTTCTTTTCAGGTCAGTTACATGTTTTAGGAAGTGTTCATTGAATACATGGAAGTTTCAATGTTGTTTCTCACGTCATTTCAGAAAATGTCCAAGTTTCTCATAGATGAGGAAATTGTCAGAGCTGTTATGAACTGATGATTAACAGTCACTATCTGATGGTAGTTCAGAAGATAGAAAGGACGTCATCGAAATAAATTGGCATGATACAGATTCAGATGTAGTTGCCTCTTCAAGTGACAAATCTTTGAATTCATTGCTAGCAATTATTTCAGTATGAATAAAGATGGGCAGACTTAATGGCATATGAAACCAGTTAGTCACAGGGGAAGACACAAAATCCAAGCCAGCTGCTTTAGTGCTAGCTACAGCGGTGAAGACTCCAGCAGAAATCATCTCTCTTTAATTTCATGATAAATTGATGGATGACATTATTATGAACACTAACATGTATATAATGAACATTTGTAGGTAGTTTGATGGATCTTGTGACGCACAAGATAGTCACTGTGTGGAGATGAGTGTCTTTCTAGGTCTCCTGCTACATGCAGCTTCTCATCTCCATTTGAAATACATGTGGGATACGGGTGGACAGTTACTATGCCATATAGAAGATTCCTGTTTGTACTTTGCTGTATTTTCTTAGATGGCAAAAGAATTAGAGATGAGAGGAAAGAGACTAGACAGGTTAGCTGCTGTGCGTGAACTTACCGCACCATTGGAAGGTAAATATTTGGAGTTACACACGCCTGAAGAATTCGTGACGATCGACAGGCAACTAATTCCATTTCGTGGACGATATTCCTTCTGACAAAATCTGCCAGAAGAGCCAAAGAAATGCGGCCTAAAGCTTTTTTACATTAGTGGACTCGAGAGTATTTTGTCAAAATGGCCTTTGAAATACATGTAGGCACAAAGCCAGATGGTACTTTCAACAAACCAAACAATTCTTCAAAAATAGTTCAAAGTTTTATTATTCCTTAAGAAGGTACTGGCAGAAATATAACTACTGGCAACTGGTACACTAGCTTGCCACTTGCAAGAATTCTATTGAAAAAAAGGTTGACATTAGTAGGAGTATTATGAGAGAACAAACCAGGTCTTTCCCTACAATTTTTGCCCAATAAACAAAGAACTGTAGCTTCACACCTGTGCAGTTTTACAAAAAAATGTAGCAATGATGTCATATGTTCCAACCATATTGCTATCTGTTGTACTCCTCTCTATGATCCATTATGATGGAAAAATCAATTAAGATAGAGGCCTTTAGAAAAAAACTGGAAGTTATAATGTTTTATAATTATACGAAAGGTGGAGTAGGCATTTGTCATCAGTTATGTTGTAATTACAGTGGTGGAAGAACAAGAAAAAGATGGCTATTAGTAGTGTTTTTGTATTTGGTAAACATACCAGCTCAGAATTCACACATCCTGTACATATTGAGTCCTGGCAATAAAGTTACAAGCAGTGAATTTCTGAAGAATGTGCCTGAGGACTTATTAGTGGACTATATTGTCCAAACGATGAACAGTTTGTATAAACATCAGATTCTATGACAAAAAATGAAGCTTTACCTAGCAGAGAGGAATTGGTACCAGCACACAAAGATGTGAACAAGAAGACCAGCTGCCACTACCTAACAAGAGGAGGTGTCACTAGTGCCCAAGTGCAAATGAAAGTAAGCATTCCACAGTGTCTGCAATTTGTTCCAAACATGGATGTAAAAAGCATACTAAAGTGATAACCATACCGTATAAAGATGACAAAGAATGAACATTTTATTCCAGGTAATGTAAAGTATCATATCTCTATCTTAAAAGGTTACTAAAACTACATGAAAATAAAAGATGATCAAAATATCACTGAAATCATCATCATCATCATTTTAAAATGGCATAAAATGTTAAATAATTATCACATGGTATGATAGAGTATTGTGTGCTCATAGACCCTATGCAACTACTTAAGGGTTAAAAAAAATCTGTGCATATAAGTTAAAATTTGTGACAAGGATCCTCTCGCCAGGAGGATCACCTTTTAACTTAGGGCTTGTTTGATCAAATGGATGCAGATAACACCTTCATGTCCTGACAGTAAGTCGTTTTACACAGTTGTATATTTTTTCCTTCTAGCATAGCTGATGCTTGTAGTTGACACAACCATTTCTGTGTGTTTTTATCACCATTTTGTTGTCTGTCTTTTAAGCCTATAAGGTTTCTAGGGTGGTCAGTAATACCAGATGGAGGTTAGTCATCTGCCTCACCAGATTCAGGCACCTTGACAGTCTACAGTATTACACAGATGAACTGCCGTATTGCTGACAAATTGATTTTGCAGGACCTGTGAGGATTTCACTTGCACCATGTACCACTATAGTGGTTGAACATCACCGTGGTATTTATAACACCTCTACCCTAAAGGCTGTGACAGTGTAACCAGGGCAACAGCCAAACAGTCCATGTTGGATGTGTACGTCACACCTACATTACAGGATGCTATTTGCTCACCTTGTGTCTCCCGAAGTTGCTGTCCCTCTCGCTGAAGATCAGGCATGGTTGAGGTACTGTTTATGATTTGGCAGTGAAACAGTCCTGGGAAAAATGCAAATCTGCTTTCCAGTAAAGAACATGTAAATTCTTTTTAAGGAGTGTCATTAATTTATTCAGCTTTGAAATCTTTACCACAACACTGTTCAAAATACAGTCATGAAATATTATGCAGTATTCCTTAGGATTGACTGCTATGTAAGTCATGAGCTTAAAACTCATTAAATATGACAGAGGTCACATTTAAATGTTACTGAATCAATAATGATGTTGCATAATAACCAATCTGTGGGGTGAACACACTTCTGCTCAAAATACTATCTATAACAACACACAACCTTGCACTGATGATTGCTCACAGTGGTGGACGTCACTGAAATCAATGTTGGCTGCAGTGGAGTTTCTGTTTCTTAGCTTTTGAGCAATCGGCAGCTGCTACCATATAAGACCATGCTATGATCAACCATTGGAAATGCCGTGTGGCTAGGGCCACTCATCAGGTAGACCGTTCGCCTGGTGCAAGTCTTTGACTTGACGCCACTTCAGTGACTTTCGTGTCGATGGGAATGAATTGATGATGATAAGGACAACACAACACCCAGTCCCTGAGCGGAGAAAAATCCGACCCAGCCAGGAATTGAACACAGGCCGTTAGGTATGACATTCTGTCGCGCTGACCACTCAGCTACCATGGGCGGACATCAAGCAATGAAAAGTTGAGATGCTGGTTCCGAGTGAATAGTCGTGCCTTCACTCATGACCACAATGTAATAGCCAATGTGCTACCCAAGAGTAGGGCTTGACACACATTACACAACATTATAGCCCACCCTGGACCAATTTGCGATGAATATTAATTGCTCTTATGCTTTCTAAATATGCCCATAATGAAATGAAATGCACCGCTTTTCTTTCGGATTTCCTAGATCATCTATTAATCTTGCTATTAATTGCTATCCAAATTGCTGAGCAAGACAACATATTTAGGTCTTGTAACCTACTTCCTTAGTGGGTGGATTAAATTTCCACCAGATTTTTCCAGTGACTGTTAGACTGGCATCTGCCTTCCCTTCCCCCCCCCCCCTCCCTCCCCCCCCCCTCTCCCCGCCCATTCACATCATCATCATGTGCAAAGAGTGTTGTGGAGCTTCCAAAGTTATCCACCACCTTATTTATGTATATTGTGAACTGTAATGTATAACACTCCATGTGATATACCTCAAGTTAAATTTACATCTGATGATTGCTCCCTTTTTAAGAATGACATGGTAAGTTCTGTTGACTAACAACTACTGAATCCAGTGTTGCAAGCCAGTTTGGAGAATTCCAAGGAAAGGAATTGTGCTCAACCATTACTATGTTGAACAGTTATTCTGTTTAAGCTACTAGTCGCAGACAGTTTTGGATGTGAACATGAGCCTTATTAACATCCCAGCATATCACTTACAAAACTACCATATAATATTAATGGAATTCGAGTTGTAATGTTGGATGCAACAGGAATTATCATAATTTTCTGAAGGCACAAAATTGTAGGTGCTGTACGGCATGTGGAACGTGACATAGAAGATGTAAGAATTGTTGCTACATATCACTTTTTTTCATTACTGTACTAGAACACTTTTGTTTATCATTAAACTTAAAATTTAGTGGTTCCTGAGAGACCTTTAGTTACTTAATACCAGGCATACGTTAAATCTTGAGACAGTGAATAAAATGAAAGCTGTGGGACTCTAGTGATAATAATATTCTGTAAAGTAGAATTTGAAACTACGTGACACATTAAAACTGTGTTCCATGCAAGACGTAGACCTGATACCATTGGCTCTAGTAGGCAGGTATTCTATCGACTGAGCTATCCAGTCGCAACTTGTGACTTGCCCCCGCAGTATTATTTCTGCCTGTACCTTTTCTCCTGCCTTCCAGTTTTCACAGAAGTTCTCCTGCCTGTCTTGCTGATGGTGGAAAAGGCATTTCTTTGCATTTTTTTCTGCTTTCAGGAATGATAGTCCTGCAAGGTATGTAAGAGAACTGTGAAATTTAGAATGTAGAAGAAGAGTTACTGGCAGAAGCAAAGCCGTGAACACAGTTCGTGAGTCGCGTTTGGATAGTTCAGTCAGTACAATACCTGCTTGTGAAAGGCAAAGGTCCTAGACAGAGTCCTGGTCTGGCACACAGTTTTAACATGCCACGATATTTCAGTTCAGCATACACTCTGCTGCAGAGTGAAAATTCATTCTTGAGAAGTAGTATTTAATTATGAATTTTGGCTTGTGTTACACAATAAGGAAAAATGACTTGCTTCATAGTCAGATGAGTAAATTGCTTAAACCATTTCATATTTTTTCTTTATTTCATCAGACTGGTAAAATGAGTAGACGTGATATCACATGCACAAACCTTTTAAGTACGGTTCAGAGGAAGGTTATCCTAGTACGCTTTTTTTCAAAAAAGCCACTGCCAGTTTTCTTTCTAGTTTGAAATTATACTCTGCATGTAATCACCTTCTTGGCAGATAAATAAAAACTAATCTGGGTAATGTAGTTACCAAAGGAGTGAATCTTACTACTGACAAATTTGTAATCCAATATGCAGAATTCACAGTTGTAATGAATACAGGTAGCATTTTGTTAGTAAGTGGATGACATAGCCTAGTTTAAATTATTTTAATGACTTAAAAGTTATTTATTCCAAAATATTTTGATTGTTAACTGATAATTTATTGGAGATAAAAAGTATCCTACTGCATTAAAGTTTGTATTTAAATACAAATACTGAAAAATATGCACAAATAAAATAATTTCCAGGGAGGCCACACCACCAATAGGACCAGCAGAAGGTCTTTCTTACAATGAAGAAATCACCCACTTAAGACGACAAATGGCTAAATTAAATCGTCGTGTCATGGCCATAGAGTTGGATAATATTAAAAGGCAGCAGCGTGAAAAAATTATTTTGGCTTGTGGACTCGCATACATTGTTTTGAAAACATTAATATGGCTAAATCGCTCACAGTAGTAATCTGTAAATAATCTGTTAAAGAATGAAACTGTTCTTGTTAATAAGCTATGTAAATCCAAAGGTGCATTACTTGTAAGGTGGTGTGAATATAGTGTGCTAATGTATCACCAAATAAATATCCATGAGGCTTGTGACAGTTTATGCAAATTAAGGCTGTAATAAAATAGTATTAATTTTTGTAAGCCGTGTTGGTTTCTGTGATTCTGAATAATGACACTAAGCACCTGTGATCAGACTGACTTTGACTCCAAACATTGTCTGCTTATTAATCTGGAAATATAGCTTTTATATTTTTGTGCATTTTAGTTTGCAGTAGTTTTGTTCTTAGAGTTTGAACATTAATGATAAATTTGTGTACTTAGCCTTTCCATGACAAAGCTGAGCTCAGTTGGCTTGGAAAAACACCTTTATGCTTACAAAGAAACACTATTTGTGGATTTCTACATCTGAATACATTGGGCCAAGCCAAAACAGTAGCTCCACAAATAATTATAATGTTTTCTGATATAAAATGTTTTCATTCCATTGTGTATCAGAAATGTGTGTAAATCTTTGTAAATATGAAGTCAATGTCAGTGACAATTGTTGAAAAATAAACTTTTTTATATATTCTAATGCAACATGGCAACTTTTCCTTGCAGAATTTCGTTAATCAAATAATTAAAGAATTTTAAAATTGCCATTGGTCAGTTTAGACTATTAAGTATGGCTGTATTGATGACACCATAAACAGTGACAGTTGTGAAAATACTTCACTTAATATTGTGTGTTGTAGTATTAGATACAGATATCTTTATTACACCATCCACTTTTGTGTGTTTGACCATTAAAAGAATGTGTGAACTATTAATTAGCTTTTAACTTTCCTGTTATGTTCGCAAAACTAATTCATCCTTTCACTGGGTTTCACATACACTGAAGGGACAAAGGAACTGTTATCGGCATGCATATTCAACTACAGAGATATGTAAACAGGCAGAATACGGCACTGCGGTTGACAATGCCTATATAAGACAACAAGTGTCTGACACAGTTGTTGGATCGGTTACTGCTGCTACAATGAAAGATGACCAAGATTTAAATGACTTTGAACATGTTGCTATAGTCAGCACATGAGCAATGGGACGCAGGATCTCCAAGGTAACGATGAAGTGGGGAATTTCCCGTACGACCATTTCACGAGTGTACTGTGAGTATCAGGAATCCGGTAAAACATCAAATCTCCAACATCACTGTGACAGGAAAAAGATCCTGCAAGAATGGGACCAACAACATCTGAAGAGAATCATTCAATGTGACAGAACTGCAACCCCGCAAATTGCTACAGATTTCAATGCTGGGCCATCAGCAAGTGTCGGTGTGCAAACCATTCAATGAAACATCATTGATATGGGCTTTCAGAGCTGAAGGCCCATTCGTGTACCCTTGATGACTGCACATCACAAAGCTTTGCACCTCGCCTGGACCCATCAACATCAACATTGAACTGTTGATGACTGGAAACATGTTGCCTGGTTGGACGAGTCTCATTTCAGATTTTATCGAGTGGATGGATGTGTACGGGTATGGACACAACCACATGAATCCATGGACCCTGCATGTCAGCAGTGGATTGTTCAAGCAGGTGGAGGCCCTGGAATGGTGTGGGGCTTGTGCAGTTGGAGTGATATGGGATCCATGATACATCTAGATATGACTCTTGACAGTGAGACATATGTAAGCATCTTGTCTGATCACTTGCATCCATTCATGTCCATTGTGCATTCCAAAGGACTTGGGCAATTCCAGCAGGACAATGCAACATCCCACACATCCATAATCACAACCAAGTGGCTCCAGGAACACTCTCCTGAGTTTAAACACTTCTGGCCACCAAACTCCCCAGACATCAACATTACTGAGCATAACTGGGATGCCTTGCAGCATGCTGTTCAGAAGAGATCTCAACTCCCTTGTACTCTTACGGATTTATGGACAGCCCTGCAGGATTCATGGGTTAGTTCCCTCCAGCACTACTTCAGACAGTAATCAAAGTCTATGCCACATCGTGTTGCGGCACTTCTGCGTGCTCACGGGGGGTCCTACACAATATTTGGCAGGTGTACCAGTTTCTTAGGTTCTTCAGTCTAATTACTTTGTGTTCTCAAATGAAATATGCATAAATCATTCTAAAGTTTGGCTCCTTTCTTTCAATTATTTGTACTTGAACATAAGAGTGTTGATTTCATGACTGTATTTTTTTAGTGTTGTTACCAATTGATCTACAGCACCTTCCATAACATTATGTTGGGTGTCGGCTAGCCATTGTACCTTGGTTTATCGAGTTCCTTTTATGATGGTGAATCTTAAGTCTTCTGTTTTTGCTGTATGTTCTTAAAGATTGCAGACATGTCCTATGCAATTAAACAAAATAATCCAGTAAGAAAATAAAATTCTTCTGAGCCTTAAAGTGTCAATATACTGTCATGGACACTGGCTCCAAAGATTTTCCTCAGTATCTATTGTTCCATTTTCTTGATGGCATTTGCTTTTAAAGTTAATGATGTTTCTACATCTACATCTATACTCCGCGAGCCACCTTACGGTGTGTGGCGGAGGGTACTTATTGTACCACTATCTGATCCCCCTTCCCTGTTCCATTCACGAATTGTGCGTGGAAAGAACGACTGCTTGTAAGTCTCCGTATTTGCTCTAATTTCTCGGATCTTTTCGTTGTGATCATTACGCGTGATATATGTGGGCGGTAGTAATATGTTGCCCATCTCTTCCCGGAATGTGCTCTCTCGTAATTTCGATAATAAACCTCTCCGTATTGCGTAACGCCTTTCTTGAAGTGTCCGCCACTGGAGCTTGTTCAGCATCTCCGTGACGCTCTCGCGCTGACTAAATGTCCCCATGACGAATCGCGCTGCTTTTCGCTGGATCATGTCTATCTCTTCTATTAATCCAACCTGGTAAGGGTCCCATACTGATGAGCAATACTCAAGAATCGGACGAACAAGCGTTTTGTAAGCTACTTCTTTCGTCGATGAGTCACATTTTCTTAGAATTCTTCCTATGAATCTCAACCTGGCGCCTGCTTTTCCCACTATTTGTTGTATGTGATCATTCCACTTCAGATCGCTCCGGATAGTAACTCCTAAGTATTTTACGGTCGTTACCGCTTCCAATGATTTACCACCTATGGCATAATCGTACTGGAATGGATTTCTGCCCCTATGTATGCGCATTATATTACATTTATCTACGTTTAGGGAAAGCTGCCAGCTGTCGCACCATGCATTAATCCTCTGCAGGTCCTCCTGGAGTACGTACGAGTCTTCTGATGTTGCTACTTTCTTGTAGACAACCGTGTCATCTGCAAATAGCCTCACGGAGCTACCGATGTTGTCAACTAAGTCATTTATGTATATTGTAAACAATAAAGGTCCTATCACGCTTCCCTGCGGTACTCCCGAAATTACCTCTACATCTGCAGATTTTGAACCGTTAAGAATGACATGTTGTGTTCTTTCTTCTAGGAAATCCTGAATCCAATCACAAACCTGGTCCGATATTCCGTAAGCTCGTATTTTTTTCACTAAACGTAAGTGCGGAACCGTATCAAATGCCTTCCTGAAGTCCAGGAATACGGCATCAATCTGCTCGCCAGTGTCTACGGCACTGTGAATTTCTTGGGCAAATAGGGCGAGCTGAGTTTCACATGATCTCTGTTTGCGGAATCCATGTTGGTTATGATGAAGGAGATTTGTATTATCTAAGAACGTCATAATACGAGAACACAAAACATGTTCCATTATTCTACAACAGATTGACGTAAGCGAAATAGGCCTATAATTATTCGCATCTGATTTATGACCCTTCTTGAAAATGGGAACGACCTGCGCTTTCTTCCAGTCGCTAGGTACTTTACGTTCTTCCAGCGATCTACGATAAATTGCTGATAGAAAGGGGGCAAGTTCTTTAGCATAATCACTGTAGAATCTTAAGGGTATCTCGTCTGGTCCGGATGCTTTTCCGCTACTAAGTGATAGCAGTTGTTTTTCAATTCCGATATCGTTTATTTCAATATTTTCCATTTTGGCGTCCGTGCGACGGCTGAAGTCAGGGACCGTGTTACGATTTTCCGCAGTGAAACAGTTTCGGAACACTGAATTCAGTATTTCTGCCTTTCTTCGGTCGTCCTCTGCGTAGTACTTCCAGGAGAATGTCCAACTGACAGTGGTGAATGTTTGCCTTTTGTGTATATTCCAGATGATTGTGTAGGCATTACACAGTTCTTCTTGTGTGTTTCTTATTGATAACTTCGATGTTTCCCGTGTTCCCAATAATTTTACCTAAATAGTTGAAGCGTTTCGTCTATATTATGATGCCACTACTCATCATAAGTGACTCCAGCTTTGAGTTCATGTACTGTGTAACAGGTCTGTAGGCCACTTTTGATAATGATCTCATGAGGCTTCTATAGGATGTGTCTTGGTTCAGTGGAGTCTAGGAAATTTTTGCTATGTCATCAGTAAAGACAAAGAATGTGATGTTAATTTGTTTACTTTGTGTTCCTATATTTATTTCAGGTAATTTCTTCTACCTTTTTTTATTATCTCATACCAGACTATTGATCCAAAACCCTCAGGTCTGATCTCTAGTCACTCTGGGGATTATCTGTCACTTATCACTTCTTTCACGTTTGGCAATGTTTGTTGTGAAAAATGCTGAACTGCACTGTAGTTTGGAGTCCTCATTAAACTGTAGGTCCCCCTATAACTGGCTGGATCAGTGAGTTCAAAGGTGACAGGAAGACAGCAGCATATCACCTCCGCAGTGACCATGCATAGTAAAACATTGTCTTCAAACCAATCTCTGGATTGATTACAACTATAGTTTTTAGTACTAGATATTAACATAGTAGATTAAACTCGAAGGTGTGGACAAATCAAGTCCTAAGGAGGGGAAGTGAGAATTCTTTGTGGATGACAGAAAAGAAATATTTTGATAATTGTTTGGGTCAGCATTGTGACCTTTTTGTCTGGTGGGTAATTCACTGCTGTTTTCCAATCTGCAGCTATAACTTCTGTGCCACGCATTAACAATGACGGTTTGTAGCTAGTGAATTAAAAGTTTGCCTGCAATCTTTAGCATCAGGTCAGTTGTACCATTTTCCAAGGGATTTTCTTTTTAATGTGTATTTCTTCGTGGATCAAGCTATATGATTCCTGGCTAGGGATGGAAGTGTTGAATTGCAGTTGTTCTGCATGACATTCACAGTTGTGAAACTTCTCATAGTAATGCTCCAGGATGACGCAGCTATCCTTTGGGTTGGTGTCAAGTGTTACATCTGGATGGTAGAGGCACTTGGAGTGTGTCATTCTTTCCTAAAACTGCAGAAGACATTTTGTGTGGTGCTCTGTTGAGTCATTATTGATTTCCTCCAGCGTATTGAAGTGGTGTGGTTTGTGCATTTAATTCATTCCAATGTTTTTTATGTTCAGTACATACACCAGTTTTTAGAGTTTTGGATGGGGAATTCCAGGGCTCTCACACTTTGTGGAGTCCACCAGTGGTGTTTACATTAAGGTCTTGTTTTCTGTAACTAGGTAAAAATATTTAGAAAAGTACACAAATGTGAACAGTATATTTACATATGGGAATGTGAATTTCATTTCAAATTTTAGAAATTAAAGTATCATAAACAAAACTACTAATTTGCATAAGAAACCTTGTAACATTTGTTAGTGGAAAAATGCACAAGCAGCCCCCCACCCCCACCCCACCCCACGTCTCTCCCTCTCCCTGCTCTGTGTGTGTGTGTGTGTGTGTGTGTGTGTGTGTGTGTGTGTGTGTGTGTGTCCTTTCCTTCTCTCAATAACTAAACTATAGTCCTACAGATTCAGGAATTCTCCTATTGACAAGGAGTCAGTGTCATTGTGAAGCAAATATGGTTTCATTTGGTTTTTGAACTGGAAAGATGTTACATAGGATAGAACACCGCCTCAGACAGTTGAAAAGCAATGAGTCAGAATGAATTTTACCACTCTCGTCATACAGGACAAGCATGCGTTTAAAACCAGAAACAGACCTAAAAAGAGACTGATCATACAACACACATCTTGGGCTCAGATTTTCAGTGCGTGCCAGTACAGTAAATTCTCTCTGGGTTGCTAACCACTTTAACACACTGTGTAAGCTACATATCCACTAGCCCCAGCCGTCACAGCCCCAAAAGCAGTTGTTGTACATGTGCAAAACTAAGATACACAAGACAGGTGTTGGGTCAACTGAAGAATGGGATAGAAACTGTCGGCTTTGACCAATGACATCATAGTTTACTCATGAATATTAATATCTTTATTTTTGAGTCGTAGGCAATAAATTGGTGGTCTTCTGTAGTGAGGTGTCGTTACTGTAAATTGAAATAAGTGTTTTTGTTTCTAGGTGTGGATTTATTTATCTTAATTGTAGTGTGGTATTCAAATTTTACACTTGTTGCTTTTTTCACCTTTGCTAGTACTAGTATTACTAAGATATTTTTCAGTTGATACTAGTACTATCAATGGCAAAAAGACCGACATATGAAAAATTTGTATCCTGTACTTCAGTACAGGTGATATGTAACATTGGCAGCTTTTGCCTCAGTTCTTTAGTTGACCTATATAGGTCAACTGAGGTACAGGATACAAATGTTATATATGTTGCTATTCGAAAAGACCAACATACATAAAATTTGTATCCCATACTATATAGGTCAACGGAAGAATAGGATACTACTGCTAGCGAAGATGAAAAAACCAACATACATAACATTGGCATCCTGTACAGTATCCTGTTCTTCAGTTGAGCTGTATAGGTCAACTGAAGTAAGGGATACAAATTTCACGTATGTCGGTCTTTTTGCCTTCGCTAGTACTAGTATCAACTGAAGAATAGGATTAATTGTTGGTAAGGCGGGTGCCAGGTTGAGATTCATTGGGAGAGTCCTTAGAAAATGTAATCCATCAACAAAGGAGGTGGCTTACAAAACACTTGTTCGACCTATACTTGAATATTGCCCATCAGTGTGGGATCTGTACCAGGACGGGTTGACAGAGGAGATAGAGAAGATCCAAAGAAGAGCGGCGCGTTTCGTCACAGGGTTATTTGGTAAGCGTGATGGCGTTACGGAGATGTTTTGCAAACTCAAGTGGCAGACTCTGCAAGAGAAGCGCTCTGCATCGCGGCGTAGCTTGCTGTCCAGGTTTCGAGAGGGTGCGTTTCTGGATGAGGTACTGAATATATTGCTTCCCCCTACTTATACCTCCCGAGGAGATCATGAACGTAAAATTAGAGAGATTTGAGTGCGCACGGAGGCTTTCCGGCAGTCGTTCTTCCCACAAACCATACGCGACTGGAACAGGAAAGGGAGGTAATGACAGTGCCACACACCGTTGCGGAGTATAGATGTAGCTGTAGATGTAGATGCTAGTAGAAGCAGAGACGAAAAAAGCAACAACTGTAAAATTTGTATACCGTACTTCATTAACCTACATAGCTCCACTGAAGAATAGGACACCAGTGCTAGCAAAGGTGAAAAAGTTGACATACATTAAATTTGTATCCCATACTGCAGTAAACCTATACATATCAATTGAAGTTCAGGATACAACTTATGTACGTCAACTGAGGTAGCCTATGCTAAAGTTACATCTGTCTTCTTTTTTGGACTAGTATCCCAATATTCAGTTGAACTATATAGGTCAATTGAAGAATAGGATACTAGGACTCAAAGGAGTGATATACCTAAAATTGTGTTCAAAATATGGATGGATGTATGTGATATATGTCTAACATCTGTTTTCTCTGTCCTGCTTTCCTTTGCTCCTCAACATTCGTCTTTGCTGTTAAACCTGTGCAATACATTATATCTGGTAACTTCTGGAATCATTGGTCAAAGCCAACGGGTTGTACCCCCAGGAGTTCATACCAGTGTGTGAGATATATATATATATATATATATATATATATATATATATATATATATATATATATATATATATATATATATATAAGGCTGTATTCTTCATTAATCTGACAGAACTTGAATAGAAACAAGTTTGTTTACAAATAGAAATTACACAGTTAAACCCAGTTTGGATGGCATTCATGTGAAATAATAGCAACTGGAAAGAAAGTCTGTATATCGTTCATTTGTTCAAAATCGATGCAAGGTCAGTAATCACTGCACATAAAATATAACAGATGATAATGCTAACATCCCCCCCTCCCCCATCCAAGCGTCAGTAATATTTGGGTAGGTGGAGGTTGTTTCGCTTGTTACTCGAAGACAAAGGCTGTGGTGGTGGAAGGCTGAGTGTATCCAGTGTCACGAAATCAAACAGTGGTAGCATCTTGGATGCTAGATACTGTCTCAGAACCAATGAATGTCAGCTGGAGTAATGGCTGGCATAAGTCTGTAGACGTATGATGCAACAGGGCCGAGTTCCACAGTATCATCATCATCACCACCACCTTCTCCTTCATCTTTGTAAATTGCGAGTATGTTAAGCCGGGTTTGCACACGCCGCAAAAGTGTCGTCGCAGGTAGTGGCATACTGCAATTGTATGTGTGAACCCCCAGTTTTTAGTGGTGCAACTTAAATGATACAACTTTCCAAACCCTGCTCCCTAGTGGCAATATTTCTAAACACGAGAATTCTGTCGCAGTTATCATGGCTTTTCCATTTACATTTATTGTAATAAATGGTGCCAGCTGGAGCATGGGGATCGAGTGAACACATCTCCAGGGCCAGACATATGGACTAACAGTGGAGACTAATGACCTCAGCAGTTGAGTCCCATAGTGCTCAGAGCTCAGAACAACAGTGGAATTCGTAAATAACACCAAAAAACAATTTAACCTCACGAAATTTGTGCTACACAAGTTGTTTCTAACCTGAAAAACGAGAGAAAACATGACTCTGAAATATTGGAAGCTGTCAGTCCAATGCCCTACAGTATGGCGTCTGAGTGAGGCCTTTATCAGTAGAACCATTTGATGAGACCGTTAGCAGAGTGGTAAGTATAAGGTTGAATTTTATCTGTTCCATACACCGCTGAAAATTTTTAAAGAGGTATGACTTGAACAATAGTGAAGCGTATGGATTTACCAAAGCTTGCAACCTACTTGAGAAAGAAAATCGCTACCAAAATTTGCAATGAATGTACTAACTGAAGATACAATTAACTGATAATTCATCTGCTAGAATGGCTTCTGCATTTTAGATTCACAACACCATGTCTTCAGAGATATATACGATAGTTCATGGTCTCGAACAATCACTGATGTCGGTACACGGCTTCTGTTATCTTCGTTACAATGTGTACACATCATGAAGTCCAGTTCACACTGGTTGTCATCACGTCATAACATACCCCACAATACATTTCAGATGGTTGCATTCACACGTGTCGTCAGCGGACCACCAAGTCATGCCTGTTTCCCGGGAAGAGAGGTTTGATGGTGTCGTCGTCTGCCAACATCGAAGTTAGCACATTTTCGCTGCGTAGATTCATGTTATAGCAGTGGATTTTGTACTTTTGTTTTTTTCTTAATCTTTACTATGTTATTGCACTTTGTTTTCATGGCAAACTACAAATGTTTCATGGCAACTTGTATATTTTTTTTCCATTGAGTGTTGTCCTTAAGCAAGGTTAGATATCTGAAAGTGAAAAATTATTTAGGTTTTACAATGACAGGACAGAGTTGACATACACACTGTTTGTAAACAAGAAAATAAGTTGAAGATACAATTTTCACTAAATTACATTTTAACTGAAATAGTCAGCTGTAATGAAGTAGAAAGTACAGTTGTTTATGATGTTATTAGTTATGTGAGAAAAAAATATAATGAGTAAGGTAAACAGGCCCTATTTATTCCCTTACAAATATTGTCTGATGCATGAGCATATAACTTATATATTTCTGTAGCAAATAAATTTTGATGTTTCAATGTTGTTTCACATCTCAGTACTTTACCACACAAAACTGATCAAGAACATACGTAATGAGGTCCGTGTTGGCTGTTGATAAACTTTATCAAAGTTATATCCTCAATTCTGATACTATAGGCAGACTTTTTGTATCACGCATGGTAACTCATAACCTCATTTCACCTTGTGGTACTAGGCTAAGTGAGTCAACTTGATGTCACAGACAGTGTAAATGCACCCTAATGTGACAGTGGTGTGGTATGGCAGCCAATGTGAATTGGCTTTGCTGCACGTCATGTGAAATGAAGGTTACTCTCACTACATTGTGGTAGCCATTGTAGCCAGCTCATTATATCTTCAGTTGGTGCATTCATTGCAATTTTGGAAGTGATTGTTGCCATTTCTTTCTTTGAAAGTAAGAACTTGCCAACTTCGTACTCATTATTTACATACACATTAGAAAAACTAACAAGAAATCTGCTCCCCAATGGTAAGTAAAGGAGGTCAGATACTGTAATCCTTCACAATGGTATTATTCAAAAATGGATTCATTAGGTAAGTGCAATAAGTTCTGAAAGAGTTTCACAAGTTTCCAGGCATACACATATTGATGCATCATATATTTTTGATGCATTAAAGGCCAATGCCAGTGAAAGAATTAAATTGTTCCCAGTTTACAGATACCAGTTTGATAATAGAAACACCCCAGAACATTTCCAATAGCAGTGACTATTATGTAATAGTTTGAAATTAGAGAGACAACAGTGCAATATTTGAAAACTGAAGACTCAAGGCGAAAAGGAAACAAATTTTTTATTTTTAAAGCAGAATGCAGCTAAAACTATAGGGCATCTAAAAAAAGTGACTGCTTACAATACATTTGTGCACCTACTTCTAGAATATTGCTCAATTTTTCCTGATCAACAGTTCCCTCTGCTGTTTAAAACACCTGTTGGAGTTTGCCGTATTTTCAGATCTTCATCTTTCCCTCCCGAAAACTGAGATTAATGAAATGAAAGCCTAGGAGTTGCCTCGAGGATTTCCATTTGACTGGAGCAATCAATTTCATGAACACTGCTTACATTCTAAACATTGAAAGGTTACCAAAAACACATTCATAAGAAGTAGGCCTGCTGCAGACCAAACCTCACACTTCTGTGTAAACTTGTTTGACAAATAGCATGTTTTTTTGATTACCTGTTATATATAAACTCCAAATCAAAAAATAATTAATCTAAAGCATTGAAATTTTGGGAATGCATTTGTCTAGGTAATATATTTAAGTGATTAACTTTGCAAGATCACTGGTTAATGTAAGCATAAGATAAGCCATTGCAAATGTGAAATGCAATACGTGGTGTAATCACCACAATGCTGAATGCAAGCATGTAAATGTGTGCGCATTGTGTTGTACATGTTACAGATGTCAGTTTGTGGAGTGGAGCTCTATGCCTGTTTCACTTGGTCAGTCAACACAGAAGCAGTTAGTGCTGATTGTGGATGATGCTGGAGTTGTTGTCTGTCAATTGGAGACAGATCTGGTGATCGATCAGGTCAAGTTTACACTCTGTAGAGCATGTTATATTGCAACAGAGGTATGTAGACAAACGTTTTCGTGTTGGAAAAGACCCACTGGAATGCTGTTTATGAATGGCAGCACAACAGGTCGAATCACCAGACTGATGTACAAATCTGCAGTCAGGATATGTGAGATAACCACGAGAGTGTTCCTGCTGTTATACAAAATCGCACTCCAGACCATAACTCCCAAGTGTAGGTCCAGTGTCTTTAGTATGCAGACAGGTTTGTTGCTGACCCTCAACTGGCATCGTTCTAACCGACACATGACCGTCATTGGCACTGAGACTAAATCAGCTTTCATCAGAAACCACAAGAGACCTCCACCCTGCCCTCCAATGAGGCCTTGTTTGACACCACTGAAGTTGCAAATGGCGGTGGTTTGGACTCGGTGGAATGCACACTACAGGGTGTCTGGCTTGGAGCTGCCCTTAAATAACCAATTTGTAACAGTTTGTTGTGTCACTGTGGTGGCAACTGCTGCTCATATTGTTGCTGCAGATGCAGTACAATGTCACATGGTTGTGCAGAGCTCAATCTTCTTGTGACTGTACATTCTTGTGACCATCAATGCCAGTAATCATGTACAGCAGCTACATTACTGCCAAGTCTTTCTGCAGTATCGCAGAAGGAACATCAAGCTTCCCATAGCCGTATTGCATGACCTTGTTAAAACTCAATGATATGTTGATAATGGCGTCTTTGTCGCCTTAAAGGCATTAATGACTAACATCATCTCACCACATCTGGTCAAAAAGTAACTAACGCTCACAACCGTTACAGCATGTATTTAAGGCAAACCTGATTTGCATCCTCACTCATATGTGACTGGCTCGAAATCTGAAAAGCGTCATGTAGAAACACACCTACCAGCTTTTGCTTGCTTTGCACAATTCCTTGCTGTTGAGATTTTTTTCCACCAGTGTGCATACATAGTGGTAGCCATGAATGTAAAAACATAACTAACATTTGGAAACTGAGTCGACTAAAATGGTACGCCAAAATAGGCATGAATTTTCCATCTGCGACTAGGATGACAGCCATGTTGCAAGCACATCATGCTCTCATGGCTGGTGCCCTGCCCATGGTACCAGCAACCTTCCAGATGGGCAGTTCTCTTGCACACTGCATAGCCCTGGCCTAGATGCTCTGCCTCACTGGACAACATTGCCAGCAGGTCATCAAATAAATGCAGCATAACTAAATATCCAGTGATTTCATTCATGAAGTGCGGGAAAGCCTGGGTAATATTGCATAGTCCGAATGGTATTTTCAGGAATTTGTAACTTTGAATGGAGTGCAACCAACAGGTTTTAGTACTATGCTCCTATGAGTGAATGATAGAAAGCATTGATAGGCCAACTCTTCAGATGTGGAACAGGGTGACGATTAGTAATTGTTCTGGTGTTAAGCTACTGGTAGTCAACACAAGAGCACCATCCGTTGCTCTTCTCAAGGATAATTTTGAAGTGATGAGGCCCAGCTACTGTCAGAAAGGCAACAGAACCTGGTACTAATATGGAAGAAAACTCTTGGTTTGCAATCTTGGTTTTGCTTGAAGGCTGACAATAAAGCCAGTCATGAGCTGGTCATCCTGGCATAATGACAATATGATGTACCACTGAGTGTTTTACCAGTGGTAAAGTAGATAATGGACAAATTTCTGCGGGGAACCAGTGAAGCAGGTTGAATTATCAGCAATCTCTTCAATATCAGCATGGTTGGAGGAGATCATAAAAGATCTGAAATGTGCTCCAACAACAGCATATAGCATTGAAGTTAAGATGCAAGTTGATGGCCTTAGGTCATGATGGTAGATCCATTCGCAGTGCTGTAGTTGTGGGGTCGCAGAATGCGTGTGTCAGATAGTTCACGTACTTGATTTGCAGCACTTTCAGAGTAATCTCTGTCATGCTGGAAATGTTCACAGTGCCTGCGGATGGCTACATCTCAGCTAGGTATCTGGTCAGCAGTTTGAGAGAAACTGTCAGGGTCGCTAATGCAAATTGTGAGAATTTTCTATATATCTATAGGTAAGTGTGGGAGCTACATATCCTGCAGAATATCGTCATTAATTGCATAGTCTATCAATGTGGCCACAGACTTCTTTGGTCCTCCTCTTCTTCTTCTTCTTCTTCTTCTTCTGTGGCTCTGTAGTTCAGTGTGAACCTTGGCCTCTGCCACAATTCCTCATCAGTTGTCACGGTCCAACACTCAAGTATACCATCCTCTACAGTTCGTTTTCTGGCAGTCCTCCATGACTTCATCTATCGAGTTCTTTGGTACATAGCCTTTTTTGCATTGCTTCACTTCTGACTGCAATAAGTGCATTGCAAGTGTGTACTGACAGAGGAATATTTTTAAGTGCTTGGTCACAAAGCAAGGAGGTTTTGTACTCTGTAGCAACTCACAGCCATGTGTGTGTGTGTGTGTGTGTGTGTGTTTTAGTGAACAAGCGACAAATTTTCATGTGCTTGCTAGCAACAAGGAGCTCACTGATCTCGACTTGACCATTGCACATTACTAGAATGTGAGCTCTGTATTTTAGCACTGTACACAAAAATAAAATTCCATTGTTTAGTTTAACATATTGTGATGTATGCATCATTTCTGTAACAGGCATGGCAGAGTCGTAGGATGTAATTTATTTACACTGTGGCTAAAGTGGTGACCCCGATGTGATCTGGTCTTCCTGCGCATATGTAACACCAGTAAATAATGAATGAGAATCAAGCGGCTGCTAACCCGGCAGTATCAGGACTAGCCGTGAGGCTACCGCCGTCCTGGCCACAAAATCCAGTGCTGTGATTTGCCCAGGTAGAGGTAAACTTTTTACTCAGGGATTACTGCAAATGCATCCAAATTTGCATTGGTGGTGAGCCAATTGGAGCAGCAATGTGTGGCAGAAGTGCAAGATATCATCGTCGCACCACCTGAAGGGAATGTATACAAATGGTTGAAGACAGAACTAATCCGCCGCGTATCTGCATCACAAAATGAGGGTATCGGAGACCGAAGACTGTCACAGTATCTGCGGCATCCTAGAAGTAAAATTGACGCTGGTACCATACCCAATCATTTGCTGAGTACAACCTGGAGCAGTCGCTTTCCTCCATCTTTCAAGGTAATTATCGCGACGCAGTCAGAGATGTCATTAGACGCCATGGCAGAATTGGCCAACAATGTGCTGGATGCCATCTCACCCAACTCTATTATGGTACCAGCCACACAGTGCGCGGGTACAGCTACCACAAGCTGAGTATGATGCATTAGCAGCGAAGCTGCAACTGATGGAGCAGATTAGTCACCTAGTAGCGTGTTGCAGCATTGGTGGAGATCACAGCTAGCCAAGGTACAGGAGACGCTCCCACAGCAGGGCCACGTCCTGCTCGCCTGCACCATCACCTGATGCACAGAAGGACGTGTGCCGGTACCACCGGCGATTCGAAGAACGTATGCGATACTGCACCAAACTGTGTGCGTTCTCAAATGTCAGAGGCAATTGAACGTAGGCACTTCGTCCGATTGCTGGCCAACACCACAGCACCTATTTGTGCGATCAACACACCGGCTGTAAGTACTTGATTGATACTGGCTCCATACCCACGTACAATGCTACATCAGTGCCAACTGTGTACATCGTTCTGCCTGGTGGCCGCAAATAACTCGCCTTTTGCAATGTACAGCTTGAACAGAATAGAGCTGGATCTTGGCCTCCGCTGCACGTTCCTTTGGAATTTCACGGTGGCAGACGTGGCCAAGCCAGTAATAGGAGCGGATTTCTTGGTGTACTATAACCTTTTGCCAGATATGATCAACACCCGTCTTGAAGACCAGACCACCGGGCTGACGGCCGCAGGTTTCCGACGCCAGATATCCACCCAATCTGTCTGGTTGATTACCACCACTGACAATGAATACACTGCACTATTGAAGGACTTTCCAGAGTTAACAAAGCCACCGGGTATACTGAAGGACATCAGGCACAACACTGTGCACTATATCAAGACAACTGAGTAGCCGCCGATCTCCTGCCAACCACAACGATTGTCGCTGAACCGTCTGGAGATAGCCAAGACCGAGTTTGATAACATGATCAAAGAGGTCATCATGTGTCCATCTGACAGCCCCTGGTCTTCGCTGTTACTCCTTATCCCCAAAAAGGGTGGTGTGTGGCGGGCTTGTGGGGATTGCAGAACACTGAATATCTGGACAATACCTACAGGTACCCGATACCTCTGCTCCGCAACTTCAACTACGTGTTGATCAGCACTTGTGTGTATAGTGTACTAGATTGCGCCGAGGCCTACACACAGATTCCAGTGGCTGACGGAGATATACCAAAGACAGCCATTATTACGCCATTTGGCTTATTTGAAAGAAAATTTATGATCTTCCGTCTCCAGAATGCGGCGCAAACGTGGCAAAGGTTCGTCGATTCAGTGCTGCGAGGCCTGTCATTCTGTTTCGCTACCTGGCAAAGTTTTGTTCTTCTTACTCTCGCCAGAACATCGCCAGCGTCTCGTCGACGCTTTTCAACGACTAAGTGAGTATGGAATTGTGCTGAACGTGGCGAAGTGTATCTTCAGACAGTTGCAAGTCGACTTCCTAGGCCACTGCATTACTCCATCAGGCTCGGTACAGCTGCCGGACAAAACAGAGGCTATCCGTCAGTGCCTCAGCAAACCACATGTACGGAATTAAGACGCTACCTAGGCATGCTGAACTTCTATCTGCTGCATGAGGCTGAAGTTCAAGAGCCACTGAAAGCTGTGCTGGTGGAACCGAAGGCTAAAGGCAATTCGACAATTACCTGAAAGGACGACATGATCGCGGCATTTAAGAAAACAAAACAAGTGGATGTGGAATTGTTGACACATGTCGAGCCAAATGCACTGTTGGCTGTGGTGGTAGATGCGAGCCAGACTGTGATATGACGTACATCAACAACACGTTGATGAGGTCTGGTAGCTGGTAGCTTTCTTCTCTAAAAAGCTGACCACTCGAAAAAGAAATGGAATGCGTATTACTGGGAACTGCTGGCGATGTACGAGGCTGTCAAATACTTTCATCCTCACATCGAGGCTTGTGCCTTCATAATATTTACAGACTGCATGCCGCGCTGACATTTGCCTTCCGGCAAAATAATCTGAACTGCTCGCTGAGGCAACACAATCAACTGCAATACGTTGCCCAATGGACTTTCAACACATTTCTAGGATCGACAACATCTTGATGGACTGTCTCTCTCGCATCAGCAGCATCTCCACACTGGACTATGCAGCACTCGCAGAAGCATAGAGATCAGACCAAGAGCTGCAAGACCTGTTACAAGATGCACAGACTTCATTGCAACTGCACCCCGTAGACATTTCTGGCGCCAGCGTGCAACTGTATTGTGATGAGTCCATGGCCAAGCCACATAGATACTTGCCTCCAAACTTCCAATGGCAAGCATTTGAGTCCCTACACAGCCTGAGCCACCTAGGTACGAGATCTATGCTCTGTCTGGTTCTAGGTCGCTTCGTGTGGGGGAGGAAAACAGGATTATAAAGAGTGGATTAAGTGTTGTCTCCAGTGCCAACACAGGAAAGTTGGCAGACACGTTCATGTGTCAGTAGGTAATTTCCCTGACATCAGAGTGCAATTCACACATATCCACATTGATGTCGTCGGACCACTGCTGCCTTCAGACCACCAGTGCTACCAGATTACCATCATCGACAGATTTACTCGTTGGTCAGAAGCAGTACCAATACATAATATCTTGGCCGAAACCTTGGTGCATACCTTTGTGTCGCACTGGATATTGCGGTTTGACTGCCCGCTTTACGTCACCGCCTATAGAGGCAAACAGTTCGAGTCCAAAATGTTCTCTAAACTGTCAGTACTTTGTGGCATGAACTATTTTTGGACAAATAGCTACCACCCGGCAAGCAATGGAATGATGGCATCGCACCCTAAAAGTAGCCCTGATGTGCCATGTGACTGGGTGGACTGAAGTTTTACCAATTGTCCAACTCAGACTCCAAAACACATAAAGATCCGACCTGGGTAGTTCCTCAGCGGAGCTAGTATATGGAGAAATGCTGAGGCTACCCTGTGATTTCGTAGAAGCAGCTCCAAGACAAGAAGTGGATTCTTCTATGTGCACTGGACATCTCAGAGAGCACATACAGAAGATATGACCTCCACAGCCATCCAGGATTGGCACCGGCCCGCTGTTTGTGCACAAGGACCTCAGCTCATGCTCTCACATGATGCTACATAGTGACGGCATCAAACTGGCTCTCCAGCCGCCCTACACCAGCCCACACTAGGTTCTCAGTAGAGGAAGCCGCACACTGGACATTCTCCTGAACGGGAAACGTGCCACTGCCACTATCGACAGAGTCAAGCCGGCCTACATTTTCCATGAGCCGCTCCCAGTGAACAGACAACTACTACCTCACCCACCTCCTGTTCCAGCGCCGACCCGAGCAACAGAAACGACCCAGTCACCCACATCGACTACACCAGCAGCTACTGCAACACAATGCACTACGAGATCTGTCTGTCATGTGCATTTCCCAGCGCGTTTTCTGGATGGCGCTCCGGTCCCGCTGAGGGGGCTGATGTAGTGATCCGCAGCCACCTGCCATGTGTGTGTGTGTGTGTGTGTGTGTGTGTGTGTGTGTGTGTGTGTGTGAGTGCGCGAGTGTCAAATTTTCGCGCGTGGGTCAGTAGTTCCTTCCGCGCCGCCAGAGGCACTGAGTTTATTCGCTCGAAGCGCGGATCATTTTTCCTTGTTTTTGTTACCTTTTGTATGTTAATTATTCCATGCTTTTTTATCTCTCTTTTTCTAGTGTGTGTTCCTTTCATATGTGTTTAGTAACGCTAGCAACGAGGATCTCACTGACCTCGACTTGACTACTGCATAATACTAAAATCGTGAGCTCTGTATTTTAGCGCCATACACAAAAATATAGTTCCATCGTTTAGTTTAACATATTCTGGTGTATGCATCATTTCTGAAGCAGGCATGGCAGAGTCATGGAACCTAATTCATTTACACTGCGGCTAAAACTTCTCTAACCATTTGTTTGTTAAGTACAGCCACCACATAAATACATTTAATTTCGTCCAAAGTGATGGAGACCAAGGCAAACTGGCTCTCAGGTTGGGTGAAGCACAATACTAGATTGTCCTACCTGAAGGGTGGGGTTTCACCGCAGTCAGACTAAGGATTGCATGTGCTTATGGAAAGTCAGTGCTTGCAGAATTCTGCATTATTGTAGGCATTAATTACACAATGCAGTTGTCGCAAAATTTTGCATAACATCAATTTTATCTTTCTCTACCCAATTGTATTTAGCTGGAATGCACTGCAATCGTTCCAGCGCCTTATCTAGAAACTCAGGATCACAAAATATGGTGTATAAATACAATTTATTAAACACAACATACAGTAGTTAAATATATCGTAAAACAACTACTGCAGAGAACGACTATATGTCATTAATTTGTTTGAAGTTCAGAGGCAACATCAATAAAACGCAACAGACGATTTGCTATCCACAGTTTTAAACTTTCTATTCAAAATCATAAATGCTTAGTCGAAAAAAACATGCAAAGCTGAATAGGGCAAATGGCTCTGAGCACTATGGGACTTAACTTCTGAGGTCATCAGTCCACTACAACTTAGAACTACTTAAACCTAAGGGCATCACACACATCCATGCCCGAGGCAGGATTCGAACCTGCGACCGTAGTGGTGAACAGGCCAAATCTTAGTGTTATGAGCTGACTGCACATCATCAGCGTCATTAACACCATTATGAAGTTGTTTCTGACAGTGTGGCTATAGGAAATCCAGAAAAGTTTCAACATGAATGTGACCAGCTTTTTAAAAATCTTGATCGCAGGCAGACAAATTCTGGCACATGACATCTACAAAAAAAAAAAAAAAAAAAAAATATATATATATATATATATATATATATATAAAAATACAATTTATTCATTGCTTAATGGAAACATCATGTCTTTCCTGTATCAAGCATATTATTTAGTTTGTAGAAGTCCTCATATTTTAACTTACCATATATATATATTTGCTGCACTCCAGAAATGTAATTCTCATAATAAATTATGGAGATGAATCAGTGTTTGTAGGGGGTGATTAATAAGTTTGGCTTGTTTCTGAACCTGCACTTTAATGAAGGCATAATGGACAACATTAAATATCAATACACCGAAGACAAACTTGTGTGAGTGCAAAAAAGGAAGGTTTCAACCGGGGACAGTGACACGTGAAGTATCCTCCGTCACAAGCCATATGGTGTATTGTAGAGTATAGACGTAAGCGAATACAACTGTTTCTTTGAAAGGATACTGGTGTTAAGCATACTGCCACAAATGCTGTAAACTGGTTCCTATATGAGATTCAAAAATAGCGAAGACACTCTGGTATTCTGATTTACATATCTTGAAAATTTGTGGAACATATTGAGAATCATATGCTAAAAGCAATGATATGCAAATAAAAGTGATATGACCAAATCACTTCTGGAAACCTGGGGCAAAAAGTCGGCAGTGGAGACATTGAAACTGGTTTAGTTAATAAATGCTTCCAAAGAGTATTTAACCAGAAAGATCGAGACATCTATTTGCATTGGGGCTTAATTTGATATCCTGTACCATGCCCACAGTTTTTAAGTTTTCTGTGTCTATTTTTATAAATAAGTTACAATTTTGAGCTTTAAGCTTTCTCTGTATGTTAATACTATCACAGTAATTCATTCCCACACAGCCTCCAACATCAAAATGCCTTCATCAAAGCCTTTTTTTTTTTTTTTTTTTTTTGTTTCCACATAAATTTGTGTGGACCTCAACATCGATAGGCGAAAATAATACACATAAGACTCTTTAGCGATATTACTTCGTCCTCCTGCAGGAAGGAATATCTTTGTCACTCAAGTTGATTTCCGTTTGCTGTGAACAATTGTATTGCATACAACTCATCTGTCAGTACAATCTGTTGTAGTAATAAACTCGTGTCAACCCCATTCACCAGCATCCAGCTTCATTCTGCAAGCCTCGTGCACCAGAATTCCTACAGTGGTGACTCTGAAATAGTTAGCAGCACCTACTTTGACATATCAGGTGTACTTTGCGATCAAGTGTTAGGTTCAACAATTGAGTCGTTCCACGGCTCCCGTTTTTTTGAACAATTTGTAAAGAATGGCAATTTATGAGTGACCTACATAATTCTCTCTTCTGATCTGATCAGACTACAATTGGTGTGAATCATGGAAGTGAATTTAAGTTGCGTCTTACTGCCAACAGCAACAAAGATGAACGTGTGCACAAACAATGTTAAATACATTTTGACATCCTTGGTGATTTCGATGATAGGGCAAATCTTGCCTCACAAAACAGTATTCTGGCAACTAATTCATGTCTGAATGACAATACCTCATTTAATTTTACTGGTCTATCTCCGACAGCAATGACCCAGGCAGATCCTTTCGTAATTCAGTGCGGAGCCCAGCCAGCTGGGCCATGCAAGAAACTCTAAGGTTTTCCGCCTATGCCTGTCACAAGGCATGGGATCTTGTCCACCGTCAACCTCAAACTGGACTTCTGTGGACCACATGTACGGCTGGGTTTTCAACCTAAACTACCTATCTTCCAATCAGAACACCTGGCTACATGATTCACAATAATCGAATTCATACTATACAATTATGTAACTGCTGGTGATACTTCCAAGTTCAGGTCCTACTAAACAGCAAAGGTAATTATGTCTATATTACTACTGATGTCATACAATAACGTCCAGACAAAGGCAAATTCGACACTGCAAAGGCAGTGTTGCTCCATTGACTCGCCAAGACACCAGAGGAACAGCTATGATAAACAATTTACAAGGGAAGAATGGGCAACATAACACCATCTCAGCTGCGGAGACATCTACATAATTGATCAACCAACTGTCATGCTAAACAACTTGCTCTGATGAATTAAATTACCACCTCATTAATTTCACACAAATACGATACAAGGAAAAACAGACTATTTCTGGCTGACAGACTTTTCACAATCCCACAGCGCTGACAATATTCAGATATGAAGTACAACAAGGAACACAACCAGTAAATTCCTGGCCAACGTGCTTGTAGCAGCTCCAAGGAAACGCCATGACCAGTATACACATGAGAGTGATGTCACAAGTGGCCACTCCTGGAGTGATGACATTTGGCCAGCCATAACTGCCACTCCTATGGGATACAATAACATACTTATATGAGCGAAGGGCTGTGCCTGTGGCTGTGTTGATTTCACTCATGTCTCAGCAACCAGGCATGCAGCTGCTCCACCTCATGCTATCACCGCAATGCAAGATGTGTTCAGCAACAGGCGCTCTCCTCAACGGGGGTGACCACCTTGAAGTAGCACTGTCTGTATGGGTGGAGAGGCTTGTGTGTTCGCATGAAGGTGAGGGCTGTGCTGGCTGTGGGAATCTACAGTCGGTAAGATCTTGGCCGATGGACCAGACTAAGTATGTCCCACAACGACCTGTCATCCCACATCCATTCCTTGTCCTTTCCCAACTCCTCAACACCCAAACCAAAGTGTGATACGATCCATACTGAAGGGTGCATGGCACATGGGAAGATATGTCGTGAATGGAGCCTCAGGGATACCAAACGACCTGAGTAAATTAGCCTTGCACCACATGGGATTTCTGTAGTGGCGACCAAGTAGATCCCTAACTCTTGTGGGACCAAAATAAACATGAAAGAAAATAGAAATACTGAAGGACAAGTTGAGACATCAAACAGCCAAACATTGGCTGTGGAATCGATGGAAAACATCCCCTCAGCTGAACAAGGGGACAGACCTATTCAAGAAGTGGGAATGGTTACTAAGAAGTTGAACCAAATTAAGATCAAAGACTTGTCTGGGGCTCAGAGGACGATATTTCTTAGAGAAAAAAGCTAAAGGAAGGAAAAGAGTGGCTTCCTAAACAAAAGTGGAGGGAACTAAAAGGGCTTGAGCCCAAGACCTCCAAGAAAAGACTATCCCAGGGCAAAGAGTGTGTACAAACTCATTCTGCATTGAGGGCAGGCAGTAAGAGAACAAGGGAGGAATCTAAGACTCCCACTTCTCAGGATAAGCATATCCAGAAAAAGCCGAGGCAAGAAAGAGGGAAACTGACCTATAGTACGTAGGATGGCAGTTATCCAGCAATGCTATCCACTGGTCAAGATCGCCTAGCAGGAGGAGCTCATGTAGATGGCTCTTTTTGAGATGATTGGGGGGACGCTGGTCCAGGACCCAAACTCAGGAGAGTTCATCTGGATCACAGTGCTCTGATCTTTGTCTATGAGGAGGTGGGTACAGTGGACTGGCTTAAGGACGAGGTGCCCCTAATATCACCATGGGAGGATGCAAAGCTGCTGGTGAAGACAGCAGCTGGGCTTCTCAAGACTGCTAAGATATTAATATGGGTGCCAAAACTCCTTAAGGAAACCTCTCCAGAGACTCTGATTGTGAAAATAGGGTCTCAAAACCCGAAAGTTTCGATAGAGGATTGGAAGTCGGAGAGAAGTCCCTGAAGCCAATGCGGGAACAGGACCTGAGACTATTCTTGGTGTTCTGGCAGCTTCCTGTCAGGGTAACGAAATATATCAGAAGCGACAATGGCAGCAAGATGGAGACTGAATGTGCTGCAGATAAATCTGCAACACAGTAAAGGGCCATTGCGCCCTGAGTCGTCTTCTGGGTAAACAAGAAGTGGACATGGCCCTGATTCAGGTACCCTATTTATGTAAAGGAGGTGTATCAGGTCTTGGCGGACCTGCAAGTAAGATGGTTTATGCTAGAAATGTAAGAATCTCCAGAACGTGCATTTATGTAAAAAATGGAATCTCCTTCATGCTGATGTCGGACGTTTGTTCTAGGGATTTAGTGACCATCAGGTTGCAGAAATGTGAGGAAGGTATCGTGAGGGAGTTTCTAATGGCCTGAGCATACCTTCATTACGAGGACAGTGCTCCTCCTTCTCAGGAGGTAAGGAGTCTGATGGAGGCCTGTGTACAACAGGGCGACCAGCTATTGGTTGGATGTGATGCTAATGTCCACAACTTAGTGTGGGGCAGCACTGACACCAACAGTAGAGATGAGTACCTTCTAGAATTTCTTCTAGCTAATAACTTAGAGATCCTCAATAGGGACAATGAACCTACATTTAGGAATATAAGAAGGGAAGAGGTAACAGACATAACCTTTGGTTCCACTTTGATGGGTAAATATGTCAAACAACGGCATGTGGCTTTAGAGCCATCCTCTTCAGACCACACATATATTAAGTTGGAGATTGAAATGGTCATTAGACAGACCATGTCCTATAGGAATCCCAGGAAAACGGAGTGGGAGGCGTACAGGAAGACCCCTATTGGAAGTCAGTACTTCGATAAGGAATCAAGCAGATTTTGAGGAGGTAGCACAAGCTGTGACTCCTGCCATCATGACTTCATATCATGACAAGTGCTCAGTCACCAAGAAGTGCATGAGTAGGAATGTATCCTGGTGGAACAACAACCTGGAATCACAGAGGAAACAGGTACAAAGACTGCTTAACCTTGCGAGAAGGAGAGGATAATGGGCAGAATATAGGGAGGCCCTTGTCAAATACAATCTTGCAAGTAAGCAAGCAAAGCAGGTGTCCTGGAAGGTATTCTGTGAGGAGCTAGAGGGTATGCCAGACTTCACAAAACCCTCACTTGGATACCAACTAATCCAGGAGGAATTTTAAGGAAAGAGGATGGGGAGTATACAAGGACAGCACATGAAACGCTGGAACTACTCTTCAAGACTCATTTTCCTCAATGTACTCCAACAAACAACATAGACCATGACGAGATCCCTGTGAGATATCGATTTTCAGGTATTCGAAGGGAGAACTGGGAATCTGCCAGAGAACGTGTTGACCATAAAATCCAGTGGGCGGTGAGAACATTCCAACTGATCAAGTTACCTGACCCAGATGGAATTTTTACAGCGCTCCTGCAACACGCAGGAGTGAACTTAATAAAATTCCTATGCAGGTTATTTAGGGTTAGCCTAGCAGCAGGAATCGTTCCCAATGTCTGGATGGCAGTGAAGATCGTCTTCATGCCAAAGCCAGGGAGAATTGATCATACCAAGGCCAAGGATAGGAGACCAATCAGTCCGTCCTCCTTTCTTCTTAAAACATTAGAAAAACTGGTCAACGTGTATGTTAGGGAGAGGATATTAACTAGGGTCCCGCTACACATAAACCAACATGCATACCAGCCAAGAAAATTGCGTAAAACTGCACTCTACCAACTTGTTGGGAAGGTGGAGAAAGCACTACACTTTCAGGAAATAGCCCTCTGCATCTTCTTGGATATCGAAGGGGCTTTTAGCAACACGACCTTCGAATCCATGGTTAAGGCAGCAGAGGTGCATGACTTGGAGACCACCTTTTGCAGGTGGATTAGAGCCATGCTCAGTGGTAGAAAGGTAAAGATCACCATGAGGCAAGAAATAATGGTAATCAACACCTCCAGAGGCTGCCCACAGGGAGGGGTCCTGTCCCCTCCACTGTGGAACCTTGTGGTGAATGAACTCATTGTAAAATTACCCTCTAGACAGTACTTTTGCCAGGGATATGCAGACGATCTTGACATAGTAATACTCGGCAAATTCAAGTACAGTCAGAGTTATGACACAAGGAGCATTGAACAGTGCTCAAAATTTTTGCAGGAAACAGGATCTAAGGGTCAGTCCTAAGAAGACTGTTGTAGTACCATTTACAACGAAGCAGATCCAACACACATATTGGAATCTCAAGCTTCTCAATGAAACTCTACCAGTGAAGGGAATAGTGAAATACGAGGTGCATTCAAGTTCTAAGGCCTCCGTTTTTTTTTCTCCGGACTGGAAAGAGATAGAAACATGTGCATTGTTTTAAAATGAGGCCACGTTCATTGTCAATACGTCCCAGAGTTGGCAGCACCATACGGCAGATGGAATTTTACTGCCAGCGGCGAGAATGAGACCTGTTTTAAATACTTAAAATGGCGACGTTTTCCTTACTTGAACAGCGTGCAATCATTCGTTTTCTGAATTTGCGTGGTGTGAAACCAATTGAAATTCATCGACGGTTGAAGGAGACATATGGTGATGGAGTTATGGATGTGTCGAAAGTGCGTTCGTGGGTGTGACAGTTTAATGAAGGCAGAACATCATGTGACAACAAACCGAAACAATCTCGGGCTCGCACAAGCCGGTCTGACGACATGATCGAGAAAGTGGAGAGAATTGTTTTGGGGGATTGCCGAATGACTGTTGAACAGATCGCCTCCAGAGTTGGCATTTCTGTGGGTTCTGTGCACACAATCCTGCATGACGACCTGAAAATGCGAAAAGTGTCGTCCAGGTGGGTGCCACGAATGCTGACGGACGACCACATGTCTGCCCATGTGGCATGTTGCCAAGCAATGTTGACGCGCAACGACAGCATGAATGGGACTTTCTTTTCGTCGGTTGTGACAATGGATGAGATGTGGATGCCATTTTTCAATCCAGAAACAAAACGCCAGTCAGCTCAATGGAAGCACACAGATTCACCGCCACCAAAAAAATTTTGGGTAACCGCCAGTGCTGAAAAAATGATGGTGTCCATGTTCTGGGACAGCGAGGGCGTAATCCTCACCCATTGCGTTCCAAAGGGCACTACGGTAACAGGTGCATCCAACGAAAATGTTTTGAAGAACAAATTCCTTCCTGCACTGCAACAAAAACGTCCGAGAATGGCTGCGCGTGTGCTGTTTCACCAAGACAACGCACCCGCACATCGAGCTAACGTTACGCAACAGTTTCTTCGTGATAACAACTTTGAAGTGATTCCTCATGCTCCCTACTCACCTGACATGGCTCCTTGTGACTTTTGGCTTTTTCCAACAATGAAAGACACTCTCCATGGCCGCACATTCACCAGCCGTGCTGCTATTACCTCAGCGATTTTCCAGTGGTCAAAACAGACTCCTAAAGAAGCCTTCGCCGCTGCCATGGAATCATGGCGTCAGCGTTGTGAAAAATGTGTACGTCTGCAGGGCGATTACGTCGAGAAGTAACGCCAGTTTCATCGATTTCGGGTGAGTAGTTAATCAGAAAAAAAATCGGAGGCCTTAGAACTTGAATGCACCTCGTATCTAGGGGTAACCCTGAATGAGAAATTATCGTGTACCCCTCAAGCAAGGAGCACTTGTTCCAAGGTGAAAGGTACTCCAATGAGTGCCAGGAGAGCTTGTGGTAAAAACTGGGTCTTAAGCCCGAAGAATATGTACTGGATATACACCACGGTAGTAAGGCCTGTGACCACTTATGGTGCTACAGTGTGGTGGAAAAAGGTAAAATAGCAAGTAGCTGCTAAATAACTTGCTAAGGTGCAGAGGTTGGTCTGCTTAGCCATTACAGGTGGAATTAGCAGCACACCCACTGCTGGGATGGGAACAATGCTGGACATGCTCGCATTATTCCTGTGGGTAAAGATGCAGGCAGCAGCTGGAGCACACAGGTTAAAGACTGGCAAAAACTGGAACTCACTGGGGAATCCAGGATCTCACACTAAAATACTGAGTGAGACAGACATAGGTATGGTTGGGGAAATACCGACCGACTATATAATAACTCTCAGCTGCTTCAACAACCAGCCTTTCAATCTAGTAATTGGAAGTAGGGAGCTCTGGGAGAACGAATTTCGACACCATACTGGGGACATAGTTTGGTTTACTGACAGTTCAAAAACAGACCAAGGTGATGGGGCTGGGGTATACAGAGTGCAGCCAAGGCTGGAGAGTGCAATCTCCCTTGGGAAGATGTCCACTGCGTTTCAAGCAGAAATATCAGGGTGTGTGTGGAGGAAAATTTGCGGAGGTACTACAGAGGTCGTAGCAGTTTCATTTATTCAGACAGCCAAGCAGCCCTGAAAGCACTGGCAGCCTCTGCAACAAGATCAACGGTATTGGCAGAATGCCACAAAGTCCTTGTGGAGCTAGGAGAAAGCAATAGGGTAAACCTATTGTGGGTCCCTGGTCACACAGAGATCAGTGGTAATGAGCAAGCCGACAGGTTGGCCAGGATAGGGGCGATGATACCATTTATTGGACCAGAACCTGTCCTGACAATCACCAAGGTGATGATTAAAATAAAACTACGAGATTGGACAAGGAGACAGCATGTAGAATATTGGGCTAAGGTCCAAAAGCAAAAACATAACAAGGTATTGATGCCGAAGCTATGTCCTAAGAGAAGTCTCTCAATCCTGGGCTTGAACAGGAGAGAAATGAAACTCATGGCTGGACTACTGACGGGCCATGGGAATTTCAGAAAACACCTACATACAATGGGAATAATAGAAGAAGACCCCAAAAGTAGGATGTGTGGTGTGGGCGAGGAAACCAAATTACATTTGATATTCGAATGTGAGACATTGGAAATTAAAAGACATATAGTATTTGGATGAACCAGACCCAAAGAAATTATGTCCAGCAAAGCACTGGTAAACGATCTCCTTGCACTGTTCAAGGGCATTTATTGGCTTTACTGGAGACACAGGGAACGATACCGCACAATAAACTCTGTTTCAGTGCGAGCAGCAGCGGGCTTGACCAATGTTGTTTTTGCTTCTCTGATAAAATCAGTGCAACAATTCAATACTTCCTTATAGAAACTGGCTCTGAAGTGAGCACCAGACTTGGGGAACCGCTGCAAAGGATACATATGATATATGCCATCCAACTAAGTGCCACAAGAAACACTAGCATCAAGCTATTTCGAACAATCACACACATTTTAGTCCTCAGTTTCCACGTGTAATTGACATGGCAGCTTGTGGTTGCAGACGTTTTGTGAACCAATCTTGGGGGCGGATTTCCTGGGTTGATTTCACCTGTCCGCTGACCTAAAACTAGGGATCCTCAGGCAAACGAGCAGTGGAGAGTCGTTACCCAGTATTATTGGCAGTCCGCTAGCACATTCACTTGCATCTTCAGATGGGGCTATTGCAGTACAACTCGTTCAAACCTTACATATGTTATCTACATACAACTACTTAACGACCCAGTGGGATTTAGAATCTGAGCTAAAAGTGGAGATGAAAAATTACAAAGAAACAAAAGGGGAGGCGTTCAGGTTACACAACGAAAATTTCGAGATGGGCGCTCAGGTACATTCGTTATTGTAGGGAGCTGGATGCTACACAATGTTATCTAAGACAGTTAAAGCGGGAATACCACCATTGTCTGCAAATTTCTGGCATGAATGAGACAGCACCCACCGACATGTGAACAGGCTGCACATACAGACAGACCATATGACTCACTAAAAATACATGTCAGTACGATGAACTTTTTAACAGTGTGCATGCACAAACTATATGTGCCCCCTGTGTTCTCCATACAATGTGTCCGACTTGTAAACAGAGATGCGTCAGACATGACACAGTGCACAAAGTTAACACCACACAAGGCCCACCAATCTACCATAAAGCATGACTGGCATCAGACAGACTACAAGCGGCAAAAACCACTATTGACGAATTGCTGAAAGCAAGCGTAGTCAGGCCATTGGACAGTCCGTGGGCGTGCCCACACATCTAGTTCCTAAGAAAGACAGAAGATACAGACTGTATGGTGATTACCAAGCCCTGAATGCCTGCACATTACGTTATTGTTACCCAGTACTGAATATCCAAGACTTTATTCACATTTTGTCAAGCGCTCCCGTGTTCAGTGCTCTAGATTGTATAAAACCGTAGCTGTAAATTCCTATGGCCTACTGAAGACATACCCCAAATAGCGATAATAACACTGTTTGGTCTCTATGAATTCTTGTTTAAGGATTACGGCTTAAAAATCCAGCCCAGATGTGGCAACGTAAAATTCTATTCAAAATTCCATTCTGTTTCTCGTACTTAGAAAATATTCTGGTCTTTTTGCTGCCTTTGTATGAGCATGAGGAACGTTTTAAACCTATTTTTGAATCCCTTGATCGTAGCAGAGTATTGATGAATGAAGACAAATGCCAGATTCAACAAAAAGAAGTACTGTTTCTAGGACGCTCCGTCAATTAAGTTAGGCTACAACTCATTAGAAAGAGTTCACCCGTCAACTCCTGTGGCGAAGGAACCACCAGGAACTCGATTTTGTTGGTCTTACCTGTCTCAAGTCAATGCACTGTCGGTTAACATCATTTACGAAGATCTCACTAGGGCTCAACTGGATCCGCAAATCCGCGAACTTATAAAAGATTGAAACTGGAGCAATACACCATCCACAGTTTCTGCATGTAAGTCTGATGTGATGTATCTTAACGCCAGCTCTGCCCACTGCTAACTATGAGGAAGTTCAACTGCCGCACCTGGGGATACAATCTACTACTAAGTTTGTTCCAGACTGTGTTGTCCAGCCTGATATGAAGCAAAACTGCTAAACTGCGCACGAAAATTGCACAGCTTGCCAGTCCTACAAGACCAGTTGACGGCACATTCGAAGCAAGGGCAATACAAAATACCGAAAGGATGGTTGCAACATGTCCACCTCGATCTGGTAGGCCCACTACTGGAATCAGAAAGTTACCAGCATATTCTTTCCACAATCAACAGGCCATCAGTTCATTCCCTATTGTCCTCTGAGCTACGTAACCTTCACAGTGCCAAGCACTACCACACCACGGCCTAACCACCATCTACAAAATGGCTCTGAGCTCTATGGGACTTAACTTCTAAGGTCATCAGTCCCCTAGAACTTAGAACTACTTAAACCTAACTAACCTAAGGACATCACTCACATTCATGCCCGAGGCAGGGTTCGAACCTGCGACTGTAGCGATCGCGCGGTTCCAGACTGTAACGCCTAGAACCGCTCGGCCACCCCGACCGGCCCCACCGTCTACAGAGCAACCAACTTGTGGAATGGTGGTATTGTACACTCAAGGCAGCACTTACATTATGTACCATGGGAGCCAGTGGACAGACTTCTTACCTTGGGTGCTGTAGGCTTCCTTCAAAGAATACCTTACAGCTTCACTATAAGAGTTTTCATATGGTGAGTCATTCATCCTACCAGCAGATTTCACATCTCCAGTACAACCACCAGACACTACAGAGATACCAGCTCTATTCTAGAGGGTGAACGACATGCGGTATTACATCCATAAGAACAGCACCATCCCATGGCCATACTTCACCAAAAATTTTCGAGCACAAGGCTCTGGCAGACTAAGAGTATGTTAAATTATGAGATGAGCAATCAGACAAGCTCTGACGCCACCATATTCTGGACTACATCAGGTACCAAAATGGGGCGAAAGCACGTTCAATGTACTACTGACATGAAGCCAGCAACCATTTCCACTCATTGCCTCAACCCTGCCTGTATTCTGCAAGGAACGCCCAGCACAGACAATGCAAGCACCACTCAGACAGAAGACATCACAGAGAAGGAAGGAGATGACAACACACCACCTCATTTATCACCACCATCAACAGACCTTCCCTCACCACAACTCAAGAACTTCGACACCCACCAGAAATCTTGCTATGGCCATATTCTACATTAATCAGTATCACCTGGACTAAAGGGAGGAGGGGGTGGGGGGGGCGTTTGGCACCAATACTACTCTTCTTCACCAAGACCTAGTCCAGCCATGTGTTGCCTGGCAACTGGCCATGGCATGGCTGCTCATATACAATTGCGTAAAGAATACACAAGTGGTTGGGACCTTCGTTGGCCTCCTCCTGCCAGTGCTTAACACTCCATGTGGAGGGGGTGGAGTGCTCTTTGGGGACGTCGCCATTGATGACACAAAGTATCGCACAAATGAAACCCTTTGCGAGTCATATTCGTTAGCCAATCCATAGGGAAGAATATCTTTCTCATTCGAGTTGTCCTCAGTTCACTGTGAACAACTGATGGACGCAATCTCTCTAGGTTCGGTTGTGAGAAATAAATTCATGTTAACCTCACTCCTACACATTCAATACATATCATTACGAAAATTTGACTACTGGATATATAAAAGCAAAAGCGGCTATCCCAAGTGTTCAAAAACTTACAGTACACCTAAATGGAAGACTACTTAACACATCATTCAGCATGTAAACAAGGTTCAAAGACTAAATAGCTAGGTGTCTGGATACATTTTACAGTTGGCGTGTGTGAAGATATAAATGTAGGAAAGACTATTGCAAGGGAACCAATCAAATGCATATTAAAGTTATGGTGGTATAAGTTTTATACATAACCAACATAAAAGTAGTTTTTCATCTTGAGAAAATGGGTAACATACCGCTGTTAATAGCCATTCATGAGTTAGTAACTTTTTGTTAGCTTCTCCTTAGATAGTAACTATACAGAAGAGCAATGCCTGTTAGCCTTGAAATATTTCATTTTTCTTCAAGTAGCAAATCTATCCATTGCATTTTATCTTTAGAAACTAATTTACATGGAACAAATACGACATTGCACTTTATTTTCTGGACTACCTCTGAAATATTCTCATGCCTATGATTTCCTCCCCATTGCCATCAACATGCACTGAAAGTATTGTGTTTAGTATAGTTGTTCCCTACTCATGGCAAGCACATGATACAGCCTAAATGGATTGACTGAATTTCCCTCTTGTGAAGTTTGGTGTTACAGGCCTGTCACATTGCACATACAGATATCTTTAAAGTGTGGGAAGGCAAAGTATGAACTACTTGAGACTAGCAGTGGTATTCCTGTACACTGTGCATGCTCATCTCATGGCACTCGTAGTCAATAAATTAAAGTGGCGCGCCATTGTTACGAGAACGCAGCTAGTGGTTGGAACGAGCGGACGTGTGGCGAACGTCAGCTCCACAGTTATCGCATAATAAGCTCTGTTTTTGCCGCATATTAAGTCAGTACGTGTTAGCAAGTAGAGTCCCTTACGAAGTGAATTTATTTAGACGATGTCAGAAAACGGGCAAAGCTTATAACTGGTGTGACGACATCATCACAGTTCATGCCAGTAAGTTCGGTGCTTTGACTGTTCCAGTGTTGACTGCCTCATTGTTGTGATTACTGATAACCACTTGATTGCCTCAAGGAGATTATTTTATAATTTTGGTTTTCGGAAGATGCTGGATTAGCACAGACTGTTAAGTAAGAGCGTGGTCGGCATTACCGAGAAGGTAAAAGATATCGTCTTAGTTGTTTCACAACCCAACAGAGGGAATCTTTGTCCTTCATGCAATGTTTACAAAACATTAGTTTACTTTGAATTCTTGACTGAGATACACAAGAAGAGACGTGACTGCAGCTTACCCACTGCATTAACAAAGGTATTTGATGCCAACTTCCCAAAGTTGGTTCATCAACAAAAATGAAGATAAGGTACTGCAGGAGGACAATGATCCGAAGAACTAAAGCAGGCTTTGCTGCAACTAGAAAAAGGAGAAAGGTGTGCAGATACTGGATTCGTCGTCACAGTCAGCTGACGCTAATGCTATTGAAAATGTATTGTCTTACATCAAAAATATGTTGCAAGGAAAAAATATATCTTCACTTTGAAAGAGCTATCAACGCAAAGTCGATGCATTAGGAGGTATCTTCCACCTGAATACGAGGAATACTTGGTTTCAAGCATGCCACGGCAATGCCACACAATTATCGGCGCTGCAGGTGACTGGACGCACTATTAATTATAATTTCATTTTTCTTTTATCCATATATGATGTATACATATATTTTTGTTTGTTGTCATTCCGGACTGAGCTGTTCTTTCAATGTCAGAGTCAACCTGTAGCCAGTAGTCCAATAGACATCACATTATACCAATGCCTCCATTTGAACTGTACCACAGAGTGATTAATCGAGAAACTAGAGGACATCTGGCCAAAATATAGGTAGAATGACGACCAAGCATGCATCGTTTCTGTTACTGACAACAAAACTTTGTTACCAGTGTAGAACCTAAGGTGCTGCAAGATGATAGTGCATGATTCTTGGTCCATCTGTTTCTAATTATTCTCTGCCCGCCCTTTCTGCACTACTAAGGAACTCACATAATAAACTGGGGCTGTAGTGGGTAAATATTCTAAGGTGTGATGAAGGTGTCATTTATTTTTGAAAATACCTGGTTTCATGCTTCTGTAATTGAATATCAGTCACCACAGACAAGGGGGAAAGGGCATTAGCATTGACATGTTGAATGGTGGAAGCCAATAATGAATATCACACCAATAATTACTTAAGCCTCACCTCTGTGTTGACCATGCTGTGTTACATGAACTTAGACAATAGGCCAAACAGTGAAATCAATTGGTCAGTGAAATCAATTGACCAGTCAACTCCTGTCAAGTGGAATTTTGTTCCATGAAAGTACACTTGCATCTTACTAACACTGTATGACATATGAAGGCTACTTTTCTGTTTTGGAATATTTGAGTTTTAGGGCCGAATGCAATTAGTTGCTCTGTTCTGTTGAGGTTCTTATGAGAGTGTACAGCACCAATCCCAAGCTCTGAGGTATTAGTGAGTAGGGGGGCTACATGGGTGCGGCTCCACTCTGGGCCAGATGTATCCAAGATGGCGGCGATGACATCATCCAAGATGGTGGCATGTAGAATTGGCAACATCACATGATGTCATCCAAGATGGCGGCCATGACGTTATACAAAATGGCGGATTTTTGCGGGAAGATAGGTCATTTGGGCTATCTCCACTAAACTAACCCTCCCTCACCCAGAAAATCGTTGGAAGTTTAAATTCCATCAGGACATTGCAACATACTTAAGAAAATGGCGGGAAAATAGGTCACTTGGACTACCTCCACTAACCTAAGTCACCCGACAGCCACCTCTTCCTAGGGATTGGCAGGAAAAGGACTCGGCCTGTGCTGGACATAAGTCTTTATTATTTTACACACACTATTTATTTAAACAATTTGATGCAGTACAGCCATACAGTGTGTTCGCCAGGAGGTCCAGACTCCAACTGTCCTAGTGCACAGTACCACCACCAGAGTGCATTGTCGTCTGTTCTGTGCTTTTAATAGGATGTCTGAGTTAAAAGTGTGGAAATTACTTTGTTCATTTTGAAAAACAATGAAGTAGAATTTCAAACGGTAAATCTGATTAGGAAAAGCTGGTTAGGATCACTTCAATCGTACGTAAGTGTAATACTGTGTCAAAGCGAATATGATTTTTAATCTTTTATTTTGTGGAAGTTGCTTTTTCTTTGTGTGTCGATTTTGTGCCACGTGTTTGGTAATCAATGACCCTTCTGGTCCACCACAGCACTGCAATAGGCTTTATTTTATCATTTTGCTTGTTTAATGAGCTGTAATTTCTGCAAGAATATCTGTTCTTTCTTCCTGCGATTTCTACAAAGCAGCACAACAGTTTGATTCGGAATGCACCACATGCTCTAGTTCAGCCGTTTGCAAGCAGCAGATGCAGTTAGTATGTTGAATAATTATCGCACAACCTCCTGTATTGGTTAAACCTCTGCCCAGGATAGTGCATGCGTACAATCAAAATGCAAATCCCATTGAGATATTTTTATGGTATCAATGCAAAGGAGATGATAGTATCATTGTCTCCTACACCTGTTTTCTGTGTTTCTTGTTGCTGTATTTAAATTGTGCTCTGCTACGTTCTCACATAATTCTTGCTTAAACATTTCTAGTCAGGCACCCTGTGTAGTTAGGATGTGCAACCAAATACTTAGATACAATAAATAATCTACGTGAAAGATAAATTCTGTGGTGTTGATCTTACCCACTTACTCCGATTTCCAATCCTGAATTAATCAAGTTGCTTCATGCACAACATGAAGTACTATTTATCTGGCTACTTAAAGAAATTTGCATGCTTGTAATTAAATTATTAAAGTAATTAAACTAATAATTTTCCAGCTCTGTTTTTTCTAAATGGTTAGGAAGGGCTTGGGCTGATGGCGACCCTGAATTTCTGAATTTTTATCATTATTTGTGTGAAAGAAGCAGCGAGAATTGCGAGATAACGTATATGGCTTGACGAGAAATGTCGTAAACATAGTAATACATTACAGCGCGCTCACGCCGGTCCCATATGGGTGACACCTCTGAGCAACACGTGTTTTTTTACAATTGCTGGTGCAATACCTGGGGATACTGACGTCACCGAATAGCACAGAGTGCATTGTTCCCAGCGCGAAATGCGAGACGCGTCTAACTGTGCTTAACTGCCCAGTGTGACTGACGCAACGGCCCAAAATACGCGCGCGTAGCTACAAACCATCGCAAGCGGATCTAACAAAGTTCTCAATCTTATACTGATCTCACATGGCTATTTAAAATAAGGACTGAGTGTCCCAGAAACAGTTGATACGCGCTTTCTTGATGTCTCAGCTTGTATGCACTGAAATTCTTGCCCTAACAGAAACTGTTTACGAAAATAGCACAGAATAACCTCAAATGCGTTCTTCCTCGCGGTCCTTACGTAGCACCTCGTCCATCACGTGTTACCCTTCCTACTTTCAACATACGCAAACGTTCTCACCACTATGTAGAGACTCCTATATCCCAGCATGAAGGATGTCGTGTGAATTAATTAAGCATTATGATTGGCTCTTATCGAATTTAGCCTCCGAATTATTGATGCCACTGGTGTGGAAGCACCGTCCGCCTTTTCTTTCTTTCTGCACACAAGACTTCCAGAGGGGAAAAAACGATTTTATTCAGATCGCCATTTGCACCGCAAATTAAATCTGCAAAGTGCCCCTGCATATCGTCAAATATGGAAAGATTCTTACTCAATTATACTGCTCTCCCAATGAGAACAGGAGCTTGAATATTAGAGCATGAAACCGAGCTCCAACCCGTTCGCAACACATGCATATACACAGACATACAGAAAACAGAGCAAACCCTCTCCAAATGGGGAGGCGACTGGATACAATCGAATACAGTGCTATACTACACCTCCCAATCAGTGCATTTGGGCTAGGTGTTGGCATCTAGGCTACACATACAATCAGTTTTAGAACACAGAACGAGAGGATATTCCATGATCGCATGGATAGAAGTGACATAAAAAATCGACAGAATTATGAAAAAATGATGGGGGAATAGGTATAAATTGGCTGAATATACACCGAAATGTAGGGAAATTGAGGAGAAACTTGCATATCTTCTGGTTTGTGCAGAACCATTTGTACATGGGATTACGTATGCGGCAGCAAGAGGAATCCGAGAAAACGTCGTCATGGAAATGAAGGTAATCAGGGAAGCAGTCAATTTTTCTCCATTGAGGCAGCATTATATTGTATGTCTATTGAGGTACCAGTGATACATGCGAGTTGACTATTGTCTTTGATGCTTTTCAGGATGACAGGAACCATCCACCTCTAAACTTACTTGCATCTGTATTAAAGGATAAGAGAGAATGGACAGAGTGATTGATTGAGTTGGAGCTGTAATGAGGCACGATTTAATGGTTGACTGATGATGCATTCTAGAGAAAGAGAAGTTGGTGCAGGTCAGGATGCGTGAGTCACATGATATAGCCTGTGTTTGACATGTATACAGCAACGTGTTCTGTATGTGGTTTAAAGCACTGTCTACTTGCGATAGTTAACGGTAAACCTGTCGGGTATAGGTGCTTGTGAGGCACAGCAATCCCTGTGAATACATTTACCTGACAGAGTTAGTGGTGGAATGACTCGTAATTTTCACGTGTCTGACGCTACTGCTCTGCATTTATCTGTTTCCTTGTAAGAGGTATCCCCTGTTACAAACGATCATTTTACAGTATATATGGCTGATGCAGGCATGGTATAATTTCTGAACCGTGATCAGATGTCAACAGTCGACGCTATACATCTCTGGAAAGCTATATTGTGCTCGTATCATGCAGGGCAAATGTTTTACGGAAGTAATTTTTTCGTTTTATGGTTTGATAACATAGTTTATTGTAGAGAAACTGGGAAGAAGGATGTATGTCATTTGCTTGAAATATATTTCTTACATTGGAATATTAACAGCGCTACATTTCATATGACTGATAGGTCGGAAATGCAAGTGATCTAACATTATAGCCCATTTTAAGTGCAGAACGTTGTAGCCTTAGGAGTGCAAGTGTTTATGTTTGCTCTTACCAATGCCTTCCAGGTACTGATCCTAGACTCCGGAATAAAACTTTAAAATTGATAGCTTGGTTGATTTATGTAAAAATGTTTCCAACTCCGTCCATCTGGAGATACATCACACATAAAAATCATTCATTTCTTGTTATTCTTAACCATCTGCTATTACATCATGACACTTTCAAATCTGTTACTACACATCAGCAAGGAGTGCTAACCTCCTCGACATAGCTGCATCTCAAGAAATCTTGTTCACTTGGATGGGTGAGGACTCGGCAAGCTCAATTCATTCACGGGACATGGAAAGTAGCAGTCTACTTCTGGTCGGTTGAAGATCAAATCGGGAATGGTGCTGCAGGGCGGGTTGGTCAATGACATTGTGAGGAGGATCTTTCACTCTCTAATTTTACTATAAGACAGCGAGAATGCTCTGTGACTCTCATACACAGAGAGATAGATCGTAAATTAAGCACTATGCTCGAGGTGTTAGAAATATGTCTAATATACTATGATGGTGTATGTGTTCGAGAATTAACAATGAATGGACGTACTGCACAGACATCTATCCACATTCGCAATGACACTCGGCAAAGTGGAGAAGGGGTGGTTTAGCTATGATACTGAAACTGGGAAACATGCTGTCACAGCATTGGCCGGTGTTGAAATTACTGTAAAATTGCTAAAATTGTTCACACTATCAACTGTGATGCCTATTATTAGAGTACTATGACGGTGTATTTTCCATCACATCCATCCACTGGCACGCTGTTGATTACCACATAATGATTGACTGACATCACTTGTTTGAGTTGGAGAAAGAGTTTTGGTGGAGGGACAGCATTTTCTGGGGATGGATAGAACTGAAACAGTGATCGCGTACATAACTGCAATGTGAGGAATCAGTTGAAACAGAATGCAGAGCCATCAGGTATTCCATCACTGCGACAGATGAGTTTAAATGTAGACCTTGCGAATCACTTTTGGACAGCAGTTCAGAAACGCTCCATAGCGCAGCAAAAATTCCCCTAATTTGCTTATGTTGTAACTCTCTTTTATGTAAAATCGTCCATTGTGTGTGTGTGTGTGTGTGTGTGTGTGTGTGTGTGTGTGTGTGTGTGTGGCGTGTTATGTCAACCACAGTAATAACATAATTTACATGGTGCGATGTCTAGTTTTCTGCAGTAGGCCATAGATCACAGCGTCTTAATGTCAGTTTACATCATGACACAGACCTTGAAGTCAAGGCAGAAAAACAAAAGGTATGGCAATGTACAAAGTGTGCTACAGCAGAAAAAAATAATGTTTGAAACAATGGGACAGGGCCACAGGGAGCATCTCTTGCGATTTACAGTATAGTCTGTAGGATACGACCATCCTCCTATAGTACAGGTGATGGAACTTTAAACTGGCCTCTGCAGTGGATCATCCCACACTGACAGCAGCAGCAGCAGTTTGATGGGTGAATTCACTGATGGATGGGCTGTTCCGTTAGAATTGCTAGGAGGAATGCACCCTGTGCTATTCTGTGAAGCACTGCGACAGCTCTCTCTCCACGCTGGACCCCCACCAGAGCTATGTGTTGTCGCACCAGCATCGGTGCCTAGGAAGAATGCATTTGAGGTTATTCTAGCACCGCCGTGAGCGCGCGTTGGAGTTCTGTGATGTCAGTATGACACTCAGCGAACTCTAACTGTATACCCGAAAATAGAAGCAACTTTCACTTGCTCGCTGCAGGTATCAGCGGTATGAGAGTGTTGGCTCATGCTGGCTTGCATCTGGTGGTGGCTTGCGGCGGTGGCGGCGCGCTCTCCAAATAGGTCTTCGCTCCCATATCCTCGCGTCAGCAATGGTGCATAGGTGAACACGTATTTATCAGGTGTCAAATATGAAAGGGATATCGCCGCCTCATGCTTGTGGGACCCGAATGGGCACCTGTGCATGACTTCGTGAGGGGTGCCCGTGCATCCTGACTATTGGGAACATGTGCGATAGCCTCCTGTGTGGTCCAATGGACATGAGGTGGCGGGTGGTGTCTGCGTATGTTGTTTGCATGTCTGTTGCATTATTTTGTGTGCAGATGCTATGCATAATTTGGACAGTTTATGTGTTGATTTCGTGTCTGCACATCAGTGTACTGCATTATTTAGGAGGAGTTTGCATGTCTGTACTGAAATTACTTCAGTTATTTAGGAGTTGTTTGTAGTGTATTATTTAGGAGTAGTTTACAGGTCTGTGGGCTGTGTGGCATGACTCCAAGCATGTCAGAGCATGTGTTTTGTATCAGTGTGATAAATATACTATCTCAAAACCATCCCTAAATAAATTGTTCCAAAATAAATAAAGTACACTCCTTTCTCTCTACAGCATCCCAGCACAGTCTGAGTCATTTCCCCCTCCAGACAGTCATCTTGGGTTATGTCACAGAACAGACAACAGCGCTCTCTGGTGACAGTACTGTGTACTAGATCCAGACCTTGTGGTGACCACAATGTTTCCCACCATTTACCCCTACTGTCTTGGGATACATCACAGAATGGACGACAGTGCTCTCTGGTGGCGGTAGTGTGTACTAGGTCCAGACCTTGTGGTGAACGCACTGTTTGCCACAATCTTGGATAACAGTACTTGCATCATCAGTGGACGTCATGGCCGTCATCTTGGATTATGTCACGGAACAGACAACAATGCACTCCGGTGGTGGTACTGTATACTAGAACAGTTGGAGTCCCGACATTGTGGTGAACACACTGGATGGTGGTGTTGTCTCTACTTGTTTGAATAAATAGTGCATGCAAAATAATATAGACTTACGTCTAGCACAGGACAAACCCTTTTCCCACTATTTCCTAGGACAAGGTAGCAGTCAGGTGACTGAAGTTAGTGGAAGTATTCCAAGAGACCTTTCTTTCCTGCCATTTTCTTAGGTTGGTAGAAGAAGCCCAAGTGACCTTCCTTTACTGCCAAAAATTCAAACTTCCCGCCAGTTCCTATTATGAGGTGGTGGTTTGGTGATTTAGGTTAATGGAGGTAGTCCACGTGACCTATCTTCCCGCGATTTTGTTAGGTTAGTTGAGATAACCGTGGTGTGATGCATTATCCTGATGGAATTTGAACTTCCCACCATTTCCTGTTGGAGGGGAGGGGTTGGGTTAGTGGAGGTCGCCCAATTGGCTTATCTTCCCGCCAAAATCCGCAATCTTGGATGACACCATCACCACCATCTTGTATACATCTGGGAACAATGGAATGTACCGCACCCCTGTAACCTGACTACCTTAGTGGTGAGTCTAAGACTTACCAGTCATAAAATTAGGATATTTCAGACAGTTTTGCTAAATGAAAGAAAGTCACTGGCATATCATAGTCAAATTTTCAACCTTTTTCATGAGTCGCTCTAACAAATATGAAATATGAACCGTACTGGGGATAAATTGTTGTAGTTGGCATTGCTCAGGAAAGATTACAGTTTATTATGTGCCTGATTTGCAGTGGATTATTTTTTGGTTTGATATGAATGCTTGAGAGTGGATACTGGTGGTGGTAATGTGTTCTTCAAGTATGATGCCCATTACCACAGTGAAATGTCCTCTAGGTATTTGCAAACTATGGGGTTCTGGAAAGAGAGGAAAGGATTTTCTTCATGAGAGTAATTGGTAAGGATATATACAGTGTGAACATTAATAAAACCGACGAACTGCAGGGACGGATATCTGAGTGGAAATGGAGCAGAAAAGATTCTATGAACATGGGTTCTGAAATGGATGATGTGCATGCAAAAACCAAAGACAAAATCCTTTAAATAGAGGTAAATTTGGTACTGATAATCCTTGCAATCGTGATAGGGATAGTAGCTGTTGTCATGCAGGATACACATATTCATACTCTGGCTTACACCACGTTGGCTGGCCGCTTGCTTGGAGCTTGTACTAGGGTTCGTCTCAATATCTTGTAGAATAGGGCCGGCCACGACATGCCAAACTCCACACGTGCAGCGTTTGTGAACCACCTGCGGACCAAGGCCTGGCCTGTCACTCGGCTTTGCTTGGTCTTTCTCAGGAATACCCAGAACAGCGCGACATTTCATTTAGCATTGCAGTGCGGCATTTTTCGGTCGGTACTACTCTCGAGTGTGGCAGAAACGTGGTGTCAGCGCTGTTTAATCTTCGCTATTTGTTCCTGGTATGAAGGACGTTCACAGGTCCACTGGCTGTTTGCACATAAAGAAGCAGCAAGCGATCTGTAGACACTATGTTTCAAAATGAATGGGAATGACAAAGAGAGGGAAGAGAATTATCAATCAGCTTAAGTAACGGACACTGCTTACTTGCTACGAAACAACTTACGCAGAGAGAATTTAAACACAACTTTGTTGAGGCTTCTGTGGCCGCTTGTTGACAAACTGCCTGTTGGCTTCTGCCTCAGGTTCGTCAGCTGATGTTTGGTTCGTGATTTTTCTGACGTTTCACCAGCATGAGTGGCTGATATTGCCTTTGGACATAGGCACTCCAGGTACAAATTATCTGCGGCCGCGAGCTCGACTCGAGCTCACCACCAGCGATGGAGGGTTAAGCTTTGACAATGCCAGCCACTCGCGCTGGTGAAACGTCAGAAAACTCATCAAACAGACGTAGGCCAAAGAACCCGAGACAGAAGCCAACAGAAGTCTGTCAGAATTTAAACATTTAGATGACAATGAAAGAGCAAAAAATTACAACAGTTGAGAGACGGGATTCATTGTTCTGTACATCCAGAAGCACTTGGTCCTAACTTTGCAGGCAAAGAGCACTTGAAGAAAGTGGAGGAACGAGTAGTAAAATTCCTGAATTCGCACCCATTATTCCATTGTCAGTTGCAACAGTTTTCAGTGGAAATGAACATAGAGTATGGAGACTTCATATACTACTGCAAAGTACATTGGTTAAGTCAAGGGACATGGCTCGAGCAATTTTTCTGTTTAAAACTCGCTAGTGTTGAATTTATGAAAGAAAAATGAGTGCAGCAACGAACATTAGAACATCCAGAATGAATTGCAGACTTCGCATTTTAAGTGAACTTGACTGCACATCGCCCACAGTAAAACATTGCAAGGTAACTTCTTTCTGATTTTATGGGGATGTATTATTTTGTAGAAGGGACACATTCTCACAAAGGTAGTCAAGTTCGCTAAGCGCACTGGTGTTAAAGAAACCACTCATTGTGGCCTTGCAAGAATTGAAAGGCAGGTTTTATAAAGATTTTGAGGACACTGTCAGTCTTAAGTCTCTTTTCGAGCTGTTTTCGAGACCATATGCTGTTTCAGTTGAAAACCACCATGCATGGGCAGACGTAACTGTCTGACCTGCAAAATACTTCCAGTTTGAATTAAAACTGTCATTGCTTTCCTGAGGTAGATTTTCCACGTCTCCATAATGAGTTTGCGGAAGTGCTACAATATTTCGATCGACATATTTATGTGAAAGACCTTTTTTCGATTATGAAACTAACTAAGTCACGATTACGTGGCAACTTGAATGCGAAACTCCGTGAAATTGTCTGCTTCTGTCCGTGTGCCGACAGTTTGTACCAGATACTTGTGTTATGTCTTCAGCGCGCCAAAAATAATTAATTAATACTGAAAACTTAATTTGTTTGTGATCTATGTGAAATATAAAATGAAATCGCACAGTGTAGCATAGCAGTGGGGGAAATGTGAAGTGTTGCTGAACGCTTTTGGCACTCGGGCCCCGGCATGGCCCGCGATCGGAAATCTTGGCCACCCCTGCTGTAGAACCTGATCCTCCGAATCTGGCGCACGCACAGTCTGTCGCCTCCTACCACGTTCGTTTGTCTGAAAGGACCCATCATCACAAAAACGCGCGTAATGGACTTGAAATGTTGTGTGATGTGGTTGGTGTCCGTGAGAGTACTTGTTTTGGTATAGTTGTGATGCCTCTCGACCCTTTCCATCTGCTGGCCCGCTCACAAACACCATCTCGTCTTGCTCTCGACATTAATACCGGATCATTCTGCTGCTTACGGTACGCTGCGTCAATCACACAGTGTGCAACACACAAGCAACTCTAACGGCACACCATCAGAGGAAATGTCATTCGTAAGCACCATCTACCATGGCGACAATTCATTTCTGGACACATGTTAACAGGATCTTATTTCCTTCATTTCCGGTCATGAATCCGTCCCTGCAGTTTGTGGGTTTTATTAATGTTCATCCTGTGTAATAGTCAAACCACATGATTTTTATCAGATTTACCAGTTTTCAGAAAAAACTCTTGGTCAAACTTGTCTTGCGACTTCAATACTGATAAACATGTTGTCTTGTTGTATGCGGGATAGTCATAAAGTTTTAATTATCACCTCACAAAAATAAAGTTGCATAATTAATTGTTTTGATATCTTCAACTTTTGTGGTCCTGTCCTCCTCAGTTGCGCGTAATACTACGGTATATTGATAATTTTCACTTATGGGCCGTCTGACAGCAACTGAATAAAACACAATTTTTAGTGCCATACGCGTTTCGCCTTTATTTTCGGCAGGTTGCGTAGACAGTTTCTTACATATTACGCTCCTGTTGCATTGTTGGTGTTGTTCTTCTTCCTATGAGCGCCAATTTGCTGTTTTTTCCGCATTCCACAGCACTATGCACTGAATGCTTGTTTTAATGCAATGTTTGTTTGTTTACAGGTATATGTCTGCTGTACTAGTATATACAGAAGTTACCATGCCACTAGAGAAGACAAAATAAAATGAAGCAACCCATCTCCAGTTTATCAAACTCTTCTACTTCTGGAATTTGAAACTACAGACTAGCAACTTCTCTTCGTTGATTCACTACAAGTGAAGCTGCACTTTTGGTCAGAAAACCCCAGGATGTTAGTATCCATTGGTAGTAAGGAGAAATGTTCTGTTTACCGTCATGAGCATGTGGCAGAGCAGGAAATCAATTTTAATTGGGCCCTTTGTAGTTGACAGACATGTGAGACATCTGTTTTGCACACTGAATATTAGTTGAAGAAAATAACAGTGAGTTCTAGTGTAATTGGAAAATCCTCTAAGCTGTCTCGTTTTTCTGTACCTACTATCTATCAGTAATTAAACAGAGCCCTGCCACAGAATGTATTGCATGATTTACGGGTCATGGGATTTCCTCATGCCCCACCCCTCCCTCCCCAACCAAAGGCCAATTGCCTTATACATAAAATAGGGGGAAATTCAAAATTTTGGCGGGAAATACAAAAATAGTCCCATTGCACCAATATGTTTCTTGTGGAAGCAGGACGTTTGTACTAAAAATACATTGGCGGGAAATTCAGAGTGCAAGATGCCAACCAGAGCATACTGAGACAAGTTCTATGAAGTCAGACTCCTAGATTTGGCATGCTGGGACAGGCTCTATGATATCACAATCCAATTGAGACCTGTTGGTCTTTTTGTAACGATATGAAATTTTGGCATACTCCGCCAGAGCTGTTATACTGGCACTGGCTCTATGACATTATAATCCAGCTCAGACCTGTTGGGCTATCTATAACAACAATCTATGACCGAGAGTTCTGAAGAAAATTATAACATCTCTAATTAAACAAACATTGAGGATTGTCCTCCACTCTCCCCACTAGCACATCCCATGGTAACTGACTGGCACCGGACCATGAGTCTCGGCAACTAGCGCTGAAGCCCACTGGGGCAGCTATCATCACTCCGGCTCAGAGCTCATAGCTCAGTAACTCAGTGAGTGGTGCACAACATCTCCGCTGCCCCTGCTGTGGTGTTACCATCGAGCAGGTGCTCCCAAATGACAATGAGCTTACTGCCTGATTGCGGGCATGCTGAAAAGTCTGCTACTTACGCAGTGCATGATGTTACTCTAATAGCCTGCCCCCATCACCCCACTGCCAGCTGTGCATGCTGTTCAGCTGCAGCTGCTGCTCAAAGAAACCCCTTGAGCTAGCTGTTGCGTGATGACACTCCTGTATCAAAAATGGCTGTCAGAGCAATCAGTAACTAACTGTAGTCTTTGGAACACCACTGCGCTGGTCTTAGTGAGAGAGCAACATGGCAGATATTCATGTGACAGAACACTCTGACGTATTATAGAGTCAAGACAGAGGATGTTCATATAAATGCGCTAGCTATGTCCACACATTTTCACCTTAGAATGGATTTGTTACTTAGGCAGTAACCAGCGTGCTATATACACTGATCAGAAAGAACATTATGAACACCTACCTAAAAGCCAGTTTATCCACCTTTTGCATAGACAATATCCGCGACGTGTCACAGAATGGAAGCAAGGAGGCCTTGGTAGGTCGCTGGAGGGAGATGCCACCACTTCTACACACGTAAGTCACCTAATTCCAGTAAATTCCGGAGAGGTGGCGATAAGCTCTGAAGCCACGTGCAATTACATCCCAGATGTTATTGAGTTGGGGGGGCCAGAACATCAATTGGAACTCGCCACTGATTTACTTGAAGGACTTCATTACACTCCTGGCCTTGTGACATGGCGCATTATCTTGTTGAAAAATGCCACTGCCATTGGGAGACATGATCATCGTGAAGGGGTGTACAAGGTCTGCAAGCAGTGTACAATACTCCCTGGCCATCATGGTGCCTCGTACGAGCTCCACTGGACCCATGGATGCTCATGTGATTGTTCGGCAAAGTACAATGCAGCCACCATCAGCTTACCTCTGACCTGTAGTACAGGTGTCAAAGAGCTGTTCCCCTGGGAAACGACAAATTCAAGTCCCCCGCCCCCCATCGGGGTATCGGGATTCATCAGGCCATGCATCACTCTGCCATTGCACCAACATACAGTGCTGATGGTCATAGTTGAAGATGTTGTAGTGTTAACATTGGGACATGTATGGGTCATCGGCTGTGGAGGTCCATCGTTAGGACTGTTCGGTGTGCTGTGTTCAGACACACTTATACTTGGCCCAGCATTAAAATCTGATGTTAGTTTCATCACATTTCGCTGTATGTCCTGTTTTACCAGTCTGCCCAGCATACAACATCTGCCATCTGTAATGAGGGGTGGCCACCCAATGCCATGACGTCTGGTCGTGATTCTACCTTAGTTTCGCCACCTGCTGAAGACACTCATCACATCACTTCTTGAAGGCCTGACAAGTCTTGCAGTTTCCGAAATGCTCATGCCAAACTTCTGACCCATCACAATCTGCCCTCACTCCAACTCAGATACATATTGCGCCTTTCCTATTCCACTCATGACAGCATGCACAATGATACTACAGGCACTGTGTGTGTATCTGACCAGCAGTCATTTATTGCCAGGTGACAGTGTTATCGCCTCGACAGGTTTATATCGACAGTAAGTCGGTGGTCATGATGTTCTGGCTGATCAGTGTATATAGCCACCATGTTTTTCCCTTTCATATTATTCACTCAGCAGGAATTCCAGCGCAGTTTGTAGCAGGCCCACACGAAAATTTCCCTTCTCAGGAATCTGAAAATCTATTCCACATGATTCACAAATTCTACTGACATCAGAGAAAGATAATTCGTCTTGAACATCCAGATATACTGATCGAAGAATACATTGATTCAAAGCTGGCAGAATCAGCGAATAAAGAAGCTTGAAGACGATAATTGTACATTAATAGTGTTTTTATTAGACCATCATCCACCTAAAAGGTGAATTAAGCTGTGTGATCAGTGTAGCCAAAGTGGTTTAGTCGTTGACCCACAAGGAGCTGTGGTAACATGTCCATTCAACAGACACAATATTCTGTCGTGGAAAACATCCTAACTGCAGGGTCCTGACCCTCTCATACAGCTCCAATACATCGATCACACACTTCTTTTCATGAAGTTATCAAAACTCATTGGTTGTTTGGTTCACTAAACTAAAAAACTAAACTCTGTCCAAACAGGTCTCGGAAGGCCCAAAATTACTGACCAACTGCTGTGTCATTCTCCAGCCATTGTCAGTTTCCTCAACCGAGTAGCTCCTCAGTTTGCCTTAGATGAGCTGATCGCACCCCAGTTGCGAACAGTGCTCAGATGTATTCGACCGAGTTGAGATCTGGCGAGCTGGGTGACCAGCACATGAATTAGAACTCGCCACTGCGTTCCTCGAACCACGCCATCACACTCTCAGCCTTGTGACATAGCGCATTATCTTGTTTAAAAATGCTACTGCCATTGGGAAACATGGTCGTCATGAAGGGGTGTTCATTGTATGCAACCAGTGTAAGATATTCCTTGGTGTCATAATGCCTTGCACAATCTTCACTGGACCCGTGGATACCCATGTGAATGTTCCCCAGAGCATAACAAAGCCACCGCCAGCTTATCTCCATCCTGCAGCACAGGTGTTAAGGAGCTGTTCCCATGAAAGACGATGGATTCGCGACCTGCCATCGGCATGATAAAGAATGTATCAGGGTTCATCAGACCATGCAACGCTCTGCCACTGTGCTGTCCAGTGTCAATGGTCACATGCCTATTTCAGTTGTAGTTGTGGATGTCATGATGTTGACATTGGCACATGCATGGGTCAACAGCTGCGAAGGCCCATCATTACGCATGTTCAGTGCACTGTGTGTTCAGGTGCAAATCTACTCTGCCCACCATTAAAGTCTGATGTTGATTCCGCCACACCGTCGCCTGTCCTGTTTTACCAGTTTGCCCAGCCTACAATGTCTGACATTTGAAATGAAGGGTGGCCACCCAACCCCATGATGTCTGGATATGGTTTCACCTTGGTTTCGTCACGTGTTGGAGACACTCACCTAAGCACTCCTTGAACATATGTCAAGTCGTGCATTTTCCAAAATGAAACTTCCTGACTGATTAAAACTGTGTACCCGGCCGAGACTCGAACTCGGGACCTTTGCCTTTCGCGGGCAAGTGCTCTACTGACTGGCAGTCATTCCTCAACAGATGGTAGAGCACTTGCCCGTGAAAGGCGAAGATCCCGAGTTCGAGTCTCGGTCGGGCACACAGTTTTAATCTGCCAGGAAGTTTCATATCAGTGCACACGCCACTGCAGAGTGAAAATCTCATTCCAGTTTCCAAAATGTTCGTGCCGAGCCTCTGGGACATCACAATCTGCCCTGCCAGCTGGTGTGGCCGAGCAGCCCTAGGCGCTTCAGTCTGGAACTGCACGACCGCTACGTTCGTAGGTTCGAACCGTGCCTCGGGCATGGATGTGTGTGATGGCCTTAGGTCAGTTAGGTTTAAGTAGTTCTAAGTTCTAGGGGACTGATGACCTCAGATGTTAAGTCCCGTAGTGCTCAGAGCCATTTTGAACGATCTGCCCTCACTCAAACTCAGATGGATCGCGCCTTCCTCATTTTACCCACAGACAACATGCTCACTGATACTACATGCACCATATGTGTGTCTGACTGGCAGTCGTTCCTCACCAGATGACGCTACTATCGCCTGGACGGGTTTATATCGATAGTAGGTCAGTGGTCATAATGTTCTGGATGATCAGTGTGTATGTAAACAAATGAGATCACAATTCTATGACTACTTCGAGTCTTGTAAAGTCATATAAAGTTCTGTGTATTGATGTTCTACATGTATGGAAATACTGAGCTACACATTCTTTTGTGGGATTCTAATTTTGCCGCAAAAATGCCTGTAAATAGTCCTTAATATGTCTTAGAAGCTATAAACGTAAGGCTGACAGCTCAGTCTTTGGTCGAGTGTGTGCTGTGTGGCAGAACTGCTGTTCATCAAATTCTTGAAGATCTGTTGCAGTATATGAGTCGATTCCGTTCTGTTTGACAGATTTTATCGTTTGTATAAAGTTAGCAGCATTGATCTTGTGATCATCTAATATGGTGTAGGTGGTGTTTGAGTACTTTGAGTTAACATGCATGCAATGGCTACTGAGTTGTCATACAGCTTGCTCCACTGTGTAGGGTTTAATATTACCTTTTTACAGCAATAGGTGGATTCACAAAAATTACTACTGGGTTGAATTCACTATCAGATAGCATTCCTAAGCTAACACGTTTATACCCACTCGAGTTTAGGCTGAAAGACATACAGAAAATCGATATGTACTCCTGCTGAGATGTTTTTGTTAGAAGGTACATCTCAACATTATCTGGAAATGGGAAAATAAAACGAGCTAAGCCACAGGTCCACAGTACACTACTCCTACACATTTACCCAAGAAAATTGATCATGTGTACATAATGTTTACTGTTTAGGTGGGGCCTGGCAATTCATGAATCCGATGTTACCTCCCTGATTGCACATTGTAAAGTAAAGGCATTACTTATCGACCGTATATATACTTATTTCGCAATGCAATGTCGGTAACTCCAGGGAAAAAAGTGTGTGATTGATGTCTTGCAGCTGTATGTGAGGGGCAGGAACCTAATGTTAGAATCCTTGCTAGGATAGAAGATTATGTGTGTTGAGAGCACATGCTACCACAACTTTGTGTGGAATCAACGAGTAGACCACTCGCACTACACTGATTATACAGCTTAAATCTCTTTTTAGTTGGACGATGACCTAACAGAGACACTATTGATGTACGATTAACATATTCAAGCTTCTTCGTTCACTGATTGTTTGCTACTATCATAGAATCGATGTGTTATTTTATCAACACATCTGAGTGTTCAGGAAGAATTCTCTTACTCTGACAATGCCAGACTTCATCAGTCACGTGAAATATTTGTTCAGATTCCTGAGAAGCGTAATTTTCGTCTGAGCTTGATACGAATAGCATAGGAATTACTTTTGAGTGAATAATATGGAAAGGAAAAGCATGGTGGTTACATATGCAACAGGCTGGTTACTGTCTAAATAACGAATCCTTGTGAACAGCGGACTGTAGGGTGAAAGTATGTGGCAGTAACTAGCATGTTGCACAAAAACCCTCTGTCTCGACACTTAACTATAAAGAAGGTGAAAGCCGAGCATACAGGATATGATATGTCAGAGATTCGAATTACATGAATGTCTCTCTGGTTACATAGATGCTGTGACCGCCGCAATGTGGCATTGAAGGGTATAATTAGTTACTGATGTGTGTGGCAACCATTGCTGTGATCGCCGCGTGACAGCTAGTGTGCTGGGTGGCTTCATGCAGCAGCTGTAGGCTATCACTATGCACAGTCTGTGACAGGACGGTGGTAGAGAGGGCTATTAGTGTAACATCATGCACTGCATCAGTAGTGTACTATGCAGCCTACTCGCAGTTGGGCAGCAAGCCCTTTGTTGTGGTGAGACTGGCTGCACGATGGTAATGTCACAGCAGCGGCAGTGGTGATGGCACAAGCCACTCATTCTGCTAAGAGTTCCCAACCTGAATGGTGATGGCTGCCCTGGTGTGCCATGGCGCTAGTGGTCCAGTGTCTGGTGGTGGCTGTGACCTGGCCAGCATTTGGCAGTGTCAGCAGCCCCAAAGCCAGAGCAATGCCAAGACTCATGGCACCACAGCCCAGCCATTGATGCTATAGCCCAGCACCAGTCAGTTACTGAAGGGTGACAGGAGCAGCAGGTGCAAAGCACTCTTCTTAGTATTTGTTTAAATAAAGAGGCCTCCAAACTTAGAGTTTGGAGAAGCAGTGACCATACACCACTGGCTGAATACCAGCTTGGAGTCAGAAACATGTCATCAAGGCCAGTAGATAGGCCTGGACCTGCATAAACATCCTTTATCTCTGACATCATAGTGCTAGTATTCCAGAATTTGGATCCTGTTAACATAGAACCTGTTTCAGTGTCTCAAGACTGGGTCAGAATTCCACACTATTACAAATAGTCTGACAGATGCCATAGAGCTAGTGCCAGTGTTCCAATGCTGCAGCAGTATACCACATTTCTACTCTGTTATAAATAGCCAAACAGGTGTGAGCTGGATTTTGATGTTATAGAGCCTCTCCCAATATTCCAAGTCTTGGATTCTGACGCCACAGAGCTTATCCCACTATTCCCAGGTATTATGTGGGACAAAAGGAAACTGCATCTTACGTAGCAACAGGTCTGGTGTTAGCATTGTAACAAATTACAAAGAACACTGGAAAATATTGAAGCAAGTAATATGGAAACCTAAGCAGCTTTATTAAGAGAAAAAGATAATTGAATTGGACAACAAAGTAAAAACTGTGTGGAATATACTGAAGACAGGTATGGGTGGAGCCAGAAAGGAAAAGAAACAAATACCTCTAAAAATAGATGAGATATTGGTAACAAGTGCTTGTAGTGTTGCAAACCTCTTAAACAAGTATTTTGTTTCTTTACTGGCAGCTGGAGGTTATCAGGTTCAGTAGACAGTGCAATGGAATATTTGAGACCAGTCTAACTTCAGTATAACGGAAATAACTGTCACTCATCCCATAAAAGCAGGATTCATCATAAAATCCTTAAAATCAAAGTATTCTAATGGTTGTGATAACATATTAAGGAAGTTAATCAGAGAGAGCTAATGTGAGTTACGTTCTATCTAAAGTTGTTTGTGTAAGCAATCTCCTAACAGCTGAACATTTCCAGACTTATACTTATTAAAATATGCTGAAGCTAAGCTCTTTACAAGAAAGGGGGGGGGGGGGGGGGGTAACGAGGTACTGTCTGACTACGACCGATTTCACTCTTGCTGGATTTTTCAAGCATCTGACTGCAAATAACATATTGTCCAACTCACAGTTCAGGTTCCTTAAAGGTTCTGATATAAGGAAGGCTATGTATACATACAGTGAGAATGTATTTAATTCATTAGATAACTAATTAGAGGCTACTGGCATTTTCTGTGACTTCTCAAAAGCCTTTGACTGTGAATCACATAAACCTCATAAGTAAATTAGAATATTATGGTGTCACTGGCAGTGCTGCAAAATGATTCGAGTTTTGCCTCATTAACAGAAAACAAAGGCTGTCATTGTGAAATACCTGTTGAGTAAGCAATCAGTCTTCATCTGATTGGGAATTAATTACATGTTGTGCTCCTCAACGTTCCATCTTCGGTCTGTTGCTTTCTCTTGTGTATATTAATGATCTCTCGTCTGTTACATTGCCAGATGCTAAGTTTGTTTTGTTTGCAGATGATACAAAAATTGCAACAAATAGCAAGTCAAACATAGATTTAGGTACAGTATTCAGGAACACACATTATCAATGAATTGCCAACAACCATAAAAATCTTGATTTCACATAAAGCACAATTTAAACAGAGTTTGAAAGACTTTAGGCAACTCCTTCTGCTGTATAGATGAATATCTTAACAGGGACTGTTAGACCAGCTTCAAAAAATGTCTGTTAGATTTCAGTTTGACAGCACCTGGTCACAGCAGTCAAGGTTAGGTATTTTGTGTATGAAAAATTTATTAAAAGTATGTAACTGTTTCATTCTGCCAATGCATTAATTCTGTACATTAGCAGTTCCAGTTTACTGTAATGTATTCACATATCTTGACAATCTCCTGGCAAATTATCAGCGAAGTGAGTGTTATATTTAAATTTTCTGTTTTCTATGTGATACTTTCTGCCAAATTCCACACCCACAAGGATCATCTTATTTTTAGGGCTATGAAACGAAAACTGAATCTAATCTAATCCTGACAATTTATGCCCATCAAAATTTAAATTTCCCACCATTTAATACGTAGGGCAATTGGCCTGTGTCAGAAAAGAGAGGGGTGGTAGATGAGGAAATCCTCTGACTCATTGATGACACTCTGTGCCAGAAATGTCCTTTATATACTACTTCTATCTTCTATATATATATATAAATAGATATCTGTGTGTGTTTTGCCCTAATGTCAAAAAGCACTGTAGGGATTTTGATATAGTTTTTGCTAATAGGTAGACTGATGTACATGAAAGGTTTTTGAGTGTAATTTATAAATATTTTGTGCACATTGCCTGAACTATGATAAATGAAAGTCTCCTAGCACTGTGAAAACGATGCTTTGCCATTAGTGGCAAATGTCCTCCTTCGTTTCATGGTTGCTCATGTGATGCTTTCTGGCAGAAGGTGTTTCATACCAGTTTCTTATGGCAGAGGGTGATTCACACCAGTGTTGTGTAGGGGAGGGTGCACTTGTATGAACATTTGATTACACATCAAATATGTATGCAGTTTATAAGCGAAAACCCTTAATTTGCAATAATAGACTTTGCACATAGTAGAACACTTTTACCATGGCCAGAATATGGACTGTCACACACAAGTATCAAAGAATCTAATCATACAAAACCAAAAACAGTTATGTATATCATTAATGAACTACTACTTTAATGTTTGCATTCGACCTCAGTCGAATCTGCTTACTGATGTCACTACATCAGACCGCTCCCCCCCTTTTTCTAAGAGCTGTGGCTTGGAAGGTCTTGCAGTATATCCCATTTTTCCACCCATGCAGTTCACTCCTTAACTTGACAGAATTAGAAAACCTAGGAGCTACTCACTTGATAGAATTAGAAAACCCAGGAGCTACTCTAACCAACTGTTACAAGTTACTTGTATGCCAGACTGCATATACATTAACTTATTTTTAGAAGGATCTGGAATAGGCACCTGCAGTCTCACATGTGATGCATCATGCATTAAATTTTATGGTGAAGGAACAGCTCTGACTGGGTCACTCACTACTGTGGATGGAGTGTCTTCTGAGTAAGTAGGCTTGAGACACTCAACAGATACAGTATGTTGCTTCCCATTTTTCTCAATAATGAATATTTTATCCCCACAGTCTATGACCTCAAATGGGTGTGTAAATTGTGGAGAGTGTGGTGTTTCAACTGTCATCCGTCAGACACATAAAATCATATCTGAATAAACCTTTATGAAAGAAAATGAGTCTGTCACCGTGTCAAACAGAATTCTTTAGCAAGAGATGACACATATGCGAGTGAAATCTGTGCAAGAATGCATCTGACTCCCTCACCAGTAGCCTAAGCTACCGGAACCTTTCAATGTTCACCATAGAGTAGTTGAGTGAGCGAACAACCCAAGTTCTCTTTCAGAACAATGCACAGCTCCCAAGGCCACCTCTAATGTTCAGTGTATATGCTGCATCATCCAGTCGTTGGCAGGGTTCTAGCTCATGACTCGAATGTGCTTGCAGTCACACATTCTCAAAAGCACTTTGAATAATTGGCGCTCGAACTGCCAACTCCTGTCCATTGTAATAACTTGTGGAATGCCAAATGTCGAGAACCAGCAATTTAGGAGGGCCCTGGCGACAGAGGCCGCAGAAATATCAGAAGGTTGTGTGTTTATTTCATGTTGGGGTCACCACTGTGGGAATGGTTGGTTCCATTCCAAATATGCATTTGGTTTATACAGTTTATAAGCGATTAACACTATATTTGTATTAAATACACTTTGCACATAGTAAGACACTTTCACCACCAACAAAACGTGGTCTGTCACACACAAGTAGCAAAGAAGCTAATCATACAAAGACAAAAACAATTCTGCATATCACAGATGAACTATTATTTTAATGCCTGCGTTCGACTTCTGTCGACTCTGCTTATTGATGTTGCAACACACTCTACCAATGTTGAGTGACAAAAGGTGCTTGATACAGATGTTGCTTGGTGGAGGGTGTTTGGTACCAATGCTTTATGGTGGAGGATGCTTCTAACCTATTTTATATGGTGGGGGATAGTTTGTATTGATGTTGTCCAGATGTTGCTTCATAACAGTGTTATAAGGGAGACAGTGCTGTGTACTGATGTTGTGGGCCAGTGGGCGCTCTGTGCCAGTATTACATGCCATAAAATGCTTAGTACTATTGTTGTTTGGCAGACTGTGGCTTGTACCACATTGGAATCCTAGTTGGACCTTTCTTTCCAACGATTAACATTATTGGCTACGAAGTCTTTCACGACGTATTTCTTGAATACACCGAGAGATTTTTATTAGATTAACGTTATTTTTGGGTCACATTAAAGTCAGATTTGTTTTTGAATATTACAACAAGACAGGACAATTAGAATATATAGGAAACTGATAGTATGCTTGATTAATGTGTGGCACATTATATTTGACGCCCATTCCAGGTCACAAAAATTTTATTTGTTGTGTATTGTGTGTCCTAAAGTGTATGTAGTTTTCCTTTTAATGGAACCAAAATAACTTAGATTTGAGTGGAGAAGTAATAACAGAGTCAAGTCATATCACCCCAAAAGAGGAAGGTATTCATCGATGGATCAGCCAAGTATGAGTGAAAAGCTATACTTTTTTCATACTGGCTTACTTTGATCAAGTCTCGATTAGAGTAACTCAGAATTCGGTGCCGTAATTTTAGAACAGTTTGGAAGCACTTTATGTGTTGATGGCATTTTTGAACTCACGAGAGATCAGATTTACATACCGCTGCAGCACTTATGAAAGTATGAGGTAATCTTGTCTCTGTTATTGAGAGACGATATTTAAGACATTTAGTACTAGAATTCATTGTTCAATAGAGCTCAACAGAGTAAAAGTGACAGTTTTGGGGGGATTTCAGTAATTACGTGATGTGGTAAAAACATATGCATAAATGCTAACTATGGATCCCATCAAAGACAATACAGCAGTATCGAATTCATAGGTGTTCCATAATGCAAGCAAGTCATCTGACAGAGCCTTTAGCATCACTCAGAAAGTTAGAGATGATATCATCTAAGATGTGGATCTTATTGAATTGGGCAAGTAAATTTACGAGCAAACAAATCAGTTATCTAAAAAAAAAACGATCAATTTGTGAACTAACAAAATGAGTTATCTAAAAAGCTGGATGCAATGGCGTCCGAGTTTGCGAATAAACAGGATTTTGTTACAGTAGAGAGTACCAAACTTTTGGCCAAACATGATGCACTGACAAAGGAATTATCTGATGAAATAACCACGTTATAATTAGCACATGCTGGAATGCCGGGGGAAGTACAGAAATTATCTCACGCGTTGTGTGAGGTAAAGCAGACAAAGTGTAATATATCTGGAACGTTTGAGGAACTAACAAATAAAGCAGATAACCCTGCTACGAAACAAAAAAATCAAAGCAATCAATTTGACTCACAGAGGAAAATATTAACCAAAGATCTTATTTCTTGGATGTCGACAAAGGACGAACAAATTTCGGAGCTCGCAGATATGAAGCTGCAAGAAGAGGCTAGAAAGATTTCTACCAAATTATCAAAGGGAAGTAATAGGCCCAATGAGATGCTAGATGCTGAGTTGCATAAGACGACCAAAAAACTGAATCAAGACTTGGAGACATGTCGAAAGGCCATTAGTGAGCAATTCGATGAAATAAAAATGGAGCTAGCCAAACTCAAAGGTGCAGTAAATGACTACATATCAGTGGTACCACGCACTGAGGAAAACTTTGTTCCCAGGCTCGATGGGCAGAATACCGAAGATGGAGAAATGATATGAAGTAGATATAATCCAGATTCAAATAACTTACAGGTATGGTGCTAGATGACACCGTCTACAACTGCCTATACTTCGACAGGAACATACCCTGGTATTTTGAAGGTAAAATGGGTCAACTGAAGAATGGGATACAGCCTGTCGGCTTTGGCCAATGATGTCTTGGGTTGCTCATATATATTAATGTCTTTACTTTCGAACCATAGATAATAAATCCGTTTTCTGCTGTCGATTAGCGCCATCATTGTAAATTGAAATAAATGAATGTGTTTTTAAAACACTTTGCTAGACACTGCATAAATTTTTTTTCGTTTGCATTGATTTAAATAATTAGTTCTTTCCAATTCTATCGGTACTTAATTTTAATCTAAGTGAGTTTGAGAGAATTTGGAAAAATAACTTTGCAATTCGAAGAATGTTTAGTTTTTCATTTTCGTTTGTAGTTATGGATTTATTTATTCCCTTGAATTTGGAAGTCTTAAAGCAGGCTTTGGGAGTAGATATGATGGTAATCATTCGATTTTTGCAAACATCTGGTCTTCTTGCTGATTACGTTCGATGTCGTGAGTGCAGCGAAGATATGCACCTGATAAGTGTGTGTGCTCGTCGCACACACTATTTATTCATATGGAGGTGCAGCAACGACCGACTGCGGCGCTCATTTAGATGAGGAGCATGATTTGCTAAATCGGATCTGGCCTTTGAGGGATATAATAAAAATTACATACTGTTGATATATCAGGTATCCTTTGTGTGCATGAATGCCATATGACTGAGTGTACTGTTTTAGACTGGTATTTGTTTTGTAGAGAAGTTTGTGGTGAATGTATAAAGCATATGAAGCCCACGCCTACCACAGTAGTACAAGTTTATATGCCAACTAGCTCTGCAGATGATGAAGAAATTGAAGAAATCTATGATGAAATAAAAGAAATTATTCAGATAGTGAAGGAAGACGAAAATTTAATAGTCATAGGTGACTGGAATTCGGCAGTAGGAAAAGGGAGAGAAGGAAACATAGTAGGTGAATATGGACTGGGGGTAAGAAATGAAAGAGGAAGCTGCCTGGTAGAACTCTGCACAGAGCACAACTTAATCATCGCTAACACTTGGGTCAAGAATCATAAAAGAAGGTTGTATACATGGAAGAAGCCTGGAGATACTAGAAGTTATCAGATAGATTGTAAAATGGTAATACAGACATTTAGGAACCAGGTTTTAAATTGTAAGACAAACTATTGGTTATGAACTGTAGATTAAAATTGAAGAAACTGCAAAAAGGTGGGAATTTAAGGAGATGGGACCTGGATAAACTGACTAAACCAGAGATTGTACAGAGTTTCAGGGAGGGCATGAGGGAACAACTGACAGGAATGAGGGAAAGAAATGCAGTACAAGAAGAATGGGTAGCTTTGAGAGACGAAGTAGTGAAGGCAGCAGCGGATCAAGTAGGTAAAAAGACGAGGGCTAGTAGAAATCCTTGGGTAACAGAAGAAATATTGAATTTAATTGATGAAAGGAGAAAATATAAAAATGCAGAAAATGAAGCAGGAAAAAAGGAATACAAATGTCTCAAAAATGAGATCGACAGGAAGTGCAAAATGGCTAAGCAGGGATGGCTAGAGAACAAATGTAAGGATGTAGAGGCTTATCTCACTAGATGTAAGATGGATACTGCCTACAGGAAAATTAAAGAGACCTTTGGAGAAAAGTGAACCACTTGTATGAATATCAAGAGCTCAGGCGGAAACCCAGTTCTAAGCAAAGAAGGGAAAGCAGAAAGGTGAGAGGAGTATACAGAGGGTCTATACAAGGGCGATGTACTTGAGGACAATATTATGGAAATGGAAGAGGATGTAGATGAAGATGAAATGGGAGATACGATACGGCGTGAAGAGTTTGACAGAGCACTGAAATACCTAAGTCAAAACAAGGCCCCGGGAGTGGACAACATTCCATTAGAACTACTAACAGCCTTGGGAGAGCCAGTCCTGACAAACTCTACCATCTGGCGAGCAAAATGTATGAGACAGGCGAAATACCCTCAGACTTCAAGAAGAATATAATAATTCCAATCCCAAAGAAAGCCGGTGTCGACATATGTGAAAATTACCGAACTATCAGTTTAATGAGTCACAGCTGAAAAATACTAACGTGAATTATTTACAGACGAATGGAAAAACTAATAGAAGCCGACCTCAGGGAAGATCAGTTTGGATTCCATAGAAACATATGAACACGTGAGGCAATACTGACCCTACAACTTATCTTAGAAAGTAGATTAAGGAAAGGAAAACCTACGTTTCTAGCATTTGTAGACTTACAGAAAGCTTTTGACAACGTTGACTGGAATACTCTCTTTCAAATTCTGAAGGTGGCAGGGGTGAAATACAGGGAGCGAAAGGCTATTTACAATTTGTACAGAAGCCAGATGGCAGTTACAAGAGTCGAGGGACATGAAAGGGAGGCAGTGGTTGGGAAGGGAGTGAGACAGGATTGTAGCCTCTCCCCAATGTTATTCAATGTGTATATTGAGCAACCAGTGAAGGAAACAAAAGAAAAATTCGGAGTAGGTATTAAAATCCATGGAGAAGAAATAAAAACTTTGAGGTTCGCTGATGACATTGTAATTCTGTCAGAGACAGCAAAGGACTTGGAAGACCAGTTGAACGGAATGGTTAGTGTCTTGAAAGGAGGATATAAGATGAACATCAACAAAAGCAAAACGAGGATAATGGAATGTAGTCTAATTAAGTCGAGTGATGCTGAGGGAATTAGATTAGGAAATGAGATACTTAAACTAGTAAAGGAGTTTTGCTATTTGGGGAGCAAAATAACACTCACCAGGACGAAGCCCCCCCAAATCCAACATCTCGAGCGAGGAGAGGGTGGCACTCAGGTAGCTACAGGAGGATGACAGCGTTGTAGTTCTGCTACCTGATATGGGTAACTTCACGGTCATCTTAAACAAGTAGGAGTATGATAGAAAGGTGCAACAACTTCTGGAAGACACTGCTTACAAACCACTAGATGGCGACCCCACTGACAAGTTGGACAAGAAGACCCGGAAGTTGCTCAAGGAGACAGGTCTACCTGAACAGGTCCGAGGGAGCACCGGGGAAGAGACAACACATTACAGGCAGCGCCAGGCAAGCACGGACGGCAGAGAGAGCACCCAGCGCACTCTGGACATAAATACTGGACAAGATCCTCCAATATGGCAGTCTCAGGTAGCACCTGAAGAAGGCAACGAGTTACGTGGCCGAAATATTGTGCCAGAGCGACACAAACATCTGGCAGTAGACCCGATTATTCCACATGTCAAGATCTCGCCGGCAAAACCTGAAGAGTTGCAACATCAATACAGAATTTTGTTAGAAGGGAGACAGGAAAAGTAACCACTGGGGTAGGTAGTTTTACTATTAAAGAGAATGAGACTTTCCTAACCAACAGTACACAAGCAGCTAATGTATTTAACAACCAATTCTTAAGTGTAGGAGAAAAAATTGGTGAGAACAGTTCAAAAGAAAAGGCCAGGCAGTTCATGGAAGAGTCTGTTTTGAAAAAAATTAGTCAGATTAAGTTTCACCTAACAACCTCTTGTGAAATACGTAAAATTATTAAATCTTTTAAAAATAAACGTCTGTTGGAGTAAGTGACATCTCTAATAAGATATTAAAACAATGTGGAGCAATTATAGCTGATGTTTTGAGACACATACGTAATACATCTCTAACTAAAGGTATTTTCCCAGACAGGTTAAAATATGCCATTGTCAGGCCTCTTTACAGAAAGGGGGACACCACAGATGTCAACAATTATCGGCCAGTATCCTTGCTTACAGCATTTTCAAAAATCTCCAAGAAAGTATTGTATTCAAGAGTGGTTAGCCATCTCAACAGTAATGGGGTACTTAATAAATCACAGTTCAGATTCCAAAAATGCTGTTCCACTGAGACAGTAATATACAGTTTCACTGTCCACACAACAGAGTCTTTAAATAGTAAAATGTCACCAATAGGAATTTTCTGAGACTTGTCCAAAGCATTTGATTGAGTGAACCATGACATTATGTTACAGAAATTACAATTCTATGGTATAAATGGAATAGCACATGAGTGGTTTAAGTCATACCAACAGAACAGGAAGCAAAAAGTTTCCTTATATGGGTCAAGTGATTTAAATAAATTTGGCACTTCATCCAACTGGGGTGAAATTACATTAGGTGTTCCACATGGTACAATCATGGGTCCCCTTCTGTTCTTGATCTATGTGGATGACCTACCTTCCTATCTGAAACAGGAAGCTGAACTGACACTCTTTGCTGATGATAGCATCAGTATTAATCAAGTAAAAGAAACTCCAATTGAAAATATATAAATAAGGTCTTTGGAAAAGTCATTAAGTGGTTTTCTGCAAATGGGCTTGCTCTAAACTTTGAACACAGTACATCCAATTTTCTGCTGCAGAAAGTACAGTTCCTTCAATAAATATAACACATCAACAGAAGTCAGTAGACAGGGTAGAGCATACTAAGTCTTTGGTTGTATGCATAGATGAGAACCTTAATTGGAAAATTCTTATTTTCCATCTTCTAAAGCGACTAGTTTCAGCAACTTTTGCAATCAGAATAATTGCTAATTTTGAGGATACAGAAATTAGTAAGCTAACATACTTTGCATACTTTCACTCTCTGATGTCATACAGAATAACATTTTGGGATAACTCAACATTTAGACAAAAAGTGTTCACTGCTCAAAAGAAAGTGGTTGGAATAATGTGTGGGGTTCATAGTCGCACATCTTGAAGGCATCTTTCTAAGAGATTGGAAATTCCTACAACAGGCTCACAGTACATTTACTCACCAATGAAATTTGTTCTCAACAACATGGACCAGTTTAAAACCAACAGTGACATTCGTGATTATAATACCCAAAAAAAGAAAGACTTACACTATCCTTTACTCAACCTATCTTTGGCACAGAAAGGGGTAAAATATGTTGCTATAAAAATTTTCGACAAATCACCAGATGAAATAAATTGTCTGACAGACAGCAGTAATAGCTTCAAAAATAAATTGAAATCATATCTCCTTGACAACTCCTTCTATACCATAGATGAATTCTTGAATAGGAATAAATAAATCTATAAATATAGTATATGCATTTTGTGCCATTTAAGGGAATGGGGTAAATAATTGAAATATTAATCTTTAACTCTGTATTATAATATATATATTAAAAATCTTGTTTTATATGTGTATTTTTTGTGCACTTCATATGTTCCACATCATAACGGCTACTGTACCATGCAACTGATTAATGGAACATGCAACCAAGTAACTAACTAACAGAACTCCAAAGACACTATATGTAGACGATTTAGGTTCCATACACAATCACTTTTCGATCTGCTAGAACTACAGTCTAATATATACAGTCACGACACTCTCGCGCAGAAGTTGTTACTGTTTGACACAATATTACCGCCAGATAGGAGAGTAGAAATAAACGAATATGATATTCTCCTTCGTAATATTCTGCTTGGTTAATGTGTGGCACATCATAACTTGTTCCACGCAGCTCTCCATACTAGTCTGTCCTGTTCAAGTCTCTTCATTGTTGCATGTCTGCTGTAACATCCATCTATGTCAATCTGTCTACTGTAGTCAAATCTTTGTCTCCACATACAATTATTACTCCCACATTTCCCTCACTAGTCAAATTGTCTATTCCTTTATGTCTGATGGGCAATGGCCTTGCCACAGTGGATACACCAGTTCCCGCACGATCATTGAGGTTAAGCGCTGTCGGGCGTGGTCAGCACTTGGATGGGTGACCATCCAGGCCGCCATGCGCTGTTGCCATTTTTCGGGGTGCACTCAGCCTTGTGATGCCAATTGAGGAGCTACTCGACCGAATAGTAGCAGTTTTGGCCAAGAATACCATCATTATGGCCGGGAGAGCGGTGTGCTGATCCCACGCCCCTCCTAACCGCATCCTCCACTGAGAATGACACGGAGGTCGGATGGTCACGGTAGGCTACTCGTGGCCTGACGATGGAGTGCTTTATGTCTCATGAGCATCTGATCCCATTTTTTAATCAACTTGTGTCACATAACTCTTTACTCCACGATTTGATGCGATAAGTTTTGGTTATTTATTCGTTTTATCCAACGAATCTTCAGCATTGTTCTGGAGCACCGCATTTCAAATGATTTTATTCGCTTCTTGTCTATACTGTTTCTCAACCATGTTTCACTTCTATAGAATCTTACATTCCAGACAAATAACTTCTTAAAAGACTTCCTAATGTTTAAATTTATATTTATTGTTAACAAATATCTCTTTTCATAAATAATTTTCTTGCTACTGCCATTCTGCATTTTGTATACTCTCTACCTCAGTCGTCATCAGTTAATTTGCCACGCAAAAGGCAAAACTCGTCTTTTTACTGGCTCGTTTACTATTTGATGTTTTAATTTGTCACATGTCATTATCCTTGTTTTTTTTTTTTTTTTTTGTTGATGTTCGTCTTGTAAACTATATTCAAGTTGCTATCCATTCTGTCCAGCAGCTCTTACAGCTGCTTTCGCATCTCTCAAAGAATTAGTTGGATTCAGGTAACCCCAGGGTTTTAAAGTATTCTCTGTCACATATAATACACTTCTCAAGTTTCTCCTTGGTTCCCTTCGTATACTGGTCAATGTAAAGATTGAGTAACAGGAGGGATAGGATTCAACCTTGCCTCACTCTCTTCTCAGTTGCTGACTCACTTTCATGTCCTTCGACTGACTACAGTCTGCTTTCCGTATAAGTTGTGAATTATCTTTCGGTCCCCATGTTTTATTCTTGCTACTTTCTATATTCAAAGATAGTTTCCCAGTCAACATTGTCAAATGGTTTCTCAAAATGTAGAAATACTCTAAATGTAGGTCTGCCTTTCTTCAGTCTCTCTTCTTACAAGGGAGCTCCCCGTCATACCCCTCTCAGTTTTAGTCGTAAGATGGTCCAGTGGATCGCCCATCAAACGCTGAACATAGATCAAACATGAAAACAGGAAGAAGGTGTACCGAACTGTGAAAAAAGAAGCAAAACAGAAACAGTGATCAGTCCAATGTTAAAATATGTAGCATCGAGTGAACTTGAACAACCATGTTACCGTTGTTATATCGTCATGGAGCTGGACTGTGAAGGGGGAGATCCGTGTTCAAACCCCCCATGTCCCCACATATGTTTTTTTCACTAAATTATGAAATGTACGTCTGGTCGATGACGTATCTGTTCGCTGTATTCAAATTTGTGACTGTGTCATGGTGTAGCATCCATCTGCAACTGCTAGGTGTGAGGCATGGACCCCCAGATGTACGTATTTCCTATTTCTTCTACACAAATACCACATGTTGTGAAGGTTGCGTTCCATTTTGGAAGTTTTGGCTATTAAATTCGAATGTTGAAACATTGTCCACATCCGTTTATTTGCTGTTTTCATTTCTGTGAGAGGTCTATTCAGCATCTCGTCTGCTCTCTCTATTCATCACATTTAGTTTCGACAGTAATATATTCATACCACATAACTCATATTCTATAACCAATGTACGGTACGACAATTGCCAAGACTACGGAAGGAGAACAAACATCCGAATGACCAGACAGTAAGTTCATAATTTAGTGAAACAAAAAAATAATGGACATGAGAGAGTATGACAATTGCCAAGACTACAGAAGGAGAACAAACATCCGAATGACCAGACAGTAAGTTCATAATTTAGTGAAACAAAAAAATAATGGACATGAGAGAGTACGACAATTGCCAAGACTACAGAAGGAGAACAAACATCCGAATGACCAGACAGTAAGTTCATAATTTAGTAAAACAAAAAAATAATGGACATGAGAGAGATTTGAACATTGATCTCCTGCTTCTAAGTCCAATACTGTTACCACAGAACCACAGTGCCGTGGCTTTTCACGTTCACTCTGCATTGCATGTGAGCTTGGACCATTCACTGTTCCTATTTTGCTTCTTTCTTCACAGACCAGTACACCTTTTTCATGTTTTCATGCTTGATCCATGTTCAATTCTTGATGGGATATCCAATGGGCCATTTCACAAGTAAATCTGAGGGGTGGGGGTGATAGGGAGTTGCCCTTGTTAGATAAGTCGTAAAGTCAGTTTGCATTGCATGTTCCTACATTTCTCTGGAGGCTGAACTAATCTTCTCTGAGGTGGACCTCTTTTCTGTTCTTATATAAATAATTCGTGTCATTATTTTGTAACCATTACTAATTAAACTGTTACACCTGCCTTCTATGTGAAGTCTGAGGATATTTTGCCCTTCATTTCTCTCGCATACCAAATGGAATAGATTTATGGTGATATGTTCACACAAGGATCTTAACAATTCTGAGGAAGTGTCATCTACTCTAAGTGCCTCGTTCCTACTTAAGTTCTTCAGTGATTTGTTAGATTATTCTCACAGTATCCTATCATCCATCCTATCTTCACGTACTTCTTCTCCCCTTTCTATAACACTAGTAGCCCACCCACTATTATGTAAAGAATCTAACTTAAAAGTGTAAGACAGTTTCAAATGCCCGATTACCTTACAAATGAATTATTGGTTTGGGATTGTTCACCTATAGACTGATGAAAAAGCTTAGAATAGGTTTGAAATTATGTTTAAAGTTTGCAGAAAGTCGCTTAGTGCTCCATTATCAAACACTGGATGAGTATATTTGGACAATTTGTGTTCCATTTTAAGAAAAGATAGTTTTCCACGCATCTCATTGTTTATGAAGTCATATATTCTGAACTGTGTGTTGTTTAATGATATAATTTTTCATATGTGTTCAGTGGCATAAGTGGATACCATCTAGTAAATGTGTTACGGATAGAGTTAGTAGTAAAGAAATAATAAGTTGAAACATCATTCTTGACGCAGAAAATTTATTACATGAACAGCAAAAATATAGGAAACGATAAACTTTTTTCCTTTCCTTAATTAGTGATGGGTGTCAGTGAGAAAAAATTTCAAAAAGCTCTCAAATGACGTTTGAAGCTTTTTAGAAGTGTTAACACTGTGTAAATATAGTTCAGGTAGTTTACTCACTGCGAGTAATGCTGCCTTAAGTTTCTAACTTTAATACTTCTCTTACTGAGTTAACCTGTTAATGTAAGACTGTACCTCTTAACGAGTGGGTATTTAAAAGTTTTAAATTCGGTGAATGATTATATGGAAAATTGAAAATCAAATTTTGGGTACCTCTGGAAGCCAGTAGGCAGGCAGCATGCGGTTGGGGGTACCAGATGACTGTTTCAGCTATTTAGTAATATAAATCGTTCGTTTCCCTTGCATAGTCCTTCCATACAGGCTGTTTTACAGGTCCTATTAAAGGCTTCTACATGTTACAGAGAGGACTTAGTAGATAAAGGTTTGATAATCCATGTCTGAGGAAGTACCATTGAATGTAATATAAGTTTGAAGACTGAAACAGTTTCCAATCTGCCACTTCACACTACGCAAACAGTGGAGACAATGAGCTTTGAGCTGTGTGATCTGCAGGGAATATGACGTGGGCGATGTTTCAAGTACTTGTCATCCACCTCTCTTCGACGTGACAAAGACTATCCTCTTCAAAGTTGAGAATGTGGTGCATCCAAGGAATACCACAATCAACCTCCTCATTGTGAATGTACCATTTTTTGCAGCTGTTATTGTAGTCGGACGAAAATAGTTTACAATGCCATAATTATAAAAGGGACTGATGACAGCACACTCTTCTCAGTTTGCATGCATTTGTGATGTGAGAGATTTAAAAGTGATCCACTCTTCATACTTTTTATGTCCAAATGTTACATTGCTGGAAATGGATCCCTTATCTAAACTTTATCTAATAAGTCTACTCTGCACCACTAGAAGCCTATAATAGGAACTGTGGTACACCCTACACTGTATATTTTTCCCTCATTTCAGCCTTCCCTTGTTTGCTTAGTACTGCTGTGCTATCTGAGCTTGTCATTTTCATATAGATGCTTCTCTTTCCTCCTAAGTTTCTCTAAATTTATTGTTAGTGGTACCTATGTTTCCCATTGTCATGCATGCTTCTATCTTCCTTCATAATTTTGCACTTCATGTCAGTCTTATGTCTTCCCATCTGCATGCTTTATTTGCTGCGTTTGTACATTTTCTCCTTTAGTCAGTTACATTCAATATCCCATGTATTAACCAAAGATTTCTACTGGGCTTGGCTTTTTGTTTACTTGATCCTCTGCTACTTTCAGTATTTCATCTCTTAATGATCCTGTTCATAACCAATACATTACGAGAGGAATCCATATCTGTCCTGCTCTTGGAAATGTTTTTCAGCTTAAAATTTTGTTACAAAATCTGTGTCTTTCTATATATAATTTATGTGAAACCTCTCATTGACTTTGTTGGATTCCTTACCTTATCGCAGGGAATTGGCTGTAAAAATTGTTTAGGAACAAAATAAAACTTAAACTTTATTAACACATAAAACATTCTATATATAGGCTATGCACAAGACCATGTTGCCAATCAATAACCATAGAATGCCATTTCATAGAGGTCTAATGCAGTTGACACATTGTATCATACACATAACTATATGCACTAGAAAAATATTTTGTTCACATATCTCCAACAGTCTTAAGGTCTGTTTCGCATATATAACCTTCTTTCAGATTTTTTAAACAAGCTTTAGCAAATATTAAATCACCCTCTTTGCAGAATTCTACCAGCTCTCTTCTCCTTTCATTCTTTTGGGCTTCTCTATTTTATTCTAATATTTTTCCTTCACTTCCTTTTACTGCTGTTGGATTCCAGTCCCCCATCAGAAATAAATTTGCTTCTCCCTTAATAATCTGAATGATTTATTTTAATTCATCACAGATTATTTGAAACTCTTCATCATCTCTGGAGCTATTAGGAATATCAACTGATAGCGCTGAACTAGCTTCTTTCCTGCAGGGTTACAATAATGCGTTGACTGTGCTGTTCACATTGCGTTACTTGTATTAATATTTTTTATCCATTGTTAGACCTACTCATGCATTACCCCCATTTGGTTTTTGTGTTGATAATCCTGTACTGACCTTACCAGAAGTCCTGTCTTTTCACTTCACCAACGTCATTTCTTATCGTGAATAATCTAAGCTGTTGTTTCCATATGAGCATACAACAGATATTCCTGCATATCAATCAATAATGTGGCTGTTAAAAGCTGCATACTGAAACTCACCACTGTTGAGCATGACTTTTCACCACAAAAGAACAAAATTTGTGAATACGACTGTCATTGCTATTTTATATGTACCTTACTCCAATGGCTGCACCCCTAGTGACGTTCTTACACTAACAGTGCATGGCTCTGCATACCCATCAAGAGACAGCAGCATAATTCAACACATCTCGTGATACAAGGCAAATTTCCATCCCAGATAATCTGTGATTGAAAGGCACTGCCAAAGCCTAGAATGAGATTCGTATCATTAGGTTTAAGAACATTTTGCCACATTATTAAGTATTTATGTATGTAGATGAATGCAGAGCTCATTTCTGTGTGATAATGCTAGTTATTCATCTGTACAAGAAAGCAGAATGAGAGCATATTGAGCTAGTGTCAGTTTCTGAAGCTATTGGGTGGGGATGGGGGAATCACCAGTAGGTTAAATGGATTTTTGTTCTCTGACTGTCATGTAAACTGGCGTGATAGTGAATCAGTAGGGTGTTTCCACAGGCCTGTTGGCTGGCAAGCGGAGTGATACGATATTCATATGCAAGTTTTCACTGGCTGTGCAAATATAGCTTTAAGCCCTGTTTCTGCAGGGAACAAACTCGTACACTTATTTATTGTCCATAGACAAATACGATATTTCTTTTGGGTTGTGGGTATATGGTACAATTCATGTCACAACTTTCTAGGATCACTTACGAAAACCCAATATCTTTCAATTACCTACGACTACTGTACTGCAAATGAAGGCAGTCTGACCCTCTGAGGGAAATTTATTATCACTTATTAGCAAGATACTCCTTCAAAGCCACTTCAACGAAACTTCGCTTCAAACTTTGTATATACTTCAGAAGTTTGTACCCCATGTAATAGAGGGTGTTGTCTTCACCTTTTGAGCTATGTCTTTCCAGACGATAATCACCATCTCTTACAGCGTTGTAAGTATGGACGTCTTTGTTTAGACTGTTGTGCTGCTTGTATCTTAAAATAATTTGTACAGTTTTAGGGATCCAAATTAATGGCAGTGTAAGTGATTTACACCTCAACGTCCCTTTGTTTCACTCATTACATCTAAGGTTGCTCAAAGTCCTAATGACCGTTTTTTAATCTTTTTAAAGGACGAATGCTCTATTTATGTGCTTTGCTGCAGAATTTTCCCATACTTCAGTTCCGCACCATCACCTTGATAGGCCGCTAAATGTTTTCACATGTGTGGTCGGATTTTATACTAGCAAAGTTTTCAAGATGGTGTCTACTGAAGTTATTCTCGTAGTTGTAAACGTAGTTGTGTGTAGATTTCAACTCAAGAACTTCTAATGAAGAGAATGGACCTCGCAAATACTGAATAAGGAAACAGGTGTCTTATACAAATCATAATGGGTGTCGAACATGCTAATAAAGGAGTCTTCGGCAGGGAATGAAGCGATATTCAAAAATAAATTTGAATGAGTAAAACAAAGTTTGATTTAATTCTGATCTTGTTTCTTCCTGTACATAAAAGTTAGATATCAGTGTGCTTTCAGGTAACACTGAGGTATGCGCCTAGCAGAGTCGCTCATACTACCATATCATACATTTCTTGCGTTCCTCAAACCACAGCTTCAAAGATTTTTATGAAATGCTGGCTGCTATTTACAGTATGGTACCCTATAGGTGCATTTGAAACTAAGGCTCTTATCTGAACAATTCTGTTTTGTTTTATTCTTTGTCAGAGTTCTGAGAAGTTAATATCTGCACTCAGGGCTGGGGCAAAAGCTTGTTATCATTATACTGAAATCAAAATACCTTTAAAATATTGACATACCTGCAGATGAATACATTGCACTGCGGTAAATGATACTGAGTTACTTCCATTCTATTCAGTGGTAAAAGGCTGCTGAAGGATGAAATGAAACTCTTATTACAAAGTCTAAGAAAATTTTACCAAGTATTTAGTTACACTATGTGATCAAAAGTACCCAGACACCTGGCTGAAAATGACATACAAGTTTGTGGCTGCCTCTATCGGTAATGCTGGAATTCAGTATGGTGTTGGCCCACCTGTAGCCTTGATGACAGCTTCCACTCTCGCAGGCATATGTTCAATTAGGTGCTGGAAGGTTTCTTGGGGAATGGCAACCCATTCTTCACATAGTGCTGCACTGAGGAGAGGTATCAATGTTGGTCGGTGAGGCCTGGCACGAAGTCGGCGTTCCAAAACATCTCAAAGGTGTTCTATAGGATTGAGGTCAGGACTCTGTGCAGGACAATCCATTACAGGGGCGTTATTGTCGTGTAACCACTCCGCCACTGTCCGGCCCCGGTAGCTGAGTGGTCAGCGTGACAGACTGTCAATCCAAAGGGCCCGGGTTCGATTCCTGACTGGGTCGGAGATTTTCTCCGCTCAGGGACTGGGTGCTGTGTTGTCCTAATCATTTCATCCCCATCGACGCGCAGGTCGCCGAAGTGGCGTCAAATCGAAAGACCTGCACCAGGCGAACGGTCTACCCAACGGGAGGCCCTAGCCACACGACATTTCATTTTATTTCACAGGCCGTTTATTATGAACAGGTGCTCGATTGTGTTGAAAGATACAATCGCCATCCCCGAATTGCTCTTCAACAACAGGAAGCAAGAAGATGCTTAAAACAGCAATGTAGGCCTGTGCTGTGATTGTGTGAAGCAAACTAACAAGTGGTGTAAGCCCCCTCCATGAAAAACACCACCACACCGGAACACCACCGCCTCCGAATTTTACTGTTGGCACTACACACAGTGGCAGATGACGTTCATCGGATCGCCACATTGTGTACCATGATTCGTCACTCCATACAACGTTTTTCCACTGTTTAATAGTCCAATGTTTATGCTCCTTACACCAAGTGAGGCGTCGTTTGGCACTTACCCTCGTGATGTGTGGCTTATGAGTAGCTGCTCGACCATGAAATCCAAGTTTTCTCACCTCCTACCTAACTGTCATAGTACTTGCAGTGGATCCTGATGCAGTCTGGAATTCCTGTGTGATGGTCTGGAAAGATGTCTGCCTATTCCACATTACTACTCTCTTCAACTGTTAGTGGTCTCTGCCATTTATCACAAGAGGTCGGCCTGAACACTTTTGTGCTGTACGCATCTCTTTACGTTTCAGCTTCACTATCACAACGGAAACAGTCGACCTAGGGATGTTTAGCTGTGTGGAAATCTCGGTTGCAGACGTATGACACAAGTGACACCCAGTCACCTGACCACATTCGAAGTCCGTGAGTTCCGTGGAGTGCCCCATTCTGCTCTCTCATAATGTCTAATGACTAATGAGGTCGCTGATATGGAGTACCTGAGTACCTGGCAGTAGGAGGCAGCACAATGCACCTAATATGAAAAGCGTATGTTTTGGGGGGTGTCTGGAAACTTTTGATCACATAGTGTATATAGTCGACGACAAAGCTATTTTTTGACTATATGTGCAAACAAACAACTCAAGACCGGTGTCGAATTAATGAATGCTGAACGAGTGCAGATCCACTTACTGGCACTTGCTGAAACCCTTGAGTGACAGTAGACGATGTTGCACAGACCAGTAAGTTGAATGGCTTTTAAATTTTCTGTCATCGGCAAGGTGTTCTTACAGCCGGCTGGTTGGCAGGTGCAGTGGTAGGATGGTCCATACGAAAATTTTTTGTTGCCACTGGGAACCCGAGTTTACACATGGTGGTTTCATTCTGCTCTTCGAACAGAGACTGTAAGTTACTTGAAGAAATACAGAAGCCTGCTAGCTTATTGCATTTCTCCAAGAACTTTAATCAACAGTCATGCCGTGTGGGGTAGTCATGTGGTCTGAGGCGTCTTGCAATGGTCCACGCGGCTCACCCCATTGAAGGTTCGAGTCCTCCCTCGGGCATGGGTGTGTGCGTCCTCCTTAGCATAAGTTAGTTTAAGTTAGGTTAGTGTGTAAGCTTAGGAACTGATGACCTCAGCAGTCTGGTCCCATAAGACCTTACCACAAATTTCAAGATTTTTCCAACAGTCATGGAGTTTAACCGCTATTAAAGACGATTCCAACAGATGGCGATGATGATGTTTGGTTTGTGGGGCGCTCAACTGCTGGTCATCAGCGCCTGTACCAGGTCCCAATCTTTACACTGCCCAGTTTTTGTACACAGTCCAGACTAACCACTGTCACGAATGATGATGATGATGATGAATTAATGAATACAATGCAAACACCCAGCCCCAGGCAGAGAAAAATCCCCAACCTGGCCAGGAATCGAACCTGGGACCCTGTGATCCAGAGGCAGCAACGCTAGCCACTAGATCACGAACTGCGGACTTCCAATAGATGGTAACAGAACGGCAGGCGACGTCAACGTCAAATGGTCGTATGCTCACAATAGGCGGATCATCAACATGTCATTTCTCTTAACCCAGTACTGAAAATGGTGTAATGAAATACGGTATGTCATTATAGTGTCAGAATTAAGGAACAGCTAATGCTAAAGATTATTGACAGCAAAAGTGAACTTCATAGTGGATGTTCTTGATAAAGTTTGTGTGGTAGACTACTGAAAAGTGAAACAACAAGGAAAGTGTCATTCAATTAATTCAAGAAATCGACATGTATTTGCTATCAAAAATATGTACATACAAATACATCAGACAGTATTTGTAAGGCAATACGTTACATTTATCTTATCCATTCCGTTTCCAAGTTTAAATAATGTGGAAACAACTACCTTCATTTTTCTTCTTCAATAGAGCTGATTTATTCAGTGTTGAAGAAAGGTTACTTGATAAAATTTACTTATCAATTTATGTTCTTATTCATGCACAGTATAGGCTTCTTCTCTGTGCAGGTACTGTAAAACTTCTCTTTCGCTATCAGGTACCTGGCCTCCTTTTGTGGAAGAGCATTCAAGGCCAATTCAAACTGGCCATCGCGTCACGTCACTTTCCGTCCCGTCAAAACATTTTGCAATGCATTTAAATGGCGCCATCCGTCCTGTCACAGCAGAGCACCGCCACAGTTTCTCAGGAAGAAAGTTTTAACGGTCATCTGTCCGTTACTGACCAAGTGACCCCCAAGCTCATTTCCTCCCTATATACAGTTATGCGCAGATATTCCTATCTATTTTCATCGCGCTTTTCTTGGTTTATATAAACTGTTTGTTGTTCGTTATTTGATATAAATTGTTTAGTTTCGTTATTTCTTTTTTAAAATTTATAATAAATAAAGATTAACTGAAGCATTGAGGTAGCAGTCTAAATTGTATGATACAAGTGTACTAAATTACTCGCCCTCTACTGCATTTATAAAGTGGGTACTTATAGATATTGGTGTCTTATTTCTTATTGTACAACGAAATGGATTGCAATGTGGGTGCAACTTGTTATGAAAAAGTATTGTGGATAGAAACAAATTGATTAGTAGGTGGACTTTCTTTTAAAGTTGTCATCCATTTGTAGTGTTTCATAAAGAAATGAACTGAAATCTTCAGACACTGAAAAAAATTTGTTTAAATATATGTAGCGTGACGTGACGTGCCGGGGCGACCAGCGTGGATAGCACCATTTGAAATGCTTTGCAGAATGTTTTGACGGGATGCGACGTGGCGGAAAGTGGGAATTGGCCTCTAGCAGTAAACGTTGACGCCCGTTTCCGCTCTGTCGACGTCATTTGAAATAGATTGTAAATTACTTGACATTCCGTGCCTTCAAGTGTGAATCGACTTTTTGTGTTGATTGTTTGACCATCGATCAAATGAAGTACTTGCATTTTGTCTTCAGCGGAAATTCAACATCTTTGAAATGAAGAAGTGGGAATTGTGACGAACGGGCTTCCTCTTGCACATGTGCTTGTTCTCGTAAGGAGCTAAGGCCTGTTTGGCGACTTGCACTTGAAATTAGGTAGCAAAGGAGATACTAAGGACATCATGTCTAACAAGTCTGAATTAGCGTGCATCTACTCTGCCTTGATTCTCGTTGACGATGAGGTCGCAGTAACTGTAAGTAATTTCTAACTGCGTAACGTTGTTTGATTCTCAGTGACATTGGTTATAATATAAAATTTTTGTTTAAGGGCGAGAAAATCCAGACTATTCTGAAGGCAGCAGCAGTGGATGTTGATCCGTACTGGCCAGGATTGTTTGCAAAGGCACTGGAAGGAATTAATGTTAAAGATTTAATCACAAACGTGGGTGCTGGCGTTGGAGCTGGTCCCGCTGTTGGAGCAGGTGAGTGTTTCTTCTTGGTAGTTATTTTCTTTCTTTATGTGTAGTAGTAGTAGTAATAGTAGTAGTATTTGTTTGTAACTTAGTTACTTGGCCAACATTAGGCAAGTCCACGACATACTCAGATTCAAATTACGCGAATTGTGTTGGTATATGCAATTGAGTACTTAACAGTAAGACGTTAGAGCCCCACCAGTAGTATTTCTTCTTCCCATTAGCACAATTTTGCGCTCTCCAGGGGGAAATGAATTTATGCCGAAGTTACGAACGTTATATTAAATCTGGGTTTGGCATTAACAATTAAACGCTCGACGGGATATATAAGCTAATAAGACATGGGCTGTGTATTAGTTGTATTTGCATTATTATACCTAACGTAGTTTCTGGATTCTTTCATCAAAGAGGAAATACAGGGCAATGCTAGCCTGTTTTGAGAGTTGCTGGACTATTTGCGTAGTGTGCTTTCCAGCAGTAGTCAAAACTTTATTTCTAAGTTTCTTATGGCGGTTTTGAAACGTTATTAAAACAATTTACTATGAAACTTTGGTTTTTACAGCCCCAGCTGCTGCCGGTGCTGCTCCAGAGGCTGCGCCAGCTGAAAAGAAGGAAGAAGCCAAAAAGAAAGAAGAATCGGAGGAATCTGATGATGACATGGGTTTTGGTGAGTTACTTCATAAATGGATTATGGCCCTGTACAGCTTTGTAGGTTATAATCAGAATAACATGTTGTTGGTTGGGTATTACGTACTTACGAAGAATGTTTAATGACGGCAAGTTTCTGCAGCTCTCTCTCACTTACAAAGTTCATGTTGATAGTCATTGGAAAATGGGGTCTAGTGCAGCAGGGGATACAACCCGTCGGCTTTGAACAATGTCATTCCTTAGTCATAGATAGTAATGTCTTCACTTCGAGGCATAGATAATAAAGCAGTTCTGTGTTCTAATAGGCGCTATCATTAAAATAATTGAATGTGAATCTAAAAGCGATCACTTGATATTAGATTCAGATGCTTCAGTAGCTGATAAGTGTTTTTTGGCTTTAAAAAAAAATCTCACAAGATAGAATAAACTGATACTGCTTTATGCTAGTAATAGCGGAGACAAAATAAACAGCACATCTACAATTTGTATCCCGTGTTCCACTTAGGGTTTACTGAAGCGGAGGATAAATCGTTCAGGTGAAGAACAGGACAGTAATGCTAGTGAAAACGAAGAAATCGCCTTACGACAAACTCGTATTCCGGACTGTACTTAAGCAAAACACTTCAAATGAGCTTTTAATTTGTATCGGGTTTCATTTGCGGTTTAGTGAAGCAGGGGATACATAGTTCAAGTGAACAGCAGGACAGCAATGCTAGTTGAAACTAAGAAATCGACTACGCTGAACTTGTATCCCGTACTGCACTTAATCAATACAGTTCGAAAGACTTGAGATAAAACTGACATACATGTAACGTGATGTATTCTTTGCTAGTGATTTCATTCATTTCTTTCCATTGTATTTTGCGGAGAAATGCTAAGATACAAACACGCGATATCGTTAACGTGAAAATACTACTGGCCCTTACATATGTGAAATAAAGTTTCTCTCTCGCATTCCTTTGTTTCTCAACATTCTCCTCAGCTCTTTCATCGTTGTAATACATGCTCTCTGGCGACTTGTGACATCATTGTTCAAAGCCGACGGGTTGTATCCCCTGCTACACTAGACCCGGAAAATGTTACTTTCAGTTGTAGTTGGCAAAGGACGAGCAATTATAAATGTAGTGAAAATGTGTATGTAATTTGTGATTGAGAGATAAGTTTAAATCTGGAAATATACATTTAGATTTGAGATGATTAACTGTATTAGCTTCTGATACAAGTGAAGATAAAAATTCTATGATGCATTCGCAGTACAATTACTAATTTTCAGTGGCAGATTTCGAAATCCTAATTCTGAATCTTTTGTTTCAGGTCTCTTCGATTAAATTGTTTCATTCCACATGGAGTTGTACAGTTTTATTGTACATTAATTGAATAAAGTTTTCTAATCAATTTTGTACTGTCTTTCATTGTGAAGCTTTCCTGAAATACAGTTTTTCAGATGTGGACTGTAGCACAGACGAACAAACAAAAAAACCGAAGTGGTATTTAAATGAGAGCGTTTTGTAGTATCCTGATCTTGTTGCAGGGGGATATTATTTTGAGTACTTTGAGATTGTGGAGAAAAGTAGATTGAATTTTTAGAGGAATGGTTCTATTAAAGTGCTCGCTAGTCACGTCTGCATTTACCAGGATCAATATCAATGGAACACATTCCAAGTGAAACTTGGAGTGTGAAGAAGTGTGGTGTTGGTGTCGGTGAATTTTTCAGCCCATAATTATGGTTTCAATGAAGATTTGAAATAATTGGTTTTGTTTAAATTAAGGCTGTGTGGCTACATATTAAATTTGATGTGTTCAGTTTGACAGAACACTTTTTCAAAGAAATCTTTGCTATTAACATGTGATAAACTAAAATGGAAGAGGCTTTAGTGACTTGGATTGTTGGCATACTTATATATGAAACTGGTTGTGTGAAAATTTGGAATGGAGTATCACACTGATTTGACAAATCTTAATTTAGACAGTATAAATGAAGACCCTAATGCAAGTTGCAAGACAGTTGGTTTGGGAATGGGATTGATACAGATAATTAAGGTAAATATTTTCTAAAAGTGTAGTTCCCTGCTTCTGGGTTTTGCATGTAAAATTTTAAGGTTAGTGGATTTGCAGTAAATGAAATGTGCATACTTTCTTAAATGAATATAAACTGAGTAATGTTGCTATTTGCCCTTGTTTTCTGTATTTTTGAGAACTATATTTAGTTCACACAGCCTGTCAGGAATAGAAGTGGTCAGAGTGCTGCCAAGTAGCAATACAGTTAATATATGGTAGTGGTGTGTTGTGGACAAGTTAATTAAGTGATATATTTGCAACTTAGATGTATGTATAGTTGGCCCAAGATGTCAGCCTACCATATTGAAGTTTCACTGGTAAGGTCGGTATTACACTATCAAATTTCTTTGTCAAAGATTTGATCAAAGATGTGATCAAATATTCCGTCAAATATATTTGACAAAGATCTTTGACGTAGCACTAGAAGGGGTATTACACTGTCATCAAATTTTTCGTCAAAGCTAAAGATGGCTGCTGACAACTTGTTATTAACCGCAGCAGTTGCACGTACCACAATTGCATTGTGTGCACATGCGGAAAAGAAGTGGGGGAAAAAGGAACCATACATACGAGGTTGACAGTCTTAAATTCCTGGGATTACAACTTGATAATAAATTCAGTTGGGAAGAGTACACCACAGAACTGCAGAGTCACCTGTATTTGCAATTAGTGTTAGCAGACATAGGCAACATAAAAATGAAAAAGCTTGCATACTTTGCCTACTTTCATTCCATGTCGTCATATGGGATAATATTTTGGGGTAAATCTTAGTCAAACAAAAGTTTTCAGAGTCCAAAAGCGTGTAATACGTATTATTTGTGGAGTAAATTCACGGACGTCTGCAGAAACCTCTTCAAAGAACTGGATATACTAACTACTGCCTCTCAGTATATTTACTCCTTAATTTGTCCTAAATATCTTTTTCCAACAAACAATTCAGTTCATACATACAATACCAAGAACAAAAATGATCTGCACAAGGACTTAAAAGCACTTGCTTTAGTTCAAAAAGGGGTCCACTACTCAGGATCACTCGTATCAATAATTTGCCAGGAAACAAATTTAGTTACAAATAAAGATCAGTTTAAAAGGAGCCTGAAAGACTTACTAGTGGCCAACTCCTACTCCATTGACAAAATTTTTAATAGAAACAAATGATGTATTGTATTTATTCATACTATTAGTATTGTTACTTCAGCTTTAAAAAATTGACATGTTCCACATCCACGAGGATCTCCTCAGCACGGATCTATGGAATGAAAAACTAATCTAATCAGGGTGAAGCCGTGGGTTTTACTGTGAAACGATAAAAGCATTCAGCAAAACTTGTTACGTGAGCTTACAGCGGAAGATGTCAGGTTGTACATAAATTACTTAAAAATGGATGAGCATACATTTCTGTATGTGCTCAGTGAAGTGTATCCTCATATCACAAAGCACAATATTCACTGAAGCTCTGCTACATCTTCAGAAGACAGGCTCACTGTTAACACTCAGATTCCTTGCTACAGGAGAGGGTTATGTTATGTTAGGTCAGGTCAGGTCTCCAATCTTCTTAATCTATTTTTGTATTCAGGGTGCCTCACGTTGTAAAGCACCTCATCAGCTTCATACATCTCTATTAATTTTGTAGTTGTCGGCACACACCAATTGTATTTACCGGCAATGTTTATAAAAACACTAGACGACAGAACGCTACAGTGATGCTAGTGCTCCATGTGGTAACATGTCACATTGCAGTGAACAGAAGACAAGCGATTTCTTTGATCAAATCTACAGCGATGCCCTAGATTTGATCAAATATTGGACGACATTGACAAAGTCCCTATTACACCATCAAATATCTTTGACAAAGATATTGGACATAGAAATTTGGTAGTGTAATACCGGCCTAATTAGCAAATTAATGTTAGTGTCTTGGTTGTTTGACTTCATGTAGCCACCACAAATTCCTCTCCTTTGCCAGCCTCTTCATTTCATAGTAGTACTTGCAATGAAGATCCTAAATTATTTGGTGAATGTATTCTAATCTCCGCCCTCCAGTTTTTACTCTCCACCCTGTCTTCTAGTACTGTGGAAGTTACTCCCTGATGTATGAACAGATGTCCTATCATCCTGTCCCTTCTTGTCTGTTTTCCAAATATTCCTTGCCTCTGATTCTGTGCAGAACCTTATTCCTTACTTTATCAGTCCACCTGATTTGCAACCTACATTTGCCGCACCACATCTCAAATGCTTAGATTCTCTTGTGTTTGTTTTCCCACAGTCCATGTGTCAATATAGTTGTCATCTCAAATGATGATGGTAGATTTTTAGGCTTGTTCACAGCAATCTTGCCATCCTCAGACATCCAATGAGTGTTCGGTAGTGTCCTGAGTTCTCTGCTCTGAATGCCGTAGCTAATGTGAGCATTTAACATATTAGCAAATTGTTTAGTGAATTTTTATTCCATTTGTCACCGCTGATAGTGATGCTAAGTAGTGCATTCTGCACAAGCAAGACACAATTTGCATTGTGTATGCTTTCTTAAAGTGAAAAGCACGTGCATGTCATTGACTGTTTTGCTGCTGCTACTGAGGTAGTAGAATTCCTTAACTTCATCTATGTGATCAGTCCCAATAAGTTTCTCTCTCTCATTTCTGCTACTTCTCATTGCTTTAGTCTTTGATTTTTAATTTACTCTCGATCTATGTTCTATACTTGTTAGACTGTTCACTCCATTCAGCAGATCACAAAATTCAATTTCGCTCAGGATAGCTATGTAATCGGTGAATAATATCATTGATATCCTTTCACCTTGAATTTTAATTCCACTCTTGAACCTTTATTTCCACCATTGCTTGAGATTGAACAGTGGGGGTTGTAGGATTAATGAAAAGTGAAATGTTCATACAAAGTGCAAAATTGTTTAGAGATATTTTTGCTCCATTAGTCGAGCTCACAAGTATCACTTACAGATAGAATAGGGGAAAAGAGATGTGCTATTCAATAACATAATAGAACCACTCAATACTTTGGATGATGTTTTCATGTTTGTGTCTATGCTGAAAAATGAAAGTACTGGGAAACTCTCCTGCCTTAAGATTTGATTTTCTGCAGCAGTATGATGTGCATTGTTTTGCATGGCAGGTAAGTAACGAACAGTGACACATTCTAATATGTGCCAAGGAGCGCTGAATGTTAAATAGTGTTTTTGGAAGATGTTAAGGAACTTGCAATGAATACTTTGAACAGTGATGGTAAAGTGGATGTAGAACAAATGTTTCATAACATTGCTAAATTGAAAGATTATGCTGGTAATGAAACTGAAAGAATAGATGAAGCAGTGTCATTAAGTACACATGCAAGGTACTGAACGAAGTGATTTGTAGAAATCTATATTCATAATACTATTCTTGGGAATGTTGTGTAATTAATGTAACAATTGGGGCTGCACATGGTTGTTTCTTGTGTAGCCACAAGAATAAGAGCTTTAACTTGAAAACCTAATACCCAAATGGACAGTTTGAGGCTATCCCCCAAAAATGTACTTCCAAATTTTTTTTTTTCATCCTGTTGAGAAGGGTATGTGGATGTCAAGTCTGTGTATACAGCATTGTGTATTCTGGTTGTAAATGTAATTGCTCTCCCTTAATGTTGCTAATACTTATTATATATAATTCCCCTCATCGTAATCCTGGTTTTCCCTGATATGTTCTAATGGCCCAGTTACCAAAGGAATTAACACGAGGCAAAATTCTAAGTACTGTCAACAAAAACAAACACACACAAGTACAAAAAGTTTCCAGCTTTAGGAACTTCACTCTGAAAAGAACTTCAAATGAATGTACGGCCCCCGTAGCTGAGTGGTCAGCGTGACGGAATGTCAATCCTAAGGGCCCGGGTTCGATTCCCGGCAGGATCGGAGATTTTCTTCGCTCAGGGACTGGGTGTCGTGTTGTCCTAATCATTTTCATCCCCATCAACGCGCAGGTCGCTGAAGTGGCGTCAAATTGAAGGACCTGCACCAGGCGAATGGTCTACCCAACAGGAGGCCCGAGCCACACGACATTTCATTTCAATATAAGATTTTAAGATGCAAATTGAAGATTAGAAAGGTCACTTGGAGAGCCTGTCTTCTAGACAGTTGGATACCTCTCATCCTGGGGGGTAAAAGACCTGCCCCAAAACATACCACGCCCCCCCCACCCCCGCTCTCTCTCTCTCTCTCTCTCTCTCTCTCTCTCTCTCTCTCTCTCTCTCTCTCTCTCTCTCTCTCCCCCTCCCTATCTCTCTCCCTCTCATGGGTGGGTGGGTGTGGGTGTTCTTTACTGTAAGTAGCAATCTACATTTCCTACATCGTTGATGTTCCTACCTGGAGTTTCCATTATTTCTTCTGAAAGGGAATTTTTCTTGTACTAAATATATGTGTGTCTTGGAAGCATTTAGAATTTCACCCCATGAAGGTAAGTAGCCTCTTGCCCAGTCATTCTCTCTCAACAAAATTTTGTAGTTTTCTCAGGTGAATTTTCCTGTTGATATAATTAACAATGAGACTGGTATGATGTGCTGAGTATTGCAGCCCAGAGTTTATCTTGATCAGATGACTTATCTGTTGGTCAGCACTTGGATTTGTTGAGAAGGCAAGTTCTAATTAAATGACTTAAGAACTGTGCATTTTGTAACTTTATTACTATGAAAACATTTACTGATAATGTGTTAAATAATTGTTGCTGTGCCGGAAACGTTTACTGATGATGTGGAAGGTTTTTTTTTTTTTTTTTTTTTTTTTTTTTTTTTTTTTTTTTTTTTTTTTTTTTTTTTTTTTGTCCAACCCAAATCCTGTATCATTTCTCTGATTTTCTCTCCCATATTTTTTGATAATCCAAAATGTGCTGCCCTTGTTTGAACTTTTTTGATGTTCTCAATACTGTCTGGTAAGGATCCCGCACCATGCAGCAGTATTCTAAAAGAGGATGGACAAATGTAGTGTAGGCAGTCTCCTTAGTAGATATGTCAAGTTTTCCAAGTGTCCTGCCAACAAAACGCAGTCTTTGGTTAGCCTTCCCCACGGCATTTTCTGCATGTTCCTTGCTATTTAAGTTGTTCGTTATTGTAATACCTAGATATTTAGTTGAATTTGCGGCTTTTAGATTAGAATGATTTATCGTGTAACTGAAGTTTAACGAATTCCTTTTATCACTCTTGGATGATCTCACACTTTCCATTATTTAGGGTCAACTGCCAATTTTTGCACCATTCAGATATCTTTTCTAAATAGTTTTGCAATTTGTTTTGATCTTCTGATGACTTAATTAGTTGATAAATGAGTGACATCTGCAAACAACATAAGACAGCTGCTCAGAATGTCTCCAAAATCGTTTACATAGATAAGGAACAGCAAAGGGTCTATAACACTACCTTGGGGAACACCAGAAAGCACTTCTGTTTTACTCGATGACTTTCCGTCAGTTACTACGAACTGACACCCGACAGGAAATCACAAATCTGGTCACATAACTGAGACAATATTCCATAAGCATGCAGTTTCATTACAAGCTGCTTGTGGGGTAGTGTCAAGCCTTCTGGAAATGCAAAAATACGGAATCGATCTCAAATCCCTCGTCAATAGCACTCAACACGTCATGTGAATAGAGCTAGTTGTGTTTAATAGGAACGATGTTTTCTAAACCCACGTTGAAACTGTGTCAATACAGCTTTCTTCTAGGTAATTCATAATGTTTGAACACAATATATGTTCCAAAATCCTGCTGCATATCAACGTTAATGATATGGGTCTGTAATTTAGTGGATTACGTCCACTACATTTCTTGAATATTGGTGCGACCTGTGCAACTTTCCAGTCTTTGGGCACGGATCTTTCATCAAGCGAACAGTTGTATATGATTGTTAAGTATGGAGCTAATGCATCAGCATACTCCGAAAGGAACCTAATTGGTATACAGTCTGGACCAGAAGACTTGCTTTTACTAAGTGATTTAAGTTGCTTCACTACTTTGTTACATGAGCGAATGTTGACTTGGTGCAGGATTTGCATTGTTAGTAGTGCTGCTGCCATGACTTGCTGTTGGGAATTAGTGGTATGATGGCATGGGGTTGAAATAGATCCCTGCTCTAAGGGAGAGGTGCTGTGGTCTCTGTTTCAATGTTTGGTGCAGCTCTACCTCACAGTGCTTGTGAGGTCACTCAGTTAGAACTGAATCCTTGGTTGGTGTGTGACCACAAAGACTACCAGATTTGAATCTGTATGATTTCTGGCTGAGGGGGTTACCTGAAGGACAGGGTTTATCAATGGGACACTAACAGATGTTGGAGCTGAAGATGAGGATAGTGAGGGTGATACTCAACATTCCACCTGTTGGCAGGCAGCAGCTGTAGAGAATAGCTGTAGCATAGTTCCAGGCTGTTGTGGAGGCAGATGGTTGTCACATTGAGTAACATTTGTAATCTGGGACATAAGTGGTATGCAATTAACAATGTTACCCTCACAGGGGGGGGGGGTCGAAATAGATATGTTTCTTTCCATCATTTATTCATTACTTCCGCTCTGCATGTCATTACAAATGCTTCCATGAAGTTTCATTGTACTACAAGCACTCATTTTTCAATGACCTCTCAATTAGTATTAGTCTGATTAGAAACTCTGTATTTCTAGAAAAGTACACTATAGGAGAGGACATAAATTGTCAGTATTATAGTTGTCTCCTGCTGATGGGTGAGTGTTGGTGACAGAGGTGTTGGAAAAACAGTGTGTTGTTCCTAATCACTAAGGCTTTGTATAGTTTTGCCTCATAAACTGTCAGTGAAAAGTAATTCATCAGTCCATGACCGTGAATACAAGGGTTTCGATAATTGCACTTTGCAGCTGTTCAATGATAAGACTTTACATAAAAAATTACATATTTTAGGATACCATACTATTATGGAATTCTTGTACCTTATAAATACATCTGATCAAGTTCTGTAAATACCTCACAAATTAAATGTTGTAGTTAATAAGGCTTTTTGTCAGTACGTTTAAAACTGTTGTGGATCTCGGTTGACATAGTGTATTCTAAATCTATATTATATTTGTTCCTTGTGCCACAATTGTCAGCATTTCCAAGTTAATGTATCGGGCTGCTTTTTCACTGAGAGGCAGATTTCCATGAGTTAAGTGAGAGAAGTGCCACAGGATGAAAAACAGCTGTTCCAAAGTGACACAGGTTTTAATTTTCATAAATCATTTGCAGTAGTTGAGTGCACAATTACTGCGTGTTCATCCCACTGCACTTGTGGACCCAGATAATTTCCTAATAGTCTACTCTTATTTCTTCTCCCAGTTTATGGAGAAAAAGGTATGCAGTTGAATTTATTTTGCTCTTGTGTAAGCACTGTGTAGACATAGCCACTGTTGTCGGTGTTTTCACCTAGTCTATACTGTGATAGCCATTACAGAGGTTGTATCAGCATCATATATTTCGAATGGTAGGGCAAAGAACTAGGTAGGTCATTCATGTAGTGTACACATGAAAGGGGTGAGTAGAGGGCAATGAGGTAAGTGAAGAATCCTAATAAACATAGGTTCAGAAACCAGTGGTTTCCCAAGTATAACTGAGTAGGTGAAAACAAGTCCTCAAGGGTCCAAACTGCAGATACGCGCTTGAGATGAGCACATTACAAGAAGCTGAAACAGTGAGCTGGAATCTCCCATCTGCTCTTCTTGCACCTCTGATAAGAAAAATTATTAATTTATTTCCTAATCTACTGAGTGTACATGTAGCATACACACACATATTTCAAAACATTAACTAGAATGAGTTTCACTTGTATTTAATGTTGAGAGTTGTATTTGTGGTATGCTGATTGTCATGGCATAGGCAATTTTCACGAAAACCATGTTAATGAAGAAGAAGAAGAAGAAGAAGAAAAAAAAAAAGGATTATTGGCAAAATGGAAGAATAAATTTCTGGTGAGGTAATCAGAAACTCTGATTAGACTGACATGATTAATTAGAAGAATTGGCTTCCTGGCTTTCCAGTAAAGTATTCTGATTTATCTGAAACTAATTAAGGGATAATTCACATTATGACCAGTTACATTTTAGATTTTGCTCCTGTAGTTATTAAATTGACTGTTGTGACACTTTTGTTGACTTGATTTTATGCACAATGGCATAATTCACTAATTTAACCATTAAGATTTTTACACAATTTATGATAATTTTCAGTGTGGTGCCTGTGCTTGTAAATATCTGTTCCTGAGGTGAATGCAAAAATGGTTTCATAAACTTTTCTAATTTCTTAACCTGCAATACACTTCATAAACCAAATTGCTGTTAATATGTATAGTGCACACTATGTGGCAAAATAATGGCCATTTTTCAGATTGTTTAGCTTCCAAGCAATAAGTTCATACACCAGTCTTTAAATAATTGGGTGCCACCCAGAATTTTCAATCTGCGCCCAGCTAGCAGCGACAGAACGCCTATGCAATATTTTGAGAAATTGCGGCTAGTCTGGATTGTATTAAAGTTGATTCTTGAGTTTGTGGCCTTTCTACAGTGCTGGTTTCTGTATAGATAAGTTGCAGCTCACTGTTATCATGTTGACAGCTGTACAGCTATTAGTGTTGATGACATTCATATTTAACATTTCTATGAAAAATCTTTTGACCGTGTATGTATGACCAGCTTGCATGCGTGGATTATCTTATGTGCTTTTATTGAGCAGTAACTATGCTTTTTTTAAACGGTGGATGATGTTTAATCCAGATTATCATGTTTTATGCCCTTGATGTTTAATCATCTGGGTGACCCTCTAAAAATTCTAGTGTGTCCACTGTTTGCATTTTGCATAATTTGCAGCCACTGTGTTCTGCTAATATTGTCTAAAAAGGACTGTTTTCCTGTGGTGATTATACTACCAATGCCATGTCTGTGTACATGTATAGTGAAGAGAGAAAGAGGTGCCTATTGCATACAAAAATTTGATGGTGTGATAGTTAGGGGTGGTGGTGCCAGGTTGAGAAATGTGCAACATCATTCAGCAAAAAGTAATAATGATCTTCATTGCACATTAAAATAGCGCGAATTCAAAGCAGATCCAAAGCAAGGGGTAAAGTCCCAGTGAAAATTTATAATTAATACAAATTATAACAACACCAATGTGCAACCTTTAGAAAGAAAGTACAGAGTAGCTTTATTTTATTTGTATATAAATGTAAAGACTGAAAAATATGACTACACTTAACAATGTAATGAAAAGTATAGTTGCGACTCACCATATATTGGAGATGCTGAGTTGCAGCAAGGCACAACAAAACGGTTGTCTGAAAGTTAGCTTTTGGCCAACAAGGCCTTTGTCTTTTTGTTGTGGCTTACTGCAACTCAGCATCTCTGCTATATGGTGAGTAGCAACTGTCCTTTTCATTATACTGTTACTTTCCATCCTGGATTTTCCATTGTTTGCTGCAACACCTACCATAGACGCATCAGTCTGAACGATGAATTCCCTTAAAATTTGGCGTTGCTAACATGGGGATACTCACCAAGGCTTCCTTCAGGACTTTGAATGCTGCTTGCTGAGAAGAGCCCCATTCAAATTTGCTCATCTTTTTCCTGAGGTCGTTAAGGGGTGCCATGAGCTCAGAAAAATTTGGAATAAAATTTTGAAAGAAATGGATCATGCCAATGAAGCAGGTTACTCCTTTCATAGTCTTCAGAGGCAGGCACAATTGGATGGCTTCAGTGTTGTTCTGGTTTGCTCTGACACCATGAGTAGAGACGTGGTGATCTAAACATCGCCTTGGGTTGCGGAAGCTCACCTTTAATGGCTTAAATGTGAAATTGGCAATGAGAATGTGCTGAAGGACTTGTCTAATATGCTCAAGGTGTTAATAAAAATTTTCACTTCAAATTACAAGATCAGCAAGGCAGTGCGTGTCATTTTATACACCAGAGTCATATTTTGTTCTTTACTGGAAAAATACCATGCCATATAGCCCTCTAATTGTTGTTACCTTCTCATTCATTGCTTAATTGTGTCATAGTGATTGCAATGCCAACAAGTCAAGGAAAATGATAAAGTTATTCCTGAAATTGTAGCAGCAGCATTAGTCTACTATACAGAAACGCAAATATTTATTGCATCACCTCTTACAATTAATGATGCTGTAGTATACAGAGAAGTTGCAGCATTAGAAAATTGCAGCGAAATGCAGGAAGATCTGCAGTGGATAGGCACTTGGTGCAGGGAGTGCAACTGCCACTTAACATAGACAAATGTAATGTATTGCCAATACATAGAAAGAAGGATCCTTTATTGTCTGATTATATGATAGCAGAACAAACACAGTTATTTCTGTGAAATATCTGGGAGTATGCTTGCGGGACGATTTGAAGTGGAATGATTATATAAAATTAATTGTTGGTAAGGTGGGTGCCAGGTTGTGATTCATTGGGGGAGTCCTTAGAAAATGTAGTCCATCAACAAAGGAGGTGGCTTACAAAACACTCGTTCGACCTATACTTGAGTATTGCTCATCAGTGTGGGATCTGTACCAGGTTGTGTTGACAGAGGAGATAGAGAAGATCCAAAGAAGAGCCTCGTCACAGGGTTATTTGGTAAGCGTGATAGCGTTACGGAGATGTTTTGCAAACTCAAGTGGCAGACTCTGCAGGAGAGGCGCTATGCATCATGGTGTAGCTTGCTGTCCAGGTTTCGAGAGGGTGCGTTTCTGGATGAGGTATCGAATATATTGCTTCCCCCTACTTATACGTCCCGAGGAGATCACGAATGTAAAATTAGAGAGATTTGACCACGCACGGAGGCTTTCCGGCAGTCGTTCTTCCCGCGAACCATACGCGACTGGAACAGGAAAGGGAGGTAATGACAGTGGCACGTAAAGTGCCCTCCGCTACACACCATTGGATGGCTTGCGGAGTATAAATGCAGATGTGTAGATGTAGATTTAACAATTCTTGTTACAATCATTGAATAACTAAGCTAAATTTGCCTGATTTCTCTTGATCAGAAATAAAGTACACAATAATTTTTGTCAATCTGTTTTTGTTCTTAATTTTTGTTTCAATAAAATTGGTTTTTTTAATATAATTTAACGCTTTCTTGAAAAATGAGTTTAAGTGGATATGTCGGCTATTCTGTAATATGAATACTAATGTTGAAAGAAATACTGCATATTAATGTTGTAACATAACAGTGATGGATTTTAGTGTTTTATGAACACACTGTTGCATTTAATACTTTGTTGCTCCACCATGCGCCTTAATCAGTGCTTGGCATCATAAAGGCCTTGACAGGGTCTCAACAGCTCCCGTTTATTCCGTGGCTTCTTTTTGGTGATAGCATTTCCCATAATCTTCCAACATTTCTCAATAGGATTGAGATCAGGGCTGTTTCCAGGCCACTCTAATACTCGAACCCCATTTTGTCGAAGGAAAAATTTTACCTGAAATGTAGAAGTATGTGATGATTAACCAAGAAAGTAATCTGCATCATCTTTGGTACAAATATTAGTCATAGGACTCACCTTCAAAGCTCTATGGCAAGGAGTGGAGTCATCCTGAAAAATGCAATTGGAAACATCTCCAAACTGGACTCTAATGGTTGGCATTAGCTTCCTTTTAAGGATGCTTGTGTAGGCGTCTGGGTTGACAGTGCCATTGATGAAGTCCAGACGACCTACTCCAAGACTTGAAATGCACCCCAAGACCATCTGTTCTTGTGGGTGTTTGACTGTATGTGTTATGCATCATGGCAAAAATTCTTCGACGCACAAACACTTTTCCAACTAGCCATGCAAATTAAATTTGTATTCATATGAAAAGGTTATTTTGTTCCCCATCTCTGGTGTCCATGTTGCATGTGCCTTTGCCCATTGTAGTCACTGTTGTCGCATTATCTTGGTCAATAAACTCTTCTTTCTAGAACAATGGGCTGAGAGTCCAGCCTCTCGTAGTCTATTTCTTACAGTTCTACGGGTTACTGAGTTGTCACACATTTCTTCCCAGTCTCGCTTTAGTTCAGTTGATGACAGGCGACGATCGTTGAGTGAAAGCCATTTCAGTACCCTGTCCTGTTTGACAGCAGATGCCCTTTTCCGACCTCTTCCTTTCTCAAGATCAACATTTCTTTTTTCCCTGTATTTTTCAGTAGTCTTGCAATCTTAGACTTATTAAATCCTGTCTTAGAGGCTATATCTCTGGTGCTGGGACCAGCAGACAATAAGGAAGTATAGCAGCTTTCTTTTCTGGCGTTAATTCAACTGACCTGCCCATCTTCTCACTGCAAAGTCTCAACTCAGAATGGCAATATAAGCACTGGTTTCATTGTAAAACCAAATGCCAACAATAAAGAGTTGTGTATCGTTGGAAATAATGCATGCATAAGTCAGATTATTAAGGCAAGAATATGTCGACAAAGTTTAGCCACATGGGACTGGTATAACCTTAAGCAAACTGCTGAAAAAGACGAAGTAATTCACGGTGGTGCAGTAAATATTTCCACTACTGTATATACCACATGCCTTGTCATGTAAGTATTGCACTATTTTGAATTGTCAGCGCCATCTCTAGTACAATTGCACAAAGCAGTGTGCTAAAAAGTGGTGTATTTTAGAGGTATCCATTGTTCTAATTCATTGGCTGCTAACAGTTGTTCATGTTTCTAATTTTAGTGCCAAAAAATACTTGATAAGAGGAGGAGTTAGAGTGGATTCTTTCAGAGGTGCTTGTGGAAGAAGACGACAGTGGAGATACTGATATGTTTTCTGGTGAAGCGGATGAAGTAATATTAATGAGTGATCATTATGAAGATTCTAAAATTGCATGTGGTGAAAGATTATCTTCCTTTGATACTGAAGACATATATTTTTTGGTGGGAACAAAGAAACAAAATACATAAAAAATGATATGGATAAAAAGACATCCCATGTACCAGCCAAAAATATTACCCAGATCATTATAGGGCCTAAAATATTGTAAAAGAAACTGAATAGTTCCACAAAATCATCAATATTGATTTGATGGGTGAAATTTTACATTTAACAAATGTGTGCATTTACAGAAAAAGGCGAGAGGAAAATTATTCTAGATGAAGAGGTGTTATGTTGACAGATCAAAATGAAAGTTGTTCAGTATTAGGCATTGTTTATTTGATTGCCCCCAACAGTGGAAATCACATAAGTCGTTTGAACTTTTGGTGAAATAATGGAACAGGAATGATTGTTTTCAGATCCTGCATCAATTACAAGAGATTTTTATAGCTTCAATTAAGAGTTTTTATAGCTTCACAGGTGCATTAGATTTGAAGATAAAGAATTTAGGGATATGAGACATCAAACTGATGGATTAGCAGCTATCAGGAGCTTTCTTGATGCATTTGTGAAAAACTGCATACACAGTTACAATCTTGAAGAATTTGTTACTACTGACAAGAAATGCGAAGCAAGCAGAGGTTGTTGCAGTTTCGTAAAATACATTCCCAACAAACAAACTAACTAACTAATTATGGCATCAAAATATTAGCTCTGTGTGATGCTAAGTCTGGTTTGTTGGAAACATATTGTTGCACACAGCCAGAAGGACTGTTTTGTGTTTCTAATAAGCCATCTGAGCCGAAAAGGTACAAGTAGAACAGTGATAAGAGATAACTAGTATGCTAGCTATCTGTTAAGTCTGAAATCACAAGTGTCAGAATGCTAAGAAAGGATAAAAAAGAAACCCTGCCTGAGTTTTTGCCCAACAAGAACAGAGAAATTAGTTTGGCAGGTTTTGGAACCAGAAAGGCGTTACTATGGTATCACATGCACCTAAAGGTAACAAATTTGTTGTACTCATTCTCACAAACCAACCTCATATTATACTAGATATAACAAGACAAAGGGTGGTGTTGCTACTGTTGACCTACTGTGCAATAAATATTCAGTAACGCAAATGATTATAAGAGGGACAGTGGCTATATGGGAAGTATTGCTGACCATGGCTGGTATCAATGTGCATGTGTTGTTTCAAGGAAACAAAAAGAATGAAAAATGTACGTGTCAGAGTTTTTCTGTAGAGTGGAACTCTTCTTTTCAACTCATGAAACCACATCTTATCAAAAGATCTATGATACTAAGTTTACCATCTGATGTTAGCATGTATCTACACGATTACAAGGTTGAAGAGATGCATATACAAGAGCAGGCAATGAAGAAAAAAGTTGCACATGGAATTTGTGGAAATGGAAAGAATAATTCCACAACAGTAAGATATAGCTCTTGTGATGATTTTGTTTGCAAAAATCATTCTCAAACAACAGTTCCCTGTGCAAAATGCAGTGTGTTCACCCTAAGTCAAAAACTATTGATTTGTAAGTCCACTGTAATAAATTAGTATTTACAACATGAACCAATTGTTAAGCATAAATGTTATTTGTAATCATTGTATGACATAAATTACTGCAATAAATGATAAGGCAATAGCAATAAATAGCCATTTCTCATCAATGTGTTCATCACACATCTGTTCCTGAAACTTTAAAAAGAGCACCCGTTTGGAGTTAATCTTCATATTTTTCCCTTTTCAGTTCTCCCAGGAAATTGGACAAGGCCCTTGACTGACTGTAGAGTGGACAGAGCCAATGACCTTGTTCAGAAGATAAATGATTAAAATCATAATTGTCTCCCTTAGATGCATTCATGTTGACCACCCTCTTTTGATTCCCAACTGCTCTTCCTGACAATTGCTTTCAAAAATCATAGGCATGCACACTATTGAAGCCAAAAAAAACTCGCCTCGCCTCACCTCCAGTCCAGAATTAGGCCAGCATGATGGATAAAATCTGCCCCTGAAATAACAGGAATTGACAAATTTCAAGCCACCTAGACTTTAATTAGCCAGGTTAAGTTTTTAATGTCAACCTTAATGGGAAATTCCCCCAGCGATTACACTTCCCTGGAATTTGGGCAGAAAATGCAAGAAATTTGCACACTGTACGCTGTGGCAGATACCAATCTTCATTGACCAAGCTCTAACAATTTCCAGAATTCAAAAATGCACACTTGGGTTCTTTGTTAATGTTCCCACACACAAATGGGGTCCTTGAACTGGCCATCACCAAGTTCTGTTTACAGAATGGGAATCAAGGATAAAGACTCTTCACCTCTTGTTTCTCAACTGCTGGCATTTCCTCACCAAGTAACGCTTGACACCATCACCATCTGGTAAAGTGTTCTATTATCTGATGTCCTCCTCTCATATGCCGCCCACATTCTCCTTATGAATATTGTAAGGGTGGAGTACTGCCTCCATTTTCGAGATCATTCTTTCCAACTTCTGAAACCTCCTAGGTTGCTCACTAATAGTAACTCTAGACCAGGAGATGGGGCACATTGCAAAGATTGTTCCAAAGATCTGAAGACCATCAGACACAAAATTTGGTAAAACTGCCTGTCACTCAGGCCAGAGACTTCACTATGATCCAGCAAATCTAAAAGTAAATGAATTGACCATTTGACCACCTCACTGCTTGTAACATGCAGTACTCTCACTTCCTGCTGCAATACTGCTGGAGGATTAGGAAATTTAGTAAAAAGCTCAGAAATACTAGCAAAAAAGTCTAGGCTAGTTCGCTCACTATGCACTGGTTCCTTAGATAAAGCTGCTTCCTCCCCCATGGATTCTGTGGAATAACTGACTAACCTTTGCATCTTCTCGAGCAATTGGTCAGCTATCAGTTGTGTTGACTCTACCCAAATCTTAACTGTGTTAGCATAATGCACCACTCATGCTCTAATTCTACTAATTAGCAAGCATGATGGCTTAGTAGTTTTGAAAAAGGACACTAACAATATGAGCTCCCTTAGCGCACACTGAATGCTGACAACTGCTTCACTCCCCCCCCCCCCCCCCCCTCCAGTCGAATCCAAGGACTGTGAAGTGGTCAGCTGCCTCCCCAACTGACATGCGAACTCTGCTGAATTCCCAGAAACCTTGCAACCCCTAACTGGGCAATTCATAGATAATTTCATCTTTTCTCAATTATGTGATATCAGTTATCTTCCTTGCAAACATCCTCACATATATTCTCCACAAGCAATGTCTGCTAGTTTAAGCAAAGCCAAAAATTCCACAGGAAAAAAAACTAAAATTTCAAAACTTTGGAAATCTAGTTCGTGTACTGTAGTGACAACTATACAGTTAAACAAATTGTAACACTAACATTTATTAACAAGGTCCAGGCAGGTCGGTAATCGCCACCTTAATAAAATTTATTCTTGTGAAAGGTACACCTACCTTTTATTCGAATCTGCTGGGAGTGAAAACCTGTAAAAAATATGGCTTGTAGGTTATACATTTCTAACCACGTTAATGGGAACATTTGTAAGAATATTAATTAGTTTAAAGATAATTATTATTTTTGTAAAAAAGTGGACATCAAAATAAGAAAATAAGAAACTGTCTACATTTTTCTATGTACATAAGTCTCTAACATCGTTCAGATTTACAAAATAAGAAAATTCTTATGTTAAAATATTCACAGTACTCAGATTAGTGTATCCTGTAATTTTGACCAAATTCTGGCAAGTAGAAGCTGAGAAAAAGTGCACTTTATTCTTAAAAAATACAACTTGCGGGAAACAGCCATTAAAGCTGTCAGTGCATCCCAGTTCCATACAATGGGTTTTCTGTATCTTGTTCCATCTCATCCTGCAATATCTTTTTTCCAGCTTGTCTGTGCTGCTCTTGCTCTTATTTCAAGGTCTCTAACAGCTCTCTCTGAAACCAATCTGTCATTCTCATCCCGTCCAGTACTTACATCTAATAAATCTTCAAAAGTTTCTTTCAGGTGTTCACTTGCAAAAGGAATAGCTGGTTTGTGAATAAATTTCTCACTGGTATGCTGTGTTCTGTTGTATTTGCACTGTGAATCATTTCCTGCAGGACATAGGCCATGAATGGGTTTATCGTCTTGAAGAGACATGAAACAAAACTGCCCTTACAGCTTTTCTCATATCTTCTACACAACTAACATTTTGCCTGCTGTCCATGCCGTAATAATTTTGGATTTTATCTATGATAGATTCTGTGAGTCTGTTCCTACCATCTAATCCTCTGACACCTTCCAATTTCTCCCCCTTTTATGCAGTTTTTAGTCTTCACAGCCTTATACCCACTCACTTTTGTTGATGGCCTGTGCATTCCAGATTAGTGATAGTTACATTTTCTCCATATGGCTTCTCCTCCTTATCTGCTTTGAAAGCTTTTGAATCCCATCTCCTCAATAACTGATGAATGTTACCTTCTTCAACTGTTCAGATTCTTGGAAAATCATGAGAACACCTGCCACCTCTATGCCTCCACTGCAGTTTGTAATACAGTTCTCTACATGTTCATTTTTATTTTAACATCTACGGTGTTTGGACAAGACAGCAACAAACACATTATATCCATATTAATTATTTCATTTACATTAATTCCACTACACTCTTCTTCAAATGTACTGTATTGCTGTAACTCCTTTAAATTTTTTCTTAAAACAGCTATGTTGAGGTGATGTGGCCGAACATGTGGTTTCCCACTTTCTTTTGTATCTTAAAAATTTTCAGCTGCATGTTGAACTGCAGCTGTCTGAATGTAGTAGCCAAGAATGTCTATATTTTGTTACAACATGGCTGTTATGAAATGTCACGAGAACTCAACATGGAAATACTTTTTGATTCTGCTCCCATATCAACCTATTTCATTGCATATTGATATAAAGTTCAAAGCCAGGAATAAGTAAAGAATTGTTTATCATGTGCAGATCGGTGGAAATTTTTTTGCCTAACTACAACACGGCAGGCTAAGCAGATGACGAGAATCTGCAGGCATTCCAAAGTTCCGTACTCTGCGATCATAAATCTACATCCAGGTAGTACAGAGTGCAGCTAACACAATAATGTTGCTGACGTCTAATGCGTAAGCCCTCAGAAGCAGATGACTAAAACAAAATTAATTTTAAACAAATAATAAAAATGCTACATAGGAATATCAACAATGTAGGAAAAGACAGGGTGCTACTTATCATAAAGAAGACATGTTAAGTTGCAGACAGGCACAGTTAAAAGACACTTACACAAAGCTGTGGCCAAGAGCAATGTGGACCACCCTGTGTCAAAATATGCATCTGAACACAACAGGCTCGATTTCACTGGCCGTTTCACTATGTGATCCATCTGGATCCTAACCCCTAACACCAGCTTTTCTGAGCTATATGAATGGCAGTTATCTTTAGAACACATTCTTCGCTCCCGTAATTACCCTGGCCTCAACCTATGGTAACATACTGTCCCCACATACTCTACCCAACAGTTTCAACCCCCCTTCCCTACCTTCTCCCCATTCTTGTTGCCCAGCCTCTTTGTTTGCCATCTTCTGCCAATGCATCCGCTTATCTTTCCCCACTCCTTTCCTTTTTGCTCCTTTTTTCCCCATCTCACTCCCTCACAACCTCTTGATTCTGTGCCTGTTGACATTCTAGTCCCTGCACACTTTGCCAGACATCTTTCCTCTGCCCCTCCCGGCATTACTATCCCTTCCTGTTCCCCGCCCCCTCCAGATTGCAGCTACCTTCCCACATGATAGTTACGTTCTGGCCTGAGCCGCCAAAGTTGGCAGTTGTGTGCATGCTTGTGTGTATGAATGGTGTGTGTTTCTCTTTTGCTGATGAAGGCTGTGGCTGAAAACTTTGTGTAGGTGTCTTAATTGTGCCTGTCTTTCCTACATTGTTAAAATTTAATTTTAGTCTGAGAACTGTCACATCCACACAATGTTTTGTTTAAATTAATGAATAAAATAGAAATAAGGCAATAATATATATATGTATTATGTATCAATATATAATTATGTATTGTTTAAATATGTCTGCTTGTGTCTGTATATGTGTGGATGGATATGTGTGTGTGTGTGTGCACGAGTGTATACCCGTCCTTTTTTCCCCCTAAGGTAAGTCTTTACGCTCCCGGGACTGGAATGACTCCTTACCCTCTCCCTTAAAACCCACATCCTTTCGTCTTTCCCTCTCCTTCCCTCCTTCCTGATGAGGCAACAGTTTGTTGCGAAAGCTTGAATTTTGTGTGTATGTTTGTGTGTCTATCGACCTGCCAGCACTTTCGTTTGGTAAGTCACATCATCTTTGTTTTTAGATATAATTATGTATTGTATGTTATTGGAAAGGGGGAAAAGAAAAAAATTGAAAATTTCAAGATTTCAACTGGTAAGGAGTCCTTTAATACCAAAATTACAAGCATTGGAAAACACTGATCTGAAGACAGTAATCCAAAGTCCTGTAGTAGATCCAAGATAGTCACAATGCAGGGTACATGAAAACACAATCATTATGGAGCAGCAAGTGAATTGAAGCATGGAGTGCAGTCTGTGGCGTAAATAGGCCAGCTGCCGCACTGTGAGCATAGGTGCATGCATCTGTGTCGCAGACTCACTACAGAGAGGCAGGTGCTGTTCATAGCAATCAATTCTGGAATGTTCACCTTGACTAGTGGATGAGCCTTGATGATGTAGCATGGTGAGGCAGAAGGGGGAAATGGTGTGATGCTGTTAATGTGGCCACATTTCAACCGCATTGTACTTCAACTGGTGGCTGGATGAATGACAGTAGCCACTGCTGGATGAGTCATTGCAGGAGACAGGGATGCCTCTTAACATGGAAAAGTGTTGGAGTTACCACACTTATACCCCTACCAATTCTCAGTTGGCATACCACTAACCACATTCTGCTATCAAACTGGTGGTAACTGGAAGTGGTGGTGCTGGGTTGCCAGGTTTCCAATAACATTTAGGAAAAATATTTATTCCAAATTAAGATAAAACAAATTCAGTTCAGACCCAAAGTAAGAGGCAAACCCCTATCGAACATTTGTAATTAATCAGCAAAAATTATATTCATTCCTATGTGCAAACATTAATAAGCAAATATGTTGTTGTTGTTGTTGTTGTTGTTGTGGTCTTCAGTCCTGAGACTGGTTTGATGCAGCTCTTCACACTACTCTATCCTGTGCAAGCCTCATCATCTCCCAGTACCTACTGCAGCCTACATCCTTCTGAATCTGCTTAGTGTATTCATCTCTTGGTCTCCCTCTATGATTTTTACCCTCCATGCTGCCCTCCAGTACTAAATTGGTGATCCCTTGATGCCTCAGAACATGTCCTACCAACCGATCCCTTCTTCTAGTCAAGTTGTGCCACAAACTCCTCTTCTCCCCAATTCTATTCAATACCTCCTCATTAGTTATATGATCTACCCATATAATCTTCAGCATTCTTCTGTAGCACCACATTTCGAAAGCTTCTATAGCAAATGTAGAATTGCATTATGTGTACATAAATGTAAAAAACTTTAGAAATTTTAACTCATAGTATAGAAAATACCTTTAAAACAATCAAATATGATTTTAAATCCATACTGACTCCTGCACTAAACCAACCCAAAACAGTAATTAGCAGAGATTTTTTTTAAAAAAGAAAAGAAACAACACTCTAAATGTGGTCACTGTAAAAGAAGCAGTAGTCAAAACATAAGTAATAAGGAAGGCTCCAAGTTATCACAAATGCCTTGGCAAAAATGACAATCACTGGTATTCAGTTGACAATGTTAACCAACATGGAGCCAGTGAAGATTCTCTGTAGCCAAATTCCACTGCCACACAAAAGTTTATGTTTCTACGGCTCTGGAACATGTGTAGATGTGTAATTGATGTTGTTGGGTTGCACTCCATGTGCAATCTGTCACCAGATTTAATGTGAGTGCCAACTTTTACCATAATAATACCTGGTGAAATGTCAATTTCAGAGACTTTACTGACCTCAAACAAATATGATTTTATGTATATAGACTGAAGCAGTGATTCAAAATTTGTACCAAGGCCGGGAATTGAACACAGGTCTCCTGCTTACTAGGTAGCTGCATTAGCCGCTAAGCCACATTGGCACAACAGTTCATGAAACTGCACGGATTACCCTGGCGTGCCTCCTTCCTTGATCCAAATTCTCACTGCCACCCCAGTTTACTTTAAATTGCTCCTTATACACAAACAGAATTGCTGAGGTTCTCCATGTTCTGGAATAGCACTTCAGCATTGTACATAAATGGGGAATCCAGCCTGAAACTCAGGTTCAGATACTTATACAAATGAAATGACACAATTTCAGAGATTTTACTTGTTTCATACAAATATGATTTTATGTATATAGACTGAAGAGGCATGTCAAAATTTGGATTGAGGAGGGTGGCATGCCCGGGTAATCCATGCAGTTGTGTAAGCCGCTGTGCCAAGGTGGCTTAGTGGCTAATGCACCTGCCTAATAAGCAGGTGACCCGGGTTCAATTCCTGGCCATGGTACAAATTTTCACTCACTGCTTCAGTCTATATACATAAAATTAATAATATCTTGCCATTGCCATTCTCTGGGTTATTTTCTGTAGTGACCTGCCATGCAGTGCCACTGGATAATACCATGTGACATCTTCATTTTTTGCAGTGGGACAGGTGCTTTAAGAGAGCTTAAATCTATTCAAGCTACTAAATGCTGAACAATTTGGTGGTAACTCTTCTGTATTTTATGCACAATTTTTCTGTGTACAGCTTCCAATACAATTGTGAGTGAACGTATCTCTCTTAACTAGTAGCTCCAAACAGATCACAACATTTTGTGATCTACTGATTTGACATTTCAGAACCAATTGACAGAGTGAAAGTTCTCACATATTCTTCATATGTTCAGACAAATACATTCTTGCATGTGCTCTTTTCTCCTTGGCCTCAAAGGCACCCACAAGCCGTGATGCCAAAGCATAAGTGGGCCTCTGCAGCAGATCAACACACACATTCTCCATTGCTCCTTATCAATGTGCTGAGATGACTTTTGCATCCATCTGCACTAACGTCAAACCAATGTATGCACAGTGGGGTGTTCCATACTTGACAACAGCCTAAACTACGTTTTCTGTCTCCACAAACATCTTTCATCATCCTAAGTAGTTAAAACTGAACGTGTTATTCTGTAGAATCACCATATAACACCACAATGTGTTTGTTCTGTATAATTCATGTTAAACTGAGGTGATACCATCCCAAGGTAATGTGCCAGTCATGAATCCAGTTGATGAATTCAGATTCTCACCAGCTTGAGGCACATGACATACTACACTCATGCACCATTGGTGTGATGGCAGATCATGTCTCCTCATTGATGGCTCGACAGTGAAGCACTCACTCATGCCACTGTGCCACCAAAGTCAGGGCTGCAGCATCCCCAGCCACTGTGATGAGCATGCTTATTTCACTGGCAGCTCACACAGGACACACTAGAGCCATTCAATGGGTGTTCAGAATGCTGTGATGAGTTGAACCATCACTGATATAAAACTTGAACTGGTCATTGCAATGTTTGTGGGGGTAATAAATGAGGGAAAAAGCCATGATACTTGGAAAACTGTATAGTAGACATCATCAGAGAAATCCATTTACAGATATTCTACAGGACTTTGATCATCAAGTCTCTCGAGGGCTTAACAGACAATGCAGGTAGGCACTGTCGCAAAGTGTCCAAATGACTGCAATTCATGCAAAAGGATTCAGCACATCTCCTCATCAATGCCCATACACATTCAGAAATCATAGGCGGTTTCTGAATGCATTGACAACCAGGGCAGGTTTGAGAATGTTTCTGTGCAGAAGCATCTTATCATTTGGCACCCTCTTTCCCCCTCCCCCCCCCCCCCCCTCCCCTCGTAGACTTTCACCAGTGTCACTATTAATTGTGACACATACGGAGAATAAAAATCTTGCAGCTAGAAATCACTGGCACCCTTCTCAGCCTGTGATTCGTTCTGTATAAAAATCTTATGTTGTGGTGCCCTCTCACCTTAGAGCCCGAAATGACTGTTTGTGTCACTTGGGCTTTGAACTACTACTATTGACAAATACCCACATTGTGTTCCCAGAGTTCACAAATACTATCATCAGGGCTGGAATATACCAATGCTTTTAAATGCTCCCACACAAAAAATCCAGTGTGTTCATGTTGGGAGACCTAGGAGGCTGTGATATTGAGAAGCCACGACTGATGTGCCTGTTGTGAAATTTTTTTTAAGTATTCCTTAACAACCACATGAAAGTGTGTTGGTGCTCATTTCTACCTACAATAGTTGAAAATCCTATGTATTAGAAAAAGAAAAAGGCGCAGGGCAGAGCCTTAAGCCACTGTAGAAACTGGTAGGGCACTTGATCTACAAATATTTACTGTGACAATTTGTTTTATGTCTAATAAGTAATATTTGATTAATGTAGTTCATTGTCCTTAGCAGTATGTTGTCATATTTAGATATTATGATATCATGTGGTACATTGCTTAGGTGAAGGAGCACAACATAGGCAAAAGAATGGCTTTCAAAACTTTTCAGGAATCTGTAACTAGAGATTTTGCCTTTCGTCGCTTTGATGGTAGACAGACTGGACCTAAAGTCATACAGACAAGAAGAGGTGAATTTACTGTCAAAGTAGCTACATAGTTGCACTTTCTGCAGTGTTCTATGACCTTAGATATTATGGGAATGAGAGATACTGGCCAGAAACTTTTTTTAAATCTCTCTTCTCATAAACACACACACACACACACACACATTCTCTCTCTCTCTCTATCTCTCTCTCTCTCTCTCTCTCTCTCTGTGTGTACAACTAAATTGTGGCAGATAAGCACACAATGCTAGGATTGCTGTTTGGCAGGTAGACTGTAGTAAAGGGTCATGTCTTGTGTGATGGGTAAAGGGACAAAAGAAAACAAGATTAGAGTTTAATGTCCTGTCAACAGTGCAGTCATTAAAGATAGATCACAAGCTCATATTATGTTGGGGAAGAGTGATGGTGGTTGATGGTTCAGAGTGAGGCAGCATGTGTGAAAAATAGTAATGCAGGGGAGAGACACAGCTGGTACACAACACAGGAATGCAACACATGTGAAGTTCATGCAGAGCTCAAAGACTTTGGTAGTGGACTGTGAGGGAGTGACAAAACAGAAGAAGGGGAGACTGTTGGGTAGGAGATGTGGGTGCAGTGGATCAGTGGAGTTTGAGGCCAAGAGGATTATGGGAGTGAAAGACAAGTTTCGAGGATACCTCCTACCCATATAGTTCAGAAAAGCTGATTTTGAGGGGGCATGGGTTATGAAGCAACCACTGAACTCGTGCCTGTTGTGTTCAGCAGCATATTCCACCACTGGGTGATCAACTCTGTTCTATGCCACAGTTTGGCACTCACTGGCCATTCATTCTGATGGAAAGCTGGTTGGTGGGCATAATCACATAAAATACTGTGCAGAAATTGCAGCAGAGCTAATATATGGCATGACTGCTTTCATACGCCTGTGACTGGAGTAGGTTGTGCTGAGTATGTGAATTGGGCAGCTCTTGCACCTAGTTTTTCCACAGGGGCTTGGGTGTAGTGTGGCATAAGGATGGACCTTGATGTTGTCTAGGTTGGGTGAGCAGCATATACCACTTTAGGAGTGGGAAGGGTTGTGGGTAGGGAATTATTAATTTTCGGGCAGGCTGATAGATAGTCACAAGTCCTGGCATAGGACAAGGTTGAGTTGCTCCAGTCTGGGACGATGTTCGTGAATAAGGGGTTGTTCCTTTGCAACCAGTTCTTGGGGGTGGTGGGAGGATTAGGGGTGTGTGAGCCTTACAGTGCAGGGAATCTGTTTGCAGATGAAATTTCATTGATAGTGCTTGTCTGTGAAGGCCCTTGTGAGACCATCAGCATGCTGGGCAAGGGAATTCCTGTCACTGCAGATGCACTGTCCACCATAGTGGGAGGGAGGGGATTATGACAGTTGTCAAAATGCAGGTAATGCATAAAATGATTAGTGACTTGGTAGGGACGTAGGTATGGCTTAAAGTTGTCAGAGAGTAAGTCAACATCCAGGATAGTGGCGCACTGGACTGATGAGAACCAGGTGAAATGAATGGCAGAGGTGGTGTTGAAGTCATGTATGAATAAGGATAGGGTGTCTCGACCCTGCTTCCAGATCATGAATGTATCATCAATGAGCCTGGAACAGACAGGGGACTGGTTGATGGCAGAAAGAAATATCAGTTCTCTGAAATGCAAACAAGTGCAAATTAATTTTTGTGAAAGATATAGCCATTGGATAATGTGCCATAGGGTTGTGAGAATGTGTAAGTGAGCTGTTTGAGAACAAGTAAACATTCCATTTTTACATTCTGAACCACAGCCAGGCAGCAAACTCCATATATTTGGGCAGTGAATGCTTAAACAACCATCTTTTGAAAATTGTGAGAAAGCCCCAATATCAAGTAGATTTTTAATTGTAATATGACACACACACCGAGAAAGTCAAGAGTCTGAAATCAAGATGCTGAAATTTGGGCATGGATTAGTAGAGTTCAGGAAGAGCAAAGAATGAAATAACTACCCTATGGGCAATAGAAATAGACATGTAGCCTGATGGAGAAAAAACAAAACATGCAACAAGATGAAAATTGAAAGAAACCTGGAATGCTTGTTGAGAAATCTAACTGGCAGCTTCTATCTACCTACTCTGTTATTTGTCGTGTAGACCTACTGGGGAATCTCTCAGAACAGAATCCTTACTGACCAACAGTATGTATATTCACTGTTTTATGTTAAAATATTTATAAATTTAAAGATTTTCTTTGAAACAGAAATAGGACAAAGTCTAGAATCACAAATGGGTGCAGAGAAATATTTGAAACTATACTTTGTGCAGAGCGTGAGGCATTAAGATTCCATAGTCCATACAGCAATCACATTATAATTTTAATTCATGTGCCACATATTCACATCATTCTTGGATCAGGGTGTTTTCCATGGTTTTAAATTTGAATTACTTCTTTTATTACACTATTCCAGAAACAGTTTGTTCTCCTAATTTTTTCCGAGATATTATCACATGCAAATCGATACTAGGGACCTTATATACATAAAATATTCTGAGTTCTATACTGTCCTTCACATGCTTCAAGAAGTTCTGTGTTTTTGCTGATGTCTTAAAGACTGGTTTAATACCATGTCTCCTCAGGAGCCAGCTTAGCTTCCCTTATCACTGAACCACAAAATTTCAAAACTGCACACTTCTATACCTGTTCTTTGAGGGCTGGTTTCCTTGATTACCTCACTCAAAATGACAACTGAAATTTGCTCATGATTATAGCTGTTCTATTGGAAGACATTTTTGGGTGGCTTAGTTCTTGTGACAGAGTTATAGCACCTGTGATGGCTTTTGTTCAATGCAATAGCTTTTTACTGCACTTCTGTGCTGTAGGGTGGTCACTGAGAGGATGCTGACACCAGTCTGCATATTAAGGGGGGGAGGGTTCTATAAACACTGTGGCTGAGACGCCCATTAAGGGTGATGTCCTGAAACTCAGTACAGTGTGGAATTCTGACATTCTGAGGTTGAAGGAGATGCAAAGCATAAATATTGCCTTATTTCATGTTGGACTAAGCACTGGCAACATCACAGTCAGCATGCTATCAGTGACATGACAATCAGTTTCCACTTGGATGGCTGATGAGTACTTGACCAGAAGATTACAACTGCTAGGATTAGCTATCAGTCAACGTGAGGAACTCTAGTTGCTGTGATGGCCTGCAAACTTCTGCATTATCCAAAAACAGGTATGATAGTAAATACAAGGTATAAAATACAGTCTCATACATCTTAAAGCAAGATTATTTGTTTATAATCAATATTTAAACTGCCTTCTAAGAAGCTTTAATACCAACTTTTATTAAGTGTGCTTCTGTCTTCTGACTACAGATACAACACATGACAGCCATTCTTAATGAATGTTGTCTCCACCAACTTTCAGACAGCTGCAGTGAAATTCTTGCAAGCATTAAGATGTTACTTTTTATAAATACTAACTTTTTCCACACTATTGCCTTCTCTAATGCATAAAACTCATGCTTATCATAACTCACATACAGATACTTGCTTGTGATAAGGTAACGTTAAGGTTCACCTGTGTCTTATGTTCTGTCACATAACATTTTGCAACTTTGACTCTTAGGACAGGCTGCACTGATGGCTCACTTTTGTGGATGTTTATTACTCTATGGTAGAAAAGTGTCCTAATGTTTTCCTGCAATGAATAATCGAGTTCGTAGAAAATCTGCCACAATGCTATGATTAACAACAATATGGAAAGGACAGATTGTGACTCACCACATAGAGGAGGTATTGAGTCACAGAAAGCCTGCTAAAATAAGAACAGTACAACAACAACTTAAATGTAAGAACGAAATTCCCTGTGCCCATTATCGAAGGATTACTTCTGAGTAATTCTTTGAGGATCACTTCCACAAATGTATAGCAGTTGGCAGCTGTGGTTAGCTGTCAGTCGGTGTGAGCAACTCTGGTTACTGCCACAGCCTGTAAACTGTAGCATTAGTCAAAAAGCAGTCTTTTTATTGCACTTAACCCCAACTCAGTGCCCCCTCTATATGGTGAGTAGCAATCTGTCCTTTCCATGCTGTTGTTATTCCACCCAGGATAACATTATGATACTTTAAACTTCTTCACTCTACATATTTTATGTTGTGATACCTACCTTTCTTGGTACGGATTCAGTTTTCATGTGCATTCTCTCAATGTCTGTTTTTATCACTCTTTCTTTGTGTGTGCCTTCAGAATAACAGCTTCATGATTCTGCCATTCATCCACACAGTTTTCCATCAACTCTTTCTCACTTTAGTGTGCCCTAATTAGCCTTTAACTGTCCCTTGGATAATCTGTTCCAGATAAAGATAGTACATTGTTCATTTTCTTCTGTTTTTGCTATACATTTTCTTCCTGCTTAAGCATGGTATACACACAGGGTTGACACTAGGATATTCAAAGTGTTCTTAGGCTCCTCCCCCAAATTTTTTATTTTAAACTTTAGTTCTTTGGATACAGTCAGATCATTTCAATATGGAAAAAAATCAAACAACACATTGTAAGAAACTTTTTTAATGTTTGCTGTTTACATAAATTTGATACTTTACAAAATTATATTTCTCTCTAGCTTTTTTTGATGGGAACTCTTTTTTTTTAACTCTGACTCTGTTGAGATTATAGCGTATCCAACATCCTTCTCTTGCCCAGTTGTAGTTCTCAAACAATTCTTAAGTCTTATAAGAACGCTGAATGACTGCTCTGCTTCGAGAACAGTAACAAGCAAAGTACAGAGTTTCCTTAAGGCTACCATTATCTTTGGAAATATGTTATTAAAATTGCACTTATGAAGAGCATTGAGAAGTTGCAGAGGGGGAAGTAGTTCAGATTCAAAATTAGCTGCATGAATCTTTTTTTAAGTGAAAAATTTGTTCTTTCAAATCCTGCTTATTAATATGTACACTGTACAAAGATGCCATGTTTTCTATGTTCTGTGATTGTGTAGAATCACCTAGGCTTGTGTAGTTTCATAAGAAATCAATTGCTTCCATCGTGTTGTATATGGCAGCATACTTTATACTTAAGTTTTCTACAACTGTCTCTAGAATAACACTGAAACCATTTTATTTAAAACTGTCCTCTGGGCTTAGGTTTAAATCTTCTTCTAGTGTTTCATCCACAAAAAGTTTTTTTTTTTTTTTTTTTTTATTTTTTTTTTTTTATTAAAAATGCCTATCCACTTCTCTGTGCCATGAAGTGTTATGTTCAAGTCAGGTCATATTCTAATATTTTCTGCTATCTTGTAACTTTCTGCATAAATAATATCCCAACTATTTCTCAGTTCATTTAATTCCTCCACTAGCTCTTAATATTAGGACTTTTGACTTCTGTTGTGGCTTCCCTTGCTTGAATCACAATGTTACGTATGCTTATTGTAGATAGCACTTTGTACCACACTGAAGACATCAAGACATACTGAAATGATTTAAAATATTTCTGAATGTCCTTTAATTCAATATATGTCTCCACAGTGAAAGTTAAAAGGAAAACCAACTGGCCTTTGTAATTGTGGCAAATGCTTAGCAAATGGATGCATAGTATCTATCCATGCAGAACATGTCATTTCCAAAAGCTGTGAAGGGATTATCCAATATTTTCTTTTAAGACTTCTTTGGGAACTAGAATGAAAAAAATTATTTGTTTTAGAAACAATTCAGAAAAAAGTGACCACATCTGTGCAAGTCTCCGTAATATGGATGCCACAGAGATTTAATACGTTGACTGCCACATGCATATTGATGAATGTTTCATCACTAGGTCAGGTGTGAGGCTCTGTTGTGGCCACCGCCAGCCTCTTGGCGGTCAATATTTTAATGAATGAACACCACAAGGACAAAAACTGCCAATAAATTTTCTTTTAATATATGCTCTTGAGCTCCTTGATAGCTGCCGCTCATGTGACTATGGTTGTCATGGTCCTGCCCATGACAATCTGAAAGCTGTAAGCCATAATGCTCATGATCACTGCAAATCATTTTAGCAACTGGCTGATCAATCTTCTAGTCATAGTCAATGACGTCGAGAAAATGCTATCTAAGACTATAGTGATTTTTTTCATAGTGGGCAACATAATGCAGTATAAAAACATTTTGCTTTGCTTCGACTTCATCAAGAGTTGCATCAACCATAACAGAAAAGTATTTATTATGTTTTTCCTCTGTTAAAATAATTTGACAAACAAGGTCTCTAGCTCTCTCATTCAATTCATTCTGAATATCATGTGATAGATAACAACGCATGCATTTTCCTCCTTGTTGCGACACTTCAACTTTTCTTAAATGTTCCTTCATAACTGGATCAAACTTTGCCTCAAACTCTAAGACACACAGAAAATTGCCACTTCAATGATCTTTGACTAAGTCACAATCACCACTTAGAGCTGACAAAAACAACCACTTTGATTACACAAAGCAGTACTTTGGTCCAATATTGCTCTTTTCTTACAATATTTCAGCCTAGAAGATTTTCTATGGTTGAACTACCATTTAGAGAATTTTTTATTTGTGCATTATAAGTATGATGTTTTATGATCCGTGCTTTTTTCATGTTAACTCACTTTTTGTTTTAGCTTTTGCCAGACTTTTGATAATCCCTTGTCATAGCCTAGAGCCAAACCAGACTTAGAGGCATCCATGTGTTGTGAAAATATTTGTCAAACAAAATAGTACAATGGTTGCTTTTCTTTGCTCCAAACAAGCCAGTCCCTTTTCAAAACTTTCCCATTTTTGAAGTGTGCTCAAACACATTTGAAAGGGATGGTTGATTATTTTTTTGGACCCGTGGCAGTCTTTTTGGTGTTTGCTTGTCTAACAGCTTCTTGTACCTCTAAACTACTGAAGCACTTTTCTTCACTTCACAGACTGATATCGATACCTAAAGACAATTCATTCCCTGTTGATCTAGCCATTGAATCATGTTCAGTTTCTGGAACAATTTTGTCACTGCCACTGTTATTTGCTCTAATAATATCAGTTTCATTTTGTGGTGTGCACTCTTCCTGAATGGAAATGATGCTCTTAGTGTTGTCTCTCTCTTTATCAAGGTGGTACCATCTCTGCAGCACTGATGTTGCAGATGCTTCCAAACATCATCTTTGAACAATAGTACCAATTTTTGCATGAGAGGGTCATTCATAAGTACTTACACCACAACAGCTTAATCAGTTATAAGTGGAACACTCTCACTACTGATGTATCTGGTCTCCAAGAATCCTAATCCTGCACACTACCAATTAAGGAAGCCTCAATGTCACTTCCATGTCCTCCTGACTCCTCAGTACTGCTGGTTTACTGAGTGACACTAAGCATAACATTGTTTGTCTCTTTTTGTAGCACTGTATTTTTCAGCCTTACAATTCCATTTTTGATAACCTGATGACGTACTGCAATACTTTATTTCATGCAGGTAATTTGTTTCCATGATAGCAAAATTGTGTGATGCAATAATACAAAACTGTACTTCCTACACAATCACAAAATAATGGAGAGCATGCAGCAAGCTGTTCAGCTTGACTGGCTTCTGAGCACAACTTATGGTATGACAAGCCACAATACAAAACAAAATACAGCCATACAAACTTTTTCATGTCCACACTTGCACAAATTTCACAAATTCAGTGCTGTAATTTGTCTTGTCAAACCTTGCTTTCAGTTACTGGGACTCTGCAGTAGCTCACTTAGAGACTGACTAACAGTAGCTCAGCTGGCTGGCTGCCTTCTCAAGTAAACAAAACTGAAAGTGTAAACAATTTTAAACAATTTAAACCATTTTAAAATGATCAAACATAAACATTCTTGTCTGCTATGTTGTCCTAATGTTCTAAAAGCTGAAAATCTTTCTGAAGTGTTGAAAAGAAAAATTATCAATAATAAAAGTTTTAGATGTCAGTTACTTATAATTTTTATGTAGTTAACATTTTTATCTGAAGGGTACATTAAAAGCTACCCACCACAAAAATTCTTTTAAGGTGCCCAATTATTTTACCAATTAATATGTTTTAAATACTTATATCATTATCATATAAAACAAATCAAAAAATATTTTAAACTAATTGAAACAAGCATTGCAGTTCATTCAGTATGTGAAACCAGAACTTAATGAAGGGCATGAAGTTTAAAATTCGTACATCCAAACTCATTCATACATATTATGTAATGTGCACGTCTGATATGACTAGAACTAGGTATTGATCATCCCTCCAAAAAATACAATCTTGCAGATTCAGTAAGGGACTTCAGCACTCAGGCCTGTTGTTCAAAATCATAGGTGCAGACCTTAAAACTTGAATTTTATTTCTGTTTAGATAGGCTCCCAAGCCAGCAGGTTCAGATCCGGGACACTTCTTTCCGCTCTTACAACTTGCCACCTTAACCCCCCCTCCCCTCTGCCCTGCCAGAGCCAGATCTGATATACACTGAGGGAAATTTCCTTCTTACACTTTTGCTGTGTATGGTTCACCAACTCTCTCCTCTGTGTGGGCTGAAATGTAGATGCCTTAACTAAATTATGAAGTAATATGTTATATAAGGAATTAGTATAGCAACTGATACATGTGTATTTATTGATCTTATAGCTTATCTTTTCAGATTTCTTGCACTAACATATAACTTTGAGTTGATAGTTGGCACTTTTGATTAACAGCAACAGCACGGCTCAGTAAAAAGCAGATGACAATGCAGTCAACACTGACTAATTGTGCACTGTATAGTAGGCAATGAATGTCTCCAACTCACTACAGCACAAATTCCCCTGACTGCTACTGAACTGAACAAAGGAGTCCAAGGGGCTTTTTATGGTTCCCACATAACACTGCCATTTATATAACCAACAATAATGTATGTGCATGTAACATCAGGCACCCTACACACTATGGAAAATTCCTTCTCTACAATAAAATATAATTATGTATTAAATCCCAGTCTAGTAATTATGTTAATTAACATGCATTAATTTTAACACCTGTGGTTGATACATTTTACTTTAATGATAAAAATTGCATAATGGTTTACATAAAATACTTTCATAGAAAAAAGTTCCATTCAAATACATATTCCTGTTCAAACACTTCTCACAATAATAAAAAATACCACAATATGCTTTGGTACATCCACTCATACCCAATCTCCACTGACAAAGACAGTGCTCAAGGCTTAAATCTTCATAAAGATATTCATTACTGTTTAAGTATCTTTCTAAGCTATGTTTATGAGCTAGGTATTCTTTGTTTCACTCCCACAGATACGTAAATGTTTGCTTAAAATCTACTTCATAAGAATTTGTTACTTCAAAAATTACCATCATTAGAGTACCAGCAGGCTTCTCCTATTCCATATTCTATCTGTCTACCTGCACCATGATATCCATACTCAGATTATGTACCTCCTCAGTTACTCTTAATTAATTCATCCCAATTTTTCTGATGTTCACTCTCTGTTATATCTATTTCCATATTAGAATGAAATGTATCTACAGATAGTTCATTTCTTTCTTGTACTTTACTATCAACTACACAATCCTCCAAACTAGCAAGTGTACAGCCTGAAATAGTGGCTATATCTGAATCTTTGCTTTGTTCCAACATTCTCCACCTTACTTGTGTGCCTGAGATTTGGTCTTGTGCTGTGTTAAATTCCTGTTCAGTTAATTCTTTTAATTGTTTCAGATCCTTGCCCACATCTGAAAATTACTCTTTCACTTCACTTTGATCTAAATAGTACTGTTTTGGCATATCCGAATTTAGCTCTTCTAGTAAGGTGAAGAGTTTCATCTGTAATTTAAGTTGCTAGTTCAGATCTTTTTCCTTTTTCTTACGTGACTCATTGATATGCTGTTCTAGTATTGTGTTTGTCTGCTAGAGTGTTGTGTCTATTGTTTTTATTTTATTTTTTAATCTTGTTTTTTTACTCTCTCATGTAATTTTTATTTCATTCTTTAATCTGGTTTTGGTATTTTCTCATGTTGTGTTTCTTTGTTGAAATGTGGCAGTAAACTCTTTTAAATCATAGGTCAGTTGCTCACTAAATATTCTGAATGAAGCGGAGACATCTGTAACTATTTTTCTTGTCACCACAGGTGTAAAATATCTACAAAGCATACATTTAATTATTCTCAGCTCAGTGCTGTAACAGTGGTGGCCACAAATGCTGGTTGCAAAAGCAGTTGCAGTTTACTCAAAAATAAAAAAAAGCTAACTTTTGGAAACCATCAACTCAGATTTTATACAACTAATCAGACTCTCACCTCACATAGATGCCAATGGAAAGCTGCTTTAGTTTGTAGATTGTGCTGCTTCACCAAAAATGGGTGCACTGTTGATGCTGCCGCCATTGCAGGTTGATGATATGCAGCTGCAATCTGCGACTACTGTTGTAGACTGGTTGTGATATTATAATTGAAGCCCTTCATAGTCAAAATCTTGTGATTCATGGAATAGTTATTTTCTTCATAATTGTAGGATTTAATAATTGTTCTTCAACTATCCAGACCTCTTCAAAATTCTTGATTCACTGTGCTAGCAATTGATTTGCGCTTAAGTGTAATCTTGGCTGTTGAACTCACTCATTATTGACCACACATATCAACTCCTGCAAATCTGCATACTAAAAATTCACCAATTCTCCTTAAAATTTTAAATTTCTGTTTAATATTCTTGTTCTTTATATATTTTATTCACTCCCAACCGTATTTGTTCCATGCTGTTGTCAACAGCCAAAACATGCAATGTTCTGCCAGTTCTTTACCATGATATTGGATGGTGGAGTAAAGTGTGATTGGGAGCTAAGACTTGCTGTTATTCAGTGTTGCTCACCTTACCATTTCAGCACACTTCCCGACTTCTTCCAATCAAAATATGTTTCTGCTGGAAGTAAAGCATACAAATCCAACATCCAGTTATCAAAACAGGAAGGATACTTCTGATAATCAACATACCATACATTGTAATCTTCTGCACAGTAACATTAATTATAAAGTTGTTTCAACATTAAGACAATGGAAAATCCAGGATGGAATGTAAAAATATTGGTAAGCAGCAACTTTCCTCTTCACAATATTGTTTCAACATTCAGAATATCACAATTACATTGATAAGTACTAAGTAATTACATCAATGAGGACTCAAGTTTTTTCTTACCCCTTTGATGTCATAGTCTTTGTCACAGCTGTCTCTACACTCTTTATTGACAACCATAACATAAACCAAAATTACATTGGCTGATATCTGCATGCCGAATAAGGACAAGGTTAAGGAAACATTAGCACAACTATTAACTGTCCAAGTACAGAGTCTTATCACTAACAAGTGAATGCACACTGGCACAGAGCTGGTCTAACTCAAGAACATTTGTATATGGCATAGAAGCTGCTAGTGAACGGGGCCACACTGGCAGTGGCTTGACGTGTTCACATTTGCCAGCTGGGGCACCACCTGCGGGTGACAGAAGCACACTTGCTTCACCCGGCTACCGCTGGCACTGGACACAGATGCTACAGTGATGGATTATGCTGGTGCATTGTGACATTCCTTCCCTCTTGAGCACGGAGCCAGCACCACAAGTGCCAGCACACAAAAAAGGGTGGCCATGCCAGATGGTTGTTGGCAGAAGGTTGGCATGGGTGAGGAAGCTGCCTGATCGACCTAGGGGATCCAATGACAATGACAGTGATGATGGCAGCAGCGCAATGGCAGCTGCACAGTGACAGCACTGGTTTCCATTGGTTCACCAGCACCTGAAGAGGCATCGCCTTTGCAGGGATTGGCCATGAGCTGCCTCTGGCCTTGCAAGGTGTATGGGCAGAAGTGGCCTGGACAATAGTGTGCTGGCTGCAAGAGATGGAGGCAGCGAAGACAGGGAACATCCACCTGGTGCTCTGATTAGGGGGCAGCATCTGAGCAGCCGATGTCAGAAGCTATCTTAGGGTCCAGAGTGGGCAGTGGCTCCATCTCAACATGATCAGTGCCCACTGGCACATTCAGGGGAGGAGCCTCCATGGCGCGTGGCTCCTCAGAGGGGGCAATGCCTGCACAAGGGTCCTCTGATGATGCCCCCTCTGGCTGCTAGGGTCATTGCCCAACCGAGGGTGTAGCTGATTCTGATGGTGGGGGAGTGATGCCGTGTGAGTGCCCATGATGGACATTCACCAGCTGTGCTTCTCTCAAACCATAGCTGGCATCCATCCCAGCCATCAATTGAAAATGCACACTCAGATTGGGTCACCCACAGCAGTATTGAAGGGCAAGCCCATGTCACAGACTGTGGTGTGGGACTGAGCAGGTGTAGCAGCATACGGTGTTGTCGGCCATGGAGAACCTCTGCTGCATTGTGGCCATTCAGTGGGGTCGTCATTTAGGTGCTTAGGAACAGGCGAAATGCCATATTGACAGGCAAGTTCACCAAGCACTTTGGCAATTGCGTCTCAAAACTACGCACAATACAGTCTACCTCACCATTCAGTTGGGGGTGAAATGGTGCAAAAGTCAGGTGAGTAGTACTATTCTAGTCACAGAAATCATAGAACAATATCAAGGCAAACTGTGGGCCTTCTCAGAGATGATCATTCATGGCAATCCTTCGAATGCAGAAATATGTGTTAGAGTCCACACAAGTAGCTTCTACCGAGCTGGAGCACGTGTGTAATTCGATAGTGCAACTACCACTACTAACCACATGGAATGACAGAAGGGACCCACAAGTTGATGTGGATGCAGTCCCATGCCTGATCAGGAGTGGGTTCAATGGGTGAGGGGGGGGGGAGGCTGCCTGATGCTGAGCACACATTCGCACCTGCAGACAAGTACTCAATTGGTGAATCGATACCATGCCTGTAGACAAAATGTCTCTCTAGCATTTTAGTGTGGGTTATGCCCCAGTGGCCATGGTGGGGAAGCACAAGAATCCAGGCCGTAGGACCAGCAGGATGATAATGTGGATTTCATCCCAAACCTTACTGAGGAGTTCCATAAACCATTGCCAGTTGATTACAAAGAAGAAAAAAAAAAATTGTGGAGTGGGCCCAACTCGTTTGCAGGCAACTGTTTGGGCCAACCTTTCAATACAAAATTGGACATCTGACGGAGCACTGCATCTGGCTGAGTGGCTTTCTCTATGCACTTTGCTGTGACTGGGAGCCTGTTCAATGCCTGCTGCACCTGATCATTGATTTCAAAATACACAACTTCCGTTTTGTCAAATTCTGCATCAGGACCAGTGAGTAAGTGCAATAGTGTGTCTGCATTGGCATGATGAGCAGTGCAATGACAACAAATTTTGTACTTATACACACTCAAAATTAAAGCCCACTGCTGAAGTCTTTGTGTGGTGCTATTAAGAAGTCAGGAACAGGAGCCAAAAAGCTTCAAAGTGGTTTATGGTCAGTGATGAGATGGAATTTGTGTCCATAAAGGAAAACATGGAACTTACAGTCCGCATAGATGATTGCCAGTGCTTCCTTTTCCATTTACAAATAATTGGATTGAGCAGCTGTCAGTGCCTTTGAGGCATATGCCAGAGGTTTTTCAGATCCATCAGCTTCCCTGTGAGACAGAACTGCCCCAAATCCATACTGTTTACCTGGTGTAAAGGTGCTGAGACCCAGGGAAAATATTAGCAATGACTTGACATATGTGAACACTTTGTTACAGTCCATGGACCAAACAAAAGGAACACCTTTCTTCCACAAGTTGCTTAAGGGATGAATGACATATGCCACATAGGGGATAAATTTTGAATAGTAACTGACTTTTCCCAAAATATGCTTGAAGTTCTTTCAGGTTTGGCAGCTTAGGACAGTTGGCAATAGCTGCTAGATGCTGTTGCATGGAATGGATGCCACTCTTCAAAAATAGATGGCCCACATTTTCTACTTCTGCCTGAATAAAACGTTGAATTCCACAGGTTCCACTTAGGGCCTGCCTCTTGCAGTTTAGTGAAAAGAGTCCCAAAGCTGTCAAGATGTTCCTACCATGAGGGGCCTGTGAGAATAATGTCATCTAGAGAGTTTGCATATTAACTGTTCTCAGAATTGCTAAAAAATAGAGGGAGCACTTGCAGTGCCAAAACGCAAGTACATGTAACGGTACAACCCAAACAGGGTGTTAATAACCTTGATCTGTTCGGAACCAGAATCTAGACAAAACTGTAGACACACCTCTGCCAAATCAATTTTTGAAAAACATTCACCATATGCCAGTTTCATGAGGATTTTGTTGGTCTGCATAATCAGATAAGAATCCACTACCAACTGAGTGTTAATGGCAGATTTGAAATCTCCACATAAATGAAGCACTCCTGAAGGTTTGCAGATTACAATGAATGGCATAGCCAAGAGGCTAGAGGCCCCAGTTCAATGATACCAAGCCCTGCAACCTATCAAGTTCCTCCTTGACTGCTGATCTCAGGATGAAGAGGAGGGGCAGAGCACAACAAAATTTAGGTATGACCATTGATTTGATGGTGATGTGTGTCTAGAAATCCTTTGCCACCCCCAAACCTCACGAAAAGATGGGACCAAACTCATGGCAGAGATTGTCCAGTTCCTGGAACAAAACAGAGTCAGAAACAAGTTGTACCACAACTTGAATTTGAAACCCAATGACTAAGAATGCATTGACACCAAATACATTCTCCGACATCACACTGTAGCACTGCCAAAAATGTGAGGAGTTGATACTCAACATTGATTGTGAAATCTCCTCAAACAGGAATAGTCAAGTTTCTGTAAATGACTAAATGATAATTTGTGGAGGAGAAAACAGGTCAACCCAGACACTGATATGTTTCCAGGTTAATGAACATCCCAGAGGACTTGGTGCCTAACTGGAAATGGAATAGACGTCACTGAATCAACAGCTTAATTTAAATATTGCTGGAGACATTGAGCCAGTAGCCACAGACTGGCATAACACTATGCACTTCTGTGAACTCCACATCCACGTTCAAGGTATGGTTGTACAGGGAGCTATGACATACCACAGCCACAAGGCCTTGTTTACAGCAATCGGCACACACAGAACACCTATGCAGACAGCGGTGCTGGGAGTGTACATGCAAACAGTCTGGATATGACAGGAAACTGCAGCAGAAAACACCAATGTCCATTGCAACCTGAACGACTTACAGGAAGTAACTGGGGGCATCAGGGATTGCTGCCAATGCCATTCCAATGAGCACACCAACACATCATCCATGAGATCCTCAGATTGTTCAGACATAGCTTGTGACACTTCAAAAGCCTTAGCCAAAACCTCCTCAGCTGTAGGACCTTCTAAATGCAAAATCTGTGAAGGACCTATCTGTCCTGGTTAAATGAATGAAGATGTCACAAATCAGAGAATCAACATGTGAGTGTTGGCACTGAGCACTCACAAATTTACACTTCCTACTTAGCCCACAGAGGTCAGTTACCCATACTAGACGGGACTGGCCTGGTTTCTTTTGCCACTGTGCAGCTCCATATGTGAAACTACCACAAGGGATTTGCTTACAAAAATAAGCATTAAGCGAGTCACAAATTTCTGAAAATGACAACACTGGTGGGTTTTTCAATAGGGCAAGTTTTCAAAGCATATGAAAAATTACAGGTGCAACCTATGACAACAAAAAAGCTCTTTGCAATGATGGATCCCTTACCTGAAATACTGCAAAATGCTGCTGCAGATGTCACACTTATGTGTACCAATCTTCCTTTGCTTCTTGGAATGCTGTAAAAACTGGGAAAGGGGGGGGGGGGGGGGGAAGAGAGCAGTTGAGAGACAAATGTGTAGATGTGTAGGGGCAGTGGCTCCAAGCCAGTGCTTCCAGTGAATTTGTAAATAATTGACAAAACAAGTCTAACTGCTGCTGTTGTTGCTCAAGCTGTTGCTGTAACAACTGAACCATCACTGGATACATTTCACTCATGACAGACACATGCAGAATGAACTACTTCACCATCAAAACTGCTGTATTTACACTCTTTATTGACAATCACTATATACGAAAAATTACATTGGCTGATAACTGCATGCTGATTAAAGAGAAGGTTAGAGAAACATTAACACAACTATTAAGTACAGAGCCCAATCACTGACAACTGATGCACACTGGTATGGAGGTGGTCTGAGTTAAGAACGTCTGCGTATGGCATAGAAGATGCAAGTAGATGAGGCCCGGCTGGCAGTGGCCCATGTGTTCATATTTGCCAACTGAGGTGCTGGCCACGGGTGATGGTGGCATGCTTGCTTTACTCAGCTGCTGTTGGCACTGGATACAAATACTGTGATGGTAAATTGTGGAGGCGCATCACTTCAGTCAAGATCACTCTTCTTCTATCGCTCACTTCCTATCCCCAAGGCAGGACCTGATGACACAGAATAAACCACCCAATCATCAGACACCACAAATATGGTATGATGTTTATTGTCATCCTGGATTGCAGATATGCTGCGTCCATCCATTTCATGATACATGTTTATAAATAAAACATACATCAAAACAGTATTATCTGATAATTATGAAAATTAACTTTTTACGTGTCTAACCTCATTCACTTCATTTGTCGGTTCACAAAGTGCTTGTGCAACACATCACTTCACCAACATGATAAGTTACACTATAAAGTAAGACCTCAATGCTTGACTAGTGATTCGTTTTCCATGACCTGCAACATTAATGTTTATGAAATTATAATTAAAATCAAACAGTCCTCGTAACAGAACAATATGTTTTTTAAAGGATCCATTAACCCTTACAAAATATATTGGCAATTTCAACAAAATGAATGAGGATTAATCTTGTTAGATGAGTCATCCAACAATGAACTGCAAGATGAAAGTGATAATGATAAGAAAACTAAAAAAAGGAATGACACTGAATGAACTTACAGGGTGATAATTATTGAACTATATGAACTAGGCTGTTCAAATCGCACAGTTGGCTGCAGGGCCTAATCAGAATTAGTATGTGCATACACACGTGCCTTGTTATTGTCTGCCATTTGAAAGTAAAAATGTCACAGTGCAGCATGTCTGAGCGTATAGCACTTGTAAAGGCCTACTACGTGAACCATAACAGCCCATCTGTGGTTCAAAGGAAGTTTGCAATTGAGTTCAAGCCGAAGAAAACCAGTCCAAATGTGCTAACAATCAAGAAATTTATTCGCAAGTTTGAGAGAATGGGTAATGTTCATGATGACAGTGTTGGCAATGTTGGTCATCCAAAAAGTCTAAAAATACCTGAAAACTTCAAGATGACACATCCTGTATTTCAAACCAGCCCCAGGAAATCGATCAGACAAGCTGCACAACAGGTGGGAATCAACAGGAGTCATTGCAACAAACTGTTGTCAAAGACCTTCATCTCTTTCCATACAAAATTCAAACACATCAACCATTAAGACCCACGGCCATGGAACAACAGTTGTGTTTTGCTAAAACTATTGTCCACAGAATTGATGAACAGGACTTCAATGTGAATATGGTTTGGTTTAGTGACGAAGCCCACTTTCATTTAGATGGGTTTGTCAATAAGCAAAATTGGCGCATTTGGGGGACAGAGAATCCACATTCCACAGTCAAGAAATCTCTTCACCCTCAATGGGTGACTGTGTGGTATGCAATGTCCAGTCACAGAATAATCGGTTCGATATGCCTTGATGGCACAGTGAATACCAAACAGTATGTGAAGGTTTTGGATGATGATTTGATCTCCATTATCCAAAGTGACCTCGATTTCGACAAGATGTGGTTCATGCAAGATGGAGCTCCACCCAATCGAAGCAGAAGAGTGTTTGATGTCCTGGAGGAGCACTTTGAGGATGGCATTCTGGCTCTCACCTTCCAGTATCTCCAGGCTTCTTCCATGTATACAACCTTCTTTTATGATTCTTGAACCAAGTGTTAGCTATGATTAACTTATGTTCTGTGCAAAATTCTACCAGGCGGCTTCCTCTTTCATTCTTTAACCCCATTCCATATTCACCTGCTATGTTTCCTTCTCTTCCTTTTCCTACTATCGAATTCCAGTCACCCATGACTATTAAATTTTTGTCTCCCTTCACTCTCTGAATAATTTCTTTTGTCTCATCATTCATTTCATCAATGTGTTCATCATCTGCGGAGCTAGTTGGCATATATACTTGTACTACTGTGGTAGGCATGGGCTTCGTATCTATCTTGGCCACAATAATGTGTTCACTATGCTGTTTGTAGTAGCTTGCCCACATTCCTACTTTTTTATTCATTACTAAACCTACTCCTGCGTTACCCCTATTTGATTTTGTATTTATAACCCTGTATTCACCAGACCAGAAGTCTTGTTCATCCTGCCACTGAACTTCACTAATTCCCACTATATCTACCTTTAATCTATCCATTTCCCTTTTTAAATTTTCTAACCTACCTGCCCGATTAAGGGATCTGACATTCCACACCCCCTTTATGTCATATACAAATTCACAGCCTCTTGTCAAAGCTCTGCATGGCTTTCTTTCAGTCAACATGGCTTCAATTTCCTAACAAACAGAAATTTTCAGTTCATCAATTATCCACGGCCTGTTCACGTACACTCTCTATTTCAGAAAATTCCAAAAGAAGAAGTCACCGATTGACAGATTTGAGTTGTGGCACCATCCTGCTGGAAACACATTTCTCTCATGTTCACCAAAGCATTTCCAGTTCTGAATGTAGGACGTTGATTAATATGAGGGTGGTTTGAAAAGTTCTCAGAATGGAATTAAAAAAAAGTACTTACATCACTGAAACTTTTTTATCTTTTTCAATGTAGTCTCCTTGTAGGTTAATACACTTGGTCCAACGATGTTCCAGTGCCTTGATCCCATCTCAGAAATGAGTTTCCTCCAGGCCTGCAAAATAGTTGTCAACTCCGGCTATCAATTCTTCGTTTGAAGTGAATCTTTGTCCACCAAGAAAATTTTTCGGGTTTTGGGAAGAGATGTAAGTCTGATGGAGCCATTTCAGGTGAATAAGGTGGGTGTGGCAACAATTCATACCTTAGTTCATGTAATTTTGCCATGGTGACGCCATACGTCTTTGATCCAGTGTCAAGAGTCGTGGCACCCATCTTGCAGATAATTTTTCATTTCTAATTCTTGAGTTAGAATGTGATATACTCCTTCAGATGACATCTGGCAAGCATGAGCAATTTCACGCATTTCCAATTGGCCATCCTCCATGACTATTTTGTGCACTTTTGCAATGATTTCTGGAGAAGTGACACATCTTGGCCGACCACTGTGCGGATCATCATCTAAGCCCTCCTGACCAAATTTAAATTCATTTGTCCACTTGGCAACAGTTGACTATGAAGAAGCAGAGTCCCCCAGTGTATTCTAGAAATTGGCATGAATGTCCTTTTCTTTTCTTATGAAGTACTTAATCGCTGCTCGAATCTCTATTTTTTCCATCTTTGCAAATCACTACACGGGAACAACAACAGAGCCATGTCACCACCACAGCTCTCTTCCAAGAGCACTGATGTGGCATGTGTTTACAGACAGCAGTCCAAAAAATATCACTTGAACAGGTTGTTCACTAGTGTTGACCTCTCATGCTGATTCCGAGAACTTTTCAAACCACCCTTGTAGTTTGATGTATCATGTTGTTGTCACACTATCTGTGGTTCCTGCACCACACAGCTATCTTTGAGCTGTGGAGGGGTTTTTGGTGTAGTCCATGTGCATTTTCCAATGCCCACTACCAACAACTCTGTACATTAACATGGCTGTTTGGATGGAAATGGGCTTTGTCATTAATTATGGGGACATCTGTATCTTCTGTAAGAATGGCATCCATTAGCTCTTTGTGATGCACAGAATTCCTTTCACTTAGCTGCTGGATTATCATTATTTTGTATGGGTAAAATCTGAGATGTAAGGTGGAAGATGTGATGCAACAAACAACATGACATGCACAGCACTACAGCCCATCATGTAGTGGATCATTTCAAACTAGCAAGAACTGTCCTCCCCACTCTATCTGCATTTCCTGGAGTTTGAATTGAATGCAGAAGACCAGGTAATTTTTCCTTTATCACAAATCTATTACTTCTAAACACCCTAACCCATTGGAGTAGTGTGTTTTGATCTGGGACTGCACCATCTTGATGTTTGATGTTGAACTGTGACATACAATCATTGTCTTCAAAAAAACTGCTTGACAGCACGCCTTTGTTTAGCATAGCACAAGAGTCCTGGAAGCGACACAGCAGACAGACATCACAACACAGTGGTGGAAAAAGGCTCAGTCCAGGTGTTCTTAAACAAGAAGTGACATTCAGACAATAATGACATTGAAACTTCTGAATAATGACATTGCGGAAGTTGTCGCCTGGGTTCCCTGAAAAGTGAAGGTACAAGATCACAGCACACTAGTGCTGCAGTAGTTCTGATACAGCAGAAGGATTGGGCTTCTGATGTGGTAATGTCATTTTTGTCAAAAGTTATGTCTCATATCCATTTCTGCTGGTAGCACAGTGCTGCCATTTCAGAAACAGTGGCAGACCAAGCTCACATAAATACTGCTCATTTTACCCAAGCAGTAACAGTCAGCATTTGCAGCCAGTTATGAGGGGAACTCCACAGTGATCAATGTCCCGAAATGGATCGCCAAGCTGATGTCACTAGATGCTGTATTCCTAGCTGTGAGTCTACTATCCATGCCTAAGTCTGAATGCTGGTGCCATGGTGTCTCCCAGCTTGTGGGTCACCTGCGGCTAACATCCATCCATTGCCAGCCATCTATCCTGGGGGTCTGAGATTTGTGCCTTAGACACTTACAAAATTCCACTATTGTTCATTGCCCTGTGTAGGCACACCTCACTGCAGTAAGCTGTTGCTGCCATGTTGGGGACCACTATATGGCTCTGCACACTCTGCTGGAACCTACACTAAGCAATGTATCACTACGAATCAGTGCACCTACCTTCTCCAGCTGCTGCATACCACCCTGCCTCAGGGTCTGACTCAGCACCACACTGCTGAAGTGCTGACCATGTAGTCTCACTGCATTTTGGCTGTGATGAGGAACTGCTAGCTGATCTAAGCACGCTTCACTGCCCGAGACCAGCCTTCGCTTTGGGAGTGCTAACTGCAGCCTAACATTACCGACTGATGTATTCTAACACAAAGTAAACAAATTTGTGAAATTGCCATATCTATGACTGGGCATTGGGCATCCACCAATACCCACCCACCAAACAGCTGCACCCATGTCCAGGGTGGAGAGTTGAAGGCTTTTCTGACCACTAGCAGCCCAGCTCCACCACAAAGGTCATTCACTGCTAGCTCTACATTTGGTATCGGAAATGGCCACTGTAATGTCTACAACTGCTGCCTGTGGTATGGAGAAATGGTAAGTGCTTCAGACTGCATTTGATGATACAAACAACCAACTTAATTTGGGATGATGTGATATATACCATAATTGTCATAGTAGGGTGAGTGCAGAGATGGTACCTTCCTTTTTTCCAGTGAGTATAATGTGAGTCAGTTGGTCTTCTACCAAACATTCTATTCTGTTTTTATACGCAGGTTGCAGCAAGTAAACTATGTTCTGAGGGCACGTAAAAATGTGTATTAATTTGCAACATAGGTGCAAGATGGCGACATGTGTAGATGTAATAGAAAATCATTCCGTAAATTGCAAGAATTTAATGTCCATAAATTGTGTATTATGCAATAAAATTGTAATAAGTGATGTTAGAGTATGCTCAATGATGCATAAGGGGTACCATACCCATTGTTTCTCGAAAGTGAATCAAGAAAACATGTCGTGTGCATGTGGAACAACGTGTAACAGCTGTATGAATGCAATTGAAATGTACCATTCTAAATGTGAACCTTAAAGTGTAGAAGCATTGCAGAAAGACCTGAAAGACACAAAAGAACATGTTAAGCTGCTGGAAAATACAGTGAAATCCCTATCTACACCATCACAAAAATAACTTGGAAATTCCCAAACCTACAATGAACCTAAGGAATGTGCAAAACCCAAACTTAATTCAGACAGAATCCAGTTACCCTTAAGAAACTGGTTTCAGTATCTACCCTTAGACAGTGAACTAGAAACAATAGAGGTTGGCCATCCATATAAATCATTTTGATCTGTAGTGGCAGCAAATAAATGTACAATGCATTCATTATGTTGAAATACAGCTTCAGAAACCAACTGCCACAAAATGAAGGTAAACAAGCAGTGCAACAACATAAACAAAGGGTTACCAAAACGTGTTAGTATAGTAATCAAAATATTCACGGGTATGCTGCCGGTCTATAGTGTCCAACGGGCCCATTGGACACTATAGACCGGCAGCATACCCGTGGATATTTTGATTATCAAATACGCCGGGAGGAACTCAAGAATCACGTGTTAGTATAGTGTTTCTTTCTGACAGCCACGGCAGAGGAATAGCAGAAATTTTTTGTTACCAATAAGACCTATGCGACAAGTGCGATGAAACCTAAAGCAGGATTACAGGAAATACTGAAGGACCATAAAAACAGTAATTGTGTGTCACAAAACCAGTGTATCGTGACAGTAGGCAGCGAAAATGATGTATATAGAAATGAAATGAAACTAGCAACAAGAGTTTTAAGAGAGACACTTTGTACATTTGGGGATCAGAAAATAATCGTACTAGGCATACTGTATAGGTATGACCTTATTGAATCGTCAGGTGTAAACAAAGAGATCCACAAAGAAAACAAGGCTTACAAAAAGATATGTCAATCCACTTTAAATGCTGTTTTTCTCACCCTAAATGACCTGGAAAGAAAGCACTTTACAAGACACAGAATGCACCTAAATAAGTGGGGCAAATCATTAATTTTCCAGAGGATCAAAATGTTCGTGACAAATGTTTTTTTCTAGAAGTGATAAATATGACACAATTGAACTGCCAATAGCAAAAGAGATCTGCAAAGTATCTTGCACAAGCAAGACTGTTAATGACATAGAAAGCCCTGCCTGCCTAACGAATCCAGCTGTAGCAGTGCTAGAACATAGAGGAGGATCAGATATAGAAGTAGGTGTCAAGCATTTGTAACTACCAGCCACAACAGTAATAAAAGACCTACAACCAATGTCTAAAGAGGCAAAGGAAATGGTCACAACATGTACATCTGCACAACCAACAACAAGAGCAACAGATGACTCAAGAGCAACTCCACCAGAAGAAAAGGAAACAACAGCAAGTGAAATGCACAGTGTAGCAAGCAGGCAGAAAACAGTGCCTCCATACCATCTGAAAGATTTTTTAACATCAAGCATGAAGAGGAGGAGGCCACCACAATAAGTAAAACTCAATGTTTTAACAGTACTTCACCAGAATATACAATCCATAAAAAACAAAGTTCAGCAACTAGAAGTAAAATTACAAACATTAGACAGTTCAGTTGTGTGTCTTGTGGAACACTGGTATAAACGGAATGATATCTCATATTTAGCCTTAGTTTGTTTCTACAGTATACTCTCGATGAAATACTCATGTGTTTATGTGAAGAGAGGTATTTCATTTAAAAACAGAAATGACCTTACTGCATTAAGAATTGATAACATTTTGAACTCTCAGCTACTGAAGTAACAGAACACAGTCAAAAACATTAATAGTAATTTGTGTGTACCGATCACCAAGTGGTGATATCGATATTTTTTTCTCAAAACTATATCAGACACTAGCTTAGGTATCTTGCTCAAAAACAAGCATAATCGTCTGTGGGGATCTCAATACCAATACAATGAAGTCAGATGAAGTCAGCCACGCCTATTTAAATGTTTTGTACAGTTATGGCATGATTTCCCTTGTAAGTTGTCCTACAAGAGTAACTAAACAATGTTCAACATTGACAGACCATGTAGCAACAAATATAGACAGGAAAAAATGCTATATACATTTTCAAGATCTAGGCTTGTCAGATCATTTGTGTCAGATATTAAAAGTAAATTTTTGTGTAGAAAAGCCCTATAAATTAAAAGCATACAAAAGGCTCTTCTCAAAGTCAAACCTGCTTGAATTTTCATCCCAGATACAATACGAAAGGTGGGAGGAAATCTACGCGGAAACAAATGTGAGCAAAATGTTTAGTAGTTTCATGTCCATTTTTAAACTAAAATTTAAGCAAGCATTCCCCAAAATTTTGCATACCATTGTAACTTCAGAAAAAATATATACGGATAATCAAAGGGATCAAAAAATCCTCTGAAACTCTTAGGTATCTCGCTTCAATAAAAAATTAACAGATAAACCTAGCCTTTTTGCAATTTTATAAAAACTACAAGAGAATGTACAGAAAGGTACTACTAGCTACTAAAAAACTCACAAACCATAAAATACTATTGAAGATAGAAAATGAAAGCAAAGCAGCCTGGAATATTATCAAACGGGAAACAGCAGACACTTGGCAAAAACTTTTGAATTCACAAATTAAGAACAAAAATAGACAAATGAACCACCCAAAAGAAATAGCTAACCTTGTAAATGTGTACTTCAACAGCATTGCTAAGAAATTACAACAGAACTTCCCAGACATGTATGTCTTACCCACCCAGAACCATACACCAAAATCAATGGCACTCTATCCAGCAACTGAGAAAGAGGTCGTACAAGTTATACATCAATTAAAAAATAAAAAATCAACTGGTCTAGATGAAATCCAGCTTGTGTCCTAAAAGAATGTGCAAATTCCATAAAGGCTCCATTAAATTAACAAAAAATTATCAATGAATCATTTAAATATGGCTGTTTTCCCAAGCACCTAAAACAAGCGAAAGTAATACCCTACTCAAAAATGGTGATGCGAAAAATGTAGAAAACTACAGACCAATCTCCCTACTGTCCACCTTTTTCAAAATTAATGAAAAAGTAATGAAAAATAGGTTAATGCAGTATATAAATAAGTTTAACCCTCTTTGCAAAGAACAATATGGTTTCAGGCCCAAAAGAGGTACAGAATCAGCTATTGCACAGCTTACAAAGGTCATTCTCAAGGCATTGGACAAAGGTGACCATGTGAATCGAATTTTCTTGGACTTATCAAAGGCATTTGATACAGTGGACCACGTAATTTTATTACATAAATTAGAGTTACTAGGAATAAGAGGTGTGGTTAAGAAGTGGTTTATGTCCGATCTAGAAAACCGGATGCAGCGTGTTGAGATTTCACGTACTTCAGAAGGATTTCTAGTAAAATACTTATCAGATCCAAAATGTATTAATATAGGTGTCCTGCAAGGTAGTATATTAGGTTCAATCCTTTTTCTTATTTACATTAATGATTTTCTGCAGAGTATCAGATGTGGGGGAAAAAGTACTATCTGCTGATGACATCAACATACTGATCACATCCAAAACTCCAACACAGTTCACAGAAAAGGCTAAAGCAGTCCTCAAAGACGTTCACAAGTGGTCACTGAAAAATAAAGTAACTTTCCACATAAAGAAAACTAATTGTATGTACTTCCGGCTGAATGAAAGACACGGAGATAAATTAACAATTAATGATGATGTAATAGAATGTGTAATGGAAAGAACATGTAAAAGCTTTAAATAAAGAGACTATCCACAGCATGTTATGTTCTATGAATACTTGCGCCAGCGTGCAATATTTCATGCCACAAAATGGTGTATTTTGTATACATACACTCAATCCTCAGCTATGCAATCATGTTTTGGGGAACGAGTGATGGGAATGTTCAGTCTGTCTTCATGGTACAGAAAAGAGCTGTTCAGATAATGACAAATAGCAGCAATAGGGACCATTGTACTGATTTATTCAAAAAACTAGAAATTCTGGCTGTCCCATGTGATTACATTTTCCAGACACTAATGTATCTAAGGAAAAATATTCATCTGTATGCTACAGACAGCTCAATACATGACCATGAAACTAAATCCAGCTACTACTTATACCTAAACAGGAAAAACAAGTCCAAACACAGAACGGTAAGCTATATAATGGTCTACAACTGTGCCACAGGAAATTAAAGGTGTAAATGAACTTCATAAATTTAGCCAAAAGCTAAAAACATATATATTAAGCAGAAGTTGTTACAAGGTAAATAAATATTTAAAATAATTGTAGATAGCTATTTAGTAGACACAAAAACCACATAGGCCTATATAAAGTGACAGCATAAGGCATAATTATAAATATTGTAAGAATTGAATTGTAAACATTGTAAGAACCCATGTATGTTTTAGTCATAATACACAAGTGATGACATCCAAACACTTTGTATTGTTACATGAATGAATAAACATTTCAATCAATCAAAATAAATCATTATGGGCAACATCTTGTTGTGAGCAAAAGGTATGGCTCACTGTTTTGAATGTGTAAAGTAGTAACCACAAGCAGCCACTTAAGCAGAGAAATTAGGTTACAGCAGGAAGTGTTATGACAGTGTTAGATTGAAGTGACTTTTCATCATCCTGTCTGGTTATCCTATTTTACTCGGGTTGTTTGAAAAGTTCTAGGAACAAAATAGAAAAAAAGTACTTACATCACTGAAACTTTTTATATTTTTCAATGTAGTCTCCTTGTAGATTAATGCACTTGGTCCAACAATGTTCCAGTGCCTTGATCCCAGCTTGAAAATGAGCTTCCTCCAGGCCTGCAAACTTGTTGTCAACTCCGGCTATCAATTCTTTGTTTGAAGTGAATCTTCATCCACCAAGAAAAATTTTCAGTTTTGGCAAGAGACAGAAGTCTGACGGAGGCATATGAGGTGAATAATGTGGGTGTAGCAACAATTCATACCTTAGTTCATGTAATTTTGCCATGGCGACGGCATGCATTTTTGATCCAGCGTCAAGAGTCGCGGCACCCATCTTGCAGATAATTTTTTTCATTTCTAATTCTTCAGTTAAAATGTGATATACCCTTTCAGATGACATCTGGCAAGCATGAGCAATTTCACGCACTTTCAATCGACGATCCTCCATGACCATTTTGTGTACTTTTGCAATGATTTCTGGAGTAGTGACACATCTTGGCTGACCACTGCACGGATCATCATCTAAGCTCTCCTGACCTAATTTAAATTCATTTGTCCACTTCACAACAGTTGAATATGAAGGAGCATAGTCCCCCAGTGTATTCTGGTAATTGGCATGAATGTTCTTTGCTTTCATACCTTTCTTTATGAAGTACTTAATCACTGTTCGAATCTAGATTTTTTCCATCTTACGTGGGAACAACAGAACCACGTCACTGCCACAGCTCTCTTCCAAGAGGACTGACATAGCATGTGTTTACAGGGAACAGTCCAATAAATATCATGTGAACAACACATTGCGCTAGTGCTGACCTCTCATGGTAATTCCAAAAACTTTTCAAACCACCCTCATATTTTTGTTTTTGGATACAGCTTCCACAAAGTCTGTGTCGGAAACCCAGGGAGCTACCCTTGAGGAGACGTTGCAAACCTTGACAGTTCAACTATCTCAGTTGAAACCAGGGACAGGGCTTAATCTAGTTTACCTGCTCCCACAACAGGATCAACTACCTTTGGCTAAGTTAATCCTGCTAACAGTTTTATTGAGATATGACATAAATGGAAGGAGAGAGGTGGGCTAGACACAGGGAGCAGATTGTTGATGCATGAGTAAGCTACCGTACACATAAGGAGATATTAAGTAAGGGTAGTATCTGTCCGAAATCAGATAGTCAGGTGAAAGGAGTTAACACTTGAAACCTAATTGATGCAGAAGATAGTAAGGTTGTGGAAATTATGGATGTCTGATCACCAGCTCTAATATCTTGCAAAACATCATAGTCTTAATCTGCTGTAATGCCAGTTGAATTAATGTGTTCTGTACTGAGATAAAATGAGTGTGTGAGTAGCCACAAAGGTTATATAGATTTAGGTGCAGAGGGCCTACCCCACTGGAGGTTGATGGGTGCTATATTATGGTGCTGCCTTGGTCAGGTGTAATCCTGGATGGACATGTTCAGGGAAGTATATGTACCAATGATTTTGTGTTGTGCAGTGTATCTGCAGATGGTAATTTGACTGCAGATACTGCAAATGATACAGTGAAGGCTATTGATGATATTATTTATTTAATTATGTTGGGGATAAATAAGTGATGCAGATATATTTCTTTCTAAAGAACACAGATTCATTGCCAATGGTGATGGCAGCTCTCCATCAGGAGGGGGGAGAGGGTGAAAAAAAGGAAAAGTGCCTTAATACTAGTGATCAAGCTGACAAGGGTAAATGCTTTCAGGGATGACACTTCTGGATTGGGAAGGAGGTTCATAAAATTGATGACACTCTCAGTGCAATTCATACTGGGAGTAAGAAGAAACATCATGCAAGATTTGATCTTTGACAGTGTGTGGTAGAAGCTGGTTGGACATTGTTCCAACAGGGTGAAGCTGTAGAAGGACAAACCAACTGAACTGTATGCAACGTAATTTTGTAAGACCCAGTTCACATGATGTAGAACAAGGGCAAGGAAACATGCATTGCAGGCTGCAGTGAATCTGTTATTACCATGAAAGTAAAGGAAATAAATTAGATTACTGTAGTGGTAGCCACTACAGTATGTGTGGGTTACATGCGAGTTAAACAATAAATTTCCTGAAAAAGTAAACCATTGTTACAAAGTCAAGGTACTGAAGAATGTACCAGAACAGTGAGTGAATAAGCCACTGTATAGACGGGAAGAAATGCCAAACATAAGAAATCAACTGAGTAGGCTCATTTGCTGTTAATATACAATTTGTTAGGGAGAATCAGATATGCAGTATTATGTTTAGATTGGCCTGTATTTGTTACATAGTGACATTTATGGCTGATAAAGAGGGAAGCACAATAAGCTAATAGCAACTCAGGGCATTATTATTGCAAAGTAGATGCTCCAGCACATACAGGAATATTGTACTGATTAGTACGATGGAGTTGTCATGATGAGTGTTTCAATTTCTGATATCATTGTGATATCGAATCTACTTTGTGCAGCCTGTATCTATTTAAGCAAAAAAACACATAGACACCTGAGCTCCCTTCTCTACTGACAGTTAGGAAGTAAGAATTAACAATGAATATTGTGGTTAAAGTTAAATTAGAATAAGGAAAAGCTAAATGTGATATACATATATGTAAGGTGTAAGAAAAGTGCCACAACATTTCCCAGCAGCATGGACAGTCTGCAATCTGTGGAGTCTGCTTCAAACTGCCAGAGAGTGCAGCCATGTGTGTGCAAGTTGAGTTTGAAGAGTGAGTGTGTGTGTGTGTGTGTGTGTGTGTGTGTATGTGTGTGTGTGTGATCTAATTTTGACAAAGGCCTTGTTGACCGAAAGCCTATTTTGTGACAGTCTTTTTGTTGCACCTATCTGTGACTCAGCATCTCTGCTATATGGCAGGTAGCAACTACCCTTTTCATAATATTGTTACATTCCATCCTGGATTTTCCATTTTTTTGATTCCTAAAGGTTAGCTGTAGTTGACAAATTTCTTTGAGAGATTGGAGGAAGAACAGAACACCAAAGCATTTTTTACAAATAATAAGGATTTGACTCTGCTACTTATTCAGGAAGAGAAACTGTTGACTGCTATAATAAAAAGAACAATGCTCAGGACGTTACCTTGGGGAACACAATTCTGTTGAGGGAATGGGTCCAAGTTTGGATGTATAACTGATGTGATGCCGGATGTACCATTCAATGAGGAAGGACTGCAGTAGTATGGCACGATGCTCACAAAACCATTTTTCACAAATTTGATGGATGATGTTATGGCTCTATGTGGTACCATATGTTTTCTCGAGATCGAAGAAGGTACCAATAAAATTCCATTTGCATAGGAATGTCTTTAGCAACCTACCTTCTAGTTGGAGTATATTGTCAAGTATGGAATAGTATTTCCCAAAACCAGATTGGAAATGGCTGATTAATCCTCTGGAATGGAGAGACCATCAGGTGTTGATTTGTCATCTGCTCAAGAGTCTTTCCTGTATGCCAGACAGCAGAACACTTTTTTAGCTACCTGGAACAAATCGTCCTCCACTTGCTTCAGAAATGGTATCACAATCAAGTCCCGTCCTGTATCCAGGTAGTAGCCTTCTGCCCATATTTTCTTGCACAGGCACAGAAGTACTTCTTTCACATCCGTGCTTGCTGTAGCATGCCATATTGAATCCTGTTGGTCCTGAACTGTTATGTGCAGATGTTAGTGCACACTGTACTTTCCACATGAAGAAGAAGTGGTGAGTTGTTAGACAAGAAGTCAGATCTGTTTTTCTCCACATAGTCCCTATGTTGATGTTTTGTCATTGTTTGCACTATACTACTAGTTTCTGGTCTACTATTTGTAGGACACCTTTGTTTAATACGGTAGGTACTGTCTGTGGGCTTTTATACCCCGATATTCTCCTAATTGCTCCTCATTGCTAGTGCGAATGGTTAAGAGATGTTAAAAATCTCTCTGTGCTCTCCTTGACTACTCGTCTAACTCACAGCCACATTGCCCTTTGCCCATTCACCACTCAGACCATCCTTCCTGTGCCTGTAAACTCTTGGTAGCACAGATTATTTGTTGTCTTTAATAGAACCTCTTGAAGGCATATCTACACAGGCATTTTCTGTATTTGCAGTTTTAACTACTCTAGATGTACCTTATAAGCAAGGGAGCCATTTTAACAACTGGGTTTAGCCACTGCCAATTCCTGCAATAGATGTGGGGAGTTCAAACTGCTGAGGAGAACGGCAGATGGACTTCATGGATTGTCCAAACGTATTTGTAGGTCCACCTGATACACTTCATCATCAGACTTTACTGAAATTCTACGGTTAGAGGAATTGCTGTCTTGCATTTTAGGTCTGACCCTTCAACTCATTGTTTTTCTTTCCTGAAGAGACTGTGGTAAGGAGGTACACTGAGATTTCTTATTTCCAGACTTCATTTTCTGAGCAGAATTCACTTAGTTTTGATTTGTACTCCACACTTGTTTGTCAGCCATATTGTAACAACTGCAGCAGTGCCCATACAGTCAGCTTCAAGCACAAGTGGACATGCTAGTATCTGCACAGGGTATTTGTGTTGAGGCATCTGACTTGGTAAATGGTTTCTTTACAAAGGTAGAAAATAAAGTTGCAAACTCTGGAGGTTGCATAGCTTTTAACATCTTATTCCAACACACATGGCAGCCATCTTATGACCTAATGTTCCTGAATCTTCTGTCACGGCAAATAGGTAGGGGATTCGTTTGAGTGTACAAGACTTTGTCTGAGCAATTAAAACAACATGGTGGCAAAATGCACAGACAGCCTGTTTCACAAGTATCCAAATCTCTTCTCCCAGAGGTTGGCTTCTCCTTACAAGTTCGGACCGATATTGAAAGCAGCGTATCCATTTTAGGACACATTGATGTACTCTTGAGGTGTAAGAAGCTAGCCTTTATATATTTAGATAATGTGGGTGAGCTAAAGATATTCAGTTCATTGTTCACCCATTTCAGCACGTTTTTCAGCTCAGTTACACCAACATTATTAACATTCTCCATCTTTATTCTTCTTGTCTACATATTTGTTTGCACAAGCACTCTGGCAACAAACACATTTTCCCCACCCAGAGATCAGTTCATTGTACCATAACTGTAGAATATTTGACATTGTTGACAGAGCCACAACCTCACCTCTGCTTGCACCGCTTCATCACTACCAAAGTGACGTCCTTGAAATTGTGTTGAAAGTTTTGGAAACAGATGAAAACTGGATGCAGTCAAGTTGGACTGTATGGACGATGATCAATGATAGTGAATCCAAGGCATCAGATTGTTGCAGATTGTGTGTGATCTGTCATTGTCATGCCAAAGGAGAGTGTGCTTCACGTGCAGAATAATTTGGAATTTGACTACAGCATGCTGTTTCTCATGCAGCTACAGTTACATTAAACACTGCCATGTTACACACTATAATTCAGAGTCCTCCAGGAGCAAAGAATCGCAAATATCTAGACATGGAGAACAAAAATGTAGAGTGCTAATAACATTTTATTTAAAAAGCTTTGAGAGTTTTCACACAGAAAATTTGGAGGCATTACTTTCAATGTGCACCTGTATAAGTTCTTTGGGGTCCACATCCATAAGGTCACAACTTCACACAATGCCTATAAAGTAATTGAGGATGTTGCGCATTTCAGTAATAGTAGGATATTCTGCAACGTTTTTGCATTGCAGAGATTTATGCTCTTGATAGAATGCCATTTTCCCTATCAGCAGAGTACCATTTTGCAACCTTTCAATAGATTTAGGAGCCCCAGCAATTCTCTCTATGCCTTTATGTATATAGAACAGGGGCATCCTCTACAATGTGTTCTCCACTCTCTTCACAACACCAGATACATTATTATTCACTGACATTGTTATGTTACTACAATGCATTTTAGATGTTTCAGGAGAGTTGGCTGCCCAAGATCCCTGTGTGGAGTGGATACGGAAATCCTCTGGTGGTCCACCCTTCCACTGGAGAACACTGTTTTTGTTGGTGTGAACACTTTTGGGCCCATTTCCACTAGGGAATCTGGTTTAAACAGGAAAGTCACACCATCCAGTGTGGGCAGGAAACCACAACGCTCTGTGCATTGTCAAGCAACAACAAACAAGTTCTGCACAGTACTGGTATGTCAAAGGAAATGATTCATTTGTGTGCACTCTATAAAGACAGGCTTTATCACTACCATGCCACAATGAGGTAGAAGTGCATAGAGAATTCTACCTCAAAATGAGTTTTGAGTGAAAACTTAAACAGACCTGTACCAAGAACAATCCAAAATATAATGATTAAAAAAAATCAATATAATTCTGAACTGTTCACCCATCAGTCATCTCTATTCTCCCTTCAAGGACATCAAGTGTTTCCTACTAGTATTCTCTCTTTTTTCAAGAAATTGTTAATAATTTTACCTCATAAGTTGTGCTGCTAACAAATGGAATTTGAATTAAAGAATATGTATTCAATGGATCACCAAGAGCCCTGCATGCTTCAGTAACAATCATGGAGATGCTTCCCTTGGAAACTTTTAAGACATATGTCAAACTTTAAAATGAATCCAAAAAATCTTAAGTGTTATTGCCATTCACAGAAGAAGCTGAGTAGCAAAGTCACCACAGTGTAGTGGTTACGATACTAGACTGTTGCATGGAGGGTCATGAGTTCAACATTCACCTGAACTGTAAAATTTTAATTTCTATATTTGGTTTGAGTACATTCTAGCAGTATCCACAAATGTCAAGAATCATTGTAATGGAATGTTCTGTAACTGTATATATACCATATGTGTTCTGGCTGGAGGCATTTCGCTCCGCACTCTTGTATGTGCAAGTGCTGAATAAACCTTCGTTAAGTGAAGTTAGTGTTTGTCATTCATCTAATTACACCTTCTTCTATGTGACATTATTCTGGTGGAGACGCTGGGTATTGGAATTTGTGATAGCGCACATTATCAACAGCACAGTGGCTCCCATCAGGCCACGACAGAGCCACCATTTACAACAACGCCAAACAAGACACCACAGGATTTAGACAATAAACAATTTTTTCAGCCTTCAGTTGAAAGGTAATTTTTACTCGTTTACCTAGGTTTTGACTGCAGTAATGGAATCTTCTTCAGAACAAAAAATTAAATTATTTTGAGAGCCAAACACTGGCCACGTCACAGATTAAAAATTAAAACAATAAAGATGCATAATCATAAGATTATGTCTGTCAAGATTAAAACCATTAAAGCGAACATAGGCGGAGCTACGTCGGCCAAATAAGGACCACATGGTTTTAATCTTGACAGACATAATCTTATGATTATGCGTCTTTATTGTTTTAATTTTTAATCTGTGACATGGCCAGTGTTTGGCTCTCAAAATAATTTAATTTTTTTGTTCTGAAGAAGATTCCATTACTGCAGTCGAAACCTAGGTAAACGAGTAAGAATTACCTTGCAACTGAAGGCTGAAAAAATTGTTTATTGTCTATACATATACGGTTGCTGACGTGCTGCATGATGTTAAAGATTTGTAAACCACAGGATTTACCCCATTTTTCCTGGTGCATGGGCGTGAGGCAACTACGATGATGGACACTGTGTTTCCGTTACATCTTGATGATGTGGACGATGACTACATCGGCCAGGTGTTACCCAGAGCTGAGGAAGCTTGGCAGTTAGCTCGACTCCACATGCTGCAGACTCAATAAAATGATCACCGAAGGTATGATATGAACCACCGCCCTGTTGTCTACCAGCCTGGTGACCTTGTCTGGATCTTCACTCCTGTTCGGAAGGTTGGTCTCTCTGAGAAGCTCCTCAGGCACTACTTTGGACCTTACAAGGTTGTAAGACAGTTGTCTGATGTCACTTATGAAGTTGAAGATTTCGACCCCAACACGAGACGACGAAAGATCAGAGATACGGCCCACGTCCTTCGAATGAAGTCCTATAAGGATCCTGCAAACCCAGGGTAAATTCAAAGCTCCAGTGACAGGCAACAAGTTGAAAGGTGACAAAGAGCTTAGCGGCAAAGGAAGTTCTAAGATATCGCTGCCACGATGAATGTCAGTCATCGGGAGTCGGAATATGCAGGACCGATGACTCATTCCCGGACTAGGATGACGTAACACCGAGACGATGTTCTCTTAAGGAGGGAGCAATGTCACAGAAGAAGCTGAGTAGCACAGTCACCACGGTGTAGTGATTATGCTACTAGACTGTTGCATGGAGAGTCGCGAGTTCAAAACTCACCTGGACTGTACAATTTTAATTGCTATATCCAGTTCGAGTAAATTCTAGAAGTATCCAGAAATGTAAAAAATCATTGTGCTGGAATGTTCTGTAGCTGTATATATATTGTATGTGTTCTGGCCAGAGGCAGTTCGCTCCGCACCCTTGTATGTGCAAGTGCTGAATAAACCTTCGTTACTTGAAGTTAGTGTTCTTCATTCATCTAATTACACCTTCTTCTACGTGACATTACTCTAAGTCACAACCCTCCATGCAACAGTTTAGTATCATAACCACTACACCACGGTGCTACTCAGCTTTTTCTGTGACAATATACCGAATTTCTACACTTAGTGTCTTGTTTCTTTATTACTGGTCCAATCTAACTCATCATGTGTTCGAAGCCTGCATTAAAAAGGTTCAAACTTTCCATCCTCCTCTCCCCCCCCCCCCCCTCCCCCCCATTTTTTTGGGGTGAAGTGAGTGGAGGGTGTCGGCATCATTCGACTTCTGAGTGGTTTGATGTGCCCTGCCATGATTTCCTACCCTGCAACTAACCTCTTCATCTCAGCGTAACACTTGTTACAACCTAATGTCCTCAATTATTTGTTGCACATATTCCAATTTCTGTCTTCCCCTACAGTTTTTAGCCTCTACAGCTCCCTCTAATACTGGGAATTTATTCCCCGACGTCTTAACACATGTCCTATCATCCTGTCTCTTCTTGTCAATATTTTCCACATTTCTCTCCTCACTATAACGTTACAATAACATTAATGGTCAGTGGCAGACGACATCTTTGAGGTTCTTTGAAATAATGCACAGATACTATTTCCACATGTTGGTTATTTCCGCAGGAAGTCAGCATGCTTACGTAGTGTATCCATGCACCACATGTCTTAGAAGAATTTTCCGTAGAATTAAAATACAATAGTTATATTTTTTCAAGAACAGTGACATTCAGCCACACAAAATAGTTTTAGAATGCCAGAATGTGGGAAAGTTGTAGAAATCTTTGTTCTTTTGGATGGACTGCTTTGGGTGTCGGAATGTGGCAGAAGCAGCACAAGTGGTGAGGGGCCCAGATGCTTGTTGCTTGGGGTCTTTACCATTGGAGCAGTGCTGGAATGTGAACGTGCCCACTTAACTGAAATAAAGTAATGTGTTTTAAAACAGTGATTTTTCACCTAACTCAACTAGCTCCATTATGTGAAAAAACATCACATAATGCTAGTACTGGCAATATGCCAAGTGAAATTGTCCCTAGAGAAAGCCAATAAGTTAACGGAAAAGGACAATGAGATTTTTTGTAATTAGTAGGGCCAATTAGCATTACATCACCAATTCTGCGGAAGACTTCTTTCTTATCATTGAACCTAATTTTGAATATTGTTCTATAGCACACATCCCAAAAACATGGATTCTTGTTTTCTGGTTTCCCTACAGGTTATGATCCAATTCAATACAATGTTGTGCTCCAAATGTAAATCGTCGTTCAGAAATTTCTTTCTCAAATTAAGGTCTATGTTTGATACTGGTACACTTCTTATCACCCAGAATGCCTTCTCTGGCTGTGCTAGTCTGCTTTTTAAGCCCACCTTGGTTTGTATGTCACGTTATTTTGCTTCCAAAGCAGCAGAATTCCTTATCTTCATCTACTTTGGGGTCCCCAGTTTTTGTAAGTCATTACTTTCATCTTTCTTCAGTTTAATCCAGTCCATATACTGTATTCAGTAGACTGATTGTTCATTCCTTTCAGCAAGTCCAGTACGTCTGCCTCACTTTAATAGAGGATGGCAATGTCATAAGTGAATCGTATCATTGATATCCCACTGATATGTATATCCATTAAAAGAGTATTTCTGAAATTTATCTTTAGACTTTTTAGCAGTTGTGTCAACCACTGATGACAATACCTTTCAGCCATCTTGTTTCCAAACTTATTTTATTTGGTTACCAGTTTTGGTGATTTACTATGCCAGAGGCCCTAGACTGATGTGCAGGAAAATTTCACCTCGGTTCTGGCCAAAACAGGGGCCAGCATTCGAATATTGGTATCTGTAGAGTTCTGCATACTATACCGATCACTTCAACCATCATCTGCCAACTGTTAGATCTAATATCCACGCAGATGATGGTTGGAGTGATCGATATAGCATGCAGAAGTCTACAGATATCAGTATTCGAATGCTGGCCCCTGTTTTGTCCAAATCCAAAGTGAAATCTTCCTACATGTTGGTCAGGGGCCTGAAGACCAAGAAGTAAATCACTGAAACTGGTAGCCAAATAAAATAAGTTTGGATACTAGACAGCTGAAAGGTGTTTTATTTGACACCCTGTATCGAACAGCCAAGTCCCACAACCATATCTGAAATGGTGAACATACAGAGTTTCACGTTCCTCCAGCTTCAGCTGATGATAGATAACTATAAAAGCAACAATTGCAATTATCAGAGTTTCATCTTCCGTTTTTACAGTCATATGTGCACACAAAATGGAACCATGCTGCACACCTATGAACATTCTGCACTGTGCATGGAATGGTGTGACATGTCTGGTGTGGACATAGCTTTACACAGTGTCTTACATAAAAAGTGAAGCACCAAGTAGGGGTGGAGAATAGTGAATGAAACTTCACAGTGTGGAAGAGTATGTATTATTTCAGTGATTACATAATTGAGTCAAAATAACAAAGAACTTGGCAGTATGAGTCCACATATCAGTACGATGTTTTACCTCTTATGGCCTGCATGCACGCACTGATTATGTTGGGAAGGATGTCATAGGGCTTTTGTATGCTCTCCTGAGACAAGCTGTCCCACAATTATTGCAACTGGTCCTCAGTATCCTAAATTCTGACACAGGGACAGAGGTGACGCCTGAGCTAGTTCCACACATGCTCTGTTAGGACATGGGAGTATTTCAATGTTACACAGAGTTGACTGAGATGTGCCATGTGTGGACGAGCACTGTCCAGTTGAAAAATAGTACCACAATACTATCGCACTAATGAGAATGCAGGATGTCCGTGATGTACTGATGTGCTGTCAAGAGTTTCCGGTATCACTACCAGCTGTGACTTTAAGCCACACTGCTGTGGCTCTCCAAAACATCGGAAGAATGAGACCTTCCCCGAAGTTGCTTCCGTACTACCTGACAATGGTCATCAACGACAGTTCAGAACTGCAAGTCATCACTGAACACACAGTAGCCCATGCTTTCTCGTCATGGCAACAATTCAAATGGCAACATTCCAAACATAGCTGTTTGTGCTATGGTGTTAACAGCAGCCTACGCAGGGGACAATAATTCATTAGCCTGGATGCTGCTAGCCTCTAAAAAATGGTGTTGGATGACATACAATGTTGCATGGAGTACATTTCTTGTCCTCAGATGGCATGCACAGATGTGAGAGTTACAACATGCTTGTGCACAATACAAACTCTTTCAACTGCTGATAACAGTGTCTAACATGAGCATGCAGCATCTCCCTGTTCTCCACAGTGATCAATCAACATCTGACACTTTTCATGCCCTTTATATGCCCTAACAGGCCTGGTAATGACACTGAACACTAAATGCACTCAGGTAGCCGTTCTACCAGTCACAGAGAACTGCAAATCATTTACACACTCGTCAATGGTGTGGACGTGTATGAAGTAACACTGACATCTGACCACATCTTCAGGGTGCTCCACTTTTTTTGTCAGGCAGTGTGCAACTGAGATAGGCAGGTATCCCACAGCTTGCTCATCACTGACTGTTTTACCAGACCAGCCATCCACATCATTGGCATACAACACAACTTAGATTGGGGTTTTGTTAAATATATTTGAACAAAATTGAGGTTTGTACATTCCTAAAGATCTGGGCTGTTACACCAAGGTCCCTGCCCCCTGTGACACGCAACATTCCACCACTGTACAATACGGGCTGAAGCACACACAGAGTTTATGGCTACATCGGACTGATAGCACTCATCTATCTTTAGTTTAGGATCTTCAGGTTCATTAAACACATACCCAGCCAATGAAGTCAGGTCTTCGAGTTCCTACATTAATAAATTTTGATACAAGTTATTTGAAGATAAATACTTTGGAACTGAATGTTCTTAGTTTATGAACACGTTTATTAATTTTACATGACTGAACATGGATCAGAAGAATATTGAGACAAAGGAAGATGTAATATGCATTAGATGACTGGGATGAAATTTTGACGTGTTATGATCCAGGGTATATATTATATGGAAATCACTGGAGAAACAAATGGTCAATGTTTCAGTTCTTGATCATTTACAAAATATTCTTTCCTACTCCAAGAAACTAGCCTTAAAAAAAAAAAAAAAAGCCTCATTTCTTCAGTATTAAGTAACATGATCAAATCAGAAAGTCAATAAAGTAAAGAAAGCAAAAGCATCTATGTATTCAATGCAATTTAGTTCAGAGGTTAGTTATATCACGTCGTTGTGACTTCCTGCAGTTCATAATGACTAAGTCCATCACAAACAAGGTCACTGTAATTTCTGACAATGGCATTAATCCAATATAAATATTAAAAAAGAACAAACCTCCAATTTGGGAAAACACATTCTCTTTTATTGAATTTTTATCATAATTAATCACACTAACAACAGTACACTACATACAAAAATTACTGACACAAGCTTCACCACATCGCTCTCTGTACTCCAGATAACTTATTATAGTCTGCAAGATGTCGCCAGACAATTCTGCTTAAGCGCCATCTCTGTACGACACCACGTGGCCGGGAAGTAACAGCACACCGATTCACCAACCGAACTTTACTAGAGTCTCGTGGAAACGCTGCAATTTCTTTGTCTGCAATTTCCTGGAGGGAAAAAAAAGAATGTTATTTACTCTCTGAAAATTTATTCCTTGGAAAAGAAAGTTGACAAAATTTATCTTAAAAGTATTATTCCACACTGAAACAGATGGGGGGCAATGACGTGAGTGTATTTTTGTGTGTTGAATGATTAAATTGTCAATTAGAAATAAATCATAATATTTTGCCAACATTAACACACACACCTGCAATAACGAAAGAGAAAATTAATGGAGGACATGACTGCTGATCACTGGGCTAAAAAAGGATAACCAACTGCTCTGCAACACATTAAAATCTCCAGCCTAAAAGCTTAAGCTGGGGGTCTGGAAAACACACAAAAATTTGTTACCTGAAACAGAAGACAGGTTGCCATATGTATTTGGTTTTACCCATTTGTCAAAGCACAAAGTCACATTGTTAAAATGTGATTATAGTGATTTAAATGCTGGCAGGCAGAAAACAATCGGAGTTCCTCTTTCCTGGATATGAAGCTGTGAATTAACTGACAATGTCCTGTCAGAACAACTAAAATGAGGTATGCCACACGTGGGTGACACCAACTACCCACGTGACACTGAGCACAGTTTGTTCTTCCTTACCACCAATCTAGATCCAGTCAACAATTTGCAAGATGGTCACATTCCTTGTAGCCTTCACGGCTGTTACACTTACTTGTTAATTTCCCGAAACTCCCATGTTTCCTGGTCAGTTTCCAAACAGAATTTTATATATTTTTCAATCTGGTGCAGAAAGGAGCCCTTGTACACTCTGGGCAATTTTTCCTGGTGAGTACTTTGCATTTGTGGGGCACTCACTCAGGGAAACGGAGCTGTGAGAAATTTCTTCCCTCAATGATGCCTCAGCTAATGTAGTGAGAAAGAACAGTAAAAATATAGCATGCGTCAAGTTGCCCGGGGATACTGTGTCTCTAAATAAGATATACTTCTCAAATGTTCCATCTTCTAGCTTTATTATGAGGAACACCATTCTGTATGTAACTGATTTTCTAATATATTCTGATTATTCCTAGTTAGTATCTTTCAGTATAGGGTGAAATTGGTGATTGTTTTGTGACTTAAATTCGATTGTTGACATATAAACAAATATAAATTCTATACTAATTATAAACATTTGGAACACGAACTAATAGTATTCTTAAAGTATGTATTTGGATCCATTTGAAAACATGTTAGCAAAACAAGCCCTTCATTAATTCCAAAGTAATTAACAGTTTTGTCAAAAGTATTGTTTGCGTAACTATTTGTTAATTTCATGATTTAAACAAATAATTTTGCCTAACTCTTGCAGTAGAAGTAGCTATTATTGTGATGATATATAAGGGCCCAATTTTTGGTCACAAGACAGTCAGTCCACAGCCGAGTTTCAGACGAGGAACCTGTGTTCGTTAGAATGACAACAACGATCAACTTAACAGTGAAATAAGTGTTACACCAAGATGCTGTGTGTAAAAATAATGACAGTGACTGTTTCCATACGTACCTGATTATTCTTCAAGAACTGTGAACTTTGTGGTTAGCTTTTACTGCTCATAGATGTTCAACAAGAAACTATCGTAGCAGTGTGTGGAGTTTTGCCTGCTTATCGAAAGTTAAACAATAGTGTAATGTTGGGGGTTGTGCAAAGTGAAAATTAAAGTACTGTTAAACACAACAACGCATCTGTCGGCTATATGACTTACAGTAGTCAGTGTCGGAATCCACAACCCATTTTTTCAGCCAGTGTAGCAACGCAATAAGTTGACACTGAGGACAACAAACGAAATAAATAAAAATCAGATGGAACCGTCATACACTACTATACAAAATGGACAGCATGTGTCCGAAAACACTTTCCTGGGGCACACACCTGAAGTCAGTTCAACATCTGTCAACAACTTTCAATCCCTGATAATGTGCTTTGTACACCCTAACAAGAAATTCTCAATCCAGCCACAAATTTCACATCTCCCATGCAATCATACTTTTGATAAAATGAATGCGTGTAGTAATCAGCCAAATGCTTTTCAGAAATACAGACATACTAAATTACCTGAATAGTGAACAAAAATAGCAATATCAACTTTTGATTTTCTCGTTTCCACAATCTGCTATTACCTGCAATGCAAAAGTTGCAAAGTTTACTTGTTTAGAAAATATCATTCATATTTGTAAGTGTTGAAGGTCCTCCATTAGGCCTGATTATAACACTCAAATCATCAGCAAAGTAAACTATTTCTGCTTCTTGGATATATGATGGAAAATTTACAAAACGAACAAGAGCGAATCCAGCATCAATCCCTGTCATACACCAGTAGTGATTATCCCCTTTCTTAAGATGTTGTTTCATTTTGTAGACTTTCTGAGCATCTTAATGCAATACTGTGCATCCTTTTAGTTAGATAATATAAAAACCAGTTACCAGCAAGACATCTGCATAATATTTGAGTTTCTCTAAGAGAATATTATGTCACCAATTTGATTCCATCATTTTACATCTCGCGTAGGGATCATGAGAAAATAAGAGATTTTAGGTTGCATAGACAGGGTGGTCCATTGATAGTGACTGGGCCAAATGTCTCACGAAATAAGCATCAAACGAAAAAACTACAAAGAACAAAACTCGTCTAGCTTGAAGGGGAAAACCAGATGGCGCTATGGTGCTGCCATAGGTCAAATGCATATCAACTGTGTTTTTTTATATAGGAACCCCAATTTTTTATTACATATTCGTGTAGTACGTAAAGAAATATGAATGTTTTAGTTGGACCACTTTTTTTTTGTGATAGATGGCGCTGTAATAGTCACAAATGAATAAGTACGTGGTACCCACCTAACATTCCGCCAGTGCGGACGGTATTTGTTTCGTGATACATTATCCGTGTTAAAATGGACCGTTTACCAATTGCGGAAAAGGTCAATATCGTGTTGATGTATGGCGAATGTGATCAAAATGCCCAACGAGCGTGTGCTATGTATGCTGCTTGGTATCCTGAACGACATCATCCAAGTGTCCGGACCATTCACCGGATAGTTACGTTATTTAAGGAAACAGGAAGTGTTCAGTCACATGTGAAATGTCAACCACAACCTGCAACAAATGATGATGCCCAAGTAGGTGTTTTAGCTGCCGACGTGGCTAATCTGCACATCAGGCGCAGACAAATTGCGCTACAATCGGGAATCTCAAAAACATTGGTGTTGAGAATGCTACAGCAACATCAATTGCACCCGTATCATACTTCTATGCACCAGGAATTGCATGGTGACGACTCTGAACGTCGTGTACAGTTCTGCCACTGGGCACAAGAGAAATTATGGGGCAATGACATTTTTTGCATACGTTCTATTTAGCGACAAAGCATCATTCACCAACAGTGGTAATGTAAACCGGCATAATATGCACTATTGGGCAACTGAAAATCCACGATAGCTGCAACAAATGGAACATCAGCGACCTTGGCGGGTTAATGTATGGTGCGGCATTATGGGAGAAAGGATAACTGGCCCCCATTTTATCGATGGCAATCTAAATGGTGCAATGTATGCAGATTTCTTATGTAATGTTCTACCGATGTTACTAAAAGATGTTTCACTGCATGACATAATAGCGATGTAACTCCAACACGATGGATGTCCAGCACATAGCTCACATGCGGTTGAAGCAGTATTGAATAGCATATGTCATGACAAGTGGATTGGTCGTTGATTGGCCCGCACGTTCAATGGATCTGATGTCCCCGGATTTCTTTCTGTGGGGAAAGTTGAAGGATATTTGCTATCGTGATCCACCGACAACGCCTGACAACATGCGTCAGCGTATTGTCAATGCATGTGTGAACATTACGGAAGGCGAACTACTCGCTGTTGAGAGGAATGTTGTTACACGTATTGCCAAATGCATTGAGGTTGACGGACATCATTTTGAGCATTTATTGCACTAATGTGGTATTTACAGGTAATCATGCTGTAACAGCATGCATTCTCAGAAATGATAAGTTCACAAAGGTACATGTATCACACTGGAACAACCGAAATAAAATGTGCAAACGTACCTACGTTCTGTATTTTAATTTTAAAAAACCTACCTGTTACCAACTGTTCATCTAAAATTGAGCCATATGTTTGTGACTATTACAGTGCCATCCACCACAAAGGGAAAAAAGTGGTCCAACTAAAACATTCATATTTCTTTACGTACTACTTGAATATGTAATAAAAAATGGGGGTTCCTATTTAAAAAAAAAAAAAAAAAAAAAAAAAAAAAAAAAAAAAACCACACTATTGATATCCGTTTGACCTATGGCAGCGCCATTAGCGGGACAACCATACCACCATCTGGTTTCCCCCTTCAAGCTAGACAAGTTTCGTTGTTTGTAGTTTTTTCGTTTGACACTTATTTTGTGAGCTATTTGGCCCGGTCAAAATCAATGGACCACCCTGTATATGTATACAGATAGTTTTTTTTTTGTCTTTTTTTTTCTTTTACACGATACGCAAACAAAATGTGACAGAAAACTGCTGTTTTAGATACAAATACCCTCTGCCGTGCACTGTATAATGGCTTGTTTGTTGTATATATGCAGATGTAGATACCTGAGAAGCCTTTGTTGGGTCAGTTTTAATAGTAGCTACTGGTCCACAAAAGCCACTGGAAATCTTGGACTGTGTGATTCTCTACAGACCCCACGAGAAAATTAATTATTTGACACCAAAAGAGTACCACATATATCATAAATCCTATAACAATTTCATGATGGCAGGTATCTCAGATATTGTGAACAGTTTGATTTTACACCTCAGTGACCACAGTCTCATCGGGTCACAGCATACTGCAAGGTTCAGGTGTTTTTTAGTTACATCATGATCCCTGCTCTTCAAATCACAGAACATTTTGTTACTGTGAGTAACAAATGGTTGCTAAAATGTGTACACTCCGCAACAAAAGACAATGACAGTACCGCCCAGTCTACAGTTTTGGAATGCTACATTCAGTGAAAGTGAACCCAACCAGAAAACTGAGCCCCCAAGGTGATTGCCATTTAGCAACCCCAAGAGGCAAGAGTAGTTTACGGATTGCACACTTCAACTTGGACCCTGAGGAAAGGATGCCGCGATCAGCTCACTGCACATTGGCTGGTGAAACAAGGACCACCTCCTCCTCTCAGAGCAGTCAGCTTACAACCAGTAAATAATAATAATAATAAAGTGTGCCATCTGTATGTTACACTATGGATGCAGCAAGCAATATATCCTTGAAATGAACAGATGTTACTTGGCTGTATTAGTAGATGCTCTTAAATGTTGATGAGTAGCTAAGGGCAGTTGTGCTGGTCCTGATTGGTTTTGGAGCTTGGAGTTAAGATGAGACATACCAAATCATGTCAAAATTTTGGGAGTTGATCAGACCACAAGCACAAGACAAGAGGAAGGTGGAACGACATGAAAGTAAGCAAATAGAACAGTACACAGCAAATTCCTAATCTCTGACATGATTTCATTTCATCTTTGAGCTCCCAAACCAATATAAACTCTCTGGACAAAATATTAATCACCTCCTTACAAAGAGCACATTGAGCACTTTGGAGTGGTGTAGAACTGGTACTAGACAGTCGTGCGATTCTCCACACTGTAAGTCATGGCAATGAAGTGATGTGTATGTGCCAGTCGCTTGTATGGAATTGGTGCAGTAAGGTATGTCAATGTGGAGATGTGACAAAAATCACAGACAGGCACATGCCCATGATCACATTGTCAATGGGGTTGCCCAATCTGTTGGTGTATGAAAGCAGACCGTCTAATATGTCAACAACAAATGGTGCTTCCTGCAGCTATGTAACATGGTGTAAGAACAATGGTTGTAAAAAAAAATCCTTACTGACACAAACAGGAGACTTGTGTAATGCCTTTTCAATGACAATTGGTTTGAAATTTCACAAGAACTGCTGCTCTCAGTAAAAACAGGTACAACTCAACCCAGTTTCCAAGCAAACAATGCAAAGGAAACTGCATGCACAGGCCATCTAGAGTCAGGCACTCCACAAAAGGTTACTACTCACAGCAGCACATAAAGTTGCAGTCTTGAATGGGTCAAACACAACAGAAAGTGGACAGTAGCAGAATGGAGGCACGTAGTGTGGTCCAACTCTCCATTTCACCTCTTTTCAAAATCTACAAAGTGGTGAGTGCACTGTTGGCCCCAATTATGCATTTAAGCTGCAGTAGCTGAAGGATGTAGTACAGGCTGATAGTGGTTCTGTGATGTCCAGGGGGTGTTTTTCATTCCATAACTTGGGCCCACTCATTAAAATACTTTGAACATGAACCAGGATGTTTAATTCTACATTCTCAGGGACCATGTGTAGCCCTTTCTTCTACATCCCCATCCAAGTAATTCAAAAGATGAGTGAAGTAACCAGAGACGTACTCGACTTAAAAATACTGGTGGCATGGTATGAGGTACCACACAATTCTGTACCTCTGCAGTTACAGCAACTGTTTGGTCTTCTTTCTTGTATGATTTCAAGTTATGTTTTGTATTTTTAACCTATGATTGCTCCCTGTCATGCTTGTACCACATGTTTCTTTTTTATATGCAACTGCCTCTGAAAAGTAGGAATGCACTTGAGGATCCAAGATCTGATCAGTTGTTGGACAGTAACTCTTTCAAGAAGTATGTTCTATTTTTTATTCTCATTCTTCCAAACAGCCACATTTTGTGACCTGAGTAAAGGGCTTTTGATGTATCGGATAGAATTGTGATTTGGTATGGATGCTTCATGAAACAATGTTTTTAATCGGCATCTCAAGGTACTTTTTGTGGGCATGTACTTCTCAGCTGAAAAAAATATTTTTCAGATACAGTATCTGTGAGAACTGCAGTAGGGATATCAACAGCACAGTTGAGATGCCTGGAGTGAGCTAGCACTGACCAAGGCTTAGGAGGTAATGACTGCTCATCCTAAGAGCTTGGCTCTGGTAAATAATCAGTCACAACATTCCTCCACATAACCTGTTGCATTGTGGAAACTTATATAATGTTTATAGTTAGGACATTACAATCTAATCTCTTATGGTTCTCTGTGTCTTTTGTCCAAGATCTCCTAAAAGTGAAACTTGATAAGACTAAACTGATTAGACAAGCAGCGAATCCCAAATCTTTGACTTGACTTTGGATATTTCATTTCAACTCTGATCTTTTTCTGTCATTACTGCTGCAAACGGCATTCATGATTGAACAGGTCAGAGCAGTGAAACTAGCAGCTACTTTTCTTTTACCATTCTAAGATATCCACAACCATTCTACCCATAAAGAAAACTTGCATTATACTTTTAAGTGATGGCCTTTCACTCTAGAGTTAGCTTATTCATCATCATTCAAATGTCTTTAACTCTTTTGAACATTTTCCAGTAGAGTGATACTGTTCATTTTTGCCCACAATAATCAATAATCAATAAAGGATAGAAAACGAGAACATTATAAACTAATATTTGGGAGACACACAAGTAAGAAACTATGTAAATTAGTGTACTGAAATGAAACTAATACCTCAAAAATATCTTTCTTCCTACAAGTTAATAGGTTATCAAGAATTTTTCCAATATTTAGATATATCAGATTATAAACACAGAATCTTGAGAAACAATAATGATGGAATGTTTCGAGGTGAGAGACACACAATGGTGGAATATCTGACACACAGACCACTAAGGACACTTTAATTGTGTTGCAGTACTCACCCTAATTTCAACTGGAAGTATATCATTCTTACGCAAGGAGTTTATCCTAAGCCTTTCAACTGCATGTTCCTTTACACACTGCCTTCTTTTTACATCTCTTATCATCCAGCAATTTTGGTATTTATTTCGTTTTGGCTGAAAATGAATCAGAATTTAATGAAATGTACTGCACCATTTTTTTCGTTACCAAACTAAAACATAGGAATTTCTATATTGACAAAAACAGATTAATATACAATTTAAAAACCTGTAAACCAACTTAAAGTGTGTGGATACGAAACAAGAAAATTTGTTCTCTTCATGCTTCATAGTCTGTGTGCCTCAAACAAATAAACAAAAAAAGAAAATTCAGCTACAATCAGATACCTATTCTCAATGAACCGATATATCATTAATAACTACTTTGCTGTTTTAAGTGTTGCTGGAAGAAGTTGAAACAGAAGTATTAGAGGAAAGTGTGTAGTCAGTACAGGATGTAGAGGAAGTGGTGCTGACCTGGATGGTATATACATTTACGGATGTGTCTGTTCCTGCACAGATCATAAAGAAAATGGCAACTTGCACAAATATGTTCATGCCACTGTCAGGCCTCAAAGCATTATACTGATCAAAAACTCACAGATATGAATTCTCTAGAATAGCAGTAAACATCTTTCACAAATATGAAATTCCAAAAGGAAAATGTGTTTCAGTCAGTAAAAGGAAGTGCTAAATGAGCTTGTAGTAATATAAATTCATTTAGGACTTACTCTACTTTCTTTACTGAATGAAAAACATATGGCTTTTCAGTTTGATATCAAGTAAATTATTAATTCCATTCTTAACAGTTGCTTTTCCTCCTCAACATACACCTTGACTTGCATTACTGAATGTGATGGGATCTACATAACACGATGAATGAACAACTTAATTACAATAATTATGGAAGAAGGGATGTAGAAAACATATCAACAATGAATAAAATGGTTTCTTATTGCTATAGTGACCTGTTCCATCTCTCCCCATGTACTCTCCCAACAGAAAACAGCTGCTTTCAATTATAGCCATAGTCATCATTTTGCTAACAAGGGAACCTCCCCATCGCACCCCCCTCAGATTTAGTTATAAGTTGGCACAGTGGATAGGCCTTGAAAAACTGAACACAGATCAATTGAGAAAACAGGAAGAAGTTGTGTGGAACTGTGAAAAAATAAGCAAAATATACAAACTGAGTAGTTCATGGGAACATATGCAACATCAAGGACAATAGTATCGCAGGAGCGCCATGGTCTCGTAGTAACGTGAGCAGCTGCGGAACGAAAGGTCCTTGGTTCAAATCTTCCATTGAGTGAAAATTTTTATTTTTTATTTTCAGTTTATGTGACAAACTCTTATGTTTTCATCACTTTTTTGGGAGTGATTATCACATCCACAAGAAAACCTAAATCGGGCAAGGTAGAAGAATCGCCAAGTGTACAAGTTAGGTGGGTTGACAACATATTCCTGTCATGTGGTGCACATGCCGTCACCAGTGTCGTATAGAATATATCAGATGTGTTTTCCTGTGGAGGAATCGGTTGACGTATGACCTTGCGATCAAATGTTTTCGGTTCCCATTGGAGAGGCACGTCCTTTCGTCTACTAATCGCACGGTTTTGTGATGCGGTCGCAAAACAAAGACACTAAACTTATTACAGTGAACAGAGACGTCAATGAACGAACGGACAGATAATAACTATGCAAAAATAAATAAAGTAAAATTTTCACTCCAGGGAAGACTTGAACCAAGGACCTCTCGTTCTGCAGCTGCTCACGCTACCACGGGACCACGGCGCTCCTGAGCTCACATTGTGCACGATGTTGCCTATGTGGCCCATGGACTACTAAGTTTGTATATTTTGCTTATTTTTTCACAGTTCCACACAACTTCTTCCTGTTTTCTCAATTGATCTGTGTTCAGTTTATCAAGGCCTATCCACTGTGCCAACTTATAACTAAATCTGAGGGGGGTGCGATGGGGAGGTTCCCTTGTAAGAAAAGATTTTAATATATTCCATTGTACTTCACTTGCAACAAGAAATGATAAGCAACAATTTCTAGGCCACACAGTAAGAGCGACACAAGTGTACCAAAGATCAAACTGAAGCTGCTGAATTAATAAATACACTATCACTTTTAAGTGAAACAGGAGTAAGTGTGCCACTGGCTAACATTTTACATTCTCTGTAGTGTTGTATCAGATTTGGTGACAAATAATTTGATGTAGGACTCTACAGACTGCAAAACTTGAGAAAGCCATTAAACAAAAGCATGAAGAATTTGATAATCTTGTGGTCCAATAAAGCTAGTTACGTTATTGTTGTCAACACAGCAATACCATGACAGAGATTATGAATGGTTGTGTGAAAATGATTTGGTGATGCATTGTGTGTATTCCAGCTGATCATTAATGGTTGTGCGAAAATGATTTGGTGATGCATTGTGTGTATTCAAGCTAAATATGCTACTTTTAAACACCATATATAAATATTTTACAACTGTAGCACAATTATAATTTTTTATGACAGACACCAAGAAAGTTTTTTGTACTAAAAGGGCAACTTCCCTTGGCAATGCTTTATTTTTTACAGGGTTTTCTTTGCAAGTGTGCATGCCAGAAATACAGTACTAATTGTTTTTTTGAACTCCAAAATCAACGGGACACATATTTTGTCATTATTAAACAGATTGTCTCAGACTGCCAGGCGTTAAAATTGCAAAACGAGGAAGAATAGCAAATAAAGAAGGTTTGCTTACTGTGTGCAGAAGATGACTTAATTTACAGGTGATATGGGGTATATTTGGTACACAGAGCTGTCTCTGTGATCAAAAATGGCTCTAACCCAGCTGGACATCAGCTGAACTGAGAATGGAGACATGGTACATGTATGTCATTGCGCGCTGCTTATACTTTACGCCAAAGTTGCTCAATCGTAGTGGCTGGTGAGTAGTGGAGTGTCAGTCTTTTGAAACCCATGACCAGAAGTTTTCCAGGGGTGAGAAATCTGAAGAATGTGCATGCCAGGGCTGTAGACGAACCCCTTGTGTACCGAGGTAGGTGAGGGCAGCAGGGGCAACAAGTATTCTCGCTTTATCTTGTTGGAATATAATGTCACACATACCTTGAAGATAGGTCACAGCCACCAGTTTTAAAATGCCACTATGTAATGGCAGCACCAAATTATCAGCTAAGCAAACCAGAGGTAATAACATTATGCCTGATGCTTGGCCCACACAATGACTAAAACAGTGTGGTAACATTTTTTCCCCTCCACATATGAATATGTCCCACATGATACTGCATGCAGCACCACAACTTGCGAATAAAAATGATGTGGTACAACTGTTGTGTCCAGTGTTGTCATCTGGCACACCACTGTTGCTACACTGCTGTGTCAAGGACAGTAGCAACAACAGTCTCTGAGCTGACAGTTCACAGTGCTCCACAAGTTGCTGCATGTCAGAGCGGATCTCAGTCTTCCTGCAAACAAGCCCATTTCCTGACTCAAGCTAAGTGTTGTGATTGTACAACGCTGCAATGCAGAGCTAACAACATGTCTATATTCTCGGGGACCAGTTAGATGAGGCGACTGTGATGCTGCATGGTGCTGGTGTGGCCCTTTTGAATACCACAAGACAGGTCATGGGATCCCAACCAAAATGAGCAGCAGCACAGGGTAACAAGTTGCACCCTATAGAGCAAACTTTTCTCACGAGCAACCGACATCCAAATACAATTTCTAACTGAGAGACCCACCACATAATGTTTTCCTTAATTACTCCTACTGACTTTGCACAGCTGCGCTGGAATACCAGCCATCATTATATCCAACAAAACTGGTGTTCTATGGGTCTGAGTGTGGAATGGCAGACAGTGTTTGTTGGTAATGAGGATCACCCTGTGGCTAAACATGCCTTGGTGCACGACCAGCACATCTTGGCACAGTGTTACAGCGTCCGGGTTATCTGGATACTTCCCACTAACACCAACCTGTCAGAACTCCGGAGATGGGAACTTGCCCTTCAATATATCCTCTCTTCTCGTTATCCGCCAGGCCTCAACCTCCGCTAATTTCAAGTTGCCGCCGCTCATACCTCACCTGTCTTTCAACATCATCTTTGCCTCTGTACTTCCGCCTCGACTGACATCTCTGCCCAAACTCTTTGCCTTTACAAATGTCTGCTTGAGTCTGTGTATGTGCGGATGGATATGTGTGTGTGTGCGCGAGTGTATACCTGTCCTTTTTTCCCCCTAAGGTAAGTCTTTCCCCTCCTGGGATTGGAATGACTCCTTACCCTCTCCCTTAAAACCCACATCCTTTCGTCTTTCCCTCTCCTTCCCACTTTCCTGACGAAGCAACCATTGGTTGCGAAAGCTAGAATTTTGTGTGTATGTATGTGTTTGTTTGTGTTTCTATCGACCTGCCAGCGCTCTCATATGGTAAGTCACATCATCTTTGTTTTTATATATCTAAAAACTATGTTTGTGTTTGTTTGTGTGTCTGTCGACCTGCCAGCACTTTCACTTTCATTTGGTAAGTCACATCATCTTTGTTTTTAGATATATATTTCCTACGTGGAATGTTTCCCTCTATTATAACCATATCATCTTTGTTTTTAAATATATTTTTCCCGCGTGGAATGTTTCCCTCTATTATATTCATACCATTAATTTGAACCCAACAATCACGTTTGTTATTGTCACTGTTGCATTTCGAAATCTTTTCTGTCGCCTTATTTTCTCTTTCTGTTTTTGCCAGTAGGTTCACTTTGTATTCACCTTCTCCTTTTTACCGTAATCTACTATACAATTTTATCCCGCCTATATATACTCAATAATACGTAACCCACTTCCAAACCATAACCAAAAAAAAATTATTTTTTTTTCCCCACTTTCAACACTACCGCCGCTATAAAATCCACCGTTTCTAGTTCACAAACAGTTCCTTTCACCTATTAAACAACCATTTCGGCTAGTTCTAATAACTTTCGCTTTATTTCCATTTCTGTTTTTTCACACATCATTGATCATTTTTAGCCGCTTCCCACAGGTTTTAACGTCATTATTTCTTCGTCAGACAATTGTTAGCCTCATTCTCATAATCTGTCACCACAAAACCACTCCTTTTAATACATTTACACGTAGTTTTTTCGAAATTTTCCCAAATTTCTCCACCCTTTAACGTGTTTTGGCGGCAACACAACCACCTAACCTTTATGCACATCGTTGTCTACCATCCCAAGTTCACCACAGGATCAACACAGCCCAGCTTTAACCAACACTTTTTCGCCTTTTTTCACACCAGATCTCCAGTCGCTTTCTGGTTCACCTTTATCTCTCCCCATATATATATTTTTTTCATTTTCATTTCAGCCTCATGTTACACTTTCCACCTTCTAATACCATGTCGCCCTCACAACACCCCCACAACGACCCCATTAAGTTTTATTTACATTTCCTCCGCAAACATGCCTTCGCCCTAGCCAGATTACGCTCCCATATTTTATTTTCTCAGGCTTGTCTGACATTTGGCATTACCCCCAAAGGCCTCACACTTAAAAGTTCCCATCTCTGGCTGCAACCCTTCTTTCCATCAGTCCCTATACCAGTTCCAAACTGAACAATCCATTGCCCTCAACCCACCTAATCCTTCACCTACACATCAACTCAGCCAATGAACACACCCGTCAACTCCTATCCTTAATAAAAGTCCTCAATCTTTCCTCTCCTGCATCCACACCGGCTGTTCGAAGCATCCTCCTACAGGCCAACCGCAAATTAGAACAGCATGCCACCCTCCACCTCAAAAAATTATCCAATCTCCTGGTTTCCCACCTCCGCAAAGGCAACTCACTCACCCTTCCCAACCTTTCCAGCAAACCTCAACCTCCTCTCATTGCACACAAACCCAGTCTCTCCCATCTACTCAATCTCCCACTTCCAGCTCCACTCCCTCCAAAACCTCAAAATTCCAATCAACGCAATCTGGAACCACAACACCCCAATTGAGTAGTTAACCTTTCCTCCAAACCTCTCTCCCAGTCCAAAACCTCTGTCCTATCCAAAGGCCTCACCTTCAGCCCCACTCCCAGATTCAACCAAACAGCCCTAGTCAAAGATTTACTGTCCTACACTCATACTCTCTGCTGGAAATATCACTTTGCCACGAAGAAAAATGATCCTAATCCTACTCCTAATGATCCAACTCCCCAAGACACTATCCAAATTGAACCCTGCCTGGAACAATTCCGTCCTCCGTCACAGCGGGACCCACCTCCTCTTCCTCAAAATCACCCTCTCCAAACCTTCCAGGAATTTCTGACTTCCAGCCTTGCTTCTCAATCCTTCTTAAAAAACCTTAATCCTACTCCCAACATCACCACTGCTGAAGCCCAAGCTATCCGTGATCTGAAGGCTGACCGATCCATCGTCATTCTTCCGGCGGACAAGGGTTCCATGACCATGGTACTTGATCGTCGGGAGTATGTGGCTGAGGGACTGCGTCAGCTTTCAGACAACACCACATACAAAGTTTGCCAAGGTAATCCCATTCCTGATGTCCAGGCGCCATCAACCTCCTGACTCCGCCGACACCCCGCACCCCTACCTTCTACCTTCTTCCTAAAATTCACAAACCCAATCATCCCGGCCGCCCCATTGTAGCTGGTTACCAAGCCCCCACAGAACGTATCTCTGCCTACGTAGATCAACACCTTCAACCCATTACATGCAGTCTCCCATCCTTCATCAAAGACACCAACCACTTTCTCGAACGCCTGGAATCCTTACCCAATCTATTACCCCCCAGAAACCATCCTTGTAACCATTGATGCCACTTCCTTATACACAAATATTCCACACGTCCAGGGCCTCGCTGCGATGGAGCACTTCCTTTTACGCCGATCACCTGCCACCCTACCTAAAACCTCTTTCCTCATTACCTTAGCCAGCTTCATCCTGACCCACAACTTCTTCACTTTTGAAGGCCAGACATACCAACAATTAAAGGGAACAGCCATGGGTACCAGGATGGCCCTCTCGTACGCCAACCTATTCATGGGTCACTTAGAGGAAGCCTTCTTGGTTACCCAGGCCTGCCAACCCAAAGTTTGGTACAGATTTATAGATGACATCTTCATGATCTGGACTCACAGTGAAGAACTACTCCAGAATTTCCTCTCCAACCTCAACTCCTTTGGTTCCATCAGATTCACCTGGTCCTACTCCAAATCCCATACCACTTTCCTTGACATTGACCTCCATCTGTCCAATGGCCAGCTTCACACGTCCGTCCACATCAAACCCACCAACAAGCAACAGTACCTCCATTATGACAGCTGCCACCCATTCCACATCAACAGTCCCTTCCCTACAGCCTAGGTCTTCGTGGCAAATGAATCCGCTCCAGTCCGGAATCCCTGAACCATTACACCAACAACCTGAAAACAGCTTTCACATCCCGCAACTACCCTCCCAACCTGGTACAGAAGCATATAACCAGAGCCACTTCCTCATACCCTCAAACCCAGAACCTCCCACAGAAGAACCACAAAAGTGCCCCACTTGTGACAGGATACTTTCCGGGACTGGATCAGACTCTGAATGTGGCTCTCCAGCAGGGATACGACTTCGTCAAATCCTGCCCTGAAATGAGATCCATCCTTCATGAAATCCTCCCCACTCCACCAAGAGTGTCTTTCCGCCGTCCACCTAACCTTCGTAACCTCTTGGTTCATCCCTATGAAATCCCCAAACCACCTTCCTTACCCTCTGGCTCCTACCCTTGTAACCGCCCCCGGTGTAAAACCTGTCCAATGCACCCTCCCACCACCACCTACTCCAGTCCTGTAACCCGGAAGGTGTACACGATCAAAGGCAGAACCACGTGTGAAAGCACTCACGTGATTTACCAACTGACCTGCCTACACTGTGAAGCTTTCTATGTGGGAATGACCAGCAACAAACTGTCCATTCGCATGAATGGACACAGGCAGACAGTGATTGTTGGTAATGAGGATCACCCTGTGGCTAAACATGCCTTGGTGCACGGCCAGCACATCTTGGCACAGTGTTACACCGTCCGGGTTATCTGGATACTTCCCACTAACACCAACCTGTCAGAACTCCGGAGATGGGAACTTGCCCTTCAGTATATCCTCTCTTCTCAATATCCGCCAGGCCTCAACCTCCGCTAATTTCAAGTTGCCGCCGCTCATACCTCACCTGTCTTTCAACATCATCTTTGCCTCTGTACTTCCGCCTCGACTGACATCTCTGCCCAAACTCTTTGCCTTTACAAATGTCTGCTTGTGTCTGTGTATGTGCGTATAGATATGTGTGTGTGTGTGTGTGTGTGTGTGTGTGCGAGTGTATACCTGTCCTTTTTTCCCCCTAAGGTAAGTCTTTCCCCTCCTGGGATTGGAATGACTCCTTACCCTCTCCCTTAAAACCCACATCCTTTCATCTTTGCCTCTCCTTCCCTCTTTCCTGACGAAGCAACCATTGGTTGCGAAAGCTAGAATTTTGTGTGTATGTATGTGTTTGTTTGTGTTTCTATCGACCTGCCAGCACTTTCGTATGGTAAGTCACATCATCTTTGTTTTTAAATATATAGATCCCTTAATTTGTTAGATAGGTTAGTGAATTTAAAAAGAGAAAGGGATAGACTGAAGTTAGATACAGCGAGAGTTGGTGAGGAGCTGTGGCAGGAAGAACAGGACTTCTGGTCGAGTCAGTAGAACATTGAAATATAAAATCAAGTAGGAGTAATGCAAAAGTAGATCTAATAATGAATAACAAAACAGGAGTGCAGATAGGCTAATATTAACAACAGAGTGAATGCACTATAATAACTAAGAAAGGTATGATGCAAACATCCACCACCTTACTACAAGTTTATATGCCGACTAACTCCGCAGATGATAAAGAAGTCAAAAAAATATACGAGGAGATAAAAGAAATTGCTCAGATAGTTAAGGGAGGCAAACTTAATTGTGACGGGTGGCTGGAATTCAAAGTAGGAACAACAAGAAAAGGAAATACAATGGGAGAACAAGGACTGGGGGAAAGGAATGAAAAGGGAAGCAGCATGGTAGAAGTTGGGACAGACCACAATTTAATGATTGCCAACAGTTGCTTGAAGAATCAAGAAAGAAAGTTGTATATGTGGAAGAGACCTGGAGACACTGGAACCTTTCTAACAGATATATAATGATGAGCTACAGAATTTGAAACCAGATTTTAAAGTACAAAAGATTTCCACTAGTATATGTGGATAATGACCACAACTTATTAACTGCACATTAGAGCTGAAGTAATTGGAAGAATGGTTGGAAATTAAGGAGAGGGGACTGGATATGTAGAAACGATCAGAAACTGTTGATAATTTCAATGAAGCATTAGGCAGCAATGGACTGAGATGGGAGAGAGGAATACAGTAGAAGACAAATGGGTAGCTTTGACAGACGAAATAGTGAAGGCAGACACCGTTGGGTGGCTTGCGGAGTATAAATGTAGATGTAGATGATCAAATAAGGAAAAAGGCAAGCACTCATTGAAATCCTTAGATAACACATGAGGCATTAAGTTTAACTGCTGAATGCAGAAAATATAAAAATGAAGCAGGCAAAAGGACTGCAGAGAACTAAAAACTGAGAATGGCAGTAAGTGTAGAAATGTTCTAAGTGCAAAATAAGATAGAAAGACTAGGGTTTACTGTCCAGTTGATATCAATGAAGAGGAAAATGTCCACACAGGAGTGTTATAGAGAACAAATGCAAGGGTGGAGGAACATTAGTGACTAGGGGAAAGACACATGCAGCCTATCGAAAAACTACAAAAAAAACCTTTGGAGAAAAGAGAAGCAACTGCATGAATGTCAAGAGATCAGATGCTAAGCCACTGATAACTAAAGATGGGAAGAAGAATAAGATGAAGATGAGATGGTAAGTATGATATTGCTGAAGACATTAAAAGAGCACTGAAAGATCTATGTTGAAAGAAACTTGGCTCCTGGAGTGGATGACATTCCCTCAGAATTACTGAGATTCTTGGGACAGCCAGCCATTACAAAGGTATTCCACCTAGTGCACAGGATGTGTGGAACAGGTGTAAAATCCTCATACTTCAAGAAGAACCTAATAAATCCCATTCCAAAAAAGGCAGGTGCTGACAGCTGTGAATTGGTCTATTACAGAACTATCAGTTTAATATGTTGTCATTGCAAAATACCGACACAAATATTTTACAGAAGAATGGAATAAACTGGTAGGGGCTAACCTTGGCTAACATCAATTTGGGTCTTAGAAAACATGATAATATTAATAATATGCAAGGCAATACTGACTTTACAATTTATCTTAAAAGTAGGTTAAGAAAGGGAAACCTACACTTATAAATTTGCAGACTTACAGAAAGCAGATTTGGCTGAAATTTAGTGCACCAATGCTACCACATGTGGAATTCTTATTTACAAAGTGCACAGTCCTAAAGCATCAACTGCACACAGACCAGAGCAGCATCGCGAAACGGCATCAATAAGGTGCTGGCCTGCTCTCGCTAATGAAAAGAGTGGGCAGTACCACACCTCCTGGAAGACAGCGTTCAGTGACCCTACCTCAACGCTGATTTAACCATCCGCCTATTGTTGGTTGGCCCTGCTCAGTCGCAGACATCGACTGCATCAGCACTTTGAGTATTAAGAAGACAATACTTAGCTTGTGTTGTGCGAGCAGTAATACTGAACAGTAATTGCTTGTAGGAGGCACAAGCGCCACCTCAAGATATATTTATTTTCTTTTTAGAAAATAAATTAGTGCAATAATTTGAAAGTTTAATGTAAAGACCATTTTTGGATTCCTGCCGCGGGCCATCGCAACTTCTCGCCTTCCTTTTTTGCGTCAGTGCTGACTCCCACAGTAGCTAACAGAACAAGAATTATCAGATTCCCCTGAGAATTATTTCCAGAATTGTAGCTCATGAAAGAAGGTGGTACGACTCAGAAAATGCAATGCGCATCTGGCAATTAATCTTCAAAGTCAATTTCAGAGCTTAATGACTTACGAACTATTCCTCACAGTCCAGTGAAATTTTTACCACCTAGTAACATCTACTTAGGGAACACAATAAATCAAAACACCAACATGTTTCTGAGGGAAAACAAAAAATGTCAAAATGTGGTTAAAAAAAAGGTAAGAAAATACATATTGTAGGTGCCCCCATGTAAAATACATTTCACCCAGGAAGGGGATAATACTTTTTGTAATAAGCCTGATGTTGGCTAAATACACAAAACACATCATGTCCACATCTTTCACACTTACTGAGTTACATGCAATGAAAATAAAGAAAATTGAAAAATCACTGGAAAAACGTGTTAGCACAAAAGGGACGTGATATCCAAGCCAAATTTCATACACTGCATAAGTAGCCCATAATATAACATTATTAAAATTTCACCATGTCATTGCAAGGCATTTGTGTACAATGAACGGTGACAGAGATGTACTTTGTTTTAACATGATTTACCAATTAATAATGATGATGCAGACAGCTGTGGTCTCCTTTATCTGATGAGATTCATTTCTTGTTTCAGATAAAGCTGCAGCAAGTATTAAGGATCATTTGGCAACTGAAAATTAAACAATGGAGGTTTTCAGGGAGAGGAAGAAGCATTGTGAGGAAGGAAGAACAAAGGATACCTGTGAGCATCACAGGTTACTCATGCTTTCAAGATTCTAGTTCAAACTGGTCAATGCTGTTGTGGTAAAGGCGATATGGAGGCAGATGAGTATGCTGGTGATGCTTTTGTTCATACATGTTGCAGTGTTGGTGAAGCACAATAATCTGAATATCATAAAACAACATATGGAACTAAATGTGGCATTTGCTTTGTACATGATCTGGGTGAATCAGACCAAGATTTGCTGCTACAGAGATCTGGGATGCACATTACAGGTGCGAGAAGTACAGATTCAGGGAACATGAGTTTTGTTATCATCATATGAAGGTGTTTCTGGATATGTATTCTTTCCTACAAAGAAGTTGTTTTGACCCATTTCGGATCCGTAAGAAGACAGTGAAATGTAGCCTTCGAGAAGTTGAACTCACACGAAACCAGGACAAATGTTATTGTACAAGTGTGTGACACTACTAAAAATTGAAGAATATTCTGATAATGTACACGATAGTAACAAAGAATGTCAGCTCCCTTACACCACAGCAGCTGAGCAATTAAATATTTCCGCAACCGCTGTTGGTTTGTCTTCCATGAAGACACAGAGTTTTGAAAAATGAGACAGATTCAGTTATGGCAGAAGAAAACTACAAGAAGCTGAAATGAAAACGAAACACAAAATGGCAAAGAGACTAATGGTGAAAGATGAATAACTATCTGTTCCAAAGTGCAGATGAGCGGACTGTTTGGTTATAATTAAAGGTTCATGCACAAAATGTGTCTTCACAGTGTGTCTGACCCTGGATTCAGAAGCAAAATTAGCAACATATAACCAACTGTGTGTGTGTGTGTGTGTGTGTGTGTGCGTGCGTGCGTGCGTGTGTGTGTGTGTGTGTGTGTGTGTGTGTGTGTGTGTGTGTGTGTGTGTGGGCGCGCGTGTTTTAGTCCATATCAGGTCTACCACAAAAAAAATATTATCCCCTTCCTGAATGAGTTATATTTAGCATGATGGGAACCAACAACGCCTCCCAGGGGACACCGCCTTATTGCAGGCATCTTCAGAGAGAGAATATTACGGAAATTCAACAGAAGCCTCGGAAACTGTGTGGAATACATGCATCCCAACTCCAGCAAAGGAAACGGATGAAGGCTCGGACAGCAGCATCATGGAATGTGAGGACAATGAAATTTTAAGCTTCAAATATGTTGTAGAGCTAAAGGAAATAAGATGGTAAGGGAAGGGGAAGATAGATAAACCTGCAGTACTCATTGGTGTATAGTGGACACAAGAAAGAACAGGCCAACCTGGAACAGGATTTATAACAACCAGGTACATTAGGAAAAGCCTATTAGAATTTGAACCCATAAATTAAAGAATGTGCAGACTCAGACTAAGAGGGAAATTTAGGAATATATCAATAGTGGATGCACATTCACCAACAGAGGAAAAAGATGATATAATTAAAGAATAGTTCTATTAAGACTTGGAGAAAGTATGCTGCGCAGTACCTAAATATGAACTGATGCTAGTAATAGATGTTAATCCAAAAATAGGGAAGAATGAACATCCATATGGAGTTTCTGGGAAAATTCCATAAATAGAGAAAACAGTGAGAATGGAGACTTACTGTGCCAACTCGCAAGAAATAATACGATTATTATTTGGACCTGCTTCCCACACAAAAGGATCCATCTGGGTATTTGGAAGTCTGCAGTCAATGGAGCAGTCAATCAGATTGACCATATTTTAGGGACTGCATGCCACTTCACATCAGTTATGGATGTACGGAGCTGTAGACGACCAAACTGTGACTCAGACCACTTTGTGGTAAACTCAGTCTTGAGAGAGAAACTGTCACCAACAAATGGCAACACAATAGGAAAGGTGATGAAATGGAATAATAAGTTACTGAAAATCATTGATGAAGTAAAAAAAATACCGAGTAACTCTAAGCAGAAAGTTGAGCAATGAAGATATTGCTGTAGGAATAGATGAAAGGTGGAGCAGGATTGAAAAAGCCATTACAGATGCTGCAGAAGAAGTAATAGGAATAAGAAGAAACAGCGAACCCAGAGATGGTTTGACGGGGATTGCAGGTCAGCAATAGAGGAAAAGAACAGGGTAAGAACAAAGTGCTACAGAGAGAAACCAGAAATAATGAGGAACAATATTGAGAATTAAGGAGAAGAGCTAACAGACTGTGCAAGAGAAAGAAAAGAGAGTGGACTAAGAAGAAATCCCAAGAACTAGATGAGTTAAAGGAAAATAGTGAAATAAGAAACTTCTATCATGCTGTAGGCAAAATAAAGAATATATTATAGCCAAAAATAATGGCATGTTCCAGTAAAGTTGGGAAAATGATAAGGGAGGAAGAACAGATAGCGGAAAGATGGGCAGAGTATTTCAAAGACACATTAAGTACCAGCCTAGAAGATGAATAGAGACCTGCACAGGATGAAAAAGTGGAGCTGGAAGTAGACAATTATGCCCATGAGGCAAGAAAGCCAATGCTACAAGAGGTCTCCCAGGCTGTGCACAAGTCAAAAAACAGTCGAGCCCCTGGGGAAGACAGCATAATTCCTGAATTAATAAAAACTGGTGGCGAGGCTGTAACAAAGGAACTGCACACATTAATAACAGACAAATGGGAAACAGAACCTAGGCCAGATAATTGAAAAACTGGAATAATAATCCCTATTTATAAGAAAGGGGACAAAACAGCATGTGGAAATGTCAGATATATAACACTCCTAAGCACAGCTTATAAAATCTCAACAAGTATATTAAACAAAAGGATACAAAAGTGTGCAAAAGACATACTAGAGGAACATCAGTGTGGCTTTCGACCTGACAGAGGAAATGATGGAAAAGTTCTATGAATATGATATAGTTCTGCATTTCCTATTCACTGACTTCAAACAAGCCTTTGACAGCGTAAACCGGCAAGAACTACACAGAGTACTGGAAAAAGTGCTATAAGTGCTACACTAATAAGGCTAATCAGAATGACAATGACAGAGAGAAGAGCAAAAGTAAAGGTCCTTGACAGAAAAAGCGAAAGCTTTGACTTTAATAGAGGCGTGAAGCAAGGTGATAGTCTCTCCATTGTCCTATTCAATATAGCTCTGCATAGTGTTGTAGGCCTAAATAAAATCAACAAAAAGAGGCACACTATACTGGGAAGAAATATCAATACACTGCAAAAAACATACCAGGCAATGGGCACAGAAGCCTTAAAAGTTGACCTCATAGTAAATGAAAACAAAACAAAATGGTAATGTCATAATCTGAGGCCAGAAGAACCACTAAAGACCTAAACATCAATGGGAAATGCTTCAAAGGGGTGTCCTCTTTTAATTACTTGGGAGACCTAATAATAGATGATAACAGTATTGGAAAGGCTATAAGGGAAAGAATACAAGGAGGAAACAGCTTACTTTGCAAATATGCAACTTTTCAGAAGTATCCTTGTTACAAGAAAAACAAAACTGCTAATATATAACTCCCTAGTCTGCCCAGTTATCACATGCGGGTCAGAGGTATGGATGTTGACAGAATGTGATAAAAATGCACCAAGAACTTTTGAGCAGAAAATACTATGCAAAATCTTTGGTCCAAGAAGGGAGGAAGAAGGCTGGTGAAAACACTACAAAGCCGAATTATAAGTGTCAATGCAAAGTAGGGTCATAGTAAAATTTGTGAAATCACTCCGAATATGATGGCTAGGACACATGGAGAGAATGGCAGAGGATAGAATTCCAAAGAAAATGATGAAAGGTGTGATCCATTCAGCTAAGCAAACAGGGAGACCCGGAAGAAGATGGACTGATGACACAATATGGGAATCTGATGGGTGGAAACGAGCAGCAAATAACTTAGAAATGTGGAGGAAGATTGTTGAAGAAGCCAAGGCTCACAAAGGGCTGTAGCACTACTGAGGAAGAAGAAGAATAAGAAGAACAGGGGGAAATATGGAAGCATCCGATCACGCTCGTCTGCTTTGACCCATGACGTCACAAATATGGCAGAAACGACCATACACTACGATTCCTATATGGCGCATATAAAGTCGGTACGTACACATCATGAGGACGAAAATACATCGAAAAAGAAAAACACACACTTTCCACAAAAAGCCTAATGACACTAACGGGACAAGCGCGGGAAATGGGGTGTTTTTGGGTGGGGGTAAACTAAATATAAACAAATTTAGACATCCACCCCCATACAAAACCACACAAAACGACGAAAAAAACCGACATCACAAAACTCCCCAAATACCACTAAACACAATATCATCTGGAATCGGACACTTCCCTTGACCTATACAGGGTGTTACAAAAAGGTACTGCCAAACTTTCAGGAAACATCCCTCACATACAAACAAAGAAAAGTTGTTTTGTGGACATGTGTCCAGAAACGCTTAATTTCCATGTTAGAGCTCATTTTAGTTTCGTCCACCAACGCTCAATGGAGCACGTTATCATGATTTCATACGGGATACTCTACCTGTGCTGCTAGAACATGTGCCTCCACAAGTACGACACAACATGTGGTTCATGCGCAATGGAGCTCCTGCACATTTCAGTCGAAGTGTTCGTACGCTTCTCAACAACAGATTCGGTGACCAATGGATTGGTAGAGGCGGACCAATTCCATGGCCTCCACGCTCTCCTCACCTCAACCCTCTTGACTTTCATTTATGGGGGCATTTGAAAGCTCTTGTCTATGCAACCCCAGTACCAAATGTAGAGACTCTTCGTGCTTGTATTGTGGACGGCTGTGATAAAATACGCCAGTCTCCAGGGCTGCATCAGCGCATCAGGGATTCCATGCGACAGAGTGTGGATGCATGTATCCTCACTAACGGAGGACATTTTGAACATTTCCTGTAACAAAGTGCTTGAAGTCACACTGATACGTTCTGTTGCTGTGTGTTTCCATTCCATGATTAATGTGATTTGAAGAGAAGCAATAAAATGAGCTCTAACATGGAAAGTAAGCGTTTCCGGATACATGTCCACATTACATATTTTCTTTCTTTGTGTGTGAGGAATGTTTCCTGAAAGTTTGGCCGTACCTTTTTGTAACACCCTGTATACCTCAACAGCAGCTCCCGATCCCATAAATTAGGATCAAACACTTCCCTTGGCCTATATAGCACAAAAACATCTCCCGATACCAATACCAACATACACAGCCACACGTTGGGATCAAACACTTCCCTTGACCTGCGCACTGTTAATTTTATCCGTCATATCCATTCCTGAACAAAAACAACAACCGATTAATTTTACTAAAATTACTACACGATCTACAGCGAACAACACTAAATTAACCTTCACACAAAATCGTTAACTCACTGAAACGAATTCCACTACAAACACAGCCGACACTCAAACAATTCTGGATAATGAGTAAAAGCAAACTGAGCCCATTACACCACACAAACGAAAACCCTGAACATACCACCAGAGAGCACAACAAACCGCAACACGACGACATCTACAAACACGCCGCACTCACAAGCCAAACTCCGCGCGTTCATGACGTCACACACGACAACACCCGTATGTCACGGGTCAAAGCCGACGCGTGGGATCAGACACTTCTGTCGACCCGAAAAGGGAACCTACAATATGTATCTTTTAAGAAGTTGCATTTTTTACAACATTTGGACATTTTTTATTTTCCCTCAGAAGCCTGTTGGTATTTTGATACATTGTGTTCCCTAAGTAGATGTTACTAGGTGATAAAAATTTCACTGCACTGTGAGGAATAGCTCCTAAGTTATTATGGCCTGAAGTTGGCTTTGATGATTAATTGCCAAAAGTGTATTGCATTTTCTGGGTTACACTGCCTTGTTTCACAAACTATAAATCTGGAACTAATTCTCAGGGGAACCTAATACTTTGTACATAAGCATTCCACACACGGTAGCATTGGTGTGCTAAATTTCAGACAAATCTGAGACTACAAGCTGGAGCCCCTGGTTGAATTGACATGGAATGACTCTTTTGACAATACTGACTCGACTGCAGTCTTTCAAATTCCGACAGTAGTACGGATAAATTACAGTGAGCGAAAAGTTATCCCCAAATTTTACACAAATCACACTGCAGTTATGTAAAGGGATAAGAAATGGAAATATCACCTGAGGAGGAAATGAGACAGGGGCGTAGCATCTCCTCAATTTTATTCAAATACGTATGTTGAGTAACCTGTACAGAAAACCAGGTAGCATTTCTCGAATGAGAGTCAAATTTAAGGTTTGCCAATGAAATTTTTATTTTTTCAGAGTCGAAAAAGGACCTGGAAGAACAGGTGACATAAGGTTATATGATAAACATCAACAAAAGCAAAACAAGAGTAATGAAATAGTGTTGAATTAAACCAGGCAATGATGAGGGAAATACATTAGAAACTGACTTACAGTAGTAGATGAGTTTTGCTATGTGGGCAACAAAATAACTGATAATGGTTCAAGTAGAGAGGATATCATATTCAGACTGGCAAGAAACGTGTGTCTGAAAAAGAGAAACTTGTTACCACTGAATATAAATTTAAGTTTTACAGAGTCTCTTCTGGAAGTGTATGACTGAAGCACTGCCTTATACAAGAAGTTAAATGTAGATGGCACACAGTACAGACAAAGAAGAGCATCGAAGGTTTTGAACTGTGGAGCTACAGAAGAATATTGAAGATTAGATGGGATAATGTAATTGTACTTCATCATGCATCAAATTGGAAAAAAAACTTTTTATCATAACCTGACTAAAAGAAGGGATAAACTCAACCTGATGCACCAATTTGGTAATGGAGTGCAGTGGCAAAATGAGGGTGTGGCAGCTGGGACAAATGCACTATTTACTGTTTCTGTAGGTGCAAAGTTTAGTTAAGGGTGAAGAAAATAAGGAAGTGTAAATGCAAAGAGGTGGGAAAGTGAAGACAAAGGGCCAAGAAGAAGTTTGAAATAAACTGGTTCTCTCGTTCAACGAAATGTACAAAAAGTTCGGATTTCTTTGCAACACAAGAGAGCGGCACTATGATTTTGACATGGGCTTGGGCAACTAAAGCTGGCTCAACAAACTTGATCTTAGTAGTGGTAGGAGGCAGAAAACCATAATTCAGATGGATTGATTGAACAATTTACAGCATCAAAAGCACAATAAGGATTTTTACTTTCTTTAAGTTAATCATTAATGCATTCCAAAATTGGGAAAGTTTTTATCATTTTTCAACGTTACTCTGAAGCGCTTTTCATTTACATAGCACAAGTTAAACTTTTTTTATCGATTTTAACTTCAATAAAAACGAGTTTTCTTTTCCTTTGGGATTGAATAGTTTTTGTTCCTGTATAGTGCTGAAATTTAGTTAAAATGTAGTGGATGACAGGAAGGGATGTGTGACGATTGGATAAATGCATCCTAGGTCGGCACGCTACAAGTAGGGGGGATATTACAATGGTAATAGTGTGTCACGACCCGCGTTAAATAGCGTTGGTACGAGTTTGTCTGCGTGCCCTTTAAGTGAAAATGGTGAAACCCATCTGAGAGTAATAAAACACACTAAGGCACACTAGGTGGTTTTTCTTTCCAAAACAAACAGCGATGGTATAGATACATGTTGCTGTATCACGATGAACAAGATGTCGAGGAGGTATTATCACACTCTAACACAATGACATAAGAATGAATTCATTTCAGATTCAATTTACTTGAACCACCAATTTTTTCTGTCAATGGACTTAGAGAGAAAACTTCTTACTTATAGTTCCATTATAACCTGGATTATTGTCATACTTCTCAATACTTTCGCTAACGTGTAAATGATTTCCTGAATGTTAAACTTGATGTATTTACCCCAGATTTATAGCTGTCAAACAAACTGTTCGCAATTCGAAATAATGCGGTTCCCACTCTATTCAAATTAGCCATATTTCACGCACATCGCTCACTGATGTGCAAAGATACTTCATCCATGTCGTTGTAGTCTTTCCCAGGCAATGAAAAGTTGCACAGTCAACGGAAAATGGTACTGGCGCATCACCACATCGGATAGGCCAACCAACTGGCCTCTGGAAATTCACCACTCGATCACTGTCGTGCTAGCTGGGATGATACGAGGGTTAAAATAGGAATTCCTTTTAATGATCGACTTGTATTCATTACAGCATCATCTGCAGCATAGCGTGCTCTACGCCAACCGGAGCCTTCAATATGAAAACATCAAGCAGCTTTCAAATAGACGGCCGGACTCGTTGCACACCCTGTTTTATTCTCTGACATGTGTAATTTTACTTTTAGAACCTATACAAAAGAACGACTTACCAACATTTTCCCATTTAAACAGCCACAAACGAGATTTTAACATATGTGGAATATTATGAAACATGAAAACGCAACATTGTGCAGAAGTCAAGTATATGGCAGGATGTACCGCATACACATACACAAGCGCTATTCTACGATTAACATACGTACACAAGAACGAATTAGTAGAACTATTTCCATACAAACAACCAAGTATGGAACTTCAACAAATGATGATAATTCTGATAAAAAAAAAACAATTTTTCCACATCAACTCCAAAATATGATAGCAACTTGCTATCATGAATTAAATGCAAACGCATCAAGTGTTTTTTGATGTTATTATATATTCTCTTAATTCAAAGGAATTCTGTTACCAGTGCCCTTAGTGTAAACAGTAAGTCATAGTGAGATCGCGGTTTGATAAACAACATACTTCCCATGAGCTGTTTTGATAAATGAATGTATGTCCAGAAGCAGTTATGCAACGGGAAAACAAAAAAATTAGGGAATTCAGGATAAAATGCGTAACGTGAGCAGAACTTTTCTTTAAGCAAAAGTTTCCAAAGTTTTGTGGTAAGATAACATTTTGCATAACATTGTTTGAAATTGTTATATTCTTTACATGATGCTGTTTACCACCACAATTTCTTAATCAGAAAAACCAACACATAAAAACTGGAATCAGATATATGAGAACAAAATGTGAGATTACTTGGATATAGTTTTACATGACTTATTTTAAACTGAAATGTGTAAAAGCACAATAAGTTTATGAGTGTCAATCTTAAACCTAGACGAATTTTTCGATTTTTCCCACTGATAACCTGTGTAAACATATGAATCGGTTGGTGTAATATAGCATCACAAGTTGTTCCCTACGGTCCTACCAACATTTACACCCACATCTGTAAAGTTTCTGATTGCATTTTCTGACAACCAGTCTTCATTTCTCCTCTGAAGACCTTTCTTTCGCTTCATTTTTATTTCATTTGGGTCTTTCCCAGATTCAGATTTAGTAGATGTAGTTCAATAATGTGATGGATTCGGAAAAGTTCTTTGAATCACATCTTCATTTAATTTTGGTCGAGCGCATGGATACCTCTCCTTAATTTCTTGCAGATCTTTAAAAGTTTAAATTGTTACGAGGTCCTCTTCTTCAAAATGTTTTGCATTGACCACGGATCTCTTGGAAAGTATTCAGGCTTTCCTAGGAATTGTTCTGTGTGTGTCTTTATCTGTAGTGAACTAGAATCCTGTGATGTAACTCTTATCAGCATTGCCGGCCGCGGTGGCCGTATGGTTAGGGCACTTCAGTCCGGAACTGCATGACTGCTACGGTCGCAGATTCGAATCCTGCCTCGGGCATGGATGTGGGTGATGTCCTTAGGTTAGTTAGGTTTAAGTAGTTCTAAGTTCTAGGGGACTGATGACCTCAGATGTTAAGTCCCATAGTGCTCAGAGCCATTTTTTCATCTTATCAGCGTTGTGACGAAAACTGCTTGCACATCCTGGGACAGTATTTATCTGTGATCTGAAAATTTTTTAAATTAGCAATGTTACATATTTCCTACAAATAACATAAAACATTTTTGTAACTTGTTATCCCGATGCAATTTTTGTGTGGCTTCACATTTTTACTCTGTCTTTAAATACCATTCATATAACAATAGATCAGTAACAAAACTTGCCTTTACAGACAGTGGTCATTGGACATCTAGGGAAATAGTCTCTCATATGTTGCACATCTTACAATAATTGAAGTCAAAATGTTCACAATTCGCATTTCCTGGAGTAAAGCACTGCATTAGCTGTAGACCATCTTGACAACATTGCGTTCTCATGACTCTGGCTTGTGATAAACTCGTCTGTGATTTACAGTAATATAGCAACATTTGAAGTAATGTAGCTTATTCTAGGATTTTTGTAATTTAGTGTACAGATTAGATTAGATTAGATAGTTAGTTTCATGTTCTGTGGATCATTCCGCACTATAGATTCTAATGATGTGGATTGAGTCATTTTACATTCACATTGCACATTAATTTGTAAACATGGCTACACACTGAACACCTTTAAGTGGCTTTTTTTAAAAAATAAGTACAGGTGTGAGTAATTCATTTCCACCACCTTGTAGATACTGCAGTAACAGAAATTCTTTTACAGAATAGAAAGAGTTTTCCAGAAGAAACGTTTTCATTTTGTTTTCAAATTTTACTTTGCTGTCAGTCAGACATTTTGTAACACTAGGTAAGTGATCAAAAATTTTTGTTGCAACACTGTGCACCCTTTTTTGTGCTAAGGACAACCTTAAAGCACGTTTTTGAGTAATGAAGACTTTCTTTCTGAAAGCTGAGTTACCCCTGAACAATATTCCACATGGCATTATTGAGTAAAAACCTAGTAAATACATTAACTTACTGATCTGTCTCTCCACAAGATCTGCAATGATTCTAAGGGCAAATGTGGCTGAGCTAAGTTGTTTTAGGAGTTCCAAAATGTGTCTTTTCCAGTTTAAATTCTCTTCAATATGGACACCTAAATATTTTGAAGTTCCACCCTATTTATTATTTGCTCACCATCTGTTACACTTATTGTTGGTGTAGTACCCCTCAAGGTGCAGAACTGATTATGTTTTGTGTTTTTATTTTAAATTGAGGGTGAGACCATTTGCAGAAAGCCAGTCAATGATACTTTTAAGAACATTGTTTTCCCATTTCTTCGCCGGCAGGTGTGGCCGTGCAGTTCTAGGCGCTTCAGTCTGGAACCGCGTGACCACTACGGTCGCAGGTTCGAATCCTTCCTCGGGCGTGGATGTGTGTGATGTCCTTAGGTTAGTTAGGTTTAAGTAGTTCTAAGTTCTAGGGGACTGATGACCGTAGATGTTAAGTCCCATAGTGCTCAGAGCCATTTGAACCATTTGGATTCCCATTTCTTCTGTTTCTGTATGTATACTTGTAATGATTACAATGGTAGTATCATGTGAAAAAAGAAATAATTTTGCTTGTTGTATATTAGACACAAGTTCATTTACATATATAGGGAACAATAGGTTCATGTTACTACAGAGTTGTCAGTATTTTGAAGGTGTTTTGATTTCAACACAACTATAATGAATGTTTGCTTTAGTCATCTAGTGTAAAAATTATAATGAAGAAGAATTAGAAAATTCTTTTGTGCCTTCTGAGAAGTAAAGGTGCTCTTGTTCTGAAATAAAATTATACATAAAATCAATAGTTTTCTTAATGGTACAGTCACTGAATGATGACTGTTTCAACAAAATGATACAAATTTTATGTATGCATACAGATGGGGATATTCATCTGACAAAAATAATTGTTAAAATTCATAATGAAACCTTCAGATGTCATTTATTTTGCACAATTCGCTACTAGTTTCGATCAATGAGCATTATCAAGCTTATCTGGCATTAACGGCAGGAAAGTTATACCATGACCTAAACAAAAGTAATTTGCCCTTTTAAGTGCACAATAGTACATAAATATTGTCACAGTAATAACTGTGTACAATAATTTTCGTCAAGAAGCAAGAGAGAAATTTTTTACATATTATGATGGGCTTAAAAGAGCAAACTACTTTTGTTTAAACTATGGTATAACGTTCCTGACATTTACGCCAGCTAAGCTTGCTAATGGTCATTGACCGGAAATAGCAGCGAACTGTGCAAAATAAATGACAGCTGAAGTTTTTACCATGAATTTTATGATACAAATTTTGGTTACAAAATTAAGAACAGAAACGTTATATTTATAGTACTGCAACCTGTCAGAACAATGTAAGAATCGAAACAAAGCAGAACTATTGAGGTAAGAGCCTTAGTTTCCCTTATACACTTAAGCTATTATAAATAGCAGGTAGCATTTCACATAAAACTTAAAGATTATGCTTTTGGTAACACTGCAAGCATTAGGGATAGGCATTTGTCTCATTCAAGAGTCTTGAGGAAAATGGGCAAATTCTCAAAAATAACATAAATTATCTCGTGAATGGTTGAACTGCACTACCTTCTCTTGACTGGATATGTAAGTAAAATTCTAGATTCTAATATTTCATTGTTTGTGTCGTTTTCACATAATCTTTCATTGACTGTGTTCAGACTTGTATGTATCATGATATGTTGCATATTTTTGAATGTTTGCAAGTGCCACAAAAAGCTCATAATGTATCGTTAGTCGTAAACTTAATTTGTGGTTTTTAGAAATTTTGGATAACAGTATTCTCCACCAAAAATATCCTTAACTAACTTCACCAAACGCTTATGAAGTGTGAAAAAAAGTAGTTTTCTCCGAATTTTCGAGCACTTGAGAGTGTAAGTGCCTTATACAATTTTCGCAGTAGTATCCTAATTAAAAAAAGTATCGTTAAGCTGAAATTTCAGCACATATCTTGTTGGAAAAAGGTATATAACTGAGAATTTTCGGAAATTACAATATATTCTACAGTAAATTGGCACTTGTGATTTAAATTTACCATAGAATGCATTATAACTAATATATCATATCACATTTAGATCTCTCTTTTAACAGTAATATATATTTCTGTATTTGTCATAAACAGACACTATTTTCCAATTTTTTGGTTGTTGTAATCTCAAAAACATTTCAGGAATACTCGCAGCCTATCAGGCACATAAATTAAAGCCTAATCAGCAAGCTTATTTTAGAGTTATTTGTTTACTGTTCTGTAAAATACTGATTAGCCAAAAGTCATTTCATCTATATATGCTGCTTTTGGGCTTGGGATGAAACAGTTGATGTTCAGAAGCAGCTGGAAATTGCCCTAAATACTGTCAAGCGATTGGAAGCTGCTGTGAATGGCTGTGTAGTGAGGGCAACCAATAGTCATGTATGAGAGGTACTAAAGGTATCTTTATCACTAGTTGTCGACTATCGACTATACTGTGAGTGGCATGTGAACGGTAGGGGCAAACAGAGACTAGGGAGAAATTGGGATCTTACACTCACCCTACTAACAGACAAGTTCTAGGTGCTGTGTTCCACTGAACCAGAAACTGAGCCAGTGAGAGTCATTTCACCTGTTGGGAAACATGCTGTGTCCTGTGTTAAAGAGAGGTAAACGAAGAAGGGTAGGTTCTATTAATTGTTGGCGGTTCAAATTTTTGGTGAATAATGGTACCCCTCAGCAAAGTGGCAGTAAGTGATGGGAGGGAACAAAAAAGTGGTTCAAATGGCTCTGAGCACTATGGGACTGAGGTCATCAGTCCCCTAGACTTAGAACTACTTAAACCTAACTATTCTAAGAACATCGCACACCTCCATGCCTGAGGCAGGATTCGAACCTGTGACCATAGCAACAGCGTGCTTCTGGACTGAAGCCCTAGAACTGCTCGGCCACAACAGCTGGCTGATGGGGGGAACACTAGATGCACTCAGTGTAAATGCTTGGGGTCTCATTGAACATGGTGAAGATGCTGCTTTGGCAGCCATTGATGAATTGGGTGCAATCAACTGCAGATTGTGGCACACAATGGAACAGAAGATGCCTTTCGTCAGGGCACAGATGCCATATTTTGATAATTCCAATAACTGACAGAGAAGATATAGAAACCCAGTGTTGGGCATGGAATTTTGAATGTAGCTCACAATCTGCAGCATTGTCCCCAAAACTGATCATGGTGCCTTTCTTCTGAGTCGCATGAAAGGCTTGGACTAGAGACTTCAAAGCATCTGTGACAAGCTAGGATGTGACTTCCTACACTTGAGCCATAGGCCATGAACCATAGGGTTCTCCTAAATAGGTGAAGTGTGGGCTGCACATAAAAGAAAACAGATTGTGGCAGAGTGCATGCAAAGTTATTTGAAATTAGGCGACTCTCCATCCATTTCAGATGATGATAGTAGCAGGAGACCCAAAAGCATCAGTGGAAGTTCCAAAGAAATGCCTCTCACATGTGAGAATATTTAAATCCTAGTGCTTGATTGCTGAAACAATCGCAACAAAATGCCAGAGTTTAGAGTTATCCTTAAAAGCAGTGGTGCCCAAGTAATACTAGGTAGAAGAGTCTGGTTAAAATCCAAAATTGATTACAGTAAGAGTTTTGGAGAAATTTAAGTGTATATAGAAAGGATAGGCTAATGGAAAAACGAAGTGATAAATTTGTAGCAGCAGGCAAGAAACTTAAATCAACTGAGATAGAAACTGAAGCTGCAAGCGAGATTGTTTGGGCAAAACTCTGCATAGGGGTGAGCATAAATTTGGAATTGGTTCTTGCTTAAAAGACTAGATTACCACACGCTCAATAGATATGTACGTGGGCATGCTGAAAAGTAATGCCTTGAAATTTTTCATGTGAAACTCTGATAGCTTTTTAAATAAAACAAACGTTATTAATATTCTACATATTTATTCTTCATGCGTACATATTTATTTCTTAACATAGTCACCAGGCGACGAACACATTTCTTCCAAGAAAGTTTGTTGATACTATCATTGTAGAATATTTGACTCTGTTGACAGTGCTACAACCTCACTTCTGCTTGTATTGCTTTATCACTATCAAAATCTTCGGAGGTGGTCTTTAAGGTTTGGGAACAGATGAAAATCGAATGGGCCAAGTTGGGACTCTATGGAGGATGATCGATGACAGTGAACTGAAGGCGTTAGATTGTTGCAGATGTCAAACTACTCGTGTATGGTCTCGCATTGTCATGCTGAAGGAGAGGGTTCTCCATGTGTGGACAACCCCTTAGAATTTATGCTTTCATTTTTCTGAGGGTCTCTCACACATTGACTTAGTTACATTAAAGACTGTCACATTATATACGTTACATGCTACAATTCAGAGCCCTCAGGTGGCAGAGTGTTGCAGCTTGTGTCAGTGAAGCAAAGAAATCGACTGAGTAATGTGCATGACATGTAATACCTCAACTGATAATGAGAGCAGAACAAAAAATTCGGAGGCATTATTTTTCAGCACACTCACATACTTCGTAGAATAATTCATATGGGAGCGACCACACATCCCTGTTTACATACATACTCCATAAGCCACTCTGCAGTGCACGTCAGAGCGTACCCCATATCACTGCTAGTCATTTCCTTTCCGATTCCACTTGCAGATAGAACGAGGGAAAAACGACTATTTATATTCATCCGTACAAGCCCTAATTTTTCATATCTTATCTTCATGGTCCCTACGCAAAATCTCTGTTGGCGGCAGCAGGATCGTTGTGCAGTCAGCTTCAAATGCAGCTTCTCTAAACTTTCTCAGTAGTGTTTTTCGAAATGAATATCTTCGTCCCTCCAGGGATTCCCACTTGAGCTCCTGAAGCATATCTCTACACCTACTGATAACAAATCTAGCAGCTCGCCTCTGAATTCCTTTGATATCTTCTTTCAATCTAATCTGGTGCTGATCCCAAACACTCGAGCAGTATTCAAGAATAGGTCGCACTAGCATCCTACATGCCATCTCCTTTACAGATGAACCACACATTCCTAAAATTCTCCCAACAAACTTGAGTCAGCCATTTGCCTTCCCTACCACAATACTCACATGCTTGTTCCATTTCATATCGCTTTGCAACGTTATGCCCAGATATTTAAACGGTTTGACTGTGTCAATCAGGACACCACTAGTGCTGCATCTGAACATTATGTGTTCGTTTTTCCTACTCATCTGCATTAACTTACGTTTTTCCTACAGTAAGATCCAGGTGCCATTCATCACATCAACTAGAAATTTTGTGTAGTTCATCTTGTATCAACCTACAGTCACTTATCAGCGACACCTTCCTGTACATCATAGTATCATCAGCGTAGCTGATTGCTGCCCACCCCATTTGCCACATCATTTGTGTATACAGAAAATAGCAATGGTCCTGTCGCACTTCCCTGTGGCGCTCCTGATGTTACCCCTGTCTTGCCATTGAGGACAACATACTGGCTTCTATTACTTAACAAGTCTTCGAGCCAGCAACATATCTGGGAGACTATTCCATATGCATGTACCTTTGTTAAAAGTCTGTGGCTGGGTACCCTGCTGCTTTTCGGAAATCTAGAAATATGGACTCAGCCTGTTGCCCTTCATCCATGGTTTGCAGTATTTCACGTGAGAATATAGCAAGCTGGGTTTCGCATGAGTGATGCATTCTGAAGCTGTGCTGGCCCGTAGATATGAGCTTTTCAGTCTCTATGAAATTTTGAAACGTCCCTTAGAAAAATTTATGAATTACTGTGCTGGAAAACCACTTACGTTATTTGCTTTTCAAACAGCTGAGCAAAACTGAACGTACTCAGACATTACTCTCTTTACTTACTCTGATCCACACTAACCTGACACACAATATTTTTAGCATAACGCAATCTGACTTTTAATAATCCCTACAAAAGAATGGCCCTGACTAACAATAATCTATACCTTTCATGAATCACTTACCTCACAAAAATCTTCATTACTCGAACTAATGCAATACAGCGAGCGCCAATACTGCCAGCTAAATAAAAGATTGTAACTACTGAAGGCACTAACTGCTGACAGGCATAGTTAGCAAATGAAAGATTTTGATAGAGAACAAACAATGTATTTACCTTAATAGTGTTCAAAAGTCATAATATATATATATATATCAGTTCATGACATCCAGTCTTACAAATTTACTGTCTCTGATGGACACACGTCCAGATCATCCACTCTCAAAACTCCGCCATCTCTCTCCCCACATCCACCACTACTGGCGGCTCACCTCCAACTGCGCAACGCTACGCACTGATCACATCCAGCTGCCCAACACTACAATAGCAAACAACAATGCAAACCAGCCACAGACTGCACACAGCACAGCCAATGATTTTCATACAGAGCGCTATGTGGCGTTACCAATAAAAAACCTAAACAGCCTACTTACAATTTATTATACTGAAACCCAGAATACACTCTAGAATTTTGCAGTTAACCGATGTTAAGGATATTGGTCCCTAAATCTGGGCATCTGTTCTTTTACCCTTCTTATACACAGGAGTCACCTGCGTTTTTTCCAGTCGCACTTTCGCTGGTCGAGAAATTCGCGGTATATGCAAACTAAGTAAGGGACCAATGACATAGACATTTGTAGAATAGAATTGGGATTTCATCTGCACCTGGCAACTTGTTTGTTTTTAACTCTTTCAATTGTTTTTCTACACAAGGGATGCTTGTTACTATGTCATCCATACGGGACTGTGTGTGATGGCCGAACGACTGTTCAAAAACTGGCTCTGAGCACTATGGGACTCAACTGCTGAGGTCATTAGTCCCCTAGAACTTAGAACTAGTTAAACCTAACTAACCTAAGGACATCACAAACATCCATGCCCGAGGCAGGATTCGAACCTGCGACCGTAGCGGTCTTGCGGTTCCAGACTGCAGCGCCTTTAACCGCACGGCCACTTCGGCCGGCCCGAACGACTGTACAGTAGTGCGCTTCTCCTGCATGAGCACTCCGTCTTCAGGCCACAAGTGGCTCCAGATAGGAGGGGCTTGTGGTCAGCACACTGCTCTCCTTCTCCTGCATGAACGATTTCTTAAACATGGAATTTAAAACTTTAGCCTTGGTTTTGCTATCTTCTACTGCCAAACCAAACTGTATACCATCCTTGGTATACATTCACTGCAAAGAAATTTCTAAAGGAATGGAGACAGATGCACAACATGTTTAAAAAATAACAGAGAAATTCGAAACAAAATGCATTTAGCTGTCAAATGACTGCTGGAGCAGAATCTTACTGAAAGGCCTCCTGCAAAATCCAAAGACTAATTATCTGTAATTGTTGACAGTGGCATCAAAGATAGTGTCCAGACAAACAATGTTGATGCAGTGACCAAAACTGTCTGTACTGAAACAAAAGCAGAAAGGCTAAACTCCATTTTCAAATGTTCCTTTGTAATGTAAAATCTGAAATATTGGTACACTTTAATTCTCCTACCACCACAAAGATGAGTGAAATAGATATTAGTGTCAGTGAAACTGGGTAACAGCTGAATTAGTTAAAGCTGTACAAAGCTCAAGGGCTCAATGAAATCCATATCAGCTTCTATATCGAATTTGCAGCTGAGTTAGCCCCTCTTTTAAACATAATATGCTGCAGATCCCTCAAATAATAAAATTTGCCCACTGTTTGGAAGAAAGTGCAGGTCAAACCTGACTGCAAAAAGGGCAGCAAAATTGATACATAAAATTACCATCTGATATAATTTGATGCCTATTCACTGCAGAAACTGAACTTACTCTGAGCTCAAACATGTGAGGTATCTCAAATAGAATGACAGATGGCAATCTCAGCACCATGGTTTCTGGAAACATCAATCATATACATTTGAAAGTAAATTGTACAGCAATGCTAAACAGAGAACTGAACAATTACATGACAAGAACCAAAGGTGACTATCACATCAAAAGTTCCCATTTACAAAATGGTTCAAATGGCTCTGAGCACTATGGAACTTAACTTCTGAGGTCATCAGTCCCCTAGAACTTAGAACTACTTAAACCTAACTAACCTAAGGACACCATACAAATCCATGCCCGAGGCAGGATTCGAACCTGCGACCGTAGCGGTCATGCGGTTCCAGACTGTAGCGCCTAGAACCGCTTGGCCACTCCGACCCAACTACAACTGGTTGTTAAAGACCTTACTAAAGCTGGGTGCTAGATATATAACAGACTACCAAGCAGTTTAATAAATATAAAGAACTACCAGTTTTCAAAGTGAGACTAAGGGTGTACTTTAAAACAGATGTTTGTACAGCGTTAAGGAATATTTCGAGATTAGTCCAGAACAAATAGAAAGTATTAAAGCAATATCCTGAGAAATATGCTACATGTAATTCGTCAATGAAAAAGTAAATATGAAATGTTTCTTATGTTTCATGAATACTCTAGCACTGCAGCAGAAATTGAAATTTTGTGCCCAACTCTAGTAAATTACATTAGTATTAAAATTTTTGTTTTGCCTATGTTGCAAAATAATGTATTTGCTCAAATTGTAAGTTACCCTGTCCCTGCAAATGTAACTGTGTGACTATACTAACATATCCAATATCGCTTAAAACAGCAATCAAAAGATAAATCAATAAATAAAAACAACTAATGTGAAACTCAACTCGTAGTTTTCTCTTATGACACCCTGAACACCCTGAAGGCAGCAGTAAGGTAGATACAGTATTTGTTGACTTCCAAAGCTTGTTTGACTCAGCATCGCACCTACACATATTATCGATAATATGATCAGCGGGTCAGCCCGCAATGAGTGAGCAAGCTGTTGACCATGTGCGAGCAAGTTTTGGCGAGCGACAGTCAGGTTGCAGATTGGTATCCCACCATTGCCATTCAGGAGGACATTCAACAATCAATGCCAAGCCGAATAACTACTTGCATAAGGGACAGAGGCGAACCAATCGTTATTACTTTTGCTCAATTTGCGAAGCCGTTTGTCATGAATTACTCATCAAACATTTCTAAAATTGTAAACATTTGTTTATCAGTGCATATTCATCACATCTGCCATTTCCGTCCCATTCGGATAATTCCTTCATGGTGCATCGTTGTTTTTTTTCTGTCTTATAGTGCATATTGTAATAAAGTGAACTAATATTTTATGTGTCATACTTCCACTCTGTCTACGTCTAGAGCGAACCAAAGAACTCATCATTGTGCCGGCGAGTGTACTTTCGTACGGTACAACAATCACTAAAGGCACATCTGAGTCTGCGTACAGAGCGATTTGAAGAGGAACAACCACGTAAAATTAATGGCAGGCAAGGCAGATGCCAGACTGAGATTCACTGGAAAAATTCTCGGGAGGTGCAGACGACCCACAAAGGAGGTAAGTTAGAAAACCGTCCTTCGATCAGTACTAGGATACTGCTCATCAGTGTGGGATCCATAGCAGACAGGATTGACAAAGGAAATAGAGGAGATCCAAAGAAGAACAAGACGGTTCCCTCCAGGTTCATTTAGTAAGCACGAAAGAGTCACAAATATGTTCAGCAACTCCAGTGGCAGACGCTGCAAGAGAGAAGTTCGCATAATGGTATGATCTATTGTTTAAGTTTCGAGAGAGTTCGTTCCTAGAAGAGCTAACCAATATATTGCTTGCTCCTACGTATATATCGCGAAATGTCTATGAAGATGAAATCAGAGACATTCGACTCCACACAAACGGTTATCAGCAATCGTTCTTCCCAAGAACCATTCGCGACTGAAAAAGGAAAAGGGGGAAAAAACGACTGGTTCACAAAACACTCTCCACATATCATAAGATGGCTTGCGGAGTATAGACATAGAAGTACGAGGGCAGTTCAATAAGTAATGCAACACATTTTTTTTCTGAAACAGGGGTTGTTTTATTCAGTATTGAAATACACCAGGTTATTCCCCAATCTTTTAGCCACACAACACTATTTTTCAACGTAATCTCCATTCAATGCTACGGCCTTACGCCACCTTGAAATGAGGGCCTGTATGCCTGCATGGTACCATTCCACTGGTCGATGTCGGAGCCAACGTCGTACTGCATCAATAACTTCTTCATCATCCGCGTAGTGCCTCCCACGGATTGCATCCTTCATTGGGCCAAACATATGGAAATCCGACGGTGCGAGATCGGGGCTGCAGGGTGCATGAGGAAGAACAGTCCACTGAAGTTTTGTGAGCTCCTCTCGGGTGCGAAGACTTGTGTGAGGTCTTGCGTTGTCATGAAGAAGGAGAAGTTCGTTCAGATTTTTGTGCCTACAAACACGCTGAAGTCGTTTCTTCAATTTCTGAAGAGTAGCACAATACACTTCAGAGTTGATCGTTTGACCATGGGGAAGGACATCGAACAGAATAACCCCTTCAGCGTCCCAGAAGACTGTAACCATGACTTTACCGGCTGAGGGTATGGCTTTAAACTTTTTCTTGGTAGGGGAGTGGGTGTGGCGCCACTCCATTGATTGCCGTTTTGTTTCAGGTTCGAAGTGATGAACCCATGTTTCATCGCCTGTAACAATCTTTGACAAGAAATTGTCACCCTCAGCCACATGACGAGCAAGCAATTCCGCACAGATGGTTCTCCTTTGCTCTTTATGGTGTTCAGTTAGACAACGAGGGACCCAGCGGGAACAAACCTTTGAATATCCCAACTGGTGAACAATTGTGACAGCACTACCAACAGAGATGTCAAGTTGAGCACTGAGTTGTTTGATGGTGATTCGTCGATCATGTCGAACGACTGTGTTCACACGCTCCGCCATTGCAGGAGTCACAGCTGTGCACGGCCGGCCCGCACGCGGGAGATCAGACAGTCTTGCTTGACCTTGCGGCGATGATGACACACGCTTTGCCCAACGACTCACCGTGCTTTTGTCCACTGCCAGATCACCGTAGACATTTTGCAAGCGCCTATGAATATCTGAGATGCCCTGGTTTTCCGCCAAAAGAAACTCGATCACTGCCCGTTGTTTGCAATGCAAATCCGTTACAGACGCCATTTTAACAGCTCCGTACAGCGCTGCCACCTGTCGGAAGTCAATGAAACTATACGAGACGAAGCGGGAATGTTTGAAAATATTCCACAAGAAATTTCCGGTTTTTTCAACCAAAATTGGCCGAGAAAAAAAATGTGTTGCATTACTTATTGAACTGCCCTCGTAGATATCTGGACAATAGTTTGGAGGATTCTGTATCAATACCACCTAGTCTTTAAATTACCTTCCCTAGTGAAGAGACGCTCCGACATCCATACCTGACACTAGCCCAAAACGTGACTCAGCCAACTCCTGCGAAACATGTGGGTACCTCGCCGGATCCGCAGCCCAATAACGACTATCAGATGTCAGGTCAAATTGGCTCTTGTATATGAAGAGAACTTGATGCCGTTGATGCAGGTTCAGTTCCAGGTGTTGCCCTGCCCACTTTCTTAGTGCACTACGATAGTTTGTACTTGTTTTCGTTGTGGACGACTAGAAGCCAAGCTGATAAAGTACAAAAAGTTGCGTTTTTTCTGGGTCGACACAGTCCTACCAGGTGCCTTAAAAACTTCAGTGCGTAACTGTGATGCATTTCTCCTCGGAGTACCTGCGAGCCGTAATTTGTAGATAGCTATCATCAAATGGTGTTGTTAACCATGGTCAACCACTACAAGGCAAATTTTAAATGTTTTGTATTTCACAATAGCGGTTTAGTGTTTGGGTGTGGGCGGCTACTCATGCTGACAACTCTTCTTATCGTTAACTGACATGTGCACAGGGTCCAAGCTTAAAATAATGACCATTCGAAACATGCTGTCAGGCCAAATGCTGTGCACAAGCATCATTGGTCATTTCACTATTGGAGACACAGTGCACTCTACTGAATCACACGTTTACTTTCTTTACACAGGTTGTAGCTCACGACGGTTTCCTGTAATAAAAAGGATCTTGATAAGCAGGTTTCCGATCAGACAAATCGAAGCTCTTCAAGTCACTTGGGTGCCCTTAATTCTTTTACTTTTATTTTTATTTATTTATTTTGAGCTTTATGAAACTGTAAACCTAGATGTACGTTATAGACAAGAACTCCTAATAGGTCCACCAATTTATTCCAAAGCATTAACCTGTCATCAAGTTTTATTGTGTTGTATATCGTTAGTTTTTCTTCATATTTTTGTTTATGACATTCTAATTAGCTTCACATTGAGAATTGTCCCAGACTACAAAGGTGCTCTTCTCATCATCATTACGAGAATGGTAATGTTTTAGACCAGTGGTTTTCAAACATTTTGGATCCACAGCTCCATTGACCTGAACACAAACACCCACAGCTCCTTTCACACATGACTTCTAACTCGAAGTGTGGGGTAAATAATCTTAAATTCCGCAAAAAGTTAATAAGAGTATTTACTTCCTTTTTAAATGCTGATATAACAAATTTTCATCAAATGTTATTTTTATTGCATCTTATTCTCACAATGAAATCAATGGGAAGGATGAGTTGCTTTTTCACCATCATTCTTCAGATCTCAGCACAAGAAAATTCCGACTTGCACCCCTTTCTCCACATTCATTTGCGGTCTATATTTTGTGTTACGTAACAAATTACAGGCTCATCATTTTGGTTGTCCGCAGCTTCATCCTACTGGGTAATGAAATCACAGTTACATTTGAGTTTTTCATCCAACTGATCATTAATACTGTCAGCCATATTGGGTGTTCGACGGTTAGTAGTGTTGTCTGGAAAACGCACACTTACCTGTTGCTTAGCAGCTGACTCACCTATCTTAATAGGTACCATGTCCAGAGCAGCTAGTCAAATAATTTCTTCCGCTATGGTGTGAGATTTCTTGCTCTTCGATACGTGATGTCGAATTTTGTAAGATGAAAGACAAGCCTTTTTTTGAGGTTTTCATATTTTAATGTTCAAAAACTGGTGGAAACCAGAAACATGATTTATTTCACGTATCTTTCATTTATTTGGACCTTTTTTAGGAAATCTTTTTTACAGATAATTCTGTCATGGTACTGAATACATGTTCATTTTTTATGTTGTACAGTACATTCAACAACATATTCATATTCTCGACAGTGAGCTTATTCCACACATCTGTCCACTGAATATTTAGCAGAGAAAATATTCTCTCTACAGCTGCATTGAGTGCAGGTATGGCAAAATAGTACTGTACCACTTTCAGCAATTCAGTTGAATGTTACTGTCATACATGGTGCTGCGAACTTTAAGCAGAGTTCAGTGAAGGCCTACCAGAGAGCAAAAAATCATTGCAACATATATTTACAAAATAAATGTGATAAAATTCCTGGGTGACTGTTACCAGAACCAGGATTCAATATAAACTGAATTGATAAATAAATAATATATATTTATTGTTGTAATGGCACCACCTTTTAAGATGGGAAAAGGTTAGCTTCGGTGCAATATTTTGGAGTGCACAAGTTACAGCCAGGCACGGTCCTGTTGGCAGTAAGTTACTCTACCAGTGGTTGCGAAGTAGAATGGAGGCCACAGGGCTGTAGACCTGCTGAAAATAGTAAATTCAGAGGTTTGCATGGAGCAAGTTACAGGCAGAAGGAGCCCACTTGCCCAACCCAGGTGTTATGAGTACATGACTCGGAGCGGCGCGTTAGCAAAACAGAGGAGCACAGCCACTTATAAATAGGCGCCAGTCCATTAACAAGGCATTCAAGTGTGACAGCTCTCATGGACGGCGAGGCGTGTCACACCACCGGCTACACGCAGCAGCAGATGGGGCGCCAGAATTCCAGTCCACGGCAGGTCGCTGGTTCGACCCTCTGAGGCCAGCAGCAGGCCACGCCACGGCACACTACTGGAGGCAGTCTTGTTGGCTTCCAACACAAGCCGGAGGCACCCTGAGGCGAGGGTCGCAGATTCAGATCGTGGGCACTTGTTGTAGCCACGATCTTAGCCACGCCGGCGAGGAAGCGCGCCGTGGGTCGCCTTGCAGCTCCCAATGGGTGGCGTTGAGGCAGCAGGGATGGGGATCACTGAGTTGACTGCCGTCGCGGCCTGACGTCGTCGCAACCCCACGGCCATACAAGGCCGACACACAGCAGTGCACTGCAAGCGTCGCTGAGGCAGCCATTCCGAGCCAAGTCGTTTCGCAGACAGCGAAGTGGTGTCCTCGGCATTGCAGGACCTGGTGACGCAGACCGAGACGAATGGGGGCACTGTAGCTGGAAATAATAAATCACTTGGGAAACTCTGACGAGTTTTAGTATGGCACATCCTGACAGCCCATCCTCGTCCAACATACCTCTACACTGTATACTAAAAACGGGTGGTTTTGCAAAATATTCCGAAACTGAGCGGGGGTCGGGGAATGGCCTCAAAAACGTGTAGTCCCTGGTAAAAACGGGTCATATGGTAACCCTAGCGGTTTCTAGGTATCATAATTTGTTTAGAGAAAGTTTTTTGTCTGTTGTGTCATTTCTTTTAATTCGTGGGAAAAGCATTCTAGTGTTTTGTTTAACAAACTAGAGTTGACTGCAGACGTCGTTTCATTTTATTAGGAAGTATGTTTTCAGTTGCTAGGACTTTGAAACAAATGTCAACACTGTGGTCATCCTTCATTTCCAAAAGTAATACTGTACATGTAAAGTCGACGGTCAAGTAACTGTCGTTATACTTCTTGTATTTTCGCGTATTCTTGTCCTTAGAACTGCAGATACATTTCAAATATCACGTTTTGTGCTTACATTTAAAATTTAGTTGATGCTAACAAAGAAAAACAAATCACAGAAGACAAACAACAATTAAAAACCATCTGCATTCACAGAATCGTTAGGTTGGTGAATAAGTTCGTAGCGCTTTTGTTTTGCATCGGTATTTCGGTTGCTATGAGTTTATTTATCGATTGTCATTTTTTTATTTGTACTTCACACTTGCTTTTTGAGTCTACATACTTTCGTTTTGTCATCTGGAGATAGTGAATGTAGCTGTGGAAGCTACAAAGGAGAATGCAAAGTAGAGAACTTGGAAAGTTTCCCACATAGTCTTCTGTATGAGTTCAACTGTGGGTTATAACAGCGGAGGCAGCCAGAAATACTTGCGCCGTGTATGGGGATATTGCCGATGGCCAGAGCACGACAAGAAAATGATTTTCTCGTTTTAATGAGGATCGTTTTGACATTAGTGATTATCCACGTTCAGGAAGACTTTCGGGGTTTGGTGAAGATCGTTTAAAGGCATTAGTGCACAATGATCCACGTCAGTGCACTGAAGAATGGGAAATGTGATGAACTGTGATCATTCCACCATCGTGCGACATTTGCGTGTAATGCGGAAGGTTCAAAATTCGGATGTATGGGTATCGCATTTTCTAAGCCAAAATCACAAAAATCAACGGATGACCCCATGTGCATTTCTGCTTGTTCTACATCAATTGGCTCGTGAACAGCGCCGACCATTCATATCCTGTATCGTTGCTGGTGACGATAAATGGAGTCTTTATGCTAACATAAGGAAAAGAAAGGAACGGATGAACCAAAAAAAGCACCAGTTCTCCGTACAATGACCTGCGTGCATCCGCAAAAGATAATGTTAGGAATCTGGTGGAACAGTGACGGTGTGGTGAACTAGGAATTGCTTCCCCGAACAGCAATCATCACTGCTGACATTTATTGTCAACAACTGAGAAATCTTGCAGACGTAATCCAAGAACAACACTAGGAAGACTGCGTGAAGCGATGCTACCCCACGCCAACGCCTGCACGCATTCTGCTAGACTGCAGAAAACACTATACAGGAAGGACTCCGAGTGGGCACTCATTTCGCACCTACCCTAATCACCTGGTCTTACGCCCTCAGATTTTCACCTCCTCCACTCCCTATCGAACAACCTTCAAGGAGCTCCTTTTCTGAATGCAAATGAGCTCCGAACATGACTCTGCAAGTTCTTCACCTCAAAACCACGTGATTTCTACAGTCATAGAGTCGAAAAGATACCTCAGCGTAGGCAGCCTGTTGTATATAGTGATGGAGAATATATTATTCATGACTAAAGTTTCCGTTATGTATATCTGTTGTGTTTATTAAACTTATGGAAAAACGCTACGTGCATGTATCAACCTAATAACTTTGAAACTGGTTGTGACTTAATAAAATCGTATTAGTCACGAACGTTGTGTAACGTAGTAAGATTAGACTGGCTCCTACTACGATGCCATTGTAACAACATTTATTTGCCAGCCAGCAAGATATCACTACTAGCGCATACGTTGCTCCTTTATTCACGTCAGAAAGCACATAAACCAAATTTACTTATTTATTTACTTTCACCGGAAACATCGTTACGCCCCTACTGTAAGGCTGCAAAGCTCCTGGGAACCGTGACGCATAGTTTCGAAACCCTTATTTTAGACTACTGGAAGGCCATACGTTGTTTGCGCCACAAAACGTATATTTCATAGTGGAAACCAGATTGTGTGTTTGGAAGTAGACAGTTTTTTCCGATTATACAATGAAGGAAAGAGGTTACACCTGGATTTGTGTCACAATGTTAATTAAAACTTATGGAACAAGGGTTCATCTGACGTAGAATGCTAACAACTTCTGTTACGTGTAGTATGCGCAAATGAAAAGATTTCATTGAGATAAAAGATCACATCGAACTGGCCAAAGGGTCTGGGGGACTGATTTAGAGAATGACGTTGTACGAGGGGCGTTCAGAAAGTAAGCACCGATCGGTCGCGAAATGGAAACGACTATGAAAATCCGATAAAGCTTTGCACAGATGTGTTGGGTAGTGTCTCTAGTATAACCCCAGTTAGCATCACGTCGCTCTTCTCATTTCTGAGCTCGCAGTGAGTGCGTAAAGATGTCTAGAAAATAGTGTCTGCCGCCAAGTACGAGGGTCTGGTGAGAAATTTCGCCTGAAGCTATGCAGCTAACATTACATAACTGTCGTGCTGTTTCTTCTTCAAGACAATTCTCAGCCGCATTCTGCAGGGGCAACGAAGATGCTCCTGCATCGTTTTCAAATGGAAATGTGAGATTACCCACATACAGTCCGCAATTGTCTCCCCCTGAGTTTCATCTCTGGTCACATGAACCGCTGTCTTTGAAGACAACATTTTGACCCAGACAACGAGGTGTAGGCCAGCGTGGAGGATTGGCGGAAAGCACTGGCGGCTGCCTTCTATGATGAGGCCATTGAAAAGTTGGTACAACGCTATGACAAAAGTCTAAGTCAGAACGGCGACTACGTAGAGAAGTAGCTGAAAGGTGTAGCTAATTGTTACAAGTAAAACATTTCTGATGTTCACTGTGGTTTCAATTTGGCAATCAATCGGAGCTTACTTTCTGAACAGGCCTCGTATAATAACGTTTATGGCGTCTGGCGTCACCACGAGTCGCTTCAAGCTTAGCGGGTCTTGGTCGTCGGGAGCTATATCTGCGAAACTGCAGAGCTGAGAATCTTCCTGTCATCTGTTACAGCGACAGTAATGGTTTTGGGCAGCGCGTGGCCTCTTCATTTGACATCAGCTTAACAGTCCTGCAGCGTGTCTTATTAGCTCAATCTGAATCTCGCCTGGCAGGCTCCCAACTGGACTACGTGACTAAACGTACTTTGGAAAATTGCATCTATGATTCCTTTTCGGCCGAGCGGTTCTAGGCGTTACAGTCTGGAACCGCGCGACCACTAAGGTCGCAGGTTCGAATCCTATCTCGGGCATGGATGTGTGTGATGTCCTTAGGTTAGTTAGGTTTAAGTAGTTCTAAGTTCTAGGGGACTGATGACCTCAGAAGTTAAGTCCCATAGTGCTCAGAGCCATTTGAACCATTTGATTCCTTTTCCCCCTTTAAGACTCGCATTTTGGGCTAACGAACAGGCTACTATATTTTTGTTTCTGGATAATAACTCAAACCCTGTGGATATTTTCCCATTTCCGACGATATTAATAACTTCGATTACTACTACGTCCGTCCCGATAGCTGAGTGGTCAGCGTGGCGGATTGACGTCCTACGGGCCGTGGTTCGATTCCCGGCTGGGTCGGAGATTTTCTCCTTTCAGGGACTGGGTGTTGTGCTGTCTTCATCGTCATTTCATCCCCATCCGGCGCGCAGGTCCGCCTATTGTGGCGTCGAATTTAATAAGACCTGCACCAAGGCGGCCGGACCTGCCCCGTAAGGGGCCTCCCGTCCAATGACGCCAAACACCCATTTCCATTACTACTATTACTTCGCTCCCATATTTCGCCTTTCTTTCCTCGCCATCTATGTTCAGGTTGTTCCAAACACTTAAAAGCAGGTTGCACTACATAAGATGTTGGTAAGACCATAAATCAGGTATTTCTGCAATACTTATCCAAGTGTCTCCAACCTTTTTTTGTGTAACTAACAATGTAGTCATACAGATTTTGGATGTCCTTACAGTTTTATTCCGTTTATAGTACTTAATCTTTCGTAAATGGTTCAGAAACGCTGCCTTCTAAAGTGTATTTCACCAGCGGAAACAACGAAATTAACAGGAGATACCAAAATGGGAAATGTGGAAGTAACAACTTTCCGGTATATGAGATCCGTTCAAAAAATTCCGGAACATTCGTAATTTCGCACTAATGGTGTGTTGGAGAGAAGGTGGTTGGCATTCCTACCCACGCCTATGTTTAATGTGTAACTGCCGGAAGTTTCATTGTTGCATGTCTGTTAGTTATTGTTCAGTGCCGCATAGAGTAGAGCGCTGTGTCGCACAGCTTGCGAATTTCGTGGTGGTAGAGATAGAGGAGCAACGCGTTTGCTAGGGTCTTACGAATGGTTCACACGGTTTAAAAATGGACGAACGGAAGTTAAAGATGACTCTCGTTCAGGAAGCCCTTCGACGGCTACCGACGATTATTATGTCAGGAATGTCAACGAAACTGTGCGTGTAAATCGAAGACTGAATGTCCGAGAGATTGCAGAAGAATGTAACATTTCAGTTGGATCATATCATGAAACCCTGACACAGCATCTTGGAATGCATCGTGTGGCCGCCAAGTCCGTGGCTCATGAGTCAAGATTACAAAGACCTTCGGCTCGCATCTGTTAAGAGCTTTTGGATGACGCAAATGAGTACGAGATGTTCCTTAAGAGAATCATAACTGGTGATGAGACCTGGGTCTATGGTTATGATGTTGTTAAGACCAACGTTCAGTCTTCACAACTGGTCGGGAAAGGTTCTCCAAAACAAACTCGTCAGTTCAGATCAAATGTCAAAGCCATGCTGATTCTTTTTTTTTTTTTTTTTTTTTTTTTTTTGAAGGAGTAGTACATCATGAATTCGTGTCGCAGGGACAAACTGTTAATCGGTACTATCGGGACATGTTGTGATGCCTGCAAGAAAATGTGAGAAGGAAATAACCTTAAATGCGGCGAGACAATTCATGGCTCTTGCATCACGATAGCGCACCCGCACATTCATCCCTGTTGGTCCATGACTATCATCAAAAACCGGGGGTGTAAACTAGTTCGCGTCCGTCGCGGAATACTACATCGAGCACCCCGGGTAGCGCTAAATGAGCTAGAACGAATAGGCAGCCAGACCAGATATTGGATTTCCTGGCTACAGACATGCACACAAATCAAAATCAAAAAGCTTTGAACAATCGACCTTTTCAGGACCAACTGATTAAAAGACTTGGCCCTTCAATTCGAGTATTTCATTTAAACATAGAAGGTATTAGCCGAGCTAAAAGCGAGTACCTATCTAAACTCCTTGCGAGGTGCCGGGGCTAGCAGTGTATTTAACACTAAATTCTTCTAGAATCTTCATATGGAAATGATGCTCTAAGCCCCCCCCACCCCTTTTCTAACTCCGACTGTTGGTGTTGTACATGGATTAAGAAGACACGTGAACTGACTGTAATCGACCCTGCAAGTGGAGTAGAAAAGAGTTTGGCACCTGCAATAATTTAATTTGATAGAAATTATAATGGAAAGTTTGATAATGGAAAGTTTCATTAACGTAGTGAGAAATGAAACGGTCGCTTTAGCGATCCACACAATGAAAGTTCTGTCCAAAATAACAATTTGATTTATTATGACTAAACTCAAAATAATAAACAAAACACATGAAACATTTACAATACGTCAAATTGGAAACAATGAACACCCAAGACAGACAATGAACACCCAAGACAGAACCACATTAGACAAGACGGGAACAGGCGCGCTCTGCTGAGCTCTGATTGTCACATAGCAAAACTCCCTGATTTGCCAGTGCTGCGGACATACATTACCAAGCTGTCTTCTTAACTGCAAGGACACGATCTGGCATTCTGGAGGCGATGGCTGGTTGCTTTGACGTCCCATCGTGGTGATGATAATGCCGCGAGTATAGCCTGAAACAAATTCTCCTGGTCTGGTTGTTCAAGACTAAAGACTTCCTAGCAACACAAATAAGCCTTTGAGGAAGACGAAGAAGGCTTGCTACACAGTCACTGACGGTACAGTGAGTGATTTTAACAAGCGAAGTCGCACAGTAACTTCGATACAGTCAACTTAAGCCAAAACTGCTCGAGACAGACAACATAGGCTGCTTGTACGCAGAACGCTCAACTGCCAACTGTACTCGGAAAGTTACATTGAAGTCGAAACTTCAGCAACTTCGTCAAACAGTTACAATTAAATGAAAGTATATTAGACAGCCAACGGAAGGCAGGCTGTCTAGAGCAGCGAGAGCTCAATCTTGTAACCTACTCCGACCGAAAGGCGAGAGCCGAGCTCTCAAGAGCACCCGTACAAACCAAACACAGAACATTCCCGCCCCGACGACAGTGGCCGTAGTTAAACGTTCCAATCAGCAACTCGAAAACTGGCGGAAAATTCCACTCTATTGCCGACGGACTATTATTCCACCAATGGAGATACTTGGCGCCAATTTCTGCGCCGATTTTGCTACGTCACGGAACTATCCCCTGAGCAAGCCAATCACAGTTATGATTTTGCAGAAAACGCGGGAATTTGCCCGCCAAGACTGCCTGGGAACACAAGTCATTCCCATGCCTGGCTGGTAGCCCGGCAGAAAGTGTTTTCACTAAGTTTCTGCGAAGTAACGGAGTCTCTAGCCCAGCCGCTCCGTCAGGCCCCTGTGGGCGTGTCGTCCCCGCTCTTATGACAATGTTGGCGTCTGGAAAGCATCCACTCGACACCCTCACACCTGTCAGCTTGACCCTTTCAAGATCAGCAGAACCTGCCTGTCTCCAGACCACCCGGGTGACGAGAGATGCTGCGTGGGAAGTCCGCGTGTGAAGGAATAGCAACTTTTCACCACATGCAATTAGAGAGGAAAATTAGATTACTCAGCATAAGATAGAAATATGAGAGGGGGCTCATACCACCTTTCATCCTTCTAGATAATGATACTGGCGTAGATATAACCCAGGAAACACATTCTCCAACTATGGAAGACCTGTGTGGAAGAGGTAGGATCCATGGCTATGATCTTATGGGTGCTACATATCACAGTGTGTATGGTGTTACCACCTATGCAAGGACCAATATCGAGCATGCACGACTCATTTCGACAAAAACAGAAAATGAGATCCATTACGTCTCTATGCAAGTGGAGGAGACCATTATAAATAAAATTTACAAACCACAAAATGTGCCATGGCCACTGGATATTCTACCAATTACTGCCCACCCATCGATTTATGCTGGAATTTTAATAGTCACCAGGGTCACTGGAACTATGCACATGCCAATGAGTGTCGTATTGCACTCAACGACTGGGCTGAAAACGAAAATCTATACTTAGTTTATGATGCCAAGTATTTGGCAACTTTCAGATTGGTCGCTTGGCGAAGAGATTACAACCAGGATCTCTGCTTTGTGTTCCGGGACTGCAGGGGGCGCACAGTGCCTATATCCAGAGAGGTCATACCTAATTTCCCATACAGCTGGCACAGGCCAGTAATCCTCGATATGGGGCTCTCTGTCCCAGTAGGAGGTCTGTACCACGATCCAGATGGAATTTCCGCAGAGCTTGTCTGGCCTAATCTGGAGTATTGCTGAGCAGCGTGTTGTCCACATCAGGTGGAACTGATGGATGACATCGAAAAAGTTCAAAGAAGGGCGGCTCCTTTTCTATTATCGTGAAATAGGGGAGTAATGCCACAGACATGATATGTGAATTCTTGTGGCAATCATTAAAACGAAGGCGTTTTTCGTTGCGACGGGATCTTCTCATGAAATTTCAGTCACCAGTTTTCTCTTCCGATTGCGAAAACATTCTGTTGACACCCACCTACATAGGGAGATATGATGATCACGATCAAATAAGGGAAATCAGGGCTCGCACATAAAAATTTAAGTGCTAATTTTTCCCTGGCGCCGTTCGAGAGTGGAACGTTAGAGACAGCTCGAAGGTGGTTCATTGAACCCACTGCCAGGCACTTTATTGTGAATAGCAGAGTATTCGCGTAAATGTAGATGTAGACGTAGACGTAGATGTAGATGTAGGGCTGATTTGCGTTGTTTGGCTGACCACCTAGGTAAACATATCTGTTTCATTCCACTAGAACCTAAAAACTGCCGGCCGGTGTGGCCGAGCGGTTCTAGGCGCTTCAGTCTGGAACCGCGCGACCGCTACGGTCGCAGGTTCGAATCCTGCCTCAGGCATGGACGTGTGTGATGTCCTTAGGTTAGTTAGGTTTAAGTAGTTCTAAGTTCTAGGGGACTGATGACCTCAGATGTTAAGTCCCATAGTGCTCAGAGCCATTTTAAACCTAAAAACTACCCTCGATTCGTCGGGGCTGTTCATACTGCTGCTAAGAAGTTTATCCCTCGTGGGTACAGAAAGGAATGAACATCATGAACAACTTTATGAACAGTATAGCGAAACTGGCGACAGCGGTATTACAGATGACCTCCTCCAGAGTCTCGGCGCTGCTAGAAGAGTACGATGATGTGGAATGGTAGAAAATGTATCTGCGTGAGCTTGGCAGAGCCTCCAATAAACCTGGGCAGAAACCTGGCATTTCAGGTAACCAAATCGTTAACCATATAGCTGAAACATCTAGATCAGCCAGTGATAAAAAACATACTTCTAAAATAAGACAAGAACTCACCTCTCTAAAAGCACAGTGCCCAAACGAATCCAATTCCTCTTCAACATTTACAATGGCTGAATTGGATGAGGCCTTGAAACAAACGAAACATGGTAAAGCGCCTGGTCTGGATAGTCTACACCTGGAGTTTCTGATAAACATTGGTAATTGTGGAAAAAAATGGCTGATCCGGTTCTTCTCCAACACCCTAGATAGTGGATCACTGTCCAATGAGCTAAAGATAACAAAAATAGTTGCAATTTTGAAACCAGGTAAACCAGCTGACCACCCACAAAGCTTCAGACCAATTTCCCTTTTGAGCGGTACTTATAAACTCTCGGAGAGGCTCACCTATAACAGAGTTAGTGGCTTCTTTCTGGAACATATTACAGCTGAGCAATTGGGTTTCAAGCCACAGAGAAAGAAGTTGCTGCGACCAGGTACTGGCCCTAACAACTTTCATAGAGGCTGGTTTCCAATAAAAAGTGGAGACATCTGTCGCGTTCATAGACCTAACTGCGGCATGTGACACAGCCTGGGGAGAAAGGATGGCATACAAATTACTAAAAACAATCCGATGCCGAAAAACTGTAACTCTCATCAGCACCATGGTAAACAATAGATGTTTCCGTGTTTACTTGGGAGAAACCGTGAGCAAGGAGAGGAAATTAAGTAATGGTCTACCACAGGGCTCTGTCTTAGCCCCCTATTATTCAACCTATGTAGCTCCAATCCCCCCAATACCAGGCCAACAAAATTCTGCTACGCAGACGATATCACTCTTGCTTGTAAAAGCAAGGATCCAGGACGAGCGGAGACAATTCTCACAGATGATCTATCCGTTACGAGCGCCTGTTTTAGCAAGCGGCGACTTCAACCCAGTACAAGTAAAACTGGAGTATGCACATTCCATCTGACAAACAAACAAGCTAATGAGGAGCTCAGAGTGAAACTCAACGGAAACACTCTTTGCCAAAACAAGTACTCTAATACCTTGACCGCACCCTTTCATATACAAAACTTCTTGAAAATACTGCTGCCAAGATATAAACTCGTAACGATATTATTCAAAAATTGTGTGGAATGCGCTGGTTTTCCAACAGCCGAGTATTATGGCCCTGTGTGACTAAACAGCTGGCACACTAACTTGATCGACGTCCAGTTGAACCACACTATGAGGTCAATAACTGTGGCAATCCGACCAAATCCGATTTATTGGCTTCCTGTGCTGGGTAACATCTATCCACCCGCAATCCGAAGAAGCGAGGCCTTGCCTAGGGAATACCACAAGAGACATACGAAGTTTACGACGAAATGGTTCAAATGGTTCAAATGGCTCTGAGCACTATGGGACTCAACATCTTAGGTCATAAGTCCCCTAGAACTTAGAACTACTTAAACCTAACTAACCTAAGGACATCACACACACCCATGCCCGAGGCAGGATTCGAACCTGCGACCGTAGCAGTCCCGCGGTTCCGGACTGCAGCGCCAGAACCGCTAGACCACCGCGGCCGGCTTACGACGAAATAGTGTGCGTTCAAGAAACCCACCATTTCGGCAAGCAGAAGAGCTAGATGCCAGTAATACTGGTGTGAGAGACCTGTGGAACGATAGCTGTCAACTTATTGAAAATCCTGAAGAGCGTGAGTGTTTCCGAAAGTATAATTGTGATACTGCTGGCACAGAACTCGTCAGGAAACTGTGGGTCGAATTGAACAGAGCACGCACTGGGCACGGACGACGCGCAGACTCTCTTTACAATTGGGGTGTTACAGAGTCTCCGGTTTGTGACTGTGGGGCTCCAAAACAGACGATCAAGCACATTACAGATTAGTGCCTCTTGCGTTCCTACCAGGAGAGCTGGAGTGATCTCATGAAAGCTGATGATACGGCTCTTATATGGGTTAGGAACCTAGATATTGACATTTAGTTAGTTTTATATGTAGTTTTGTAATTTAATATTCCTGTTGTATATAGGATTACTAATGTTATATACCTGTAATTTTAAATTGCATGTACGCCATATGTATAAATAAAATAAATACAAAAACCGATGCCACTACCCTACCTCATCCTTCGTACTCTCCAGACCTAGCCCATGCGGACTTTTTTTTTATTTCCAAAGATCAAAAGCCCTTTGAAAGGACGAAGATTTGCAACAGTAGACGAGATAAAAGAAAATTCCCAGAAGGCGCCTCGCCGGATCCAACAAGAGCCATACGAAGACAGCTTCCGAAAGTGGAATCGGCATTGGGAGCGGTGTATCAGCTGTGGAGGAGACTATTTCGAAGGAGACCATGCACAAGTAGAAGGTAAGCATAGAAAAATTTTGTGGACACCAAGTTCTTCAATTTTTCGAACAGATCTCGCACAACCCTCTGAAAAGGTAAATATATGACACGCTGCGTTAATGTGCTGAAGTATTTTCATAAGCAAAATTTCTGCAATAGGTCTAAGATGTATTCGAGTATTAACCAGTTATTCAGTGACGTTTTGAAAATGTGCTTCTCATCTCTAGGGCGAGGGTGGTAACAGCATTGCTCTGTCACGTGAGACTGTATGAAACAACATAAGTAGGGGCTGCTGAATCAGGCTGTATATTTAAATCAACAATAAAATGTTCTTTTGTATGTCCTGCAAGGATTGTTTCAAAAGTTACGGATAGAGAGCTGAATATCTGAGCAATCTACATACACTGAAAAGCCAATGGAACTGGTACACCTGCCTGATATCGTGTAGGGTCTCAGCGAGCGTGCAGAAGTACCGCAACACGACGTGACATGGACCCGACTAAAGTCTGAAGTAGTGCTGGAAGGAATTGACACCATAAAGCCGTAAGATTACGAGAGGATGGAGATCTCTTCTGAACAGCACGTTGCAAGGCATCCCATATATGCTCAATAATGTTCATGTCTGGGGAGTTTGGCAGCCAGCGGAAGCGTTTAACTCAGAAGAGTGCCCTGGAGCCACTCTGTAGTAATTCTGGACGTGTGGAGTGTCGCATTGTCCTGCTGGAGTTGCCCAAGTCCGTCAGAATGCTCAATGGACATGAATGTATGCAGGTGATCAGACAGGATACTTACGTACGTGTCACCTGTCAGAATCGTATCTAGACGTATCAGGGGTCCCATACCACTCCAACTCTACACGCCCCACACCATTACAGAGCCTCCACCAGCTAAATCAGGCCCCTCGTGACATGCAGGTCCATGGATGCATATCTGTACACGTCCATCTGTTCGATACAATTTGAAACGAGACCCATCCGACCAGGCAACATGTTTCCAGTCATCAACAGTCCAATGTCAGTGTTGACGGCCCCAGGCGAGGTGTAAAGCTTTGTGTTGTGCAGTCATCAAGGGTGCACGAGTGGGCTTTCGTTTAATGGTTCGCATGCTGAAACATGTCGATGGCCCAGCGTGGAAATCTGCAGCGATTTGCAGAAGAGTTGCACTTCTGTCACGTTGTACGGTTCTCTTCAGTCGTCGTTGGTCCCGTTGCTGCAGGATCTTTTTCCGGCCGCAGCACTGATGGAGATATGATGCTTTACTGGATTCTTGATATTGATGGTACACTCGCATGTCCCATCGCTCATGTGCTGACTGTAACACCACATTCAAACGCATTTAAATCTTGATAACCTGCCATTGTAGCAACAGTAACAGATCTAACAAATGCGCCAGACACTTGTTTTCTATAGGTGCTGCCGACCTTAGTGCCGTATTCTGCCTGTTTACATATCTCTGTATTTGAATAAGCGTGCCTATACCAATTTGTTTGGCGCTTCAGTGTGTAAGTTCCAACTAGATAGAACAGAGAACATTTTACAAGAACCAGATTTTGGTAGTGCAGTCATGCATATTGTTACACCAGTATTCAGACATATAAGTGTAGGAGGTACATAGTGACACACATTTAGAGGTTGAGCGTTCCATATTCTGCTGAGCAGTGAGAGATTGCAGGGCACTCTCACTTCTGATTTGGTGTTAAGCCGCTTCATATTCTTAGGTAATATGATCTTTATTGCAATTTGACTTCATACATCATGATGAAATGGTGAGCAATAGTTAATGCTCTTGCTTGCTTGCTCTAGGGAAGAAATAACCGTAAATTTTACCTGCGTTCAAAGGAATAGGGTGCCGATTTAAATGACTGCAGTAAAAGCATGGCGTTGGTGGGCTGAGGGAAGCTCGTTTTTTCTGGGTGGAAATATTTCCAGACTGCCGAGTTCTGCAGTCTCATTGCACAGACACTTTGGTTGGCGCCGGTTGATAGCCAGCCGCGTCCAGGTAGACTGCCTAGCACCGAGAAGTCGCCGCTACAATGGCCAGCGCATTGTAGACCAGCCATAAAGCAGAGGATGGGTCGTTGTTAGGCAGGAAGCCGACAAGACAACTGTGAGCATTCTGCGAATTTCCGTGGGACAGGTCACTGGCGCCCAGATGTTCAGACTCTGTTACGGAACATATTTGTGAAATCGTGAGGCTTTTAGCGAGTTTATGGACATTCTTTGGAAACTTCGAAATGGATGCAACAGGGGAGATATCAAGCTTTTTATGTAGGGGTGTCGTTCCTTCCTGGTCATGTTGTCAGCAAAAGACACGACGTAAACGCATGGGAAAGAGGCTGCAAATTTGAATCTTTTTTCCTTTTCTCCTAATTACCTTTAAAGTCTCTGATTGGTCAAATCGGTGTATGCAGAGCAAGGGGCGCTCTCCGAGCTTCGAATGCCGCACTCCACCTCGTGATTGGCTTGTGCTGAAGTGGGGGAGTCTAAGATGTAAATGGGCATTTGCTACCGAGCTGAGGAGGAAAGCGGACAGAGAGAGAAGCTCACTCTTGTACTGGCGTTTCGCTCGCAAAGAACTGCAGGTCTCTACCTAAACGGTGAGACTTGTGTCCTTTGCTAGTGTGCCACTTAGAGCCTGTTCCAGTCACCTTCCGAACCCTCAGAGGTACTGCTTCTAGCATCACGCACACAACGAGTGATGCGTGGGTGTACTTATTTGTCTTGAGTCGGTCGTCTAAACATTTGACATATTCCGTCATGCATAGTCGTGGCACGGAGCCAAATTGGTTTGGCAGACCAGCAAACGGGTCCACCTGCACACTGGAATCCACCGGGGTTTTAGAGTCTCAAAGGAAAGTACCTGCGTTCCGAATTATCTGAACGCGAGACCGCCTACTTGCATTTTTCGGGCACGCGACATTAATAACAGATTGCGTCCGTCCACGACTTCAGTCGCCGAACGCATCGTGGTGTGTCGCCCCGACCAGCAGAAGTGTAAAGTAATCGCTGATACGGTGTAGGATTCCAATATATGTTGCTCAGTGCCCTGATCTTTCGAACCATATTTTTCTTTTTTTTGGAATAGTAGAGTATAGATGCTTGATGGTGGATTCACCTGTATGAAGTCAGATAAAGCGATTAGTGTTCCGGTTGGTGCCGCGTGTCAATCCCCAGCTGATCACTTTGTCTACCATAGACCCCACGTTAGTGAAAACGTTTGTCAAATAAAAATGTTTGTGTGGTGTTTCTTTAGTCATTTTTGTTGTCTTGTGATGTTAAGGATGAATAAATCTATTATCATTTAGATCAAAACTTCTCCCTGTGTTCTGATTAACATTACCAAGCCATTTTTATTAAAGTCCAGACTCTAAAAGAGAGTAGAAAGCTTGCAGCAGCACGTGGGAATATAGTCAGTTAATTGAGCTTTGATTTTCCCCCGTATTCTGATTACCCAGAGCAGCAGATCAGCAGTCCATGGAGTTATATCTTGATGTTGACACTGTTGACGAACTCATACCGTAGTTTATACGTAGATGTATCGTTTGAAGCTAACAGGGTTCGGAGGCTGCTGGGGAACTGATGACCAATAGCCCAAATATTACTTGCAAGTACATTTATTTGACGTGTTCCAAAGATGTTGTAGAAATAATGATTTTGATCTTCTTCCTCTCCGCAAACACAGAGAGGAGTGGCGCTTAGGTTGAGCGGACAGAGATATTTGTTGAACTCCGAATGATTAAAATTTCACCCGGGCTGTAACTATCGTGAAATTCCTTGATGTCTGTGCGACCTCAATCTTGCATTCATTACAGCTCGGTTCAGTCTCGGGTTTGTTTTACCGGCAGTGTTAGTTGTACTTCATCTGTGATACACAGCAGTATGTAGAGGTTAGCCCGCCGGGGTGGCCGAGCGGTTAAAGGCGCTACAGTCTGGAACCGCACGACCGCTACGGTCGCAGGTTCGAATCCTGCCTCGGGCATGGATGTGTGTGATGTCCTTAGGTTAGTTAGGTTTCAGTAGTTCTAAGTTCTAGGGGACTTATGACCACAGCAGTTGAGTCCCATGGTGCTCAGAGCCATTTGAACCATTTTTTGTAGAGATTAACTGTTAAGGACTTGGCCAACATGCACCTAGTGTGAGGAATCACTGAATGCAATGGGAGGGTGGGTTACTCTTGCGTTTTGCGTTCTACGCTTAGGCGACAACGTGTTACAAGATTTTCCACTTTTGTGAAGGTATCTTCACAGAAACGAAGGTAATTGCGGTAAGAGACCGAATAGATTATATTTGTATGATTATTCTGTACCGAGCCACCAAAGGCACGCTATATCTCTCCCTTTTGTGGTGCATACACGCCAGACGGACACCGGGGGCATGTTGAGCGTCGAGCTGCACGTCGAACGGCTTTCTGTGGACTCCTTGAGAAACTATGGTGGATGCGTTCGACGTCTGTGTCACACATTCAGGCACAGCCCAATTATTTGCCTTTACACAAACAACTGTTTCTCGGAATTGTTCACGCCATCATCTAATGCTCTGTGCTGTAGGCGGATCCACACGATACCCAGTACAAAAGTCACGCTGAACAGTTATTACTGACCCGCACTGCGCAAAACGTAGAACACAAAACGCTTTCAGTTGATAAATTTTGACTACATAGTCTACAGAGAGCAGCTAACTGATGTTCTAGTTACGTTAAAATGAACAGTCGGGTTCGCATTAATACACTCCTGGAAATGGAAAAAAGAACACATTGACACCGGTGTGTCAGACCCACCATACTTGCTCCGGACACTGCGAGAGGGCTGTACAAGCAATGATCACACGCACGGCACAGCGGACACACCAGGAACCGCGGTGTTGGCTGTCGAATGGCGCTAGCTGCGCAGCATTTGTGCACCGCCGCCGTCAGTGTCAGCCAGTTTGCCGTGGCATACGGAGCTCCATCGCAGTCTTTAACACTGGTAGCATGCCGCGACAGCGTGGACGTGAACCGTATGTGCAGTTGACGGACTTTGAGCGAGGGCGTATAGTGGGCATGCGGGAGGCCGGGTGGACGTACCGCCCAATTGCTCAACACGTGGGGCGTGAGGTCTCCACAGTACATCGATGTTGTCGCCAGTGGTCGGCGGAAGGTGCACGTGCCCGTTGACCTGGGACCGGACCGCAGCGACGCACGGATGCACGCCAAGACCGTAGCATCCTACGCAGTGCCGTAGGGGACCGCACCGCCACTTCCCAGCAAATTAGGGACACTGTTGCTCCTGGGGTATCGGCGAGGACCATTCGCAACCGTCTCCATCAAGCTGGGCTACGGTCCCGCACACCGTTAGGCCGTCTTCCGCTCACGCCCCAACATCGTGCAGCCCGCCTCCAGTGGTGTCGCGACAGGCGTGAATGGAGGGACGAATGGAGACGTGTCGTCTTCAGCAATGAGAGTCGCTTCTGCCTTGGTGCCAATGATGGTCGTATGCGTGTTTGGCGCCGTGCAGGTGAGCGCCACAATCAGGACTGCACACGACCGAGGCACACAGGGCCAACACCCGGCATCATGGTGTGGGGTGCGATCTCCTACACTGGCCGTACACCACTGGTGATCGTCGAGGGGACACTGAATAGTGCACGGTACATCCAAACCGTCATCGAACCCATCGTTCTACCATTCCTAGACCGGCAAGGGAACTTGCTGTTCCAACAGGACAATGCACGTCCGCATGTATCCCGTGCCACCCAACGTGCTCTAGAAGGTGTAAGTCAACTACCCTGGCCAGCAAGATCTCCGGATCTGTCCCCCATTGAGCATGTTTGGGACTGGATGAAGCGTCGTCTCACGCGGTCTGCACGTCCAGCACGAACGCTGGTCCAACTGAGGCGCCAGGTGGAAATGGCATGGCAAGCTGTTCCACAGGACTACATCCAGCATCTCTACGATCGTCTCCATGGGAGAATAGCAGCCTGCATTGCTACGAAAGGTGGATATACACTGTACTAGTGCCGACATTGTGCATGCTCTGTTGCCTGTGTCTATGTGATTCTGTCAGTGTGATCATGTGATGTATCTGACCCCAGGAATGTGTCAATAAAGTTTCCCCTTCCTGGGACAAAGAATTCACGGTGTTCTTATTTCAATTTCCAGGAGTGTATTTCTTTATTGGCCAGCTTCGGCTTTCTCGTGGTAGCCATGATAGTGATTACCTCGAGAAATCCGACGGGCCGTCAGCACCAGCCATAGGGGGCCAAGAAATTCTGAAGATGGCTTGTATACAAGCCGAAACCGGTCAATAGAGAAATATTAATGCGATCTCGACTGTTCATTTTAACGCTTTCTGTTGTCCTGACACCATCTTTACTAGAATGAAGTGGACGCACACTGCTGCTACCTAGCAGGAACCATGTAAAACTCAAGAGTTTGCTCTTTCCAACAGTACGTTGTTCACGCACATCTCCCGAATAACAAAATAGACATGATTTTTTAAAAAATCGGATGATTCTTTTTGATACACCCTGTATAATAAGAAAACGCGCGTATCTGCATGAACTTTCCCAAAAAAAAAAAAAAAAAAAAAAAATTCGTGCACTATTCACTCTTGTTACATTAGCAAGGTCTCACTGCTACGAAAGTTAACTGCCAAATGGGGCCTGTCTCTGTATCATGTGATAGGTTGTACATCGTATATATGAATATATAAAGGAGACTGACATTGTCACGTACGTCTTGTAAATAATTGTTAACGCTTATTGCATGAAAGGTGATGGAGTGTCTTTATTATAAACCGGCGTAATGAATGATTGCCTACATTAGTAGAGGTTGGAACGCCAGTGGAAATGAAACGGCTGGCGGAACTGAAGCCCTGCGTGGAAGGCACACACAGGTGTGTTGGTCCTGCTTAAACACAGGAAATAGCAAGACGGATGTCGTAGCACCTAAGCACTGGAGCGCAATAGAGTCGCGACCAGCCGGTTTTGTAGCCGAACCATAAGGATATACTTCGTAAACTAAGAAAATTTTGGACGCAGGTGAGAGGAACGAAGAAGCGGCACCTCAGAAACCACGCATGCTGGGTTATTTCCAAGGATTTTTACTCAGAAGCGTACCATTGTACGATTACAGGTTTTTCCTCGCAAACGCTGCACGACAAAAGACTAAAATATGGTTGGTCGGCGTTCGGAAGAATCTGTAGAGAGGAAGAATATTCCGTGGTTTCGGGAATATGATTCGTTTTCGGAATTACGGTGGTGGGGAGCCAAGCCTTGCTGGGAAGCCAGCGCTGGAGAGATGCGGTCTCCCGTTTTGACCTCAGTATCCAGCTTCTTGTTGGTACGGGTGGACTTGCTGTCTTTGCTCTCACGAGATTTTACAGATAGAGCGGTTAGGCACCGTACTGTTGTGAACTTATACGATTCTGGACTTCGCCTTCGGGCTGGAAGTCGTCGTTGAGTACGCAGTGATTGAGATCACTTCTTCTGCCTATACTCACGTTGAGACATTATCTGAACTCCGTCCTTGTGACTGGGAGTTCGCGTTTCTCGTCTGTAGAACACAGAGAGGAGAAGACAGTATTAGAGTATAGTAGTCAGAGGACCGCCTTCAGACGTCCTAGTGTTTGAAAGAGTTTATTTTGTGCCTGGAGTTTTCCGTCGTCGCAGACGTGTACGAGAACCATCACTCCGACGCACCGGACGCAGTGCATACGATGATACTGCTAATTGCTTTGGCTTATTAGGGGCTAGCTGCGATCACGTAGGATTTATTTCCACTGACGTTGCACTCCATTGTAGATCATCTTTAAAAGTAGTGTCTTCTTGTGTTTGATACATAGATGATGTCAGTCATTTCGTGTTATTTATATTAGATCGCGCAGTCATAATAAAAGGGCAGAGTTGTTCAATGGATCAGTAATTTTAGTTAGAAAATATAAACATTTGTAATAAAGATTGTTTTTAATATACAATAAATGTATAAGCAGCAACAACGTTTATCATTTAGTATAATTAGTTCCTGTTGTGTCTAGGCGAGACAGCCTAGACACAATGTGAGGAAGCCGAAAGGCACGCGCTAAGCTAAAGCAGGATGGCGTGAGGTCTGAAACAGGATACGTAATGAATGCTATAAAGAAAAGTACGTAGCTGCTGGAATACTTAACTTTAATCCTCCTTGTGGTACATCTGGAGATTGTGGCGATACAAGTGAGACTCTTTAGATACATGCAATGTTACTAATGGCGCCTTGCTAGGTCGTAGCCATTGACTTAGCTGAAGGCTATTCTAACTACCTGCTCTGCAAAGGAGCGAGGCTTCGACAGTGCGCATCGCTAGCTACGTCGTCCGTACAACTGGGGCGAGTGCTAGTAAGTCTCTCAAGACCTGCCGTGTGGTGGCGCTCGGTCTGCTATCACTGAAAGTAGCGACACGCGGGTCCGACGTATACTAATGGACCGCGGCCGATTTAAAGCTACCACCTAGCAAGTGTGGTGTCTGGCGCTGACACCACAGTTCCCTTAATCATTCATTTCTGTTTAGGTTGGAATTTATATGTTAAAGAGCATTAAGAGATCCCAAGATCTGCTTCAGTGGGTAGTCAGACAGGGCCAAATCTTCATTTAGCCTTTATTATTTTCCGTTGCGCACAGTCAGTTTACACCGGCCTGGAGTAGGATCTTGGAATATATTTAATATTTGTTGTAGTAATGAAAATTGCTAGACGGCCAAGTCACATGGAAACTCAACAAAAGTTCATGGAAAAATACATGTTTTCCCATTACATGATCTTTCAATTGTCGTACAAGTGAAATAATATGAGAAGCGTTGGGAAAAATGAAATTAAAAAAAAAGAAAAAATGAGCAGGATTCGATCCAGGGAGCCAGTGATTACATTTGTAATAAAGATTGTTTTTAATATACAATAAATGTATAAGCAGCAACAACGTTTATCATTTAGTATAATTAGTTCCCTTAATCATTCATTTCTGTTTAGGTTGGAATTTATATGTTAAAGAGCATTAAGAGATCCCAAGATCTGCTTCAGGGGCAGTCAGACAGGGCCAAATCTTCATTTAGCCTTTATTATTTTCCGTTGCGCACAGTCAGTTTACGCCCACCTGGAGTAGCATCTTGGAATCTATTTAATATTTGTTGTAGTAATGAAAATTGCTAGACGGCCAAGTAACGTAGAAACTCAACAAAAGTTCATGGAAAAATACATGTTTTCCCATTACATGATCTTTCAATTGTCGTACATATGAAATAATATGACAAGCGTTGGAAAAAATGAAATTAAAAAAAAAAAGAAAAAGAAAGAGCGGGATTCGATCCAGAGACCCAGTGATTACTGAGCTTTAACGGTAACCCCCCCTTTTTTTTGTTCGGTTTAGCTCGTTGCGTTTGGTCTAGGCGGACGTCACAAGGCATCCGTTCAAGTTGATCGTTGATTATTTGGCTCAGTTTTTTTTATTACAAAGAGCACGTAACCCTCTGACCGAATACGCTTTTTTTTTATCTCATTTTGTTCGATTTCGTTCGTTGCATCTGCTAGGGGCGGACGTCGTAAGATATCCGTTTAAGTTCGTTGTTGGTCGATTAACTCAGTTTTTTTTAATTATTATTACAGAGGGCAGCTAACCCTCTGACCGAACACGCTGAGCTACCGTGCCGCCACCTCACCCGTACCATAGCAAAGCACCAGTACGTATTCGATGCGTAGAACTTCTCTTGCGATTGTCTTGAAATTGCGTACGTAGTACGCCTTACTATTTGCACATTACGGTGTCCTCCCCTTGCGAGACACGGTCCTGAAAGCCTGACTCCCGCACAGGATTAGTCGAGCGCTGCAGTCATGGCCTGTGCGGCTGGTCCCGGCGGAGGTTCGAGTCCGCCCTCGAGCATGGGTGTGTGTGTTTGTCCTTAGGATAATTTAGGTTAAGTAGTGTGTAAGCTTAGGGACTGATGACCTTAGCAGTTAAGTCCCATAAGATTTCACACACATTTGAACAAAAACAGTTGTGTGTACCCTACCCGATAGCAGATATAATGTATTTCGCAAATCACGACAGGAATACATGTTAAAAAAAACTTAATGGTCGCTAACTTGCCCATAGTTATATATTTAATATTTGTTTTAGTAATGAAAATTACTAGACGGCCAAGTAACATGGAAACTCAACAAAAGTTCATGGAAAAATACAGGTTTTTCCATTACATGATCTTTCAATTCTCATAAATGTGAAATAATATGACAAGCGTTGGAAAAACTGAAATTGAAAAAGAAAAGATGAGCGGGATTCGATCCAGAGACCCAGTGATTACTGAGCTTTAAGGGGGGTAGGACGTCAAACGGGCCGACTTGGAGCAGGAGAGGCACCACAGGACATTTTAATTTCCACTGTCTATACTTTTACAAATAAATTCATAAAACTTTGAGAGCATGATCAGGAAGGATTCAGGATTCATACTCATAGCAGTGGAAGCTCAAAAACGTAACAAAATACATTTTTTTACATGTGTAATTTCATCATTTTTTCACTTACTACTGGCTGCATTTGTTGCTATAGGTACACTTTTCTTTCTAAGTAAGAGAGATTCTTCGATGAATTTTGCACAGCATACAAACTATAGTTACATGTGTATGAAACTCTAGAGTTTATTTAAATTATGAAAAAATGAATGAACTGTTACATTTTAAACTTCATGTTTAGAAAAAACTCAAATTTTATAGTTAATTATCTCAATTTTACCACAGTTTTTAATAGATTTGGAAAACTCTAGAGTTTCATATACCTGTAAGTACTGCTTGTATTCTGTGCAAAATTCATCGAAGAATCTCTCTTACTTAGGAAGAAAAATGTACCTACATAAACAAATGCAGCCAATAGTAAGTGAAAAAATGATAAAATTTCACATGTAAAAAAAAGGTATTTTGCTACGTTTTTGAACTTCCACTGCTATAAGTGTGAGTCCTCAATCCTTCTTGGTCATGCTGACAAAGTTTTATGAATTTATTTGTAAAAGTATACACAGTAGAAATTAAAATGTCCTGTGGTGCCTCTCCTGCTCCAAGTCGGCCCGTTTGACGTCCTACCCCCCCCCCCCCCCCCCCTCCCTCCCCCACCCCCCCCACCTTAACGGTAACTGTTTGACCGCCACCACCTCACCCTGAGCGTACCAAAGCACCAGCACGTATTCGATACGTAGAACTTCTCTTGCGATTGTCTTGGAATTGCGTACGTAGTACGCCTTACTACTTGCAGATTATGGTGTTCTCCCCTTGCGAGACACGGTCCTGAAGGCGTGACTCGCTCGCCCGGAGAGCCAGTGCGAGCTGAGTAGGCCGGCTCAGGTGAATGGGGCCTGCCCAGACGCCGCCGGCTCAGCCTACGCGTCGCTCCCGGGCCGTCCGGCGTATTTATTGATTGATGGGCCGCTCCTGGCTGGCTGGCAGCACACGCCGCCGGCCAATACGTGCCTGCTCGCGTGGGCGGTCGCCCACCAGCTGCTTCCTGTTGCGTCTACCTCGCCCACACGAATCACCTCCGAGCAAACTGGTTTTCATACGCACTGTCCAAGTTTGTTCCGTAACCGTGATAATACTAAACGTCCACAACTCAGGTGTGATGTGTCGAAGATTTTATCGAAAGAGAAACCCAGTCCGACCACATCTGCCACGGCTTCACAGCGCAATACTGAAACAAAACAGTGCAGACCAGAATGGATTCTTTCTCTGCTGCGCTGTGTGTGCTAATATTAAACTTCCTGGCAGATTAAAACCACACTCTAACATATACAGTCGCGACACTCTCTTCTGCGAATGCTGTTACCGTTTGAAAGCAGTAGACAATAGCGCTCTAGGCAGTGAGAAAGCAGTCACATGTCACGTCAGATAATGCTCAGCTCTTTCCAGGAAATCATTGATTGTCCAGTAATTACTTCCTACGTAGCGTTTTGTATCATCTGGAAGCTTCTTGTAGAGTTCCCAGACTATTTCGGATTCCGTGTGAAACTCCTTCATCGAGCCGCGCGAATTCGCATCGAAAGGCCTCGATACGACAAATTCGCGCCAGACACTTTGTTGTTTTTGCTCTGACCAGTATTCAGCCAGAAACAAATTTTTAAACTCGTCAAAAGTCAGGTTCGTGATGTTGAGGTTTAAGCCCCAACGCTTGGCATCACCAGCCAACACGTCAATAACCGCATTAATTTTTCTCTCATTAGTCCATGATCTGGGTAAAACTCTTTCACAATTTTTAATGAAATCCGTCGCGTGTATACTGCCTTTTTTCAAGGGGTCGAACCGCTCCTCTTTCGTCAACAATTCCGAACTATGTGCACCACACTCTAGCATATACATATACAGTCGCGACACTCTCTTCTGCGAATGCTGTTACCGTTTGAAAGCAGTAGACAATAGCGCTCCAGGCAGTGAGAAAGCAGTCATGTTTCGTCAGGTAATGCACGTTTTTAATTATTTTTCTACTTAATTAACGAAATAGTCACTATATTTTTAAGTTTCACGCATTAGTAACTTACCAGAGACATGAATTATCGAGAAATAAATGTAGAAACATCCGAATCTCACTGATTCAATTATATAAGTTACAATTGAAACGTCAATTGTTGAAACCAAATAAGTCATTTCTTTAGACTTTTCAGGAGAAACAAAAAACTGAATACTGCCATATGTATTACTGCTACGTTACTGGAATTTTTCAGAACTGAAAGTGACTCCATTCTGCTTTTATTGAGAGAGAAATAACTAAGATGACATCATTTCGATATTTAATGATTTCAAAGTTTTTGACTAATTTGGTTTCACCAATTTACAGACTTTTTTTTGCTTTTTAGGATTTAATTGTATGAACACTTCATAATGCATTAGCATGGTCTGACAAAATAGAACAAACTGAATTATTTTAACAGCAATAATGATTTACTGTACGTTAGCTATAATTTTAGTCAATCTCTGGCCGAGAAAGCACTTCTTCATAGAATGATCTCTCTGCAGCAGACACATGTTCAATGACTTTCTTCACGTCTTCCATCTTCATTCTGGAAATAGGTACTTGGTATGTTGGGTAGGCCATTGTAATGCTGTCCGTTAATCCTGGAATGATAGGCTCATGTCTTTTCCTTAAGTGAAAAGTATGTCTTACTAATCCATCGATATACAAATTCGAAACCTCACTGCATGTATGTTCAGGAACGCTTTCTTCCGAACCTGTTTCCTTTCACTTCCAAGCATTATATGGTAAAGAAACTTTGCAGACCTGAAGTTTTCACAACACTCTGCATCAGATTTCCGAGGACGCCTCTGCTTTACTTCCTTTCCTTCAATAACGCGCTTCAGATGTAAGTCCTGGGCATCTTTGGTAGGAAGATCAAGAAATCTTGCCAAAATATTATTACGTTGAACTACGTCAATGTAGTCATAACATTTCATTCTGCAGCTGGAAGCAAATTAATAACATAAGATTAGTATTGCTAGTAATATTGATATTATTTACATCTATACAGTTTCCTACGGTTGTCCCAAGAAAGATTGATATTTACGTGCAAGATTCTCTGGAACATAATCTCCTCTGTAATTTCGATAAGGCAGCCCTTTGGTTCGAGCTGTCTTTACCTTATTTCTATCATAATCTGCACTACTATTCATCCTTTTTGGAGCCATAGTACACAACCAGCTGCCGCTCAACGAACATTAACAGTAACTGTCAGTGACACAACAAAGGAAGTGGACAACTTCATCAACAATGTGTGTGTAGCACTGGATGAAAACAGATTCTGGGGGGGGGGGGGGGGGGAGGCATCTGTTGAAACGAAATAAGTCAGTGACTTATTTGGTTTCAACAACAAACAGCGTAAAGTGCACCACTTTTTCTACCATTTGCAGGAGCATGACAAGTTTCATTTCAATACCAAACGATAGGCTATACTGTACTCTTAAATCTACTACTCAGTGTAAAAACTAAAATAGAAAACTTTGACTTACTTGGTTTCAACAATTTGCGATTCAATTTATTCATGAAAAAATACATTCTAATATGCCCATAACTGCAGCTTACTCCGCTGAAACGTGAGAATAGAAACATATATTTCATGCATGAGAAGTAGAAATTGCGGTTGTTGTCTGTTCTTCCTTTCCTTGACACCTGAAAAGTTGCGTAGAGTCCAACGATTCGCCCATTCTTACAGTTCACTCGACTTTCAAGAACCCAAATATTTTTGTAAATTTAATTACTTCTGCTACAAAAGCAAATGTGTTGGAAGATTCTTTCCGTTTGTGGCTCAGGTGTAGCAACAATTGTGAAATTGATTTCGTCTGTGTTGGGAACAGTTTTATTGCTTTTGATGTTTCAATATCACGTTTGTGTGGTTTTGCGTTCTACTACAGTTGTGGCAGCCTATTTGGTACGTTGAAAAATGTAGACACATATCACATTCCATCCAACTTTCCTACGTTCCACATTCACTGATTTGGCTGGAATTGTAGCGAAGAAAACTACGCGTTGTTCGGTACATGTACGTCTTTCTGCAAAATGTCTCCTGGTGTTTGTTCTTATAAGAAAACGACATTCTTCAGTAAATATCTATACGTTATAAGAGAATCGTAAATAAAATGTCCTGGAATGTACCGTTTCATACCTCCCAGGAAACTAAAGAAAGACAACGTGTCGTATTTTTTTAATTATTGGCGATTTTTATAGCACTACATACGCACCCTATCGTATAAGGTATGTTACAAATCAATATAAATCACACTATCCGCACTTATCCGATATCGTATTCAGAAGTGTAGCTTGCTGGCCGTTTCGCGCACTACTGTGGCAGAGGGTAAATAAAGAAAAGATGTTATGTGGACATGTGTCCGGAAACGCTCAATTTCCATGTTAGAGTTTATTTTAGTTTCGTCAGTATGTACTGTACTTCCTCGATTCACCGCCAGTTGGCCCAATTGAAGGAAGGTAATGTTGACTTCGGTGCTTGTGTTGACATGCGACTCATTGCTCTACAGTACTAGCATCAAGCACACCAGTACGTAGCAGCAACAGGTTAGTGTTCATCACGAACGTGGTTTTGCAGTCAGTGCAATGTTTACAAATGCGGAGTTGGCAGATGCCCATTTGATGTATGGATTAGCACGGGGCAATAGCCGTGGCGCGGTACGTTTATATCGAGACAGATTTCCAGAACGACGGTGTCCCGACAGGAAGACGTTCGAAGCAATTGATCGGCGTCTTAGGGAGCACGGAACATTCCAGCCTATGAATCGCGACTGGGGAAGACCTAGAACGACGAGGACACCTGCAATGGACGAGGCAATTCTTCGTGCAGTTGACGATAATCCTAATGTCAGCGTCAGAGAAGTTGCTGCTGTACAAGGTAACGTTGACCACGTCACTGTATGGAGAGTGCTACGGGAGAACCAGTTGTTTCCGTACCATGTACAGCGTGTGCAGGCACTATCAGCAGCTGATTGGCCTCCACAGGTACACTTCTGCGAATGGTTCATCCAACAATGTGTCAATCCTCATTTCAGTGCAAATGTTCTCTTTACGGATGAGGCTTCATTCCAACGTGATCAAATTGTAAATTTTCACAATCAACATGTGTGGGCTGACGAGAATCCGCACACAATTGTGCAATCACGTCATCATCACAGATTTTCTGTGAACGTTTGGGCAGGCATTGTTGGTGATGTCTCGATTGGGCCCCATGTTCTTCCACCTACGCTCAATGGAGCACGTTATCATGATTTCATACGGGATACTCTACCTGTGGTGCTAGAACATGTGCCTTTACAAGCACGACACAACATGTGGTTCACGCACGATGGAGCTCCTGCACATTTCAGTCGAAGTGTTCGTACGCTTCTCAACAAGAGATTCGGTGACCTATGGATTGGTAGAGGCGGACCAATTCCGTGGCCTCCACGCTCTCCTGATCTCAACCCTCTTGACTTTCATTTATGGGGCCATTTGAAAGCTCTTGTCTACGCAACCCCGGTACCAAATGTAGAGACTCTTCATGCTCGTATTGTGGACGGTTGTGATACAATACGCCATTCTCCAGGGCTGCATCAGCGCATCAGGGATTCCATGCGACGGAGGGTGGATACATGCATCCTCGCTAACGGAGGACATTTTGAACATTTCCTGTAACAAAGTGTTTGAATTCACGCTGGTACGTTCTGTTGCTGTGTGTTTCCATTCTATGATTAATGTAATTTGAAGAGAAGTAATAAAATGAGTTCTAACATGGAAAGTACGCGTTTCCGGACACATGTCCACATAACATATTTTCTTTCTTTGTGTGTGAAGAATATTTCCTGAAAATTTGGCTGTACCTTTTTGTAACACCCTGTATATGAGGTGGAATAAATATTTACAATTTCAACGCATTGACAAAGGATGTAATAGTGAGGCCCCATAACCTCGGCGTGTATCCACAGTTGTGATCATGTGGGCAGTGGTGACTGTCTGTCAATGCATCATTGAACAACAGCTGACTGGTAAATGGCCACTGTCGAATTTACACGGGGAGGGGCCGGCCGGAGTGGCCGTGCGGTTCTAGGCGCTACAGTCTGGAACCGTGAGGCCGCTACGGTCGCAGGTTCGAATCCTGCCTCGGGCATGGATGTGTGTGATGTCCTTAGGTTATTTAGGTTTAAGTAGTTCTAAGTTCTAGGGAACTGATGACCTCAGGTTTTAGGTCCCATGGTGCTCAGAGCCATTTGAACCTTACAAGCGGACAAATGGTTCAAATGGCTCTGAGCACTATGGGACTCAACTTCTGAGGTCATTAGTCCCCTAGAACTTAGAACTAGTTAAACCTAACTAACCTAAGGACATCACACACATCCATGCCCGAGGCAGGATTCGAACCTGCGAACGTAGCGGTCTCGCGGTTCCAGACTACAGCGCCTAGAACCGCACGGCCACTTCGGCCGGCCCAAGCGGACATTGGTTGTTATGCTATTGAGGAGCGATAAATGATGTATGTATGGGTGCACGAACCTCAACAGAGAGGGCAGACAATGAGAGATATACTGTACTGAGTGTGTTTAGCAAGACATCACCTCGTAAAGCAACCCTACGTGATTGAGAGAAACGTGCTTTTCTTACAGGTAGTATTGAAAACAGACCGCGTAGTAGACTTAAGAAAACGCGAGAGGGATCGTGTACTGACGTCACTCAATCAACTGAGCAGACTCCAACGAAACCCGTTCGGAAAAGAACAGCTGAAATTCAAGTTGTGTGGTCAGTTGTGTTTGACCACACTAAAAAATATTGGAAGTGGAAGGATTTAGACTTAAGTGTGTGAATGAATTATTTTAATCATCGTGGAGCAGAGAGTTGTAGTCTGCCCTGCTTTGCTGGCACGATTCTCAAACGCCGTATCTCCTTCGAGAGTGTTATTTCACGATGAATGACAGATGTATCGCAATATATACAGGTGGAATGCGGTTCTCCAGTCTAAGGAAAATCCCCGTTATGTGCAAAGATGGAAAGGAACCCGTTTTTTATGGTGTGATATGAACCGGTATGTCATCACTATACCTGCACGGACCAAATTTTTTTGAGTGGTTGTGAATAGAAATTCGCATTTCGACCTGTCAGCTCAACAAGGGAATCACGATCATGTGTGGTTGCATTAAGACGAACCTCCAGTGCACTTTTCTATTCAGGTGCGTGAGTTCCATGATGAACGATTTCTGGACCGCTAGACTGGGCGTGGTTCAACGTCTCTGGTCCCATTTAAATGGTCATCAAGAAGCCCAGACGTTAACACGACAGACAGCTCATTATGGAGAACAGTGGCTCAATGTCAGTACAAGATTAATGAAGAACTGCTAAAACATGTCAAGGAGAACGTGAAGACGCATAGATTTCCTTCTGAAATCAAGTTAATTACACATTTTCTCCAAAATAAAAGTTAATCTGGTTTTTATGGTTTTTCCAATGAAGTACAAAAGATTTGTTCCCGTATAAAATGTAACGCATCACTAACTCAAGGCATTTTTCCAAAGAGACTGAAATATGCCGTTGTTAAACCCCTCTTCAAAGAAGGTGATAAGAGAGATGTCAGTAACTACTGCCCTGTTTCATAGCTGCATCATTTTCCAAAATTTTTGAGAAGGTGACGTATTCTAGAACAGTATCTCACCTCAGCAATAAAATATCTTCGGTATATCACAATTTGGATTTCAGGTTTTCCATTTACGTGTTCACTCATCAGATTTTACAGGCATTAAATAATAAAATAGCGCCAGTTGCTATTTTCTTTGACTTATCTAAGGCATTTGATTGTGTGTTTCACAGTGTTCTCCTAGATAAATTAAAGTTTTATGGGACTGGCGGTATAGCCAACCAATGGATAGGGTCATGCATAACCAAAAGAATGCAGAAAGTCGTTCTTAATAAATCAACCGTTTAGTCTGGGGACATAAATCTGAATGGAGATAAATTATGTAGTTCTTTCCCCAAGGCTCAATAACATTAGTATTGTAATAAATCCAAGCATAACTACAGAAACTGAAGAAATGGTAAACAAAGTTCTAAAACGTAGCATTGACTGGTTTTCTGAGAAAGGTCTCACCCTCAATTTTAAAAGACACAACATATTCAGTTCATATTCTGCACATCTAGGAGTACTACACCAATGATATGTGCAACACAAGATGAAGAAATAATAACTAGGGTAAAAACTTGAAAATTCATAGGTGTCAATACTGATGAGAATTTAAATTGGAAAAAGCACATTTTGGAACTGCTAAAACAACTTAGTTCTGCCACATTTGGACATAGACTCAATGCAGTCCTTGGGGCAGAGACAAATCAGTTCAAATGGCTCTGAGCACTATGGGACTTAAACTTCTGAGGTCATCAGTCCCCTAGAACTTAGAACTACTTAAACCTAACTAAACTAAGGACATCACACACATACATGCCCGAGGCAGGATTCGAACCTGCGACCGTAGCGGTCGCGCGATTCCCGACTGTAGCGCCTAGAACCGCTCGGCCACTCCGGCCGGCGACAAATCAGTAAGTTGACATACGTATTTTGCATATTTTCATTCAATATCGTCTTGTGGCATAATGTTCCAGGGAACGCAACTCTATGAAAGAAAGTCTTCATTGCGCAAAAACGTATATAAGAATAATATGTGGTAACAATCCAGCTAAGGCCTATTTATTCGCAAAGTGCCTTTTTTCGATAACTCTTTTCGTTCACGTTCTGAAAAAAAATTTGGTTCTTTTCTAGACTACACGGTACCACCCGTATACATATTCATATTGATTAATTCACGATTAGCAGTATAGTTAGCTTGCACGATGGTGTGATTCCCATTTTTATTACGGTGCTAAGTGCTTTGTAATTCAGTGATACGGTATAGTATATCAATGGCAAGACTACGTCAGCCTTCCAACTGTCATAAAAGTATACTTTCTTCCTAATTTCAAATTATCAGTATGTGCACGTAAATGTGAAATTTTGTTACTGCGTGCGCTTGAAACTTTGTTAAACACTGCGATGGGTAGTTTGATGTATTTATGATGGTGATTTTAATAACTTCGACTAATTAAATAACAAATCCTGACGATCGCGTTATAAATTGTTAAGACCAAGACAGTAATAAAGAAAAGGACAGTTGGGAAGTTGTTGCCCATGAGCGCAGAAATACATAAAACGAAACTTCAAAAAAGTTTATTAATCCGAAAAAAATTATGGCTCACAAGTGCAAATCTATTATCTATTATGACGGTGGCAGCCAGAATATGTTCTTTTTCAGATCGCGATCTTTGCACAGCTATATAACTGAGCGTGTTAATAGCTCTGGTTGTAGATACAAATATCACATATATGAAATTAATGCTTCTCTCGTTCGCCCACTTCTACATTCATGCAGACTACAATTAAATCAAGTGCCTCTACGTATGAACACCATCTTTGGAACTGAAACGAAATTATGTTGCCTCGCCACTCAAGATTTCGTGACTCGGTACCGCAGTGCTGTCGGTGTCAGGAAGAGAAAGTAAAGCCTCGAACACACCTAGCGACAAAGCATCGCGACATTGTACACCGACAGACTCAGTGCTTAATTTTTAAAATTTTTGTTGTCGGGATGCACCTCTTCAACCATGCATAACCCCCACCCCACCCTTTCCGCAGCCATAACAACCACAAGTTTCGATTTTTGAAAACTTACAAAGAGAAATCATTTCTTACGAAATACTATTCTGAAAGTCAGGTTTCTAAAATGTAATCTCTTATTATCAGAAAAAATAAAACCAAAAGATTTATTGCAAACAGCAGGTCCCCGTAGTTCCCTAGTTCTGCTCGATAAATATCGGCACTGAAATCCGCAAAATTCAAGCAGTTGGATCGTAGCTGGAGAATTTATCTTGGATATACTGAACACACACATGCACGCACACACACACACACACACACACACACACACACACACACACACACACGCACACACGCATTACCTCGACACACGCCCCTGCCCACCGCATCACACTGTTCATCCACATGTCACATTCACGGCTAGCAACGCAGCGGCAGATTATAGTTGCGTTGCGATTTAACACATGTGTATTATTTTAAAACTCCAGTGCCGACTTGTTCCAGTGTGGTAAAAAAAACTCCATTGGAGGTAGTTGCACTACAGAAATTGGCAAATGTTGAAAGATGTTATAACTGGGATCAAGCGGACAAGATGAGGGTAAAAAATTATCTACTATAACATGTAGTATTAATACACGAATGAGGGAATATTATTTTACTGAACATGTATATTAATTTACTGAATATGTATACTACCCGGACGCAAATCCTACAGATTTGCTCTAGGCACGCATGTTTCTCAACGAACACTAACTTCCCCCACTGCAAGAACTGAAAATCGCCTTGAGAGAGGAGTGGGACAATATCCCCCAACGATTCCTCAACATTTGATTAGTGCCCGAGGAGGGCGTATTAGTAACTGAGAAATCCGATATCGACTTTTGTTTTGGGAGGCTGATTTGTGTCAAACAATAAAGTTGTTCACGTCTCTTATCCTGCTTTCCCAAGTGGTGTAATACGTACCATTTTACGTTATAAATATACCACTCTGCCGGTATTACGTATGTGCTTTGTTTCACGTCGTTCATCATTACCTGTGATGATTCCTGTGTAACAATGTCTCTGTTTCTTACAAGGGAACCTCCCCATCGCACCCCCCTCAGATTTAGTTATAAGTTTGCACCGTGGATAGGCCTTGAAAAACTGAACACAGATCAATCGAGAAAACAGGAAGAAGTTGTGTAGAATTCTGAAAAAAAAATAAGCAAAATATACAAACTGAGTAGTCCATGCTTAAGATAGGAAACATCAAGGATAATGTTAGCTTAGGATCACCGTGGTCCCGTGGTTAGCGTGAACAACTGCGGAGCGACAGGTCCTTGGTACAAATCTTCCCTCGAGTGAGAAGTTTTATTTTTTATTTTCAGACAATTATCAAAGTTCAGGCACTCACACATAATCAACTTCGCTCTCCAAAATTCCAGGACGTATTCAGATTTGCTTGGACATATGCAGGATTTGTCGGTCTACACACGGAAAAATTTGAAAACGTTAAAAACGTATGTTTTGACAGAGCACAGGGAAAACTGTGCGACTGTGAAACTGTTTCATTCATTTGTTGCAGTTTGTGTGACAAACTCCTATGTCTTCATCACTTTTTTGGGAGTGATTATCACATCCACAAGAAAACCTAAATCTGGCAAGGTAGAAGAATCTTTTTACCCATTCGCCAAGTGTACAAGTTAGGTGGGTCGACAACATATTCCTGTCATGTGACGCACATGCCGTCACCAGTGTCGTATAGAATATATCAGACGTGTATTCCTGGGGAGGAATCGGTTGACCTATGACCTTGCGACCAAATGTTTTCGATTCCCATTGGAGAGGCACGTCCTTTCGTCTACTAATCGCACGGTTTTGCGGTGCGGTCGCAAAACACAGACACTAAACTTATTACAGTGAACAGAGACGTCAATGAACGAACGGACAGATCATAACTTTTGGAAAATAAAGAAAGTAAACTTATCACTCGAGGGAAGACTTGAACCTCTCGTTCCGCAGCTGCTCACACTAACCACGGGACCACGGCGCTCCTGGGCTCATATTATCCTTATTATTGCCTATCTTGCGCATGGACTAATCAGTTTGTATATTTTGCTTATTTTTTTCATAGTTCCACACAACTTCTTCCTGTTGTCTCGATTGATCTGTGTTCAGTTTTTCAAGGCCTATCCACTGTGCCAACTTATAACTAAATCTGAGGGGGGTGCGATGGGGAGGTTCCCTTGTTAGCAATCGCCAAGAAATGTGCTACTACTACTACTACTACTACTAGTAGTAGTAGTAGTAGTAATAGTAATAGTAGTAGTAGTAGTAGTAGTAGTAGTAGTAATAGTAGAACTACTACAACTGATCATCTGAGAGCGAGGGTGTCAGCAGTACTTTGAGCCTTTCATCCTAAAGTGGCGTGGTCCTACGTATAGGCTAGGTTCTGTGGGATCCTGCGCACTCGTCTAATGTAGAGTGCCTAGGAAGCTGTTTTCTCGGATAGCTAGACGACATTCAAGCAAATCTTATTGAATTGACAATACTTAACTTTGCCTTTTCTCAAACCGACATCGCAAGCAATTGGCGACATGCAAGTAATCAATGTCCTTCGATACATACAATTTCCATGCGAGAAAAACATAAGTCACGACTAAAGAGTTAGGATGACGCCTCGTCTTCTGGTACGGCTCTTCTAGTGCTGCTGAGGCTAGCTGGAGTGGCACATACTCTCTTCGTAGAGGTGCCGCTCCTGCCGTGGTATCGTCCTAGTCAGCGTTCTGTTAGCTGACTTCGTCTCATAGTCTTCTCTGCGGCTACGTTCCAGGGCGAGGTTCCATTGTTGTATCTACCCTACAGATCACTATGTTCTGTTCTATATTTCTACATTGTCTTACAATGTAATCTTACCGTCTAATGTACATTTTTTTTCACGACTCTGATAACAGTCACTGGCCACGATTAATTGTAATTCTGTTTATAAGCTTGAGTTCTAGGCTTGTTAAACTTCTACCGTGTGTGTGTGTGTGTGTGTGTGTGTGTTGCATAATGTAGCACCCAGTATCGTCTTAAGCAATGTACGAAGGTGGTTTGTTAATTCTGGTAAAGAAGCTAGAAAAAATGTTTGTTTCGCAAACAACTCACCTTACTCCTCGACATAGTTTCCCTTGAGGGATATACACTTGGTGCAGCAATCCTCCTGCTTTTTCATTCAACCGCAAAAATAGCTTCTGTCAAAATACTCGTTGATTGTAACTATCACTTCCTCATTTGATGAAAATTTCTTCGTAGCAAGCCAAAGCTTCAAGTTAGGAAATAGGAAGATGTCACTTGGGGTTAAGTGCGGGGAATAGGATAGACGAGGACCTAATTCAAAGCCCAATTCATGTACTTTTGCTATTGTCCTCGCTGATGTATGGGATGGTGCATAATCCTGGTGAAAGAGCACTTTTTTTTGCGTGCCAACATCGGTCTTTTTTCAGCCAAATCAAGATTCAAACGATCCAACAATAAAGCATAATAGTCCCTAATTATGGTTCCGCTTTTTCCAAGTAATCTTTGAGGATTATTCCTCGGGAATCTTAAAAAGCAGTGCCCTCACATTTCCACCAGACAAATGGTCTTTGCCTTCCTCAGTGCTCTTTCACCAGCGTTTGTCCACTGTTTTGACTGCCGTTTTGGCTCTGGTGTGTAATTACGGATCAATAGTCACAAATCGGCGCGAAAAGTCTTGCGAATTGCGATTAAACATCAGCACACGTTGTATTGAAAAGTTATGCTGGATGCGCTTTTGATGGACTTTGAGCAATCACGGCACCCACCTCGCACACATCTTCTTCACAACCAGTTCTCCATGCAGGATATTATCCACCTGCTCAGTTCAGACGCCTGCAATCTCACGAATGTTTAATCGGCGGTCTTGCATTACCATATCATGGATTTTGTCATTGGTTTCCTTTGTGGTGATCTCAACTGGACGGCCAGGGCGCGCTTCGTCTTTGGTGCTTGTCCAACTACGCGTAAATTCGTTAATCTAGAAGTAAATGGTCTTCAATGATGGTGCAGAGTCCGGGTGAACTTCTTCCAATTCTGTTTTGATTTGTGCGGTAGTGCAGCCCTTCTACATTTACATCTACATCCATACTCCGCAAGCCACCTGACGGTGTGTGGCGGAGGGTACCTTGAGTAAACAGAGAACCGACTCGTGGAGATAACATCTTGGACCTACTGATAACAAACAGACCCGAACTTTTCGACTCTGTAAGTGCAGAACAGGGAGTCAGTGATCACAAGGCCGTTGCAGCATCCCTGAATATGGAAGTTAATAGGAATATAAAAAAATAGGAGGAAGGTTTATCTGTTTAGCAAGAGTAATAGAAGGCAGATTTCAGACTACCTAACAGATCAAAACGAAAATTTCTGTTCCGACACTGACGATGTTGAGTTTTTACGGAAAAAGTTCAAGGCAATCGTAAAATGCGTTTTAGATAGGTACGTGCCGAGTAAAACTGTGAGGGACGGGAAAAACCCAGCGTGGTTCAACAACAAAGTTAGGAAACTACTGCGAAAGCAAAGAGAGCTTCACTCCAAGTGTAAACGCAGCCAAAACCTCTCAGACAAACAGAAGCTAAACGATGTCAAAGTTAGCGTAAGGAGGGCTATGCGTGAAGCGTTCAGTGAATTCGAAAGTAAAATTCTATGTACCGACTTGACAGAAAATCCTCGGAAGTTCTGGTCTTACGTTAAATCAGTAAGTGGCTCGAAACAGCATATCCAGACACTCCGGGATGATGATGGCATTGAAACTGAGGATGACACGCGTAAAGCTGAAATACTAAACACCTTTTTCCATAGCTGTTTCACAGAGGAAGACCGCACTGCAGTTCCTTCTCTAAATCCTTGCACAAACGAAAAAATGGCTGACATCGAAATAAGTGTCCAAGGAATAGAAAAGCAACTGGAATCACTCAACAGAGGAAAGTCCACTGGATCTGACGGGATACCAATTCGATTCTACACAGAGTACGCGAAAGAACTTGCCCCCCTTCTAACAGCCGTGTACCGCAAGTCTCTAGAGGAACGGAAGGTTCCAAATGATTGGAAAAGAGCACAGGTAGTCCCAGTCTTCAAGAAGGGTCGTCGAGCAGATGCGCAAAACTATAGACCTATATCTCTGACGTCGATCTGTTGTAGAATTTTTTGGAACATGTTTTTTGCTCGCGTATCATGTCGTTTTTGGAAACCCAGAATCCACTCCGTAGGAATCAACATGGATTCCGGAAACAGCGATCGTGTGAGACCCAACTCGCTTTATTTGTTCATGAGACGCAGAAAATATTAGATACAGGCTCCCAGGTAGATGCTATTTTCCTTGACTTTCGGAAGGCGTTCGATACAGTTCCGCACTGTCGCCTGATAAACAAAGTAAGAGCCTACGGAATATCAGACCAGCTGTGTGGCTGGATTGAAGAGTTTTTAGCAAACAGAACACAGCATGTTGTTATCAATGGGGAGACGTCTACAGACGTTAAAGTAACCTCTGGCGTGCCACAGGGGAGTGTTATGGGACCATTGCTTTTCACAATATATATAAATGACCTAGTAGATAGTGTCGGAAGTTCCATGCGGCTTTTCGCGGATGATGCTGTAGTATACAGAGAAGTTGCAGCATTAGAAAATTGTAGCGAAATGCAGGAAGATCTGCAGCGGATAGGCACTTGGTGCAGGGAGTGGCAACTGACCCTTAACATAGACAAATGTAATGTATTGCGAATACATAGAAAGAAGGATCCTTTATTGTATGATTATATGATAGCGGAACAAACACTGGTAGCAGTTACTTCTGTAAAATATCTTGTTTTGATCCACCTACCGCTTTGACATAAGACCAAAATTTCATAGGATATTCTGCCAAGTCAGTACATAGAACTTTACTTTCGAATTCATTGAACGCCTCTCGCATAGCCCTCCTCACACTACATTTCGCTTCGCGTAATTTTTGTTTGTCTGCAAGGCTTTGGCTATATTTATGTTTGCTGTGAAGTTCCCTTTGCTTCCGCAGCAATTTTCTAACTCGGTTTTTGAACCACGGTGGCTCTTTTCCCTCTCTTACGATCTTGCTTGGCACATACTCAACTAACGCATATTGTACGATGGTTTTGAATTTTGTCCACTGATCCTTCAAATGAAAATATTTAATAACAGCACGAAATTCGGTTTTCTCCATTTTCAGTCGCAGTCGACACACTGACCAATTCAGACGGCTGTCAATAATGTACTGGATGCTGCACATTGTTGAAATTCTTTGTAAGATCCTTAGAACAATCAGGCTCCCCAGCAATGGAGGCGCGACAAAAATGTTCCATGCTTTCATGGAAGTTTACCAGACTTAGCAAACCACCCTCGTATAAAGGATTCACCGGCGTTAGTAGTTACCACTTTATGTATCACTTAGCGTGTAATAGTATTTTTGGATAGTACTGCGCCTAAACGATAAATAACGGCTTGGACAGAGAAGAACTGTAATCGGAGCGGCAGGAAATAACAACAGCGATGACCGAAAAGTTGAGATGTGTTATGGAAGTGGCGACAAGGCTAGGTGACGACAGCAACAGACGGAGGTGGCGGAAGCGACTCTGGCGTTGCGACGAACGATGGGTGGCGGCGACAACAGGCGCACGGCGACGACAAGCTCGTGGTGACGACGGGCGCTGGGACACGGGGAACAACAATAAACACAGCATAACGGATACACCGTATTTCGATTTCAAACTTCCAGAAACTGTAGGATGTCAGCTGTGGGACTCTAACCCACTGGTGCAAGAGCCGTTACTGGAAGTCCCGTAATAAAGGCCATCAGCTGCCGAACGGTAGGAAGAATAAACCAGAGAACTTTAACGATCATAGTCAAAAATAGTCCACGTTCTGCCCTCACGTACAGTCGCAACTGGAAACGAAATGTCTTGTTGTCGGTTATCGTCTTCCAATACTCGACATAGGACTTCGAGATTAACGACATGCTATTGGAAGCGAGAACTTATAGGTTCTGGAATTGCTCAGCTCTGTAGTGTTATATGTGTCTTCCGAATCACACCTCATTTATAACATTCTCTCCGGGCTCAGGGCCGGCCGTTGTGGTCGAGCGGTTCTAGGTGCTTGAGTCTGGAACCGCGCGACCGCTATCACGGTATAAGTGTATATTTTTATTTTTATAATTATATATTGTATTATTTTCGTTGGGGTGGCTTTAAATATTGTGGGCTAACACGAGACTTTTAATTAACTTATACCGCGATAACACTCGTACGGACATCGGCTGTCCCGAAGTACGTACGATATAATATTTTTTAAACACAGCGTGCGTCTCACCGCCTTCTAATAAATAGTTTACGTGAGCGCTGCTATTTAGAAAAGAAAATATGCGTATTCTTACGCAAACTGTAATTATTAATATGGGTCTCAGGGGCTACTGGTTATTTATGTACCACATTACATAAAGATTAACTGAGATATTGCGGAGTGTAATGATTTTCAATATTTCTTATTATTTGCAAGGCAAAACTGGAGAGAATCTCGTCTGCCGTTAGGTGGTCAAAATGAAACATATTGAACTCATTCAGTGCTGTGAATTTTGGTAACTGAAATTAATTTTAAGTTCGAAATTAATGAAAGATCAAAATTGAGAAGTCTCTCGCATTTACATTTAATATTATGACTTGAAATTTTAATTATATAATACAGTCAGAGTAATGGCCGATTAAACCCTGCAGTCCGCGGCTCGTGGTCGTGCGGTAGCGTTCTCGCTTCCCACGCCCGGGATCCCGGGTTCGATTCTCGGCGGGGTCAGGGATTTTCTCTGCCTCGTGATGACTGGGTGTTGTATGATGTCCTTAGGTTAGTTAGGTTTAAGTAGTTCTAAGTTCTAGGAGACTAATGCCCATAGATGTTAAGTCCCATAGTGCTCAGAGCCAACCAAACCCTGCTATGGGAAATGACCTCCCTGCATTACGAAGTCCTGTAAAAAACTTTGTTAATTATAATTAATGGTTGCGATCATGAGAGGTGACAACTAAGTCAATCATACACACTTTCTAATAACAATTTCTATCGTATTTTTTCAAAAATACAGATAAAACTTATGTTAATTATCAGACAGCACTACAATGGCGGCCTACTGCTAGACGAAACAAAACAGGAGAGATAGTTCAATCAAAGCATTGTCTCTGATCTTCATGGCCTTTGTACCAAATTACATAAAGATTAACTGAGATATTGCGGAGTGTAATGATTTTCAATATTTCTTATATTGCCTATGTTACACAGAGATTATAACAAAAAACTGTGTTTTGTTAATTACATCGATATTTGTGTTTTGATAATAACAACTTACGTTCTTCACTATTTGTTATACATCGCACACACGTACACAGTCTTGAAATAATTTATAATTCACACATCCCATAACAAAAACTTCCTTTCCCTTTCTCCAAATGTCCATTTATGTGACGTACCGTCACACCGCTACCGTCGCAGGTTCGAATCCTGCCTCGGGCATGGATGTGTGTGATGTCCTTAGGTTAGTTAGGTTTAAGTAGTTCTAAGTTCTAGGGGTCTGGTCTGATGACCTCAGAAATTAAGTCTCATAGTGCTCAGAGCCATTTGAACCATTTTCTGGGCTCAGTGATAGGTAAAATAGGTGGCAGACTTCGGTTCATTAGTAGAATACTAGGAATTTGCAGTCAGTCTACAAAGGAATCTGCTTCCAAAAATACCTCATGCTGCCCATCCTAGAATGTTGCTGAACTGTGTGGGACCCATACCAAATATGATTAAGAGGGGATACTGAACGTCTACACAGAACTGCAGCACGAATGGTGATATGTTTTCTACAAAGGAATCTGCTTCCAAAATTACCTCATGCTGCCCATCCTAGAATGTTGCTGAACTGTGTGGGACCCATACCAAATATGATTAAGAGGGGATATTGAACGTCTACACAGAACTGCAGCACGAATGGTGATATGTTTGTCTGAGCAGTGGCAGATTGTGATGGAGATGCTGAATACGCAAAGACTTCAATATAGGCGCAGAAGATCTACTTAATGAAGTTTCAAGAGCTAGCTTTAAAAGACGCATCTAGGAATATGCTACGACCCTCTACGTTTCACTCCCGTAGGGATCGCGAGGAGAAGATTAATTACAGCGCGGACGGAGACGTTTGAAGTCATTCTTCACGTTCCATATGTGAATGGAAGGGGAAGAATCCTTAATAATTAGCTCAATGGGAAGTACCCACTGCCATCTTGTCCATCGTTGTTTATACAGTGTGGCTGTAGATACAGATATATGTGTATTAAAATTTTCGCAGACGTTAATATAAAGTTACATGTTTTCGCTAAAAAATTATTGTGATCGAGCATTACTTGGTTTTGTAAGCTTCCCAAGATCGTATTCTTGCAATCATCAGTCCGAAGGTTCGTTTTATATTCGTGTGCAATTCATTTAATGACTACTGCAACCTAAATTTATTTGAACCTAGATATACTATTCAAGCCTTGGTCTTCCCCTACATTCCCCCTCCGTAACTGCCATCGCTACCAAATTAACTGTTCCTTCACACTCCAGGATGTGTGTAAGTGACCTAAGCATCTTTTTCAGTCAAGTTCCACCATAAAGCTCTTTTCTCCCCTATGCCATTCCGCACCTCTTTATTGGTTATGCACCAAGTCTTAACATCCTTCTCCATCGTCACATTCCAAAAACTTCTATTCTCTTCTTCACTCTACTTTGTATCGTCCACATTTCATTTCCTTACAATGCTACACTTTCAGTGAAAGTTTCCTAACACTTAAGCATATCTTGGATGTTAAGATTCCTCTTTTCCATAAAAGAGTTTCTTTCTATTTGCAGTCGATACTTAATATCCTATATCTTGAAGTTTCGGGATTGCAACCACTGACGACATCTTGCCACGATATTTCGTCTGACTATCATTCAGCCATATGTTGGATGATAACGTTTCTCTTTTTCAGAAAAGTATTTCTTTCTGTTTTTAGTCGATACTTCATATCCTATTCCAGATGTTTCGGGATTGAAGCTGCTGACGTCGACATTTTGCCACGATATTTCTGCTGACAACCATTTATCCATCTTCGGATGAGTGCTTTACACTGGAAATTGCTTTTACATATCGCTAAGTTTATACCAAAAACTGGCGCAGAGGTACAAGTACACAAGTTACCACTGCAGGAGCGAGTTTAGCGCCCTCTTTGATTATTGCTACATCTGAGACGATCAGGTAGATGCGTAATGGTGAGACATCATGCACACCCTATGTTGTATTGTGGGCCCATGGAGTTAATTTTTGAAGTGTCAACATAATAAAATTATATGGTCTTTCAAGAATCCACAAAGGCCTACCAGTACGTCCTACTATGAGCAGTATCGACGCATTTACGTATGATTAACCTAGATATCTTGCTTCATTACTTTTGTAGGAAAATGCTCACATCATATTAATACTGATTTTATTAATAGGTTGAGGTCACTACAACCCGATGAATTGGACATGTTAGTAAGTTTCGATGTTGTTTCACTTTTCACTGGGGTCCCTCTCATGGATTTGTTGCCATTTATCAGCAGAAAATTCAAAACCAATATAACAACACTGTTTCTTCATGCCGTTTCCGTAACTAATGTTATATTCAGAGTGAAAATTTTGAGCAAATTGATGGTATTGCCATTAGTAGCCTTCTCTCTCATCTAGTAGCAAACCGTTTTATGGAAGACTCTGACGAGAGGGCTCTTGACTCGGCGGAAATTAAACCGTCTTCTGGCGATATGTAGATAATACTTTTTCAGTGTGGCACTAGGGTAACGAAGAGCTATCACGATTTGTACAGCAGCTTAGTTTAATCCACAAGAATATCGAATTTAAGATGAAAGTACAAAAAGGTCGCTGTCTACCGTTTCTAGATGTCTTAGTCGAGTAGTGTATGGGACATTGGTGCATTCCATTCACCATATGCCCAACCATACAGACCTATATTTGAAGGAGCCTAGTTGCCACGAACCTTCACGAACTATGGGCGTCCTTCAAACGTTGTTGCACTGACGTCATGTGTCTGATAGAGACATGTTGCAAAGAAGCTGGAACACCCATTATCTGCGTTCAAAGGTAACAGATATTCTCCATATCAGATTATTACAGCTTTGTGGAGGAAGAAAGATGACCACTCACAAGATCAAGAGGTGATGGAGCTGCTCAAGTTCAAGGCATCCCTCCCATATTTTGACAATTTTTCGTTTAAATTTGGCAGAATCCTAAAGAAACACTGTGTGGAAGAAATCTTTCGGCCACCTACAAAGACCTGTGCACTTCTTGGTTCGGTAACGGATGCTCTGGGTTTGTGGAAGACTGGAGTAAAAGAATACCACGCAAGGCCTACATCGGTCAGACCACACGCACAGTACAAGAAAAGTGCGTCGAATATGATCGTCATACTCGCCTTTCGCAGCCTAATAAGTCAGCCACGGCCGACCATTGTATCTTTAAAGAACGTTCTATGGATTATTCTGCCACGGGAATCTTGGGCCCGATGAAATCCTTCTGCGATTCAATTGTTGAGGAATCTGTGGAAATAGATCTGACAGTAGATATTATTAATCGTGATGGCGGCTTTCAACTGGACCGAGTGATATCTTCAGAAAGGGATCATTTTATATGCATAATGACACGTCTATGGAAAATTAATTTTATTATATTGACACCTGAATATTAACACTGCGGGCCAGCTGCCTTACAGACGCATACATGCAATGCGGCTTCACACTTCAGATGGAGCAATACTCGAAGAGGGCACTAAACTCGAGAGAAGGCGTTCATGCAGAGGTAACCTATGCGCATGCACCTCAGCACCATTTTTGGTATAAAGTTAGTGACATGCACCAGCAGTCTCCAGTGTAAAATACTCGCCTGAAGATGGCTGTATGGTTGTCAGCCGAAATATTGTGGTAAGATGTCGACGTCAGCTGGTTACAATCCCAAAGCTTCATGGAATACAGGAGGATCTGCAACGAATTGACGCATGGTGCAGGGAATGGCAATTGAATCTCAATGGAGACAAGTGTAATGTGCTGTGAATACATAGAAAGAAAGATCTTTTATCATTTAGCTACAATATAGCAGGTCAGCAATTGGAAGCAGTTAATTCCATAAATTATCTGGGAGTAGGCATTAGGAGTGATCTAAAATGGAATGACCATATAAAATTAATCGTCGGTAAAGCATAGGCCAGACTGAGATTCATTGGAAGAATTCTAAGGAAATGCAGTCCGAAAACAAAGGACAAAGGAAGTAGGTTATAGTACACTGGTTCACCCACTGCTTGAATACTGCTCACCGGTGTGCTATCCATGCCAAATAGGGTTGACAGAAGAGATAGAGGAGATCCAACGGAGAGCAGCGCGCTTCATTACAGGATCATTTAGTAATCGCGAAAGCGTTACGGAGATGATAGTGGAAGACTCTGCAGGAGAGACGCTCAGTAGCTCGGTACGGACTTTTGTTGAAGTTTCGAGAACATACCTTCATCGAGGAGTCAAGCAGTATATTGCTCCCTCCTTCGTATATCTCGCGAAGAGACCATGAGGATAAAATCAGAGAGATTAGAGCCCACACAGAGGCACACTGACAATCTTTCTTTCCACGAAGAATACGAGGCTGGAATAGAAAGGAGAACCGATAGAAGTACTCAAGGTACCCTCCGCCACACACCGTCAGGTGGCTTGCGGAGTATAGATGTAGATGTAGATGTAGATTACGCAGGGAAAACTTCAAGAATCACACTTTATGTCCTATTTTCTTAAGCTGTCATCGTTTTGCGGTCCAAACATAAAAATATATTTATTACTTTTAAAGCTTTATATTCTAATCTAATTCCCTCATTATGGTATACGAGAACTATTCGGAAATTAAGGTCCGATCGGTCGCGGAATAGAAACCATAGTGAAAATAAAAAATGTTTTGTTTGCAGTAGTTAGCTACACCTTCCAGCTACTTCTCGACTTAGTCTCCGCTCCGATTTGTACATTGTCATAGCGTTTTACCAAGTTTCCAGTACCCGCATGACAGAAGGCAGCCACCTGTGTTTTGCGCCCATTCTCTCAGCCGGTTTGCAGCTCGTTGTCTGTGCCAAAGTGTTGTCTTTGCAACCAATGCTTGATGTGAGCAGAGATGAAAATCAGAGGGAGCCATGTCCGGGGTGTATGGTAGGCGATCAAAGACTTCCCATTGAAAACGCTGCAGGGGCATTTTCGTTGCCCCTGGAGTGCTCTGCCAAGAATTGTCATGAAGAAGGAAATGCATGACAGTTACGTTATGTGGGCTGCATAAAATCAGGCGAAATCTTACGGCAGGCAATCATACTTGGTGGGAGACACAATTTTCTAGGCATCTTTATTACTAGAGACACTGCCCAACACATCTGTGGAATGCTTCATCGGATTTTGATTGTGGTTTCCATTTAGTGTCCGTTCAGCCTTTACTTTCAGAACAGCTCTTGTAATTTAGTTCGACTGTACCTCTTTACTCTTGTTTCACTTTTGTTAATGGTTATGTCTTTTTGGGACACCAGCCATTCAACAGGTCTTCAAAGTCTTTTACTGACTATGATATAATCAACATGTCACTGATAACCCTTGACGGTTTTGTTTCTTCTCTTTGAAATTAACTCCCTTTCCAAAATCCCCTAGTTTTGCTTCAGTGCTTGCCCACTATACTGAAAGGGGCTCACCACTCTGCAGGAGCAAATGTAATCTCGATGTATTGCTCACTTAGTAGAATGACAATTCACAGGCGCTGCCTGAGATATAAAATATCTTTGCCCCTGGTAAAAGGGAGCTGCAATAGAGTCGCAGGTCAGAGCAGTCTCTGCGGCAGTTGCAGTCGCTCGCTGCTACAGTGTAGTTGTAGTCCGTCGCTGGTACAGCGCAGTTTGTAGTTAGTAGTTGTTAAAGTCACAGTGCACAACAAATTGTAAAATTTTATTATATGGAACTGAATAATAATTGTGATCAGCCGCAGAGCTAAATGATACCATGGAATGAGATGATGATGAACAAATGAATAATTGTTAATACAATGAGAAATAAACAGTGTAATTAAGGCAACCATCTACTGTAAGGTACAGTTTATTACTTTTATTGGCATGCGCGTAGTTAAGTCACTTGTCTGAGATGGTAATATGAATTTGTTTCAATCTTTTCTTTTGTGATTCGTCAGCACCAGTTGACACAGATTTTTAATATATTCAATTTTCACGTGTAATGGATTGTAGATCTTTATCAGTAACGTAACAAATTTTCCATAATATAATTGTTTTTACCAGATTGATTTCACAGGGCCATGGCGTAGCTCTGCTTACGTCAAAATTTATTATCAGTTTTTCGTGAGTTAAGGTTTATCAATTTTCATACATCAGAAATTAATTATCCAAATTTGATTTTTTTATATATATACGGGAAGGTTTGCAATTGGAGATCATAAAATGATCATAAAATGGTCATAAAATGAAAGCAGTGGTTTTTGCCGATGACCTGATGTTATGGGGAAATTGCGAGAAGGAGGTGCAAGAGCAGTTAGATGTATGGGAGGCAACGGCAGCACAATATGGAATGCATTTCTCTGCAAAGAAAAGTGAAATAATTGTCACAACAAGGAAGAAGAATAGGCCAAATGTGGATATAACTTGTGGAGGGGAAAAACTACAAGTGGTAGAGAACTTCAAGTACCTGGGAAGCATGATTGAAAGTAAGGGGGGAAACGCAATGGAAATAAATGAAAGGTGCAGAAAAGCAGGGCAGTTCTTCAAATGCATTAGGGGGCTTATTTGGAGCAAGGAGGTGCCACAGAAATCCAAGGGAATTATATACCGAACCTACTTTGTCCCCATATTGGCATACGGAAGTGAGAAATGGGTAATGCACAAAAGCGACAAAAGTAGAATACAAGCTAGTGAAATGAAGTTCCAGAGGAGCAGGTTGAGTGTAACAAGACGAGACAGATTGCGAAATGTGTATGTGAGGGAAAGACTAAAGGAGGAACCAGTACAGGACGGGATAGAAAAATCAAGACTGCAGTGGTATGGACACATGAAGAGAATGGATGAGGGAAGAATTCCAAAGAGGATGTTTGATCTGCAACTGGAGGGGAAGAGGCCCAGGGGAAGACCAAGAGATAGATGGGTGAAGGGAGTGAAGGAATGTGTGGCGAGAAGAGGAGAGAACTGGACGAAGGTGGAAGAGGGAGAATGGTGGAAAGACAGAACACGATGGAGAGGCTTGTGTTCCCGTCAGACCCAGCCAGTGGCTGGAAACTGTCCAAGATGATGATGATGACGGGAAGGTTATAATACAGACTGATTAATGTGGGAGCTGAAAAACAACCTTGTCTCTCTCGCATCTCAGTTATCATCTACCTTTCATGTCTTTCGAATCATCTAACTACAACTAGGTTTCTTTACAAGTTGTAGAAAACTTTTCGCTCCTTATAAGCTCAGAATTCCAAACAGTGTAGTTCAGTCAACGCTGTTAAAGGGTTTTTGTTGCAGGGAATATGCTCTTGCTTTTTGACTGTGCTTAGCTGCACAACGCTAGCGTAGCTTAGCGGTGCGTATACCGGCGACTCACAGTCCCTCTTCATCAGTGAGTAACCGATGAGGCGTGCGCCAAAGTAAACAGCCGCTGCGGCAATTAGCAGGCGCCTTGTGCTGAGAGAGGAGTGGTGTGCGCGCACAGCGGGAAGAGAGCAATGCACGCCTGCGCCTGCCTGGGGTGGCTAATTGGTTTCTAGCACACCCCTTGCCACTCAGCGCAAAGCGCTCGTAGGTTTGTTTGTGTTCTGTTGCTGTCCGGTGCCCGTCTACGGTAGCGACTTTCTGCCGTTGAGCGCGCTGCTACAAAAATGGTAATGTAAGCTCACTGGACAGGATACAACATCTGTTCAAAAGTATCCAGACACACATTAATGGCTTGAACTCTACTGAGGACACTTTCAACGACTGCTACGGTCGCAGGTTCGAATCCTGCTTCGGGCATGGATGTGTGTGATGTCCTTAGGTTAGTTAGGTCTAAGTAGTTCTAAGTTCTAGGGGACTGATGACCAATGCTGTTATGTCCCAAAGTGCTCAGAGCCATTTGAACCATTTGAACACTTTCAACGAAGTGTCTGAATGTCTGTGGAAGAATGGCAGCTAATTCTTCTTAAAGAGCCGAAATCAGGAAGGTAGTGATGTAGGATGTTGGGGTCGGGAGCGCAGTCAATTTCTAACTCGCCCCAAAGGACCATTGGGGTCAGATCAGAGCTCTGAGCAGGCCAGTCCAGTTCAGGATTGTTATTATCCACAAACTAATGTCTCGCAGATGCTGCTTAGTGACTGGGTGCTGTTCACAATCAATCATCATCTCCGAACTGTTCCTCTATTGTGCACACTACACAATAGCGTAAAATGTGTTCGTATTCTTCCGCATTTGGCGTTTTCTTCGTCGCAATAAGGAAACCACACCTTAACTATGAGAAACACACCCGTACCATAACACTGAGAGATGGCACACACTCTCTCACTTTAACAACATTCTCAGTCAGATTAACATTCATATTTTAGGTCATGATCTCGGTGTTCCCCAGTGCTATATTTGTGAGGTGAGGTTAATAATATTCTTACATGGGGAAATTGTGGGCGGAATCTTCGTATAACTGGATGTGTAATCTGTAGAGGACTTGTAACCGAGGGGCATAGGGGAAATGACAGGGAACAGGGAGAGAAGCGAATTGTGGGCCACAAATGCTGAGTGCAGTGACCTGGTCATGTGAGTGATTCTGGGAAGCAGCACTCAGTGGATCTTACATGCAGAGGGACTTCTGGGCAAAGCTCTCTGCTCCTTTCACTTAGGATCAGACAGAAGGGTGCCGGTTCACAAAACATTTTACCTGTGCCAGGTGGCAGTCTGTCGGGAAGACAGTTGAATGACTGAAAGTCGATGGAGGAAGCCATTTAAGAGAGACTGCTGTAAGCTGAGCGTTTGTGCAAACGATAGGAAGGTTATAAAACTCCATACAATACAGACAGAGCGGCTGGTGTATGTGTTTAATGGAGGCAGGACTACGATCGCCACACCCTGATGCTAGGAAGTCGCCAGCGTCCTGAGCATCAAAAACATATATCACAGACACGACGGTCTGGGAAGCTTTACAGCCTTCTTTCAGAAATTGTAAAAGAGATTAATTCAGGGGAGAATTAGTACAGCTTCCACTCCACTGTATGCTTTGTCTATCAAACGCCAATCCTTAACTGATTTGTGTTTGTCATTTTTGCGTAAGATTTATCAGCTGCTTCTCCAGAACGTTGTAATTTCTAAAGGTTATTGGAACTTGTCATTATTTTGTAAACATAAATACGTCTCTGTTCTCATCCATACTCCCTCTACTACTTACAGTTTTTATTTTATTCTGGTGGCACATGCTTACACCAGCAATTTAAGGTTTAATCTCATTAAATTAGTTAATTTGATTATTAATTTGAGTTCTTAAAGTGATTACAGGCAGCAAAAGTGCCATGAGTAAATACACTAATTCACATATAAAAATTATGGGTTTACCACACGATCTGAAGATTATTGTCAAGATAATATTTTTCTGTATGTAAAGCTAATAACATTTAGCTTCACTCAGACATATTTATGATTAAAGCAAGAGACGGTCTGCAACACCACCGACTCCATAGGCCTACTGCATTGTGGGCTCTGTACATGATGACAGGTAAACGTTCTTCTGGTATTCGCCAAACCCAAAGGAGCATTTGTCTGGAGTAATTTACGAATGATAACATAAATCTACCTTCGTGGAAAGCAGGCGACAGACGGCAGGTAATTGGAAGGGCCATTTGCATACGTAATCCATCCATGAAGAAATTAGCTTACAGAGTTTTGGTTCGATCAGTTCCTCAGCGTTGTTTTTCAGTATGGTTTTTGTTTAACAGATCAGACAGATGCGATTCAAAGAAGGGTGGCACGATTTGTCTGGCAATTTTTAAGTCGGCACGAGAACGTCAGAGAAAGTATGAACAAGTTCCAGATGGAGATACTGTGACAAAAAACTTGTGCACTGCGGAGAACATCACTCTCAAATTCCGATTTCTCAAGTTGCAATACGAGTCAAAAAACATATTACACCCTCAGGCGTATACAGGATGGGGCAAATAAAATTGGTCCGGATAATAGAGTTCCAGGGTACAAAGAAACATAGCTGAGGAAAGGAAATACAGTACTGATCTTACTACTGCAGATGTTGAAAGTTTGTACCATTTATATCTTGGCACTTTTGAGTCCTGGTCAGCAAGTTGCTGAAGGCGGATCAAAGCTGGAATAGTGGGAAGATTATGACAGCATTTTGTTTTTTAAATTCGGTCAGTAATTATATGAAATACAGAAAACCAAATTTTTTGCCCCTGGAAGCCGTTAGATAGGCAACCTGTGCACACGGCAACCCTGTTACCATTTAGTATAGATCTGCGTTATAGGCGAAAGACCGGACAGATGGCAAGTCTCGTTGGATACAATCCGTATACTGCGTATTACTGGGATCAATATGATGCCCCAGAATTACCATCTACCATATACTAAGGCCGTGTACAGCGTTAGATAAGTTGTTCGCGATTAACAAACTGCTGGTATTAAAATACAGCCAAACGATATTCACGCTGTAACTTCGGTTTTGGCTGCTTACGGCAATTAAAAAAGTGACGACCATAAAGCTGTTATGGATAATGAAGGTGCGTTTCACCACTGCGTTGGTGTGCCAGGCGTCGTCCGGTTGAGGTGGTATATCGACGGGAGGAGAGGGCAGGAGTGGAGGGAAGGTGAGCTGCTGTTTAACTTGAACTTTTACAAGTGAGTAAGTAGTCTCCAGCATGTGGAGAGGTCTTACGACATAATTATTTTTGCGAGATATTAACGGATTTAATGAGATGTTGTAAAGAAAAAGCAAATCTGCATCAGTTTGAATATTGGTTTCAGGCCCGAAGTGCTTTAATTACTAGCGTGATGCTGTTGCATGTGATATGTCCTTTCCTCCGACTTGAGAAACTGCTCACCAGGTTGACTATATATCTATTTGTAGTTTCAAACAGAGTCAGAAACACAATTATCCTTGTCTGTTTTCTTCATATGTTTTGCGAGAGATGAACGTGACGTTAAATGTAAGAAAAAGGATATGAAAGAGAAGCAATGGCTGAGAAATGAGAGACGCATGGTTGTAGCCTCTGTCACGTATTATTCAATCTGTACACTGAGCAAACGCTAGAGAAAAACCGAGGAGAAATTTGGAAAAAGTTGAGTTTCATGTAAAAGAAATAAAAGCTTCGAGGTTTGCTCATGGCATTTTAATTCTGTCAGAGGTAATAAAGGACTTGGAAAAGCACTTGAACAGAAGGGTAGTATCTCGAAAAGAGGTTATAAGGCGAACATCAACAACAGAAAAACAAGGGTACTGGAATGTAGTCGTATTAAAGAAGGCAGTGCTGAAGGATAGTAAAAGTAGTAGATGAGTTTTGGTACTTGGGTAGAAAAATAACTGAAAAGGGCCGAAGTAGGGATGATATAAAATGCAGACTGGAAATAGTACGAAAAATATGGCTGGTTCAAGTGGCTCTGAGCACTATGGGACTTATCATCTCTGGTCATCAGTCCCCTAGAACTTAGAACTACTTAAACCTAACTAACCTAAGGACAGCACACAACACCCAGCCATCACGAGGCAGAGAAAATCCCTGACCCCGCCGGGAATCGAACCCGGGAACCCGGGCGTGGGAAGCGAGAACGCTACCGCACGACCACGAGATGCGGGCACGAAAAATATGGTGAGACTTAGAAATTGGTTAGCGAAGAATATTAATTTAAATGTTACATTAATTTAAGTGTTAGGAAGTTTTTGTTGAAGCTATTTGTTTGGAGTATAGCCTCGTAAAGAAGTCAATCATGGATAAGAAAGGATTCGGACAAAAAAAGAACAGAAGTTTTTGAAATGAGGTACTACAGAAGAATGCTGAAGATCAGATGGATACATCGAATAACTGGTGACAAGGTACTGAAGTGAAATGGTGAGAAAAGAATTTTACGGCACAACTAGGTTAAAAGAAGGGATCAATTGACAGGATACAGCCTATGGTATCAAGGAAAAGTAGATTTGGTAATGGAGGATAATAGCGGGGAGGGGTGGGGGGGGGGAGTTGTAGGGGGACACCAATGCATGAATACAGCAAACGTGTTCAAATGGTTGTAGTTATGCAGAGATGAAGTGACTTGCATGGGAATTTGCATCAAACCAGTCTTCGGACTGAAGACCACCGCAGCAATCGGAGTTTTGTTTAAAAAATATCAAGTAGACATTGCTCTATTAGGAAATGGACCAGGTGATGTAGTACAAAAAATGCGCCGTGCCTCATACTATAATTTGGTTTGTGGGTTGATGTAGATGTAGAGTGTAAATTTACCCGTAATGGATTTTATCAGATATTTGAGTTTTGCTTGTTAGTAGGGACTCTTGACGATAAGACTGATAAAATAAATAGAGAACATCCAACGAAAAACACGATTTATTTAGTAAGCGCGAATGTGTCACCAAGGCGCTCATCCAATTCCAGTGGCAGACGCTACAGAAGAGTCGTTTTGGATCCTCATATGATTTACTGTTGAAATTCCGAGAGCATATGTTCCTGGAAGAGTTAATCGATGTATTGCTTTTTGCTATGTGTATCTCGCGGCAAGCCCATGAAGATAGGCAAGCAGGGGTGGAGAGGGAGAGAAGAGCAGTGACGGGGGGGGGGGGGGGGGGGGGGAATGAGGGGAGGGACGGCGAGGGGAGGAAGGGAGGAAGCGACATGGAAAGAGCGGCGCCACCGCCTTGTATCGGGGCCACATATATTCATGTGGTCTCTGTCATATTCTCTACTACTTTGATTGCTTTTATCGTCGTCCCTAAGTACGATTACATTTCGTTCTGGTGTTTCAGTCAATGTGACATATGTTGTTGACATCAATTTTAACGTGAGATATGCCGCTGGGTAATTTCAACATTATATGACGAAGCCCTACCCGGGCGAAACGCGTAGTAAATAACTTACAAAGCTGGAAAATAAATTACAACAAAGATGCAACCTTCGATTGTTTTTACAGTCGACAATAGTTCACAAAGTACCCTCCGCCACACACCAAAAAATGGGATGCAGAGTATAAATGTTGCTCAACTGATGACCGGATCTGCGACGACAGGCCAGTCGGGGTGGCCGAGCGGTTCTAGGCGCTACAGTCTGGAACCGCGCCATTGCTACGGTCGCAGCTTCGAATCCTGCCTCGGGCATGGATGTGTGTGATGTCCTTAGGTTAGTTAGTTTTAAGTAGTTCTAAGTTCTAGGGGACTGTTGACCTTAGAAATTAAGTCCCATAGTGCTCAGAGCCATTTGAACCATTTTTTGCGACGACAGGGATCTTCCACAAAACATCTGATAAGGGGACCGTCAGATCTGTTAATTATGGATTTTGGTGAGTCTTAGGTATGTGCAATTTTGTCATATGTTGACATGGTTGGAGATCGTGGCTGTTATCTGAAGACAAATGTTGATGGTGTTGAGACAGCAACCAGCCACAAATTTATTTTCAGTTCCTTTATTCAAAGGGTACCGTTACCGGTTTCGAATCATTATGATTCATCTTCAGACGTTTTTCAAGCTTTCATTACAACGTTTTTTTACAGATTAATTGTCCCAAAATGTAAATAATACAAAATTATAAGCACGCTACCCAGATGGTTGCGTTACAGATAATTATGTATTATTTATATTTTAGGACAATTAATCTGTAAAAAAAACGTTGTAATGAAAGCATGAAAACCGTCTGAAGATGAATCATGAGGATTCGAAACCGGTAACGGTACCCTTTGAATAAAGGAACTGAAAATAAAGAAATTTTATGCGCGCCTCCTATGTCCGTAAGCAGCGAGCGTACTGCAGGGGCAAAGGTTGACGGCCGACACGTACGCGGTAAGGTTTCAAACCTTGCCTGTGTACCTTTTTTTAGATATGTCGTACAGAATATCATTAAACAGTACACCATGAAAAATTATTCGCAAACAATTTTCGCTGTAGCCATATCATTAATAAATCAATCATTACAGCACACTTCCTTCAAATGTGTATTCCGTTTGTGGTTCGTAGCTAAAACTCCAAATATTTGGAGAGCTGCTGAGAGTTCACACTGATGGACAAAGTATTAGCAGTAGCGGAAGGAGTCCAGATACAGACGAAAGTACTCAACCCTCATTTTGACCTCAATACTAATCGACGTATTAAAGACCCCTTGCAGAACCAGGAGCGAATAGCAATTTGAACTAGATTAGTCATCCCGTCGAAGCACAGTATACTGTAACTGTATCAGGGATGATACTCCTTTACGATTTCCTATGTATGCGAGAACCATCAGGGAAATTCAGTTGGATTATTCAAAAAGGAGTTGACGACTTGACTTATAAATTAAAAAATGTAATTATGACCTGCAAGAAATCAGGGACGTTCACGAAAGTGCTGGACGAAGAGATATAAAATCTGTCATTCTTCCGACAAGAAAAATTTCTTTACATTGGTGTTACGTGAGGAGGGCATACTGATCAGACACTTTACGATCAAATTTTTGTTGATTTATAGATGAAAGACAAGCATATACCTGCACCGCAAAACCAAATGTTTTCACTTTGCAGAACCTGTGATGTTCATTTTTACAGGCAGGTTGAAATTTTCACGATGAAAAATTCAAAATGCTTCGGGCTTGCTAAAGACTAATAGAAAAATCACCTCGAGGGAAGATTTCATATAAGAATATACTGAAGGAAAAAAAATCTGCTGATTCGACCTGTTGTCCTGCCATTCATGAACAGCACTCCAGGAGGTGTTTACCAATAGGATAACGCTCTACGACACTGCTGTTGTAACCCAACTGCTCTACAGAGTATCGACATGTTACCTTGGTCTGCCTGTCAGTCTCCAGTAGGGTACATATGGGGCATCAGTGGACGACAACTCCAGCGTCATACACAGACAGTTTTAACCGCCGCTGTATTGACCGACCAAGTGCAGAAGGCATGGAACTCCATCCCACAAACTGACAATTGGCACCTGTACAACATAATGCCTACCTGTTTGCATGCTTGCATTCAACATTCTGGCGGTTTACCGGTTAATGTACCAGCGTTTCACATTTGCATTGGCTTATCACGCGTTTACATTAACCTGTGATATTGCATTGTTAATAACTTAAATACCTATGTTACCCTGACAACTATATTCCCGACATTTCAATACTCTACATTAATTATTTTTTGGTGTTGCGATTTTTTCCCTGACTGTGTAAATTCTTTAATTCTGTATCAGTTTAGTGCAACTGTCTTTACGGTAATTATCAAATACTCTTGGTTCGCGCGGAAGTTGATCAAAAAGAGAGTGATTCTTTTGAATTTATATGAACAATGTTTTCCCGTATCGCTTCTGAAACATCCGTGTAACTGCAAGGTAGTAGCTTTCAATAAATGTACGTGGTGTTCTACTAATTTGTGTTTCGGTTGCTTTTGCAGCAAATACCATCCCGAGTTCTGCTCTAGCCCAGTAACCGATGGCGAGTATGACGATTCTGTTGTCTATTCTGTACCAAACATATACATATTTGAAGAAAGTTTGCTGTAATGATTGATTTGTTAATGGAGTTACTAAGGACAAAATGAATATTTTCGAATAACTTTACTTGACGTATACAATTTAATGTTATTCTATACGACAAAAATGACGTAAAGGAAGGGCACAGGTGGTGTTCGAACGCATACTGCCAGCGTGGTAGCCTTGAATCTTTACCCCTGCACTACGCTCCCTCAGTCGAAACATATTTAGCGCTATGGTTATAGGAGATACGCACAAATTTTCAACGTCGATTTTCTCAGTAACTATCGGCTGTGAGATGCAAAGCCGCTAACTAGGTCCTCAGGACTGGTCCGTCTGCACCATACCTAAGACTCATCAAAATCCGTGGTTAACGGTCCCAGAAGAAAAAGGCTCAAAAAGGATATGAGAACAGACCAAACACCTAGTCAAAGGCATGTAGTGACAGCGCTTAAGTTAAGATTCACAAAACGCTATCGATGTCCAGTAAGAACTAGAGAGCAGGCGCTGCTGCAATTTGAACCAAAGGTGGTAGCCATACAGCTTGGCGCAGGGAGGCTATTAACATAGGACAAGACAGTGCCAGCGCCTATGTTTGCGGTCATGG